>NW_028258315.1:78585000-79210000 GCF_053883595.1 Heterocephalus glaber | reverse complement strand
AAACATATGAAAAAAATGTTCAACATCACTGGTCTTTCAAGAGATGCAAATGAAAACAATGCTGAGATTCCACCTCACCCCAGAAAGAATGGCTGCTATCATGAAATCAACCAATAACAAATGCTGGTGGGGCTGTGGGGAAAGAGGAACCCTGCTTCACTGCTGGTGTGAGTGTAGACTGGTGCAACCACTGTGGAAATCAGTATGGAGATACCTCAAAGATCTAGGACTGGAAGTCCCATTTGACCCAGCTATTCCCCTGCTGGGTATCTTCCCCAAAGAATTAAAAGACTCATACCACAGTGATATATGTGCACCCATGTTCATAGCAGCACAATTCATGATAGTTAAAACTTGGAAGCAGCCTAATTGTCCATCAACTGGAGACTGGATAAAGAAAATGTGGTTATTTTACACAATGGAGTACTACTCAGCCACAAAACATGAGAAATTAGAGGCATTTATAGCTAAATGGATGCATATTGAGGCAATACTCTTAAGTGAAATAAATAGGACACACGTGTAAATACCAAATGGTTTCTCTAGTGTGAGAAACTGAAAGTGTAAATAAGGACTAAAAGATATAATAGATAATTTGAAATAGGAAGAAAAGGGGCAAAGGGGAAGGGGAAGTGGAAAGGGTAGGGGTAAGGAAAGAATGGAATGGAATTACTATGAGAATATTTAAAAATGGAAACAAAGTCTTTGTAAATAGGGAAGGATGGAGGGGTTGAAGGGAGGGCCGGGAAATGTGGAAAAAATAAGAATGAACTGAGATTATGTAAAGTTGCAAATTTCCAACGATGAATGTCATTATATTGTATACATAAAATGTACCAATAAAATTAATTTTTAAGAAAATATTTAGGGAAAAAATCCTCTATTAGTATAGGAAATGTACATATGAAATTTTATTAGTATGAAAGAGGTTTTCAAATTAATTTTACTTTAATAATTCTATTTAAGTTTAAATCAAAGTTACAAGATAAAATTAATATTCTTCTAAGTTGAACAACTATCTGTTATTCTTTTAGAAGATTAACATGCATACACAAAGTTGCTTAGATGATAAGTAGGTAGCTCTAAGAAATGTAACAAAATGAAGAAATTCACATCCAGGAACAGAATATAACCAACACTTAAAAATTTCCCTCCTGTCTTTCCAATCAGTATTTTCCTTTACTCTCCCAAATTAACCACTACCTGGATGTTTTACAGCATAACTTAACTTTATCATTTAAATATTTATAAAACAGATATCACAAAATATTTTGTGTCTTTATTTCTTTAACATTATGTTTCTGAGATATGTGCATGCTGTTACATGAATCATACAGCTCACGTTCATTGGGGTATAGTATTCCGCTATATACACATTGCACCTGCTATAGAGTGAATGTTTGCACCCCCAAGCATCATATGTTGAAATTCTAATCCCCAAAGTTATAGTATTTGAAGGTGTGACACTGGGAAAGTGATTAGGTCATGACATGGAGCCATGATAAATGGGATTAGTCCCCTAAGAGAAGACATCTCAGAGAACTCCCTCACCCCTTTAGCCATGTGAAGATAGAGTGAAGGCATCTATGCACAAGCAAATTGATGTATTAAGATTGGTAAAGCAAGAGACACCTCAAATACTGGTGGTAAGGTTACTAGGTGTTTCAATCACTCTGGGTAACAGCTCAGACCTATCTGCCAAAAGTGAACAGAGCATTCCTTCCAATCAAGCAATTTTTCTTCAAGTATATACCTTTTAAAAATGCTTACCAAAACTGATTCTCACATTCCTGTGCAAATCTTTCTGTAGACTTATGTTTTAATTTCTTTTGGGCAGAGATTCCTTTGTATGGGAGTGGAATTACTGAATCTATGTTTATATTAATTTTGAAAGCCTTGTGGTGGGAGGGGAAAGAGAAAGGAAAGAAGGGAAAGGAAAAATTATGAGAAAAGAAAAAAATGGAAATGATGTCTATGTAAATAGGGAAGGGTGGAGGGGGTGAAGGGCGCACAGGTAATGGGGAAAAAAATAAGAACCAAGATACATCATGTACAGGTACAAGCACCCAATGATAAAGGTAGATGTATTGTATACCTAAAATGTACCAATGAAAGAATTTAAGGAAAAAAAATACTGGAACAACCTATACCATAACTTTTTTTTTGGTATATTGCCATCAAGTAATTATGAGTATTTTGCCATTAAGTGTAAATTTGTAAAACTAGCTTTTGTGATATACTTGGAGTTTTAACTTATTAAGATAAAGAATGTCTTTGAATTTCATATTTCAATGTTGAGAAGTAATTTCTATAGGCACATAGGTTTTTTTTCTTTATGCTCAATTTGTGATGTGATTAAAAGTATCTTTAAAATTAAAATGTTCTCTTTAGCACACTTAGCATATGGAGTTATTTCTCTTCTTTAAAATAATCTTCTGTAGACCAGGAGGTTTGAAAATCACAGAGTGAATATCTTTTTTGTTATTTTAGCTGCTGACATTTTTAATTCAATTTAGCAGTAGCCTTATATTTTTAAAGTTAATGAAGTGGATTTCAGGTTCAGTTAGCAGTAATTTAAGATGACAATTCAATCATTACTGAAGCTAATTATTAAGTGGAAAACTCACTATAATACTCAAACTCATAATGAAATAAAACCTTATGTCCAAGAGGTATGCAAAGCCTTTGAGCTGGACAGCATTTAGCTCTGTTAACAAAGCAGGACAATAAGAAGGCTCAAAGTGACAGACCTGCACTTGGTATCATTTCCAGCAGATTCAGGTTTAATATTTGATCCACTCCTAGTCATGATTTTCTTTCACTAAATCACAAACCATATAAAGCACTTAGGCTCACAGCCTCTCCAGTAGTATTTCTAAATATAAATATATCCATTGTGTGTATCTCATTCATCAGAAACACGTATGACAGGTATAGTAATTGCCATGTTTATTATAATAAAAATAAAGTAGGATTGATGTTATAGCTGATGCTACTTTATTTTGGTAAGCAAGTGTATGTGTTTCTTTTGGGTATATATCTGAAACAGTAAAACTCTTATGCTCATCAACTGATGAATAAAAAGCAAAATGTATATGTCCATACAATGAAATACTACTCAGCAATAAAAAGCAATGAGGTACTGATATATACTAAAATGTGGATGAGCCTTAAAAAGATTGCCCTATAAATCAGACAAATATGTTTAAATATCACATTGTTTCCCATGTGAGAAACCAAAAGCATAAATAAGGACCAAAATAGATGATAGATATTGGGAAGTGGGAAGAAAATGTTCAAATGGGAAGGGGAACAAGGAAGGGGGGAAGAGAAAGAAGCAAAAAGGAAAAAAGAGAATAGAAGGGAAAAAATGTAAACAAAGCTTCTATAAATAAAGAAGAGAAGAAGGGTTGAAGGGAAGAAATGGAAACGGGGAAAAAAGAAGAACTGAGATATACTATGTACAGGTGCAAATTCCCTATGTTGAATGTGATCTTCAAAAGTGTACCGATAAAATTAATTTTTTAAAAAAACATTATTCTAAGTGAAAGAAACTAGACACAAATTATCACATACTGTATAATTTCATGTATGTGAAATGCCCAGAAAGGGCAAATTTATAAAGACAGAAAGTAAACTAATGTTTGCCTGGGGCTGGAGATGGGAATGGGAAGTGACTGCTCACAGGCACAAGTTTCTTATTGGTGTGATGAGAATGTCCTAAAATTAGAAAGTGGTGATGGTTGCATAAGCCTGTAAATACACCGAAAGTCACTGAATTATTCACTTAAAGTGGGTGAAGCTTATGGTATGCAAATTATGCCTCCAAAAAGCTGTTTAAAAAAAGATTGAATTTTGAAAATGAGCAGGGCTATTGAGGATTAGATATAGCTTGAAATCTGTGCACATGATTCCTTTCTGTTTGTCTTCTTAAAAGTTCTAATGTGGCATCATCTGTACTTTCAGAAATTTTTTTAAATTATGCAAAAAATAATAAAACATAATATAAGATGTAAAAACATTCCATTAACTAATATAACAGGTAATCCAGGAGGTATTTATAAACATAATTTAAATATATATATGTCCATGAGAAACAGAAGTATTTGTGGAGGCATTTTTAATTTACCCCCTTGTTCACCTTAAAAAATTCCTTCACCCTCTAGGATAGAGGGAAAATTTGTTTAAACCTAAAGCAGATCGCATCACTAGTGTTGAAAGGCTCCAGCAATGAGAATCCACACCTCACCCTGCAGGCCAAGCCGAAATGCTCACTATACTCTCACCTTTGCCTACTGCTGTGGACATGGTTTGTACATTTCTCCTCCTTAAGTAAACTTCAGGTCCACTGGGCTTGTTGCCATCCTTTTGAAGGCTCAAGTTTGTTTCAGCTCAGGGCCTTTGCACTGGCCATGCAAAGCACAGTGGTTAAGTGTGCAGACTCTGAACCATACTGCCTGGCTTTCTGCCTGTATTTGGAGACTAGAGGGGTATGTTAGGCGAGTTACTTAATTTCCCTCTGTCTCAGTTTCCTCATCTGTATTATGGAAATAATAGCTGTGCCTACACTGAAGGGTGGTTAGAGGATTAAATGAATCATTGTTTCAAAAGTGGTTAGAAGAGCTAGGTAAATAGTCATCCCTGGGATCTTTGAAGAAGAGGCTTCCTCTCATTCAGAACTATGTTCACCTGTCCTCACCTCAGCCTCCTCATTCAGTGATTCCCAGTCCCACTCATTCAATACATACTTATTTAATCCTTGCTTTGTGCCAGGTACTGTGTGGAGCGCTGAGCATATGTCATGAAGGAAACAAAGATTTTTGCGCTAATGGAGTATGCTTTCTAGTGGAGTGTGACAGATGATAAACAGTAATCACTGAAAACAGAGCATGTCAGAAGCCAGCCTTGTTGCGGAAGAAACAAAGCAGAGAACAGAGGAAGGGGGTGGAGAGTGCAGGTGTTGGAGTCAGCAAAGGTGCTCTACCAAAATACATGGGGCGTTCGGAGACACTGAGCGATGAAGGAGCTGGAGGAGTCAGAGGTGATGGGGAGGAGCTGCACTCTGTGCAGTGCAAACAGTTGGAGGGTAGGCTGGGACCCCTTGGGGTGTGCTGTTTGAAGACATCCAGGGACCACTGGGCTTCAGTGGAAGGAAAGGGAGAGGGTGGTGGCAGAGTCCGTGGGTCTTACCGGGCCACTTCAGAGCTCTGCCTTATCTCAGTGACAGGAAGGAAGGAGAAGAAGATGGGCTGTGAGAAAGCTCCCAGCTATCCCCAACTCCTGACCCATGGCAATGGTGTGATAACAAAGGAATGTTCTTTCCCTACGAGCTTATACCAATTTGTTACCCAGCAATAGATAATGAAGGGGGAGCTATGGAAGGCTCTTGAGCAGAGGAGTGATGGGAGCTGTGCTGTGCTTTAGAAGGATCGCTCCAGCTGCTGCACAAAGAATGGCCTGGGGAGGGCAAGCACTGGATCCTGTAGTACAACAAGAAACCGTTGGAATAATTCAGCAAAGAAGGGAATAATTCAGACCAAGGTATAAGGGCAAAAGACTCAGTTACATTTTCTCTTCTTCGCAGAACTTCTAGGGAACATTTTCATTCTTTCTAATTTGTTTGCTATAACTTACTTCCCCTCTCCATTCCGCCACTGCAAGAATGAGAGTCCTGTGAGGACGGGTGCCTTGTCTATCTTGGGAACCACTTAACCACTACATCTGAAGCACAGAGTGGGTACTAAATAAGTTTGTGGAATGAGTGAATGCAAGATGGAATGAATGGGTAAGTGGAGGAAAATTACAAATTAAAACCCACTTTCTAACCTGCAGTATATTTTATATATATATATATATATATATATATATATATATATGATTTTACTGCATGATAAATGGGACATTTCAGAACAATAAAAAGGGTTTATCTTTAATAACTGCTTCTGGGTTAGCTCACAATTTAGAAAAAAATTATATTAGATGTTTATTTTGTAATATATACTAAAATAGATAGCAGATAATTTAATGAGTTTAATATTAAAAAAAGAAATCCTAAAAGAAAAACAACAAAAAGCCTTAACCATTTCAATATGGAAAAGAATTCCCCAAAGGCAGAAACTACTTTTAAAAGATTGATAGGTTTGATAACATGAAAATTCTTAATTTCAAATCATTAAAAACAAAATTAAAGCCTCAACAAAAACTGAAACAAATATACAACAAATGTTACTACATATGAAACAGTGGAATAATATCCTTCACACATAAAAGACACACAAATAAAAGGAAAAGAATGGAAAACTTGGCTATAAAGAATTACATAAAAAAGTTCTATAAACATAGAAGTACTCAACTTACTAGACATTAAATATATGCAAAATAAAGCACAGTGAAATAATACATGTAACCTATCAAATAGGTATTGATTTAACACTAATACTCATGCTGGTCAAGTCCCTGGTACTGGACAGCCTTCAATTTTGCTCAGATGAATATAAATTGATACATTTTATGCAGACTGCGGATTTAGCTCAGTGGTGCTGCACCTGCCTCACAAGCGCAAGTCCTGAGTTTGATCCCGGGAACAACAACATCAATAAAAATATATATATATATATATGATACATTTTAAGAGGTGATTCAGTAGAACACAGCGAATACCTTTAAAATGTCCATAGTCATTAACTACCCAACTCCACATTTTTTGAAAAGAATTATCCAAGATGTAAAAGGTATATGTCCATACAATGGAATACTAGACATTTTTAAAATGTTATCTTTATCAGACAGATACAAATTATATTAGAAAACATTCTCTATATATTATATTAAGTATAAAAAATCAAAACAGATTATAAAGAATGATCTCAATTTTTTAAACATGCATGCACATGTAGCCATGTGGTGGTTACTATTACACACATGACAAAAAATGTCATCGATTTATATACATACATTGTTCTAATGTTAATTTCCTGGTTTTGATATGTACTACACTTACATAAAATATAACCATTGAGAATAACTGAGTGAATTGTACACAAGACTTCTCTGCTATTTTTTTTAACTTTCTCTTATCTGTATCTCAAAAAAAAATGTTTAGTGCATATTCAACTTAGAAGCTATAGAAATTGAATACTATCATAACAATCATTTCCACTGGTTTAATAGATTTGAGTGATTTTTTATTTCATCAACTTTTAAACTTGTCTTCAATGAGCAAATATGTCTATAATCAGAAAATATACTATTTTAAGTTATGTAAAAAACTTAAAGATGACCCAAGAATTAAAAGCGCTTTGCTGAGCATATATTTATGTATGTGTGTGTATTTATTCATATATATATGAGATTTACATATGAGGAAAGATAGATGGATGGATGAACAGATGAACAGATGATAAAATCATTTAAAAACTTAGATATGGGAATGAGATATAAAAATGCTTCTAGTAATGAAAAGAGTGTGGATATGTGAGGAATAGACAGAGCTTTCATACAAATTCATGATTAGCTACTATGTAATCAGTTCTTTGTTTAAATCACTTTATAACTTTGTATAATAATATATTACAACAAACTATAAATATAAACATAAACATGAAGTATCATAAAATAATTTGTTTTTTTCTTTTCTGCTCTCCACACCAATTCACTGACCTCCACCTCCTTCGCTCTCCTTGTCCTCCAGTATTGCAATGAAACAATCTGAAGTAGAATAAATTACAATTTCAATCTAGCTTCTTTTACTTAGTATCTCTGGTCATGGACTTATTCTTATTATTAAATCACTTATTCTCTCTGTGCCTCAGTTAAGAGTGGTTTGGGGAGGCTTCCAAGTCAATGTGCCACAGCTCCCAGCACAGAGGAAGATTCCGGGTCAACATGCTGCAGCTCTCAGTGCAGAGGAGGCTTCTGGGTCAATGTGCCACAGCTCCAAGTGCAGAGTAGGAGGCATGCGGGCCAACTTACCACTGATCCCAGCACAGAGGAGATGAGCCACATGGGCGCTAGCAGCACCTCGCCACCCACCTCACCCCCATCGAAATGAGAAGACACGTAAACAGGCCTCAGAACCAGACTTCCACATAACCTACAGTAACCCCAAAGAGAAACAAGATAGAACACTCTGATAATGAATCACCTGGACTCACTGAACTAGCAATGAAAGAGGATTTGGAAAAATTGAAATCAGAAATAATTTCTCAGATAACAGCAGAGACTGTGCCCATAGTGCAAGACATGATTCATAAATCTAAAGAGGACACAGATAAGAAAATAGAGGAGCTGAGGAACATGATGGAATCCCAACATAGGAAACAAATGGAATCTGTAAAACACATGCAAACAGATTTCCAAGAGATTAAAAATTCCACTGAAAGTCTATGCAGCAGAATGTGCCAATGTGAGGACAGAATTTCAGATATAGAAGATAAGATTGCAATTAGTGACCAGGAAAAGAAAAATTTCTTTAAAATCGTAAGGGACCATGAGAAATCAATCTAGCAGCTGCTAGACGATGCAAAGAAGAATAACATAAGACTGATCAGAGTCAATGAAGAAAGAGGACAGAGTACAGATAAGATAAAAAAAATGTTCACAGAAGTGATGGCAGAAAACTTCTCAAGCGGGGGAAAGAACTTGACATACAGATAAGTGAGGCACATAGGACTCCAACTAGTCTTGATTTTTAAAAATGTATGCATAGGCATATAATTGTTAAGATTCCAGAAACCCAACAGAAGAACAAAATTCTATAGGCAGTTAGAGAAAAGAAACAAATCACATACAAAAGAAAGCCCATCAGAATCCCAGCAGACTTTTCAACGCAAACCCTCAAGGCAAGAAGAGCTTGGAGTGACATATTTCAAGACCTAAAGGAAAACAACATCTGACCCAGATTGATGTACAATGCAAAACTATCTTTCAAAATTGATGGAGAAATAAGATACTTTCATGACAAAGAACACCTTACGAACTTCATGAATACCAAACCAGCACTCAAAAATATTTGAGACAAAATCCTAGGAAAAGAAAATGAGGATCATAGCCCCAGGACACCCAGCAGAATGAATCCATCAGGCATGACAAAAAACTAAAAGCAAAGGGGGAGAATCCAACAAAAACAAAAAGTCATGACAATGATAACTCAATACACCATCAATGATAATGGTCTCAACTCACCAATCAAAAGAAAAAGACTGCCAGAATGGGTCAAGAAGCAAGATCCATCAATATACTGCCTACAAGAAAAACACTTAATTCGAAAAGATTCTCATAGCCTGAAAGTTAAAGGGTAGAAAACAGTATTCCATGAGACAGGAACCAGAAAAACAACTAGGAGTAGCTAGACTCTTTACAGATCAAGTGGATTTGAAACCAACACTGATTAACAAGACAAAGAAGGACACTACATCCTTGTAAAGAGAAAAATCCAAGAGGAAGAGATGACAGTCATAAATATCTATGCACCAAGCACTAGTGTGCCCAACTATATAAAACAAATACTAAAGGAAATGAAAAAAATCATATAAGCACTAATACAATAGAAGTGGGGGACCTCAATACCCCACTTTCACAAATAGATAGATCAACTAGACAAAAAGCAAGCAACGAAATATTAGAACTCAATCAAACTCTTGAACAAATGAACTTAACAGATGCTTACAGTGTTCCACACCACAAAATCAGTATACACATTCTTTGCAGCTGCACATGGGTCATTCTCCAAAATAGACCATGTACTCACTCATACAACATATTTAGGTAAGTGCAAAGGAATTGAAGTTATCCCCTGGATATTATCAGACCATAGTGTGAAGAAATTGGAGATCAAAACAAAAGAAACCACAAAAACTTCATAAACACATGGAAATTGAACAACACACTTCTGAATAACCAATGTGTGACAGAGGAAATTAAAGAAGAAATCAGACAGTTCCTTCAATTAAATGAAAATGACAATACAACATATCGGAATCTATGGAACACAATGAAAGCAGTCTTATGAGGGAAATTCATAGCTGTGAATACTCATATTAGGAAAACAGAGCAAGCTCAGTTAAACAACTTGATGCTGAACCTCAAGATTATAGTAAAAGAAGAACAGGACAAAGCCAAAGCTCATACAAGGGAGGAAATTATAAAGATCAGAGGAGAAATCAATGCAATGGAGACTAAGAGAATGATACAAAAAAATCAATGAAGCCAAGATTTGGTTATTTGAAAGAATAAACAAAATTGACAAACTCTTAGCCAACCTTATTAGAAAAAGGAAAGAACAGGCCCAAATCCATGCAATTAGGAATGAAAAGGATGGAAAATACAATGGACCCAGCAGAAATCCAGAGGTTCATAAATACCTACTTCCAGAACCTATACGCCAATAAGATGGACAACACAGAAGAAATGGACAGATTCCTAGATACATATGAATTACCAAAGTTGAACGAAGAAGACTCAAAAATTCTAAACAACCCAATATCAATCAACAAAATTGAAAACGTAATTAAAAACTTATCAACTAAGAAAAGCCCAGGTCCTGATGGCTTCACTGCTGAATTCTACAAGACATTTAGAGAGGAACTACTGCCACTACTGTTTAAACTCTTCAGTGAAATTGAAAGGGAAGCAGTACTGCCGAGTTCATTCCTGGAAGCATCACCTTGATCTCCAAAGCAGAGAAAGACCCAACCGAAAAAGAGAACTATAGGCCAATCTGACTAATGAACATAGATGCAAAAATCCTTAATAAGATACTGGCAAACAGAATACAGAAGATCATCAAGAAGATCATACACTCTGACCAAATGGGATTCATCCCAGGGATGTAGGGATGGTTCGACATACACAAATCAATCAATGTAATACACTGATAAATACACTATATCAGTAGAGCCAAGGACAAAAACCATATGATCATCTCAATAGATGCAGAAAAAGCATTGGACAAAATCCAACATGCATTTATGATAAAAACCCTACCAAAAAATTGGAATAGATGGTCTCTACCTCAAACTGATAGAAGCCATCTATGAAAAACCACAGCCAATATCATACTAAATGGTCAAAAACTGAAATCCTTCACACTAAAATCAGGAACAAGACAAGGATGTCCACTGTCACAACTCTTGTTCAATATAGTTTTGGAAACATTAGACACAGGAATTAGACAAGAGAAAGAAATAAAAGGAATAAACATAGGAAATGAAGAAGTCAAATTGTCATTATTTGCAGATGACATGATACTCTATATAGAAGACCCCAAGAACTCCACTAAAAGTCTTCTAGACTTAATAACCAAATTCCATAAAGTAGCTGGATACAAGGTCAACACACAAAAATCAATACCTTTTCTCTACATGAACAACAGACTCACTGAGAGATAAATAGGGCAAACAATTCTTTTCACAACAGCATCAAAAAAACTGAAATACCTAGGAATCAACCTAACAAAAGAAATCAAAGACCTCTTCTCTGAAAACTATAGCACTCTGAAGAAAGACAGCTGAGGACAGTATCAGAAAATGAAAAGACATCCCTTGCTCCTGGGTAGGAAGAATCAACATAGTGAAAATGGCCATATTTCCAAAGCTGCTATACAGATTCAATGCAATCCCAATTGAAATCTCAGCAGCACACATCACGGACCTTGAGAAAACAATCCAAAAATTCATTTGGAACAAGAAGAGACACAGAATAGCAAAAGCAATTATAAGTAACAGAGACATGGCAGGGGGTATTACAACCCCCAACTTGAAAATATACTACAAATTTACTGTGATAAAAACAGCATGGTACTGGCAAAGAAGCAGACCTGAGGACCAGTGGAACAGATTAGAAGATGCAGGAACAACTCCAGACACACTCAGCGACCTCATCTTTGACAAAGGAGCCAAACACCCTTGCTGGAGGAAAGACAGCCTCTTTAATAAATGGTACTGGAGAAATTGGGTTTCAACTTGCCAAAGACTAAAACTAGACCTATATCTCTCACCATGCACTAAACTAAAATAGAAATGGATTAATCTAAATATTAAAACAGAGTGACCAGCGAGCACAGGTGGGGGAACCAAGCAAGGTGAAGGCCCCCTGCCCCACTCCATCCCGGGCCCTGGCCATGCCCCGGTGAGGTCCCATGCCCAGCTTAGAGGCCCCCCTTCTGGCACTCCGCTTAGCTCTGAGGGTGCCTGCAAGGCCTAGTACCCGCCCCACGCCTCTGGCCTCCCGGCTCTTTTTCTACCTGGTTCCACACTACAGAGGCACAGGGGATAATAAAGGCCCTTGTCCTGAGCAACACAAGACAGAGCAGAAGTTAGTAAGAGAAAGAGGGTTTCTCAGGCTCCTGGATGAAAACTGAAGCTCAGGAGAGAAGTAAAGAAAATCTCTACAATAAAGGCACACGAGACCACCATACTTGGTAAGTTGGAGGGATCATCACCTCCCATCAAAACCTGCACTACCTTCAGGGGAAGGGCAACTGGAACCTGCAGTAGAACTTTGCAGAGTTCAACCCACCAGGAGGACAGGGAGTTCAACTTGGGATTATCAGCCAGAAATCTGCCTGAATCTCACAGGTCTGCTGCTGGCTTGCTGAGACTCATTGATTTGTATATGCACACGGATGCCTACATTGCCTACTGTGACAGCAGAGACATACCCTGAAGGAGGCCCATAATTTTTATTTTTTGCTATTTGCAAAAAAGAAAAAAAAAATTCTCTTATTTTTAATTCTTTTTTTTTTTTTTTTTTTTTTTTGGTACCGGGGATCGAACTCGGGTCCTTGCACTTGTGCAGCGGGCAGCAAAACCACTGAGCTAAATCCCCAGCCCTTATTTTTAATTCTTAATTTTTACTGTTATCTACTCTTTTCAAATTTTTTCTTTTCTTTCTTTTATCTTTTCCTTCTCTCTCTCTCTCTCTCTCACACACACACACACACACACACACACACACTTGCTGTCCCACATTGCTCTTCATCTCCCTATTTGTTCCTTTCTGCACTGAATTCAGATTTCTCCTTTATTTTTATTTTCCTCTCTTTTTCCTTCTCTGGATTATCACTAGTTTTAAAGGAAAGTAAATACAGTATCTAGCCTCCCTGTTGCTGTTAGGTGATTCTGTTCACATCTTTGTTCTTTCATTCTGCCTTTTCCTCTCACCTTTAACAATTTCTCAGAGTTTGTGTGATCTTCCTGTGTCTTCTAGCCTCACTGCTAATCTTTCCTGATCTTTCTATCTGTCCCTCCCTCCCCAACTCCTTCTAAGTCCTCACCCCAAAAGGGAAAGATGCTATATTGAAGAGTTTATTCACTATAAACGTATGCTGGGTTGGTCCTCGGTTTTGATTTAATTCACATAGTTAAATGTGATAGATTAATAACTACCACAAATTGTAACTTCCTAAGCTGCACTTGATGCTATGGTATTGCTGATTGTATCATTTGGGCTAACATGTTGTGATTGATCTAATCAGTTTTCCTTCCTGGTATAAGGAAAATAAAGTAGCCTCAGAGTCATTAGAGCCTCAAAACCTAAACACAAGCCATATCTGGAAGACACCTCTGAAAAGCAATCATTCCACAAGGGTTTTAAACACAAGCAACAAAGACACCTACATTAAGCAATTTTGAAATATCAACCCTGGAATTAAAGCAAGGACAGTACCAAAAACAAAAATGAGAAGACATTTAAGCAAGGCACAAACACAGGCTTCCACCCCACAAAAAGGAAATTCTGGGGGAAATGAGGTGGAAAAGTCAGATAATCAGCCACCTGGACACCCTGAACTGATAGCACAGGAAGTAACAAAGCAGATACATGAGGCTCTAGAGAATTCAAAGCAGAAATAATCTCCCGGATAAATACAGAGGTAGTGAACAGAGTGAAAGACATGATTAGAGGCTCTAGAGCAGAAACAGATAAGAAAATAGATGAGATCAGAAACATGCTGGAAGCCATGAATGCCCAGCATAAGAAAGAAATGGAAACCATGATCACCCAACATAAGAAAGAAATGGAATCCATGAAACAGATTCAAACAGATATTCAGGAGATTAAAAACTCCATTGAAATCATGCAGAGTAGACTAAGAGAATCTGAAGACAGAATATCAGATATAGAAGACAGTATTGTGGTTAAGGACCATGAAAACAGAGATTACTTAAAGATAGTAAGGGACCATGAGAAATCAATCCAACAGCTGCTAGATGATGCAAAGAAGAATAACGTAAGACTGGTAGGAGTCCACAAAAAAACAGGAGAATGTACAATTGACATAAAAAAACTGTTCACAGAAGTAAGAGTAGAAAACTTCCCAGACAGAGGTAGAGAATTGGACATACAGATAAGTGAGGAATATAGAGATCCAACTAGCCATGACCAAAAAAAATCTACACCTAGACTTAAAATAGTCAAGATCCCAGAAACCCAACAGAAGAACAAAATTCTACAGGCAGTTAAGAGAAAAGAAACAAATCACCTACAAAGGAAAGCCCATCAGAATCATGGTAGATTTCTCAACACACACCCTCAAATCAAGGAGAGCCTGGAGTGAAGTATTTCAAGCCCTAAAAGAAAATAACTTCCAACCTAGACTGTTGTATCCTGCAAAATTATCTTTTAAAATCGATGGGGAAATTAGATACTTTCACAACAAAGAACACCTGAGAAATTTCATGAACACCAAACCAGCACTCCAAACAATTTTAAGCAATATCCTAGAAAAAGACAATGAAGGTCACAACTCCGTGAGGCCCAACAGAGAGAAGATACCATGCAAGGTAAGACACTAAAGGCAAAGGGGGAAAATATGAAATAAAAGAGCCAACAAAACTAAAACCTAATGACAAGGATGAGTCAATATCTCTCAATTATAACTATCAATGCTAATGGCCTCAATTCACCAATCAAAAGAAGTAGATTGACAGAATGCATTAAGAAGCAAAATCCAACAATACGCTGTATACAAGAAACACACCGAACTCAAAAGGAAAGTCATAAACTGAAAGTAAAAGGATGGAAAACAGTTCTGCATGCAACAGGAACCCAGAAAAAAGCAGGCATAGCAATCTTATTTGCAGACAAAGTAGATTTCAAACCAAAACTAATTAAGAGAGACAAAGATGGTCACTACATCCTTGTGAAGGGAACAATCCAAGAGGAAGAGATGACAATCCTAAATATATATATGCACCAAATATGAATGCCCCCAACTATACGAAACAAATATTAATGGACATGAAAAACCAAATAAGCACTAATACAAATGTAGTAGGGGACCTCAACACCCCTCTATAACAAATAGACAGATCATCCAGAAAAAAAACTAACAATGAAATTCTAGAACTGAACCAAGCTATTGAACAAATGGACTTAATACATGTTTACAGAGTGTTCTACCCCACAAAATCAGAATAAACATTCTTTTCAGCTGCATATGGGTCATTCTCCAAAATAGATCACATGCTAGCTCATAGGACATGTCTAAGTAAATGCAAAAGAATTGAAGTTATCCCCTGTATATTATCAGACCATAGTGCAATAAAATTGGAGGTCAATAACATAAGAAACTGCAAAACTCCCACAAACACATGGAAATTGAATAACACCCTCCTGAACAACCAATGGGTGACAGAGGAAATTAAAGAAAAAATTAGACAGTTTCTACAAGTAAATGATAACGCCAGTACAACATACAGGAATCTATGGGACACAATGAAAGCAGTTCTCTGCAGGAAATTCATAGCTGTGAATGCCCATATTAGGACAACAGAGAGAACTCAGTTAAATAACCTAATGCAGAACCTCAAGCTGCTAGAAAAAGAAGAGCATAACAAACCCAAAGCTTGTACAAGAAAGGAAATTATAAAGATCCGAGCAGAAATGAATACAATGGAGACGAAGAGAATGATACAAAAAATTAATGAATCAAAGAGTTGGTTTTTTGAAAGAATAAATGAAACTGATAAACCTTTAGCCAACCTTATCAAAAAAAGGAAAGAAAAGGCACAAATCCATGCAATTAAGAATGAAAAAGGTGAAGTCACAACAGATTCAGCAGAAATCCAGAGAATCATCAATACCTACTTTGAGAACCTGTACTCTAATAAAATGGAAAACACAGAAGAAATGGGCAGATTGCTAGATACATACGAATTGCCAAAGTTAAATGAAGAAGATAAAGAAATTCTAAACACCTCAGTTACAATGAGTGAAATTGAAAATGTAATAAAATATTTACTAACAAAGAAAAGCCCAGGTCCTGATAGCTTCACTGCTGAATTCTACAAGACATTTAAAGAAGAATTATCGCCATTACTCTTTAAACTCATCAAGGAAATTGAAAGGGAAGCAAGGCTTCCAAATTCATTCCTGGAAGCAAGTGTTACTTTGATTCCAAACCCAGAGAAAGAACCAACCCAAAAAGAGAACTACAGACCAATCTCCCTAATGAACATAGATGCAAAAATCCTCAACAAGATACTGGCAAACAGAATACAGAGGGCCATCAAGAAGATCATACACCCTAACCAAGTCGGATTTCCCCCAGGGATGTAAGGATAGTTCAACATCCATAAATGAATAAATGTAGTACACTATATTAACAGAGTCAAGAACAAAAACCACATGATCGTCTCAATAGATACAGAAAAGGCATTTGACAAAATCCAACACCCATTCATGATAAAAATGGTACAGAAAATTGGAATAGAAGGTCTTTTTATCAACCTACTTAAGGCTATCTATGAAAAACCAACGGCCAACATCATACTAAATGGTCAAAAACTGAAAACTTTCATGCTAAAATCAGGAACAAGACAAGGATGCCCACTATCACCACTCCTGTTCAATATTGTTCTGGAAACATTAGCCATAGCAATTAGAAAAGGGAAAGAAATAAAAGAAATAAAGATAGGAAAGGAAGAAGTTAAACTGTCATCATTTGCGGATGATATGATACTTTACATAGAAGACCCAAAAAACTCGGTCAAAAGTCTTCTAGACCTAATTGACAGATTCAGGAAAGTAGCTGGATACAAGGTCAACACTCAAAAACCAATAGCCTTCTTATATGCAAATAGCAGGCCCACTGAGAGAGAAATTAGGGAAATAATTCCTTTTACAATAGCATCTAAAAAAATGAAGTATCTAGGAATCAACCTAAAAAGGAAGCAAAAGACCTCTACACTGAAAACTACACCACTCTGAAGAAGGAGATCAAAGAGGATATGAGAAAATGGAAAGATATCCCTTGTTCCTGGGTAGGAAGAACCAATATAGTAAAAATGGCCATACTTCCAATACTACTATATAGATTTAATCCAATGCCAATTTAAATTCCAACAATATACTTCACAGAACTAGAGAAAACAATCCAAAAATTCATTTGGAAGCAGAAGCAACCTAGAATAGCAAAAGCAATTCTAGTTAATAGAGACATGGCTGGGGGTATCACAATCCCTAACTTGAAACTGTACTACAAAGCTACTGTGATAAAAACAGCATGGTACTGGCAAAGAAACAAACCCGAGGATCAGTGGAATAAATTAAAAGTTGCAGAAACAACTCCAAACATACTCAGCCACCTCATCTTTGACAAAGGAGCCAACCATCCTCATTGGAGGAAAGATAGCCTATTTAATAAATGGTATTGGAAAACTGGATTTCAACCTGCCAAAGATTAAAACTAGACCCATACCTATCACCACGCACTAAACTAAGATTGAAGTGGACTAAAGATCTAAATATTAAGACAGAAACACTAAACTTGGTGGAAGATAAGTTAGGTAGAACTCTTGATGACATTGGCATAGGAAAAGACTTTATGAACAAATCCTCAGTAGCATGGGAGCTAGTACAAATATTCAACAACTGAGATCTCATTTTATTAAAAAGCTTCTGCACTGCAAGAGAAACTACCAACAGAGCTAAGAGACAACCTACAATGTGGGAAGAAATTTTCACCAGCGGTCCCTCAGACAAAGGTCTACTATCTCGAATCTATAAAAAACCTGAAAAAAAATCAGACCTCCCAAATTTAAAGACCCAATCCAAAAATAGGCACGTGAAATGAACAGACATTTCTCACACAAAGAAGTAGAAATGGCAAATAAAGATATGAAAAAATGTTCAACATCACTGGTCATTGGAGAGATGCAAAGGAAAACAACACTGAGATTCCACCTCACCCCACAATAATGGCTGCTATCAAGAAATCAACCAATAACAAATGCTGGCAGGGCTGTCGGGAAAGAGGAGCACTGCTCCACTGCTGGTGGGAGTGTAGACTGGTGCAACCACCGTGGAAATCAGTATGGAGATACCTCAAAGAACTTGGACTGCAGGTCCCATTTGACCCAGCTATTTCCTTGCTGGGTATCTTCCCAAAGAATTAAAAGAATCATACCACAGTGATATATGTGCACCCATGTTCATAGCAGCACAATTTGTAATAGCTAAACATTGGAAGCAGCCCAATTGCCCATCAACTGGAGACTGGATATAGAAAATGTGTTTTTTTAAATAAAATGGATTACTGCTCAGTCATCAAAAATGCGAAATTGGAGACATTTATTGCTAAATGGATGCACATTGAGGCGATACTCTTAAATGAAATAAATAGGACACATATGTGTAAATACCGAATAGCTTCTCTAGTGTATGAAACTGAAAGTGTAAATAAGGACTATAAGTTATAATTGACAATGTGAAATAGGAAGAAAAGGGGCAAAGAGGAAGGGGAAGTGGGAGGGGTAGGGAAAAGGAAAGAAGAACGGAATTAATATGAGAAAATGAAAAAAGGAAACAAAGTCTTTGTAAATAGGGAGGAATGGAGGGGTTGAAGGGAGGGCAGGGGAAGGGGGAAAAACTAAGAACCAAGAAAGTATGTAAAGGTGCAAATTTCCAATGATGAATGTCATTATATTGTATACCTAAAATATACCAATAAAACGATATACTGTTAAAAAAAAAAAAAGAGTGGTTTGGGGAATTGAGAAACATTTGCAATGTAACTAGTACAGTAGTAGTAATTTCTTAATAGATGTGAGTCCCTTCGTCTTCTCTTCTGCATTTACCTTCCATTCCATGACCCCTGCCTTATTCCAATATCTTTTTCTGAAGAAAAACAAAAAAACAAAAAAACAAAACAAGGATTTCTTTAAAAACTTGCAAAGACTGCCACATTGATTTCTCAGCAAGGCCCATTTTAAAAATTAAGCATTAGTGAAGTCTCTTTTCTTTTTCCCTGCCTCAGGGCAGGGGGCAGAAGGAAAACAGCTTCTCCCAATTAGAACTGCTGGAGATCTAGTTTTACTGAATCAACCAAGAGCACATTTCTCTAGAAGAGCTCCTCAGAGCTCTGAAGACAGCTCAGAGTAATTCTATTCTCAAAGCAGTATTTTTTCTCCATGTCATTTTTAATGCTCCCAAATGCTATTATGCAATGATTTTAGGAGAAGATGGTTTTTCAAAATGGCATATTTTCTCACCTATCCCCAAGAATTCATCTTCCATTTCAAATGGCCTCATTTCAAGCTGTTATATCAGTCAGTTTAACACATGGTCTCAGATTTAGCACTTCAGGGAAGGGGGAGGGGAATAACTGGACTTAATCTGCCGCTGTGATACAGCTGAGCCCTTAAATCTTCAGGATACCTCCACACCCTGAGTTCCTCTGTTCTGTTGTTCCACACAGACCCAGGTTCAATGTTACAAATTGAAGTCGGCCAGCCTTTGTTTCCAGATGACTCACAATCCTCAGCGCAGCCCACTCTGTTCATTCCCATCATTCAAATAAAAAATAAAAATGTGTGCTCCATAAACACCAATGTGTGAAACATACAAACTGTTTGTCCTACATGTGACTCATGTAGCCAGCTGAGGGATATTTTGCATGTAGGTCTCATATAATAACCCTTCTGGCTCCAAGCTCCAAGAGTCCTTCTAATTTTATCAGTGCCTCAATTGTTTCTCTTTTTACCCTCTTTGGCCCGTATTTTTTTCTTACCTCTAATATAAGTGAATGGAATAGATTCTGGAAAGTCAATCAGGTAGCCTAATTTTAAATATGCACATATTTAGGTGGAAAATTCTAGTGCTTCATTAAAGTGGGCATTTGTTTTCCATTTTCTGGGGCCTAGCTGACCTATCTTCTCCCCTGTCCTAGAAGCTGCCAATACTTCTAGTAAACTCTTTCTCTTTGAAATTTCTCTTTGAAAGTATATTTGTAATTATACTTGGTGTTATAACTTTCAAATTACCATAATTCATTTTCATAATCTAAGATGATAATAATAAAAATATTTGGAGAACTTCAGATAATGTCAGCATTAAGGTATAATTAAAAGAAAAATGTTTATAAAATACTGTTGAGGAAATTAGTAACTTAAAATCAATATTTACAGTATAAAGAAAAAATACATTTATTTATTTACATGTCAATAAGACTGAAAGGATATTTATCAGCATGTTAACAGACTGATCTTCAGAAGACCTTGTCTGTAATTTTTATTTAATTCTTTTGGTATTTCTATATTCTCTGTAGTTTTTCCCATGAATACATATTTCTTCTGCAATAAGAAAAAGAAATAAATGTTATTTTAAGAAATGCATGCTCAAGGATGAACTTTCAGCATAATTAGGGGTTAGCTACTGATTGAAAACTATGTGGGCAATTAATGAAATGTTATTCCAAGGACCCGCCTTGGTAGCAGCTCATGAATCTTAATGATACCACTGGAGTATATCACTTACTGTTCCTCAGTCCTCAAAAACTAAACATGGACAAATAGGTCATGTTGTTAATCATGAATCACAAAGATGAATCATGACATACAGTGCATGCCGCTAAAAGGCTAGACCTAAACATACTATCAATCTATGTATAAAATTACCTCTGCTATTTTGAGAATCCAAGTATTTTTTTAATTATTACTACACTGGCTTGACATTTGAGCAGACACTTGTTCTTCATATCCATTAAAACAACACATTATAATTACCAGCACACATAACAAAGAAAAAGATTAATAAAGGAACTAACCAAATATTAGTTAATTTAGTCCTATGGGCCAAATATCTTTGTCTCCCCAAAACACATACAGTGAATTCCTCACCCTCACTCTGACAGAATTAAGGTTGGGGGTGGGATTTAGAATATAATCAAGTGGTGAGGGTAAGGACCTCATGAATTGGATTAGTGCCTTTACAAAAAGAAGCCAGGGAGCGAGTTAGTCTTCTTTTACCATTTGGGGAAACAATGAGAAGTTAGCAGTCTATGACACAGAAGAGAGTATTCACCAGATCAATCTTGTTGGCATCTTGATCTCAGATTTCCAGCCTCCAGAACTGTGAGAAATAAATTTCGGTTGTTGAAAAGTCACTCAGTCCATGGCACTTTTTTTTTATAGCAGGCCAAACTGATAGACTTTTAACTAGATTACAATTTCAGAAAAAGTTCACCCTTTATTAATAGAGAGAATACAATGGTAAGTTTTTAAAGTTGCAAAATTCACTAAATTCGAACTATTTTTTGTTGTTTTTAAATACTGTGTCATTTTATAAGAATGATAATTTATTCACCTCACATCAACCTTTCTCCAACTAGAATTCTTTTTTTTTTGTATTAAATTCTTTTATTGGTGCATTGTAGGTATACAACACAATTACATTTCTCACTGGGAATTGTACCTTTACATAATGCATCTTGGTTCTTATTTTTGCCCCATTCCTAGCCCTCCCTTCACCCCTTCCATCCTTCCCTATTTACAAAGACTTTATTTCCATTTTTTCCATTTCTCAGCATTTTTCCTTTCCCTTCTTAACTTTCCCCTGCCCCTCCCACTACCCCTACCCCTTTGGACCTTTTCTTCCTATTTTACATTACCGATTATTCATTCTAATCATTGATACATTTTAGATATACAATATAATGACATTCATCATTGGAAATTTGCACCTTTACATAGTCTCTCTTGGTTCTTATTTTTCATCCTTGCCCAACCCTCCCTTCAACCCCTCCATTCCTCCCTATTTACAAAGATTTTGTTCCTATTTTTCCATTTTCTCATATTAATCCCATTCCCTTCTATCCTTTGCCCTATGCCTCCCACTTCCTTCCCCTTTGCCCCTTTTCTTCCTATTTCACATTACCTATTATACATTTAGTCCTTATTTACACTTTCAGTTTCTCACACCAGAGAAACTATTCGGTATTTATACATGTGTGTCCTATTTATTTCACTTAAGAGTATCACCTCAATGTGCATCCACTTAGCTATAAATGTGTCTGATTTCTCAATTTTTATGGCTGAGTAGTACTCCATTTTATTAAAAAAACCACATATTCTTTATAAAGTCTCCAGTTGATGGGCATTTGTGCTGTTTCCAAGTTTTAGCTATTACAAACTGCGCTGCTATGAACATGGGCACACATATATCACTGTGGTAAGATTCTTTTAATTCTTTGGGGAAGATCCCCAGCAGTGGAATAGTGGGATCAAATGGGACTTCCAGTCCTAGTTCTTTGAGGTATCTCCATACTGATGTCCAAAGTGGTTGCACCAGTCTACACTCCCACCAGCAGTGGAGCAGGGTTCCTCTTTCCACACAGCCCCACCAGCATTTGTTATTGGTTGATTTCATGATAGCAGCCATTCTTTCTGGACTGAAGTGGAATCTCAGCATTGTTTTCATTTGCATCTCTTGAATGACCAGTGATGTTGAACATTTTTTTCATGTATTTATTTGCTACTTCTACTTCTTTGTCTGAGAAATGTCTGTTCATTTCAGATGCCCATTTTTCATTTGGGTCTTTAAATTTGGGAGGTCTGATCTTTTTAAGTTCTTTATAGATTCGAGATAGTAGACCTTTGTCTGAGGAAGAGCAGGTGAAGATTTTTCCCCACATTGTGGGTTGTCTCTTCACACTGCTGGTGATTTCTCTTGCTGTGCAGAAGCATTTTAATGAGAAGAGATCCCATTTGTTGACTGTGCTAGTTCAGGGGCAACTGAGGTTTTGTTCATAAAATCTTTTCCTACAAGAATGTCTTCAAGGGTTCTACCTAACCTCTGTTCCAACTGGTTCAGAGTTTCTATTTTAATATTTAGATCTTTAATCCATTTTGATTTTAGTTTAGTACATGGTGAGAGATATAGGTCTAGTTTTAATCTTTGGCAAGTTGAAGCCCAATTTTTCCAGCACCATTGATTAAAGAGGGTATCTTTCCTCCAGTGAGGGTGTTTGGCTCCTTTGTCAAAGATGAGATGGGTGAGTGTGTCTGGCGTTGTTTCTGCATCTTCTAATCTGTTCCACTGGTCCTCAAGTCTGTTTCTTTGCAAGTACCATGCTGTTTTTATTACAGTAGCTTTGTAGTAGTTGCAGGTTGGGGATTGTGATACCCCCTGCCATGTCTCTGTTACCTAGAATTGCTTTTGCTATTCTGGGTCTCTTCCTGTTCTAAATGAATTTTTGGATTGTTTTCTCCAGGTCCATGAAGTATGCTGCTGGGATCTCAATTGGAATTGCATTAAATCTCTATAGCAGTTTTGGAAGTATGGCCATTTTCACTATATTAATCCTTCCTACCCAGGAGCAGGGGATGTCTGTCCATTTTCTGATATCATCTTCAATCTCTCTTTTCAGAGTGCCATAGTTTTCAGAGCAGAGGTCTTTGATTTCTTTTGTTAGGATGATTCCTAGGTATTTCAGTTTTTTGGATACTATTGTGAAAAGAATTATTTGCCCTATTTCTCTCTCAGTGAGTCTGTCATTTGTGTAGAGGAAAGCTATTGATTTTTGTGTGTTGGCCTTGTAACCAGCTACTTGACTGAATTTGGTTATTAAGTCTAGAAGACTTTTGGTGGAGTTATTGGGGTCTTCTATGTAGAGTATCATGTCATCTGCAAATAATGACAATTTGACTTCTTCATTACCTATCTTTATTCCTTTTATTTCTTTCTCTTGTCTATTTGCCGTGGCTAATGTTTCCAGAACTATATTGAACAAGAGTGGTGATAGTGGACATCCTTGTCTTGTTCCTGATTTTAGTGTGAAGGATTTCAGCTTTTGACCATTTAGTATGCTATTGACTGTGAGTTTTTCATAGATGGCTTCTATCAGTTTGAGGTACAGACCATCTATTCCAATTTTTTGTAGAGTTTTTATCATAAATGCATGTTGGATTTTGTCAAATGCTTTTTCTGTGTCTATGGAGATAATCATATGGTTTTTGTCCTTGACTCTATTGATATACTGTATTACATTGATTGATTTGCGTATATTGAACCATCTCTGCATCTCTGGGATGAATCTCACTTGATCAGGGGGTATGATCTTCTTGATGATCTTCTGCATTCTGTTTGCCATTATCTTATTAAGGATTTTTGCATCTATGTTCATTAGTGAGATTGGCCTATAGTTCTCTTTTTCAGTTGGGTCTTTCTCTGCTTTGGGGATCAAGGTGATGCTTGCTTCCAGGAATGAATTTGGGAGTATTGCTTCCCTTTCAATTTCACTGAAGAGTTTAAACAGTAGTGGCAGCAGTTCCCTCTAGATGTCTTGTAGAATTCAGCAGTGAAGCCATCAGGGCCCGGGCTTTTCTTAGTTGATAAGTTTTTAATTACATTTTCAATTTCATTGGTTGATATTGGGTTGTTCAGAATTTTTAGGTCTTCTTCGTACAACTTTGGTAATTCACATGTATCTAGGAATCTGTCCATTTCTTCTGTGTTGTTCATCTTATTGACGTATAGGTTCTGGAAGTAGGTGTTGATGATCATCTGGATTTCTGCTGGGTCTGTTGTAATTTCACCCTTTTCATTCCTAAATGCATGGATTTGGGCCTTTTCTTTTTCTGACAAGGTTGGCTAAAGGTTTGTCAATTTTGTTGATTCTTTACCAACTCTTGGCTTCATTGATTTTTTTTTTTATCATTCTCTTAGTCTCCATTGCATTGATTTCTCCTCTGATCTTTATAATTTCCTCCCTTGTATGAGCTTTGGCTTTGTCCTGTTCTTCTTTTACTAGAAGCTTGAGGTTCAGCATCAGGTTGTTTAAATGGGCTCGTTCTGTTTTCCTAATATGAGTATTCACTGCTATGAATTTCCCTTGTAAGACTGCTTTCATTGTGTCCCATAGATTCCGATATGTTGCACTGTCATTGTTATTTAATTGATGGAACTGTCTGATTTCTTCTTTAATTTCCTCTGTGACCCATTGGTTATTCAGAAATGTGTTGTTCAATTTCCACATGTTTATGAAATTTTTTGAGTTTCTTTTGCTATGGATCTCCAATTTCATCGCACTATGGTCTGATAATATACAGGGGATAACTTCAATTCCTTTGCACTTACTTAAACTTGTTCTGTGTGTGAGTATGTGGTCTATTTTGGAGAATGACCCATGTGCAGCTGAGAAGAATGTGTATTCTGATTTTGTGGGGTGGAAGACTCTGTAAACATCTGTTAAGTTCATTTGTTCAAGAGTTCGATTGAGTTCTAGTATTTCATTACTTATTTTTAGTCTACTTGATCTATCTATTTGTGACAGGGGGGTGTTGAGGTCCCCCACTACAATTGTATTAGTGCATATATGACTTTTCATATCTGTTAGTATTTGTTTTATATAGTTGGGTGCACTAGTGTTTGGTGCATAGATATTTATGATTGTCATCTCTTCCCTTTACAAGGATATAGTGTCCTTCTTCGTCTCTCTTAATCAGTGTTGGTTTGAAGTCTACTTGATCTGCCAAGAGGATAGCTACACCTGCTTTTTTGGGGGTTCCTGTCACATGGAGTATTGTTTTCCACCCTTTAACTTTCAGTCTATGAGTTTCATTTTGAATTAAGTGTGTTTCTTGTATGCAGCATACTGTTGGATTTTGCTTCTTGACCCATTCTGCCAGTCTATTTCTTTTGGTTGGTGAACTGATATCATTAACGTTGATGGTTATAACTGAAACGTATTGACTTGCCATCTCCATGACTTTTTTTCCTTTTTGTTGGGTTCTCCCCCTTTACATATAATTTCTTGTCATGCCAGATGGGTTCATTCTGCATTGCTTCCTGGGGTTGTGATCCTCAATGTCTGTTCCTAGGATATTGTGTAAAATTCTTTGGAGTGCTGGTTTGGTATTCACGAAGTTCCTAAGGTGCTCTTTGTCATGAAAGTATCTTATTTCTCCATCCATTTTGAAAGATAGTTTTTCAGGGTACATCCATCTAGGTTGGGGACTGTTTTCTTTTAGGGCTTGGAATATGTCACTCCAAGCTCTTCTTGCCTTGATGGTTTGTGTTGAGAAGTTTGCTGTGATTCTGATGGGCTTTCCTTTGTATGTGATTTGTTTCTTTTCTCTGACTGCTTGTAGAACTTTGTTCTTCTGTTGTGTTTCTGGAATCTTAACAATTATATGCCTATGTGTAGATTTTTTTTGATCAAGGCTAGTTGGAGTCCTATATGCCTCACTTACCTGTATGTCAAGCTCTTTTCTCCTGCTTGGGAAGTTTTCTGCCATTATTTCTGTGGAGATTTTTTTATGTCATCTTTACTCTCTCCTGTTTCTTCATTGAGCCCAATCAGTCTTATGTTATTCTTCTTTGCATCATCTAGCAGCTGCTGGATTGATTTCTCATGTTCCCTTAGAATTTTGAAGCAATTTTTTTTTCCTGGTCACTAATTAAAATCTTATCTTCTATATCTGAAATTCTGTCCTCACATTGGCTCATTCTGCTGTGTAGACTTTCAATGGAGTTTTTCATGTCCTGGAAATCTATTTGCATCTGTTTTATGGATTCCATTTGTTTCTTATGTTGGGATTCCATCATGTTCCTGAGCTCCTCTCTAGATTTATTAATCATGTCTTGCACTAGGGGCACAATTTCTCCTGTTATCTGAGAAATTATTTCTGATTTCATTTTTTCCAGATCCCCTTTTGTTGCCAGTTCAGTGGGTCCAGGTGGTTGAGTATCAGAGGGTTCCATCTCATTTCCCTTTGGGGTTGCTGTAGGTGATCTGGAAGTCTGGTTTTGAGACTTATTTACATGTTTTCTCATTTCGACTGGGGTGGGGGGCTGTTAGCACCTGCATGGATTACCTCCTCTGAGCTGGGTGAGGTGGGACAGGGGCCAGGAGCAGTGGTAGGGATGGTGACCCAAAAGCCCTTTCCTGTGGGCTGGGAGCAGCGGGAAGGATGGTGGCTGGGAAGCCTCTTCCTCTGGACCAGGAGCAGTGGGATGGTGGCTCAGAAGCCCCTCCGTCTGGGCTGGGAGAGGTGGGAGGGATGGTGACCTGGAAGCCCCTTCCTCTGGACCAGGAGCAGCAGGACAGAAGGTGGCCCAAAAGCCCTTTCCTCTGGGCTGGGAGCAGCGGGAGGGATGGTGACCGGGAAGCCCTTCCTCTGGACCAGGAGCAGTGGGACAACGGCTCAGAAGCCCCTACCTCTGGCCCGGGAACAGCGGGACTCAGTACCTTGGTCTGGTGGTCTGGTGTCCTCTGCATCTTTGTAATGTGGAACCAGGTGGCTGCCTGTCTGCAGCGGGGTGATTCGGTGTCTTCTGCACAACTCAGGACCTCGGTAGGGCATGCACAGACCTGCCTGTCTGCAGCGGGCTGATTCAGCATGTTCTGTGTGAGTCAGGACCTTGGTAGGGCATGGGCAGACCTGCCTGTCTGCAGCAGGGTGATTCAGCATCTTCTCCACTACTCAGGACCTTGGTAGGGCATGCACAGACCTCCCAACTAGAATTCTTTAGAAACAGTTTTCTGTTATTTTTCCTCTGCATTAATTTTTCAGCATTGTGCTTGGTTTTGCTTAAAAGGTTGGAGGCAAATATTTAAGTGCTCTTAGGATTTATTTATCCTCCTTGTGTTTGAAATAAAATATCCACAATAATCTGTTAAACACTACTTGGTCATTAGAAACTACATCTCTTAATTTCACCATTTCCAGGGTTCAGTCCAGGCTCTTTTTGTCTACATCATTGCTTCTCCAACTTTTTTGGTCTTTGGGCCTCTTTATACTTCTAAACATTATCATGAATCCCCAAAGAACTTTTCATTTACATGAGTTTGGTTTATCAATATTTAACCCCATTTGGAAGTACTACTCATCCATAAAAAATGAGATATTAGAAACATTTATAGCTAAATGGATGCACATTGAGGCCATACTCTTAAGTGAAATAAATAGGACACACATGTGTAAATACCAAATAGTTTCTCTAGTGTGAGAAACTGAAAGTGTAAATAAGGACTCAAAGGTATAATAGGTAATGTGAAATAGGAAGAAAAGGGGCAAAGGGGAAGGGGAAGTGATGGGGGTTGGGGAAAGGATAGAAGGGAATGGAATTACTATGAGAAAATGAAAAAATGGAAACAAACTCTTTGTAAATAGGGAAGGATGGAGGGGTTGAAGGGAGGGCAGGAGGAGAGGGAAAAATAAGAACCAAGAGAGACTATGTAAAGGTGCAAATTTCCAATGATGAATGTCATTATATTGTATACCTAAAATGTACCAATGATTAAAATGAATAATTGATAATGCAAAATAGGAAGAAAAGGTCCAAAGGGGTAGGGGAAATGGGAGGGGTAGGGGAAAGGAAAGAAGGGAAAGGAAAAATGCTGAGAAATGGAAAAAAAGGAAACAAAGTCTTCATAAATAGGGAAGGGTGGAGGGGGTGAAGGGAGGGCAGGTAATGGGGAAAAAATAAGAACCAAGATGCATCATGTACAGGTACAAGTTCCCAATGATAAATGTAAATGTATTGTATACCTAAAATGTACCAATAAAAGAATTTAAGGAAAAAAATTTAACCCCATTTGAAGTTAAAACAGAAATTTTTAAAATACTTAATTCATTTATAAATAGTAAGTTCTTTATGTGTTACCAAAATAGGCAGACTTTATGAAAAATAACTACATTTTTCAAAAAATAGCAAGAGAATAACATTACTTTGCATTATTGCAAATCTCTTAAGGTTTGGATTATTAGATAACTGGTTTTCTTATCAGTTCCTGCATTCAGTTTTATAATATCACACATCATCCAGCCGCTAGAAAACTCCATCACACACTCATGAGGAATTGAGAGCAAAAGAGGCAAATGATACATTAGTAACACCAAGAAAACAGTTTTCACTCCACAGGCCAAATGACAGGGTCTTTGATAGTTAAGTGATTGTATCAACCTGAGTAAGAAATGCCCAACTAAATTGGCTCAGCATAGTTCTGGGTGTAGAAGACTCACCCTAAGGAGGATTGTGTCCAGAATGGTATAAAAGGGAAATGAAGGAAGACTGGCTTCTGTTTCTTTGGAGAAGCTCCAGTTTTTGCCTTCACCTTGGACATCGTCTCTTGGCTTCCAGTGCAGACCCTTCAGCCCTCCATCTCAGATCCTTTGGCCTCCTGATAAAGGCTCAAACAGGACACTACCATGGCCCCCAGGCCCTCAACTGGATCCTTTGGATCTCCAGGACATAGACAGACCTTTTGGCACTCTTCCACCTCTGGCTCTTCAGGTAGCCATTGTAAGCCAATCTTG
The DNA here is from genome assembly GCF_053883595.1 of Heterocephalus glaber. Taxonomy (NCBI): domain Eukaryota; kingdom Metazoa; phylum Chordata; class Mammalia; order Rodentia; family Bathyergidae; genus Heterocephalus; species Heterocephalus glaber. The sequence continues at coordinate 79,180,463 of NW_028258315.1, read as the reverse complement.
TAAATTCTTATATATTTGTATATCTTGCATTAAATCTATTTCTCTAGGAAGCACTAACTCATATAGATTTTGGTACCAGGAGTAGAGGGTCATTGCTGAAACTGTACCTGACCATGTGGTTCAAGAGCCATTAGAACTAGCTTGTGGAAAGAGTTGGGAAGGTTTGGAGATGCCAACTGAAGAAAAAGTCCTAGAATGCTTTATGTTGTACTTCATGGGAGTTTTCAGTCAGAGTTCAGAAGACCAGGCTCAGGAAGTTTCTGTTGAGAAGAAGAACTCCACTGGCCATTAGACTCCAGATCATGTGTGTTATGCTTTGGCAGAAAGTTTGCACTTTCCTTGTGTCCAGAGACTTTGCTTAAGACTGAGACTAAGGGTGGTGGACTAATTAATCTTGCAGAAGAAATTTCAAGGCAGTCTAATGTTGAATGGGTGGCATGGCTACTATTGGGGGCTTTTAGTTAGATCTATGTGGAATATCAAGACCAAAAAGTCCAGCAGGATGATTTAAAGTATTTCAAGTTTGGCCAGAAAAGAACCTCCAGTAAAGTTTCGGACTACAAAGATGGAGCAGAGGAGAACTTGGTTGCTGAGAAGGAAGAGGACAATACAAAAGATGACTTGAGGACATCACAAGAACCAGCAATACTCCAGCCTTCATAGTCTCAGAGTTGCAAAGGTGAAAGACTTTGCTTTGAGTAGAGAGCTCTAGAGCACCATGTTCTAGAATGGTGGCAGCCTAGAGAATTTGTTCCTCCATATTTGGTTCACAGTGCTTACCAAGAAGGAAGAAGGAAGCCTGGGTACTACTCCAGCTGGCACCAGACCCTAGTGTCATCCATGTGGTGCTGATTTTAGGTGTATGCAGAATGCAAGAGTTGTGGGTTCAGAAAGGCTTCTACCCAGATCTCAGAAAAAGGCTTGCAACGCCAGGCAGTGTGCTCCTGAGAGGGCAGTATGTGAAGCCAAAAGTGCAATGGAGACCCCAGAAGGTTGGAGAAGTCAAGAACGTGGATCATTTGAGGAAAGCTGCAAGGAGTGAGGAAAGCCAGCCCAAGTGAGAAACCATGAGAGCTGCAACCACAAACAATGCCATAGGGCCATAGCCACCCAAGCCCATTTGAATTCACATCTTGCTTCAGAGACTGCCTTAGATGCTAGACATGGAAATTTGGAATTTAATGTTTGTCCTGCTGGATTTTGGATTTGCCTTGGTCCCATTCCTTTCTGTTCTCCTATTTCAAATGGGAATGTTTATCTTGTGCCATTGTATGTTGGAAGTGTTTAACTTTGTTTTCATTTCTATAAGGCCTCACAGCTAAGAGTTTGCCTTAAATCTCAGAGGAGACTTTAGACTTTAACTTAGCAAGGCTGAAACTGTTAAGACTTTGGCAACTCTTGGAGATGGACTAAAGGCCTTTTGCATAAAGGGATGCACATAAGTCTTTTGGAGGCCAGGGGTGGAATGTTACGGCTTATATCTAGATGTCCTTCCAAAGCCTCTTGCACTCATAGGTGGGGCTTTTCAGAGGTGGCTGGTTCTAGGGTCTGTGATGTTGGGATTAAGTTGTGTGATGCTGGATTTAAATTGTGCAATGCTGGAATTAAGAATGTGTGATTACTAAATTGATCCACTGATTGGTTAAGCACAGTTCTGAGTGTATATAATAGAAGGTCCACCCTGAGTATGGGTGGCACTACCCAAAAGGTGGGTAGCCTGGAAGGGATAAAGGGGAGAAGCATCTACTTCTGCTGCTTCTGCTACTGCCTCCTCCCTGCTCTGCAAAGAACTATTTCTCCTCTGTGATGCCCTTCTGCTACACCACCCTTTTGTGCAGCCAGCCAATTATTAATTGAAATCTATACAATCTGTGAGTTACAATAAACCTTTCCTCCTTTAACTTTGGGTGTCAGATATTTTGTCTCAGCAACAAGAAAAAGTAACTTAGACAGATTTTAGTACCAGGAGTGCTTTCTCCCCATGGATCCTCAGATTATAGACAGAACCAATTGCTCTGCATCAAGCTACAGGAGATAAAGATGAGCTGATGTCATCTCATGGCTGTGCAGTAGCTAACTGTAACAAAACACATGGCAGACACAAAACATTTCCTGGGTCTAGGAGTAATTTCTTGATAGTAATTGTTGCCCTTTATGCCACAGCAATGGAGATCTTGGATCTTTCACTGAGTGTGCAGAGAATTGTGTTACCCATCCAATTCTCAGCTAGGCCAGGAATCAGGGCTATAAACCTGGCGGGGTCTCTTTTTTCAACAGCAACCAACTTTCTTCTATCTCAGAAAGATATGTTTGTCTTTAACTAACTGAAAGATCCCAAGTATCCTGTGGTAAAGGAATACCCTTCATTTCCATCACAAATTTTACCCAGAGACAGCTCCTGAGGCTAGCTTAATGTTCTCATTAGTCTTCAAAGAAAATTGTGTATTGGGTCTACTAAGAATGGTTGGACAGCCATAACGTGCCATATACCATGCTAATCACTATGCATGTAGTTTCTTAATGCAAGGAGGGTTCTGACCTCCTTCTATAAATCATTACTATTAGAAACACTTTGGTGGCCATTAATTAATTAATTAATTAATTAATTTTTAAATTTCTACTGGAGATTGAACCCAGGGCCTTCACACTGAACTACATCTTCATCCTTTTTTCTTTTTCTTTTTTTTTTTTTTTTTCTGGAGACAGGATCTCACTAAGTCACTTTACCAAGGCTGGGTTCAAACTTTCTATTTTCCTGCCTCCACCTCCCAGAGTGCTGGGATTATAGGCATGTCCCACACAGCTTGGTCACCATTCTTTAATGCAGTAATTGTTTTACAATGCAAATGGTCACATCATCACCTAAGTTGGAAGACTGAGATGAAAAAATGAATGTGGAAAGTTAATGTTGCAGAAGGCCTTATAACTGTTTCCCACTCACACAGATTAAGTGATGCCCTCCTAGTCCTTTCAGAAGATGTACTGACTCTGCCCATGGCATGTTGACCCCCATGACACACCACACATCCTATGTAATGATAAGGATTATACTTGAGTCATATTTTAATTAGAAACAGTTAAGTTTTCTGAAAATTGTTAATCTCCATTATACTTATTATTATAATTAGATAATTTAATTGGATATTCAATAACCTGATAAGTATAACTGGTGAAGATAGAGAGTTGTTTCTCTGAAATCTCAGGTGAATAAGTTCTAGTAAAATTTTTTCTAGTAAAAATACTAGAATTGAATAAGTTTTGGGTGCAACGGGTATTAAAGGAGTAGAGCAAAGGTAAAAGGTTAGGAGGATTTTGTTCTTAACAATAATTTCTCTACAGAATGTCTTTATCATCTTTTTCAAGAAATTGGAAAATGTAGGTGATTCATAATGAGTGAATTTTACCCAAGAGAGTATGTCAATCAATAAACTCATACTCCAAGAAAAGAATTTCATGTGACAATGAAAGACAGATAAATGATTAGCCATTTGCATTTCAAATAAAAATAAAATGTTTAAGATATGTATATAAATTTTAAAAAATGAATTCTTTATCTTTCTAAGCACATTTTATATAGTTATAACTGCTGAGTCCATGGAAATAAAGAATGCATATGAAATTTTCTTTGGAAGAAGGGCTGTTCATAACATAATTAGAAAATTAAAAAGTTGACTCCAATTAAGTGCTAGTCTTGACAGCAGTGTTATAAATTATAGAATTTATTAATAATGGTATAAAAACTTAGAAAGCAAACATCAACTATGCTAGAATCATAGGGAGGTTCCAGGAAAGAAGCAGAACATGAGCTGGATCTTGTAGGATCAGTGAGGAGTGGTTCTTTTTTGCAAGGATGAAATATGATGAATCCAATGAATCACTCAGGGAAATCTGGCACTGTTTCTTAGCAACATCTTACCTTCCCATTTCCCTATATTTCACTTTCATCAAAATTTAGCAACTTATATCATAACTTTGGGTTACTGCTTATTTATATCTATGTTTGACTTCTCAAATCCCCAGTTTATTTATTTGTCTCTGAGAAAATTTCCCTTCCTTGTATCTTTAAACAACTCATTTTATCAATTCTACCAGCCTCAAATTTTGGCCATTCAGCAACTTGGATATCTTTTCCTAGCCTTTGTTGTTGTTGTTTTCTTTCTTACAAAATAATGTAGCAAAATGAACTATTCTAAAGATTTTATGCAAATAGTTTCAAAAATCACAAATTTACACTATTCTGTTTAATAAAACTCTTTATTAAATCCATATCCCCAAACCTCTGGAGTTCAAACTTTTTAAGTGTTGCCTGTGCATGTTGTTTTCATTTTCATACTGCTTATATTCTCCTCCTGGCTTTTAAAAGGCTGGCTCCTTCTCTTCTTTCAAATACCAGGTCAAATATTACGCCCCAGGGTAGGTTTGGCACAACTCACAAACATCTAAACAGCCCCCACGTCTACTTCATTCTATGCTTACCTCCTCTGAACATTTTTCAGTTCTACTTATTTTATTTATCTATGCCTATCAAGTATTTTCCTCCAGAATTTAAATGCTATGAAATCAGTGAGCATATCTATTTTATTCAAAAATACCTACTCAGGGTCCTGTATAGTGCCTGGCACAAAAACGATATTCAATAAACATTTAATGAATGAATGAATTCATAGTTTTTCTAACTACTCACTTTTAACTCTTTGGGGAAGAAATTTTCAAAAATTTTTCCCATGATAGTACATATATATTTTTGTTTTGCAAAAAATAAGGTCATACTATGTACTGTTTGTTATATATTTTCTTCACTTAAAATATCTCATAAATATATTTTTATGGCAGAATGTGTTGATCCTCATCTTCATCTGAGGGGAGCAAAGTTTCCAACATATCAAAGCTAACCAATTCCTTATTTTTGAACATTCAGAGTGACTTTTTAACTAATTCATACATAGAACTTCTGTTTTCTGATGTGAAAGAAGTACTGACTTTTGCTTTTAAGTCTACTCATTCATTAACTGTGGCAAACTTTTTTATATTATGTCACCTAAAGACTATTGTTTTCTGCTCTTTCTACTTGTTATTGTATATTCTTTTTAGTATGGCTCCTTTATGTGTCACCTAGTCTCTATTATTTCAATTATGAAAAATAGTCATTTCTGCTCTCAAACTGTAAGAATTTTCTACACAAACTGCAACATTTTTTAGCCCAACAGCAAATATTTCATATTGACACTTACTCTGTGTGATTCTCTTCATTCTGTATTAATCATTAAATTTTCTTTCTTTTTCACATTTTAACTGTCCTATGGAGGATTTTGGCTTTCGTTGAGTATTCTTCCTTGCCTGGCTCCTCACAAGTACATTAAGATGAATATTATATTTGTAATAATGTTCCTCCTCATTATTCTGGCAGTATCATTGTTTTTCCAAGTAAAGCCTATATTTTTCATTTGGATTCTATGTCAATTGATCAATTACCACTTAAGTCAATACCTCTAAGTCCCAGATAAGTGATTAATTTTCTTAACCAATTAAATCTTTGACATGGCTCTGCTCCAGCCTCTTTCCTCTATGAATCTATTTTCCACTTGATGCATACTTTTAGTTTTTCTTACATCACTTCTATACTTAGAACACTGGGGCTAAAAAAATGTGATGCTTAAATGCCCAAAGGTCAAAAGCTGACATTCCATAAGAGCCAAAGAGAAACTAAAGCAACAAAAACAGAATTATGACTTATCTAAACTACTATGAATGTGTTTTACAGAAATCACGGCAACAAGAGAAAACAAAAATAAAACAAAAACATAGTTTCCTATGAAATTTCTCTAGTAGATGGATACATAAAATGGACACTTAGATGATAATGATAATTATCACAATATCAAGAGATGCAGAATTCTGGCCAATGCATTTGGCATAATATAGCACTGGCATACTGTCTTGTTGGAAAGGATTTGTCTGAGCCCAAAAAAGAAAAAGTGAATGACATCACATACCCAAAATGGGTAGGAAAATTGTCTGCTGTAGAACCATGCAGGTAATAAACACAGCATCACTCAAAAGAAAACCTTGCATCCACTAAAAATGCTGAGAATTGATCAAAGAAAACTCTTCTATAATTTCTCCACTTTGACCAACACAACAAATCCACATACTTTCTGCCTTCTTTCATCCAATCTTGTCATTAAGTTTTGTGCCAATATCGATGCTATTGATTTTTTTTAATTTATAGTAATCATACATTTGAGTATTTTAGCTACTAAAGTACTTGGATACTACTTTTAAGTACTTACTATGTACCAGACAATGGTGAGCATTTTACACAGTATTTCTTATTCATAGAACAACTATATGAAGCAAGCATTATCCTTTTACAGAGGAAGAAACTGAGGCAACCCATTCGGGACTCCTTCTATTTCTCAGGAGCTATTCCTATTCCTCATTCCTACTCCGTAATTATTCCCTATTCCTATTCCCCAATAAACCTTTCCTATGCTTAAAAAATTAAATTAAGGCCTAGATAAAATAACTTTGTCAAGGCACCCTAGTTATTAAAGGGCAGAGGAATACTTGAAACTCAGGTCTGACTTTCAACATGGGTACACTCTTCTTCCTTGTCGAGAAAAGTGATATTTTGACAACACAGGAGCCAGACATTAATTCATTCATTGCCATTAAAAAGTAGGCTTAATTCACTTCATAATCATTGAAACAAGTCAAAATAATTACATAAAACCTAACTAAACCTGTAAGGAAAGCATGAAATTTCTAAAAAGAGCGCTTTGTGTCTTTGGAACGCATAGCATATTGAGCACAATCTATTGTTATCTGACTTTTAAATCTTGACTTTTTCCATCTGAATTATGTGGAACTTAGGCAGAAAATTAAACCAAATTTTATTGGGAGAAAAAAAGCAAAAATTTCATCTATGCTCGCTAACCCTCATGGCAGCCCTCTCCCTTGGTTCATGGTGGGGGGCGGGGGGGGGTGGTTCTAGTCATTTTCTCTTCTACTACATCAAAATAAAATGACCCATGCCTAGCAGTTAAGGACTCTACAGCAAGCCTATGCTCCTGTACACCCATCTGGAAGTAGATGAAGTTCCCGGACATAATCCTTCCACAGATATGTCCTCATTTATAGCCAGCTTAATATGGAAAGTGCTAAACCATATCCTATCCTGTTGGACTGCCTTTTTCTCAACAATAGAAACTTTATTAACCAGCCAAGTTAGTTTACCATCTATGGGAAAGTCTCTAGTAAAATTATTTCTCCTACTCATAATAAGAGCTGGAGCCAATTCCAATCCTCTGAAATGATACTCAGAATATTCCAGTGCAAAAAATGTCTACACAAAGTTTGCCTTCAAGAAATAACACACAAGTTAAAAAGTCCTCACGTTAAAACCATTGACAATTTCCCATCACAACCTTCACAGAAATTGTCATGATAAATATCCTCACTGTACTTAAGCAGGTAAAACTTCCTTACTCAGAATATCTTACCTAGTCCTAAGCAAACATTAATCTGTCATCAAAAAAGTAAATTATTTAAAAATAAAATAACAGTCACACTCAGACATACAAAAAATGGCACCTATAAAATGACATCAACTACTTAATGCATCCTATTCTACTCAAATAAAAACCAGGAAAATTATCATTTTTATATTTTTTCAAAAAACATTTAATGTGGTTAAGTAAATAATCATAGGAGGGGGGGAATACATTGCTGTATATAAAATATTTGTTGAGAAAATCATTTTTATACTTCTAAATAAAATTAATAATGGAAACTTAGAATTATACTTGTACATATTTAATTTCAAAATACTAGTCCAACTATGACTAATGTCAACATAGCACAGTGAGTCTCTGGAAATCACTACTCAGTTCCTTAAACCATTATGGATAAGAACAGAATGATTTTGGGGTCATGGGGTATACAAAGATAAAGACACTCTTAAATGCCATCAAGTGACTTTTAAGTACAAGGATTCTTAAGATGTGTACATAAAACATTATGAAGCATATAAAAGAGGCAGAACTAAAATGTGATGAAAAAATAAAGTACCTATTTTAGATGAAGAAAATAAAAAATATATTGACAGTATTAGTGTTCGAGCCTCTCCTGAGAGTTTGGGTAGTGTTTTCAAGTGATAAGGAAGATGAAACAGGAAAACTGGAAGACAAAGATAGGTTTGACAAGAACCTAGGAACACAAAAGGGACAGTGGACTTTGAATGCAAATTTAGACATTGTAGGCTCACTCCATAAGACCAAGAAACTTTGAAGGTTCTCACTCTTATTTGAAATCTTTAGCAAGAGGGATTTGCTCTGACTTATCTTTAACGAGGTCACTGCAAAAAGGGCCAAGATCAACAATTTGAGGAGAAGACACATTGGCAAGGAAACACTTATAACTGCTGAAGTCAAAGGTCTACTAAATAGCCTGAACAAGAGGGTGACCAAACAAGCCACTTAATCTTCTCATGTTACGATTTACCAATTTATTAAACACAAATAAATATACTCCACCCTGTAAACACATGAAACATTAGCAATAAAAAACAAACTCTATTAAATAAATTCAGGAATTCAAATGAATGCATACAAAATTTAGGTACATGGGGGAAACAATAAATTTCTTAGAAATTTAGTTGGAGCATCTATAAAGATTTTATAGCATTAAAAACTATCTACAACGATGCTAAACTAATTTTGAAAGTGAATTAAAGGTAACTTTTGAAAAGTTATATATTAAATGTGGTTAACTTCTCTAGAACTAAGGTTTAGGGTTCATCTTATTTTAGTAAAAATTGTTCACCACTTACAGCTTTGAAAAATAGAAGCTATTCAAATTGCACAATTTTTTAAGACTGCTGCTCTGCTTAAAGTGTATGTGGAGCTTTTATTTTTATAGATAATTAATTTATATACATATATGGGTTGCTTTCCCCTTAAGGTTGATATGGGATACCACATTGGTAAGATTTAAAGTATAAATATTAAGATACTGCATGGCCTTAGAAATGGAAGCTCATTAAACATTAATGAATTAACAATTATATTATGTGATATATAACTATAAATTAATGTGAAATTGTTGGTTTAGTTATTATTAGTACAAATATCAGGACAAATATTAAAATGCTTTGCAGAATAATTTCTGAGTTTGAATTTAAATTTCTTAGTGGTTTTTCAAAACACAAACAGGAATGACTCTGTCTCTCCCACACCCATCTTTCCATTACAAAAACAAAAATTCTACAACAGCAATGACTGTTTTTAATATAAGAATAAATACCCAGGCATGGTGGAATATACTTGTAATCCCAGCACTCTCAAGAGGCTGCATCACCGTGAGTTTGAGGCCAACCTGGGCTACACAGTAAGTCAAGGCCAGCCTGAACTGCATAGCAAGATCCTGCTTCAAAAAAAAAAGGAATAAGAATTGTACAAAATATGTCCAAAAGACTTAAGTAAACATACAGTAACCATATTTTGAATTGGAAGTTGAAAAGATATCAATTCTCCACAAAATAACATGTGAACATAATGACAAATAAAATCCTAAGGCAATTTTAGAACAAAGCAGAAAGGCCCTGAGAAACTAACTTGTAATTTTTTTTTGAAAGAATAAACATGAAAACTGAACAATCAGAAATTTTCTGAAAAAGAATGGTGATGTGAAACTTACTCTATCAGATATTAAAATTTGTTTTAAAGTTACAAAAATGAAAATGACTTGACAAAGAAGCCAAGATAGACATACAAATCAATGAAACACAATGGAATAAGCAATTGGTTAATGATGATAAGAGGAGGTCCTTTGAGTAAGTGGAAAGAGATGGTAGGTATTCACTAAATGTTGCTGGGAAACTGAACAAAAATACGTGATTAAACAAAAAAAGAAAATGTTATCCCTAATTCACACTCTCATTCAGAGTAAACTCCAGATGAGTTAAAGATACAAACTGTCATAACAAAATAGGACCATGGGAAAACTGTAATGCATGAAGCAAAATGGTGCCATTAAGAAGAAGATTTTATTTTTCACACCTGTCAGTCAGTGTCCTAGCAGAAAGTAGATGGCACACTCAACCACGGTGACTGGGAGAGTTTAATAAGAGGACTTGGGTGATGGTAGTGTAGCTCAAAGGTACAGCATTGGCTTTTCATGCTCTAAGGCCTTGGTTTGATCTTTAGCACTGGGGTCGGCAGGGGGGAGTAAAAGGGCTTTTTACAAAAGTGAACAAGTTAAACAAAATCAGTCAAGAGTAACGAAGGGCCCCAGGGCTAGCAACAGATCTGGACGGATCTAATTCCTACCCTCAGACAGAAAGGACAAGGGAAGGAACTGGTATCAGAACCCACAATGAGTATGGACCACCAGATAGCAGCTGTGGCCTTTGGTAGAAGGATGCACCCTGTCCACAACCAACACAACAGAGAAGGAAGAGAAGAACGAATGCCTTGTCCTCTCTGCTCCCATCACTCCACCTCCTGCCAATGGCTCCACTGGCTGACTCATGAGAAAGCCAGAAGGCAAGGAGCCCACTGACACTACAAAGAGCAAGGTGGAAAAGGGTGGGGAGTGACTCTGAAGATAGAAATGGAAAAACTGCCATTGGCAAATATTAAAATAATGATTTATATCAGTGCTGAAGAGAATGTGAAAAACTAGAGATACATGTTTGTGACTGTGTAAGTATTTCTACCCTTCTGGAGGTCAAATTGATAAAATGTGAATATATAACCCAGAAATTCTACTTCAAAGAATCTGTCATTCAGAAATACACAAAGAATCAATATGTGTGTAGGTATATATGTGTATATGTGTTATATTTATATGTACAGTTTATGTATACATGTTTATGTGTACATATACATACACATGTGTGAATATTCATCACAGCATTGTTTATTATCCTGAAAATCTTGTAACTACCTATATCCATTAAGAGGGAAGTGGTTAAATATATTATTGTATTTATAAAATGGTAAATAATATGAGATATTAAGGCTTATATTTCTTTCTGTGTGTGTATTTCCAATACTTTTAATGCAGAAATATAGATTTTACATGGACCATATTGTACATATTATCTTGAAGCATTTTTAATAATATATCATGAATGCTTCACTTCTTTTAACATTAATCAACACCAGTTTTAACAGCTTTTAAAACTGTACATTCATGATGATTTCTGAAATATATTTCCAGGTAGAATTTCAAGTCAAAGGCATTGCTTAAGGCTTTTAGTGCTGACTGCCAGAGATTCTATCCACTCACATTCCAGCAGCATCACAGTCCCAATTTCCCAGAATCTTTGTTAGTTTTATAATATGTGCTGTCTCAACTCTTGATTCAATATACTTTCTAACTTATAAGATTGAACATATATGTATTGTCCATTGGCATTGTTTCTATTGTGATTTGTCTATTTAAATAGTTTACCTATTGGGAGTTTTTATGGACAGGCAGTAAAAAGTGGTTCAATAGTAGAGTTGAGTTCAAAGTCTGACTTTAGCACTTTTTAGCTATGACCTTTAAGGGTTTATATTACTTAACCACCAAAGGTGACCATGCTAAGACAATAAGTGACAAAATTAATAAGGAGGACCATATGTGTATAGAAAATAAATTAAAAGGGATATGTGCAAAGAGGTAGTAAAATTACGGATAACTCATTAAAAGTGATATATGCCAAGAGGTCATAAATTTATAGATAAGTTTTATTTATTACTTTATTTTTTGACATTAATTTTATTGGTACATTTTAGGTATACAATATAACAACATTCATCATTGGAAATTTGCACCTTTACATAATTTCTCTTGGTTCTTATTTTTTCCCCATTCTTCTGCCTTCCCTTCAACCCCTCCTCACCTCCTTATTTACAAAGATTTTATTTCCATTTTCGTATTTTCTCATATTAATTCCATTCCTTCTTTCCTTTCCCCTACCCCTCCCACTTCCCCTTCCCCTTTGCCCCTTTTCTTCCTATTTCACATTATCTATTATAAATTGTAGTCCTTACTTACACTTTCAGTTTCACACACTAGAGAAACTATTTGGTATTTATACTTGTGTCCTATGTATTTCACTTAAGAGTATGCATCAATGTGCATTCATTTAGCTGTAAATGTCTTCAATTTCTCATTTTTTTATAGCTGAGTGGTACTCCATTTTATTAAAAAAACACATTTTTTATATCCAGTCTCTAGTTGATGGGCTGCTTCCAAGTTTTAGCTATTACAAATTGTGCTGCTATGAACATGGGTGCACATATATCACTGTGGTATGATTCTTTTAATACTTTAGGAAGATACCCAGCAGGTGAAGCGCTGGATCAAATGGGACTTCCCGTCCTAGTTCTTTGAGGTATCTCCATACTAATTTCCACAGTGGTTGCACCAGTGTACACTCCCACCAGCAGTGGAACACTATTCCTCTTTCCCCACAGCCCCACCAGCATTTGTTACTGGTTGATTTCACGATAGCAGCCATTCTGTGTGGGGTGAGGTGGAATCTCAGTGTTGTTTTCATTTGCATCTCTCGAATGACTAGTGATGTTGAACATTTTTTCATGTTTATTTGCTGCTTTTACTTCTTTGAGAAATGTCTGTTCATTTCAGATGCCCATTTTGGATTGGGCCTTTAAATTTGGGAGGTCTGATTTTTTTAACTTCTCTATAGATTCTAGATAATAGATCTTTGTCTAAGGAACAGCAGATGAAATGTTTTTCCCAAATTGAGGGTTGTGTCTTCACACTGTTGGTGGTTTCTCTTGCTGTGCAGAAGCTTTTTAATAAGAAGAGATCCCACTTGTTGACTGTGTTGGTTCATGGACAACTAAGTTTTTGTTCATAAAATCTTTTCCTACACCAATGTCTTCAAGGGTTCTACCTAACCTCTGTTCCAGCCGGTTCAGAGATTCTGTATTAATATTTAGATTTTTCAACTATTTTGATTCTAGTTTAGTGCATGGTGAGAGATATAGGTCTAGTTTTAATCACTGGCAAGTTGAAACCCAATTTTTCCAGCACCATTTATTAAAGAGGCTATCTTTCTTCCAATGAGGGGTTTGGCTCCTTTGTTGAAGATGAGGTGGCTGAGTATGTTTCGAGTTGTTTCTGCATCTTCTAATCTGTTCCACTGGTCCTCAGGTCTGTTTCTTTGCCAGTACCATGCTGTTATTATCACAGTAGCTTTGTAGTATAGTTTCAAATTGGGGGTTGTGATACCTCGTGCCATGCCTCTGTTACTTATAATTGCTTTTCTATTCTAGTTTTCTTCTTGCAAATGAATTTTTGGATTGTTTTCTCAAAGTCCGTGAAGTATGCTATTGGAATTTCAACTGGGATTGCACTGAATCTATATAGCAGCTTTGGAAATATGACCATTTTCACTATGTTGATTCTTCCTACCCAAGAGCAAGGGATGTATTTCCATTTTCTGATACTGTCCTGAACCTCTCTCTTCAGAGTGCTATACTTTTCAGAGTAGAGGCCTTTGATTTTTTTGTTAGGATGATTCCTAAGTATTTCAGTTTTTTCAATGCTATTGTGAAAGGAATTGTTTGCCCTATTTCTTTCTCAGTGAGTCTATTGTTCGTGTAGAGGAAAGCTACTGATTTTTGTGTTTTGACCTTGTATCCAGCTATTCTACTGAATTTGGTTATTAAGTCTAGAAGACTTTTGGTGGAGTTCTTGGGGTCTTCTATATAGATTATCATGCCATCTGCAAATAATGACAATTTGACATCTTCATTTCCTATCTTTATTCCTTTTATTTCTTTCTCTTGTCTAATTCCTGTGGCTAATGTTTCCAAAACTATATTGAACAAGAGTGATGATAGTGGACATCCTTGTCTCCTTCCTGATTTTACTGTGAAGGATTTCAGTTTTTGACCATTTAGTATGATGTTGGCTGTTGGTTTTTCATAGATGCCTTTTATCATATTGAGGTAGACACCATCTATTCCAATTTTTTGTAGGGTTTTTATCATAAATGTGTATTAGATTTTGTCAAATGCTTTTCTGCATCAATTGAGATGATCATATGGTTTTTGTCCTTGGTTCTATTGATATAGTGTATTATATTTATTGATTTGCATATGTTGAACCATCCCTGCCTTCCTGGGATCAGTCCCACATGGTCAGGGTGTATGATCTTCTTGATGATTTTCTGGATTCTATTTGCTAGTAACTTATTCAGGATTTTTGCAGCTATGTTCATTAGTGAGAGTGGCCTATAGTTCTCTTTTTCCGTTGGGTCTTTCTCTGCTTTGGGGATCAAGGTGATGCTTGCTTCCAGGAATGAATTCGGGAGTATTAATTCCCTTGCAATTTCACTGAAGAGTTTAAACAGTAGTGGCAGTAGTTCCTCTCTAAATGTCTTGTAGAATTCAGCAGTGAAGCCATCAGGACCTGGGCTTTTCTTAGTTGGTAAGTTTTTAATTACATTTTCAATTTCATTGATTGATATTGGGTTGTTTAGAATTTTTAGGTCTTCTTCATTCAACTTTGGTAATTCATATGTATCTAAGAATCTGTCCATTTCTTCTGTGTTTTCCATCTTATTGGTGTATAGGTTCGGGAAACTGGTATTGATGATCCTCTGGATTTCTGTTCGGTCTGTTGTAATTCCATCCTTTTCATTCCTAATTGCATGGATTTGGGCCTTTTCTTTCCTTTTTCTGACAAGGTTGGGTCAGGGTTTGTTGATTTTGTTTAGTCTTTTGAAGAACCAACCCTTGGCTTCATTGATTTTTTTTGTATTGTTCTCTTAGTCTCCATTGCATTGATTTCTGCTCTGATCTTTATAATTTCCTACCTTGTAGGAGCCTTGGGTTTGTTCTGCTCTTCTTTTTCTAGAATCTTGGGGTTCACCATCAGGTTGTTTAATTGGGCTCACTCTCTTTTCCTAATATGACTATTCACTGCTATGAATTTCCCTCATAAGACTGCTTTCATTGTGTCCCATAGATTCTGATATGTTGTACTAGCATTGTCTTTTAATTGTAGGAACTGATTTCTTCTTTAATTTCCTCTGTGACCCACTAGTTATTCAGAAGTGTGTTTTTTAAGTTTCTATGTATTTATGAGATTCTTGAGGTTTCTTTTGCTATTGATCTCCAATTTCATCACACTATAGTCTGATAATATACAGGGGTAACTTCAATTCCTTTGCACTTACTTAAACATGTTCTATAGAGAGTATGTGGTCTATTTTTGAAAATGACATGTGTGCACCTGAAAAGAATGTGTATTCTGATACTTTGTGATGGAACACATTGTAAACATCTGTTATGTTCATTTGTTCAAGAGTTTGATTGAGTTCTAGTATTTTGTTGCTTATTTTCTGTCTAGTTGATCTATTTGTGACAGTGGGGTATTGAGGTCCCCCACTACTACTGCATTAGTGCTTATTTGATTTCTCATGTCCATTAATATTTGTTTTATATAGTTGGGTGCACTACTTTTTGGAGCATATACATTTATGATTGTCATCGCTTCCTCTTGGATTGTTCCCTTTACAAGGATGTAATGTCTTTCTTTGTCTCTCTTAATCAGTGTTGGTTTGAAATCCACTTGATCTGCAAAGAGTACAGCAACTCTTGCTTTTTTTCAGGTTTGTATCACATCGAGTACTGTTTTCCCCCCTCTAACTTTCAGTCTATTGTTTTCCACCCTTTAAATTTGAGTCTTTTTGAATTAAGTGTGTTTCTTATATGTAGCATATTGTTGGATCTTGCTTCTTGACCCATTCTGGCAGTCTATTTCTTTTGACTGGTGAATTGAGACCATTAACCTTGATGGTTATAACTGATGTGTATTGACTTATATTTGTCATGATTTTTTCTTTTGGTTGGATACTCTCACTTTGCTTTTAATTTCTTGTCCTGCCCAATGAATTCATTCTGCTGGGCTTCCAGGGGATGCAGTCCTCACTGTCTTTTCCTAGGATTTTGTCTAAAATTTTTTGGAGTGCTGGTTTGGTATTCATGAAGTTCCTAAGGTGCTCTTTGTTATGAAAGTATCTTATTTCTCCATCAATTATGAAATATGGTTCTGCAGGGTACATCAATCTGGGTTGGAGGCCGTTTTCCTTTAGGGCTTGAATTACGTCACTCTAAGCTCTTCTTGCCTTGAGGGTTTGTGTTGAGAAGTCTGCTGGGATTCTGATGGGTTTTCCTTTGTATGTGATTTGTTTCTTTTCTCTAACTGCTTGTAGAACTTTGTACTTCTGTTGGGTTTCTGGAATGTTAACTATTATATGCTTAGGTGTAGATTATTTTTTGATCAAGGCTAGTTGGAGTCCTATATGCCTCACTTATCTGTATTTCAAGTTCTTTTCTCCCATCTCTTCTGTGAACAGTTTTTTTATATCTTCTGCACTCCCTCTTGTTTCTTTGTTGACTCCAATCAGTCTGTTATTCTTCTTTGCATAGTCTAGCAGCTGCTGGATTGATTTCTCTTGGTCCTTTACTATTTTAAAGAAATTTTTCTTTTCCTGGTCTCTAATTGCAATCTTATCTTCTATATCTGAAATTCTGTCCTCACATTGGGTCATCCTGCTGCATAAACTTTCAAAAACTTTCAAAAACTTTCGAGGAGTTTTTAATCTCCTCGAAATCTGTTTGCATCTGTTTTATGGATTCCATTTGTTTCCTGTGTTGGGATTCCATCATGTTCCTCAGCTTCTCTATTTTTTTTTATCTGTGTCCTCTCTAGATTTATGAATCGTGTCTTGCACTATGGGCACAATATCTGCTGTTATCTGAAAAAATTTTTCTGATTGTATTTTTTCCAGATCCTCTTTTGTTGCCAGTTCAGGGAGTCCAGGTGGTTGAGTATCACATTGTTTCATCTCATTTCCCTTTGGGGTTGCTTTAGGTGATGTGGAAGTCTGGTTTTGAGACTTGTTTATGTGTCTTCTCATTTCATCATGGGGGGCAGGTGGGGGGCTGCTGTGCTGATCTCGCCTGCTTGGCTCACCTCCTCAGCACTGGGCTCAGCTCTGCTCCTCTGTCCTGTGGGTGGTGGTATGGGAGCCTGAAAGGCTCAGCTACTCAGAGCTGGGGTCCTCTGCTTCTCTGTCTATTTATTACTTTCAGTTCTGCCTGTATGATTTTTTCAAGTTTTTAAATAATCATATGAATTATTGTTTAGTAGCTGATGTATATTTTAGGAGAAAAAAGAAGATTTTTTAATGAAAAAGTAACTAACAAATCTTTTTTAGTCTTTTCAATGTGGCTTCTTGTTCCAAAATATGTGTCCTTTACTAACTAAAAAGCATAGGTAGAGCTCAGCATCAGGATAAGTGAAGGCCTGCGTAATAAAAAGTCTGAAGGGAAAACTATAAATATTTATGAGAACCATATTGTGTGAGAAAGATGTTTTTAATGATAGAAAAAGGTATATTATAGAGGTGCATAAGCCACAAAGATGACAGGATCACCAGTCATCAGACTCATTTTTTCTGCAGCTTCTAAAATACAGTGTCAGCCTCATAGCAGGAAGCACATTATAAATTGCAGCCCTTATTTTACATTAATATCAAAATAAGACTAACAAAATTTAAGTGTCAAGTAGCATATTATTTATGCCTCATAGAAAACCTTAAGTTTTAAAAAATCCTACAATATCAATTAGATTAACTAGCAGTTTTTAGCTATTAGGAAAAGGCAATTTATTCAGAGATAATCAAGAAATTTGTCTATGAAAGAAAATTTTGTTCTATTCTGGAAGTTGCATTTAAAAATATAATTTCTAGGGCCGGTGATTTAGCTCAGTGGCACTGTGCCTGCCTCGCAAGTGCAAGGTCCAGAGTTCAATACCTGCATAACAACAACAGCAACAACAACAAATATATATATATATATATATATATATATATATATATATAATTTCTAGCTTCAAGTTTTAAAAATTTGACCAAATACATTCATCTTCTTCCTAGAAACGTACTAATCTTAATAAAGGAATACTATACATCAAGGCAGATACACATATATATATTTACACATATATACACACACAAATATGTATATATACTTACTAATAACAAGAAAGACAATAAAAAGTGTCAACTGGGAAATAAGAGATTTCAAGGAAATTCTGAAAAAGCAAAGAAGGTCCTATGGAAGAAAGCATATCATCATATGCACATAGAAGCAGCTATGGAAACAAAGAACAAAGTTACCTGTTTCTTAACAGAAATCAAGAAAGGCATAAAACTGGAAACTTAATTACATCAAAAAGTGTGAATATTATATAAAACTAAAAGAAGAAGATGAATTGGAAGTCAGTGTGGTAACCATTTCCCAAGATGGCTCCAATGATCCCTACCCCATTCACTTTTTTAGACCTGTCCTAAATTAAATAAGGTATGGCTCTGAGTGGCCAACAGAGTACAGCAGAGGTGATGATGAATGTTTCCTAAGCAAGGTGTTAAAAGGCCTTGCAGCTGTCACCTTGTTCTCTTGGATTGTTCACTCTGGAGAAGCTGGCTGTCATGTTGTGAGTGTATCAAAAGCTTTCCAAGAGAGGAAGGGAGAGAAGAGGTGGGGAGGGAATGTGTATTAGTTACTTACTTATTACTGAAACAAAATACACAACACCCACGACACATAGGAAGAAAAGTTTATTTTTGGCTCATTGTTTTTAGAGATTTTAGTCCAGGGCAGGAAGGGTACAAGGAAAGAGGTTAGGAAGTTAGCTGCCAGGAAGCAAAGAAAGAAGGGAGGACCAGGGAGGGAGATATACCCTTCCAGGTTACATCCCCAATGACTCACATCACACCAGGCTCCACCTCCTAATAGCAAGTGAGCTCTAGTGCTGTCACAATCCAATCACTTTTAAAAATCCCCACCTTTGAGCACATGAGGATTTTCAGGAACATTCTAGATCTAAACCATAACATTCGCTCCTGACCTCCAAAAGACTCCTATCCAGCTGCTGCTTCTGTTGCTGCTGCTACTTGATGGCTTCTGCCTGCCCTCCCATATTATGGAGTGTTTCTCCTCTGCAATGGCTCTCTGCCATGCTGCCCTGCTTTGGCACCGCCGACTAGAAACTGAAACCTCTACAAACTCCCTGATTTGTTGCTCCTCTCTCACCCTGCCTGGGAGCCAGCCAATTATGTATTGAAACCGCTATGAACTAAGTTGACTTGGAATCCCACCACTGCTGGCCCAGAGGAAGGGGCATCTGAGGCGCCATCCCAACACTCCCAGCTCAGAGGAGGTGAGCTGCGCAGGCCCCAACATCACACCCCACCCAGGTCAATGAGAAGACATGAAACAAGTCTCAAAATCATACTTCCAGATCACCTACAGCAACCCCAAAGGGAAATGAGATGGAACACTCTGATACTCAACCACCTAGACTCCCTGAACTGGCAACAAAAGAGGATCTGGAAAAAATGAAATCAGAAATAATTTCTAAAATAACAAGAGAGATTGTGCTTGTAGTTCAAGACATGATTAATAAATCTAGAGAAGAGCTGAGGAACATGACGGAATCCCAACATAGGAAACAAATGGAATCCATAAAACAGATACAAACAGATTTCCAGGAGATCAAAAACTCCATTGAAAGTCTACACAGCAGAATGAGCCAATGTAAGGAAAGAATTTCAGATATAGAAGATAAGATTGCAATTAGAGACCAGGAAAAGAAAAATTTCTTTAAAATAGTAAAGGACCAAGAGAAATCAATCCAGCAGCTGCTAGACTACGCAAAGAAGAATAACATAAGACTGATTGGAGTCAAAAAAGAAACAGGAGAGAGTGCAGATGACATAAAAAACTGTTCACAGAAGTGATGGGAGAAAAGAACTTGACATACAGATAAGTGAGGCATATAGGACTCCAACTAGCCTTGATCAAAAAAAAATCTACACCTAAGCATATAATAGTTAACATTCCAGAAACCCAACAGAAGAACAAAGTTCTACAACCAGTTAGAGAAAAGAAACAAATCACATACAAAGGAAAGCCCATCAGAATCCCAGAGGACTTGTCAATGCAAACCATCAAGGCAGGAAGAACTTGGAGTGATGTATTTCAAGCCCTAAAGGAAAATGGCCTCCAACTCAGATTGATATACCCTGCAAAATTATCTTTCAAAATTGATGGAGAAATAAGATACTTTCATAACAAAGAGCACCTTAGGAACTTCATGAATACCAAACCAGCACTCCAAAAAATTTTAGACAATATCCTAGGAACAAACAATGAGGATTACAATCATAGGAAGCAAAGCAGAATGAATCCATTGGGCACAAAAATGAATTATATGTAAAGGGGGAGAATCCAACAAAAAGAAAAAGTCATGACAATGGTAAGGCAATATGTATCGGTTAAAACCATCAATGTAAATGATCTCAATTCACCAATCAAAAGAAACAGACTGGCAGAATGGGGCAAGAAGCAAAATCCAAAAATATGCTGCATACAAGAAACACACTTAATACAAAATGAAACTCACAGACTGAAAGTTAAAGGGTAGAAAACAATACTCCATGCTATCCTCTTGGCAGATCAAAGGGAACAATCCAACAGGAACAGATGACAGTCATAAATATCTATGCACCAAATACTAGTGCGACCAACTATATAATGCAAATACTAACAAACATGAAAAGTCATAATGTATTACATTGAATGATTTGTGCATGTTGAACCATCCCTGCATCCTGGGGATGAATCCCACTTGATCAGGGTGTATGATCTTCATGATGATCTTCTGCATTCTATTTGCCAGTACCTTATTAAGGATTTTTGCATCTATGTTCACTAGTGAGATTGGCCTACACTTCTCTTTTTTGGTTGGGTCTTTCTCTGCTTTGGGGATCAAAGTGATGCTTGCTTCCAGGAATGAATTCAGGAGTATTGCTTCCCTTTCAATTTCATTGAAGAGTTTGAACAGTAGTGGCAGTAGTTCCTCTCTAAATGTCTTGTAGAATTCAGTAGTGAAGCCATCAGGACATGGGCTTTTCTTAGTAGGTAAGTTTTTATTTACATTTTCAATTTCATTGTTTGATATTGGATTGTTTAGAATTTTTAGGTCTTCATTCAACTTCGGTAACTCATATGTATCTAGGAATCTGGCCATTTCTTCTGTGTTTTCCATCTTATTGGTGTACAGGTTCTTGAAGTAGGTATTGATGATCCTCTGGATTTCTACCTCAATGTGATTAAAGCCATCTATGAAAAACCACAGCCAATATCATACTAAATGCTCAAAAATTGAAATCCTGCACACTAAAATCAGGAACAAGACAAGGATGTCCACTATCACCACTCTTGTTCAATATAGTTTTGGAAACATTAACCACAGCAATTAGACAAGAGAAAGAAATAAAAGGAATAAAGATAGGAAATGAAGAAGTCAAATTGTCATTATTTGCAGATGATATGATACTCTATATAGATGACCCAAAGAACTCCACTAAATGTCTTCTAGACTTAATAACCAAATTCAGTAGAGTAGCTGGATACAAGGTCAATACCCAAAAATCAATAGCTTTCCTCTACATGAACAACAGACTCACTGAGACAGAAATAGGGCAAACAATTCCTTTCACAATGGCATCCAAAAACTGAAATACCTAGGAATCAATCTAATGAAAGAAATCAAAGACCTTTTCCCTGAAAACTACAGCACTCTGAAAAGAGAGGTTGAAGAATATATCAGAAAATGGAAAGACATCCCTTGCTCCTGGGTAGGAAGGATCAACATAGTGAAAATGGTCCTACTTCCAAAACTGCTATATAGATTCAATGCAATTCCAATTGAAATCCCAGCAGCATATTTCACGGACCTTGAGAAAAAAATCCAAAACTTCATTTGGAACAAGAAGAGACCCAGAATAGCAAAAGCAATTCTAGGTAACAGAGACATGGCAGGGGGTATCACAACCCCCAACCTGAAACTCTACTACAAAGCTACTGTGATTAAAAACAGCATGGTACTGGCAAAGAAACAGACCTAAGGACCAGTGGAACAGATTAGAAGATGCAGAAACAACGCCAGACACACTCAGCCATCTCATCTTCAAAAAGGAGCCAAACACCCTCACTGGAAGAAAGATAGCCTCTTTAATAAATGGTGCTGGAAAAATTGGGTTTCAACTTGTCAATGATTAAAACTAGACCTATATCTTTCACAATGCACTAAACTAAAATCTAAATGGATGAAAAATCTAAATATTAAAACAGAATCGCTGAACTGGCTGGAACAGAGTTTAGGCAGAACTCATGAAGACATTGGTGTAGAAAAAGATTTTATGAACAAAACCTCCATTTCCCATGAACTAGCACAAACAATCAACAAGTGGGATCTCTTCTTATTAAAAAGCTTCTGCACAGCAAGAGAAACCACCAACAGTGTGTAGAGACAACCTTCAATGTGGGAAAAAATCTTCACCTGCTTTTACTCAGACAAAGGCCTACTATCTCAAATCTATAACGAACTTAAAAAGATCAGTTCTCCCAAATTTAAAGACCCAATCTGAAAATGGGCATCTGAAATGAACAGACATTTCTCAGACAAAAAAGTAGAATTAGTAAATAAATATATGAAAAAATGTTCAACATCACTGGTCATTCGAGAGATGCAAAGGAAAACAACACTTAGATTCCACCTCACTCCAGAAAGAATGGCTGCTACCATGAAATCAACCAATAACAAGTGCTGGCGGGGCTGTGGAGAAAGAGGAACCCTGGTCCTCTGCTGGTAGGAGTGTAGACTGGTGCAACCAGTGTGGAAATCAGTATGGAGATACCTCAAAGAACTAGGACTGGAAGTCCCATTTGACCCTGCTATTCCACTGCTGGGGATCTTCCCCAAAGAATTAAAAGAATCATACCACAGTGATATATGTGCACCCATGTTCACTGCAGCACAATTTGTAATAGCTAAAATTTAGAAGCAGCCCAAATGCCGATCAACTGGAGATTGGATAAAGATAATGTGGGTTTTTTTTTAAATAAAATGGAGTACTACTCAGCCATAAAAAATGAGAACTTAGAGACATTTATAGCTAAATGGATTCACATTGAGGTAATACTCTTAAGTGAAATAAATAGGACACACATGTGTAAATACCGAATAGTTTCTCTAGTGTGAGAAAGTGAAAGTGTAAATAAGGACTAAAAGTTGTAATAGATAATGTGAAATAGGAAGAAAAGGGGCAAAGGGGAAGGGGAAGTGGGAGGGGTAGAGGAAAGGAAAGAAGAGAATGGAATTAATATGAGAAAATGGAAAAATGGAAACAAAGTCTTTGTAAATAGGGAGGGATGGAGGGGTTGAAGGGAGGGCAGGAGGAGAGGGAAAAATAAAAACCGAGAGAGAGTATGTAAAGGTGCAAATTTCCAATGATGAATGTCATTATATTGTATACCTAAAATGTACCAATGATTAAAATGAATAATTGATAATGCAAAATAGGAAGAAAAGGTCCAAATGGGTAGGGAAAGTGGGATGGGTAGGGGAAATGAAAGAAGGGAAAGGAAAAATTATGTGAAATGGAAAAAAAGGAAACAAAGTCTTTATAAATAGGGAAGGGTGGAGGGAGTGAAGGGAGTCCAGGGAATGGGGAAAAAAAGAAGAACCAAGATACATCATGTAAAGGTACAAGTTCCCAGTGATAAATATAAATGTATTGTATACCTAAAATGTACCAATAAAAGAATTTAAGGGAACAAAACCCAAAACTCTTGTCCATCTCATTAGGCAAAATGCATTTAGCCCATCTCTATGGATCACCAAGGTCTTAACAACATTGCTGAAATTTCAAATCCAAAGTCTCCTCTAAGACTCAAAGCAAACTCATTCCTTTAATCACCTGTAAAAATAAAATAAAAAATAAATACTTTCAATGTACAATGGCACAAGGAGAACATTCCCATTTCAAAAGGGAGAAAGATGGGGATGGGCATAAATGGGACCAAAGTAAGGCTGAAACCCAGCAGGGCAAACATTATATCCTATAGCTCCAAGACTAGCACCCAAAGTAAGTTGTGGCTCCAAACAATTTGGCTAAACTCACCTCTACAGCGTTTCCAGCTGCAGTACCTTATGGTCTCTCTCTCATGGGGGTGGCTCCACTCAGAGCAAGTGGTTTTTCTCAGCAGATAATCTATTCTTGGCAGCTCCAACTTCCTAGGGTCTCAATTGTACTTTTGGCTTCACTCTCACAGTTTCATGAATTTCTCTCTCAGGGGCACACTGTCTGTCCTCCAGGCATTTCTCTGAAATCTGTGTGGAAACCTTATACCTTGTATTCTGAATGACTGAAAAACCAGTACCATGTGGACAAGACTAAGGCCTGCTGCCTACTCCAATACCCCCTTATATGATGGCTGAAGAGGTCTCTCAGCACCTGGATGACTAAGCAATGTGAAATTAATTCAGGGGAATCAATTCCCTAGGCAGCCCTTCTTGTTCAGAGATCCCTAGGGGTCTCTTCTGAAATGAAAGCTTTATAGTTGTGCACCTTTGAGCCTTTGAAGGGCAGGGACTTGCTGATTTCTGAAATGCCTTCCAGCCATCTTTCCTATTGTCCTGATGAAAAGTATTTGTCTTCTTTTTAATTGTAATATTTTCAGCAACCATACTCTCCTTTGCCCCAATTTTGCAAGCTCTTCCTTTCTGGTGAAACTGAAAATTTTTCAAATTTTTCAAGTAATTTAGTTTGCCTTTTGTTCCTGATTTTCACTGTAAATCTGGCTAAACAAGTCAGCAGTACCTATGTATAGCCTGGATGTTGGGCTGCCTTGAAATATACATTATCAGATTAATTAGTCCATCATCTTTAATATCAGTCTTCCACAAAGTATCAGGACATAGGCAAAATGTAGACAAATTTTTTACCACAGCATAACACATATGGGCTCTAGGCCAACTGCCAGTGGAGTTCTTGTTCCCAAGTGAAACATTCTAAGCGTGGTTTTCACTGTTCATATTTCTATTAGTATTCTGGTCTTCTGTACTCTGACGAGTATCATATATCAATCACTTCTCACAACATTCAAAGGTTTCTCTAGCCCACTTCTTCAAACTTTTCTAAACTCCTCCCATAAATAACTTCCAAAGGCTTCCTCTATACCTCATGGTTAGGTACAGTCACAGTAATGATGCCAAAATCTCTCTCAGTCACTTTCTCATCACTGGAACAAAATACTCAACACTCTCAAGTTAAAGGAGGAAAAGTTTACCTTGGCTCTTGGTTATTAGAGGTTTTAATTCATAGTTGTCTGACTCTAAGACAAACAGGACACGGTGAAAGGGCCTGAACAGAAGACAGCTGCTCATCCCATGGTAGCCAAGAAGAAAAGGGAGAAGGAAAGTAATATACTCTTCCAGGTTACATCCCAGTGACCCACCTCAAAGGAGGTATCCCCCTCTTAATAGCAAGTCAGCTATGGCACTCCCATAATCTAATCTCCTTCCAAAAGCTCTACCTCTGAATACACGAGGCTTTGGGAGGAAAATCTACATATAAACCATAACAGGATGGCAGAGAGAGAAGAAAAAACTAAATTGTATACAAAACAATGGTAATATTAACTGGATTTTTCCAAGAATAAGCAATACATGACACTAGACACAATGAAGGAATACCTACACATGTGGAAAGAAAGATGGTGTGGTGATTATGAGCATGAACTCTGGAGTCAGACTGCCTATTTTGAATTCTTTGTTTCCATTTAGCTGCCTGATCTCATATGAACTACTTTCACCTGCCTGCAGATAGATGTCAATGGCCAGAAGCCATGAGATCCACAGTGGACAAAATTCAAAAAAGGATCATAACTTCTGTCCAGGTTCAGCAGAATGGTTCACAGAACTAAGACCAAGCCCAGTGTTGACAGCTCCCAGGACAAAGGCCTAGGTATGCAACCAAGTAAAGGCAAAGGAAAACAAAGACAGTTCTTTCAGATGGTGGCCAAGAAGGATTAGCAAATTGAAGGGGATCTCTAGTCCCTTTCTTCAAGAAAAACTGGCAGAGGAAGCAGGGGTAGGTCAGGATCAGTTTTTAAGATCAGCTTCCTGGGGTTGGAGATAGATTACGAAGCTCATCCACCTCCAGAGAAGAAATAGAGTCACCAGAAAAAAACCAAAAACTGTCTACATCCTGCTTCTAAAAAAGAAGGGCAGAATTATCACTCCCAAAATACAGTCAATTTAGCCATAAATAAGCCCTATTATATCACTAAACTGTAACAAACATCATCATAAAATGAAAATTATGGGGGCAGAGAAAGCATTTCATTCATCCTTATTCCCTGAGTTGAGCAACTGGTAAGCACTCAATAAAGGAAAAAAATGTATACATCAGTTTATTTATAATTCTATAAATGATAAGTGAAATTTAGTGTCAAAGTAAGTTAAAATTGGGACCAGGTCTGGAGAATTTTTGAGCAGAAAAAGCCAGTGAAGTCTCATAGTGACATTAACTGTTTGATTTGCAAATGTAAGTGAAACTCAATTTGGGCTATTTTAAAGCCTATAGTAAAAATAAAACTTAAGGCTGATCAAAAATCATCACCTAACTTATAGGTATTTAATGAGGGATTTTTCCAGCTGGAGAGACAAGGCAACTATATAACTAACCAATAGTCATTTTTTTACTACTTCTGCATCCACTCCATAAAAGTCTTCCCCTTGCATACCCTTAGTGGAGCCCCTGAAACATTTCTGGTTTGGTGCTTCTCAATAAATAAATTACTCAAATACTTTTAAAGTTTTAACATTTACCTTTTAACATTTTCGACCACTAAGTCAAAGACTAAAAGCTTAAAATGTTTATACAAGCTCAGAGTTAGTCTCCTGCCCAACTGTAGGCACTGGGGAGGCACTGTGACCTCTTCTATCCTGGTTTCTGGCCTCACAACCACACGCCCTCTGGCTGCTATCCCTGCTGTCATTCTAGATCACACCCTCAATTCCTGGACTGCCCTAAAGATGCCTGTCCCCCAGCAAGGGCATAAATGGGTGGCCATATCCTCTGTCCAGCCTATCAAGATGCCCAAAGTCCCTCAGTCTCTTTTCTGTAGGCATGGGGCTTCATTCCACTGGAGAAGAGTCCATGAATTTCCAGTTTCTTAACTCATCCCTGGCTACCTCTCCTCTCAGGCATTTTCTTTCATTTTTAGGAATGCAGTCCAAATTCACTGTACAGTAACTTCAGATAGAAACTTGCTCAGTGCCATACACACAAGGAAACTGAGTCGCAGACAGGATGGGTAATGTCCTGAGTCACAGAGTTAAAAAAAATAAGACTGAAATGGAACTGTCTCAGATTTAAAAGTTTGTGGACACCATGAAATATTCAAAACTGTTTAATCTTCCAGAGTATTCTCCATGACTGGCCCGCAAACCCATCTAAAAACTCCAGGCAAGTACCAATAAGCCCAAGCCCACACTGCTGACCTCTATGAGCACTTTCCTTACTCAGGGAGGAAATATTCCATCAGAATCTGTATGCCCCATAAATCCTGGATTACACTTTTGTTTCATAAAAGTCCATCCAAGCATACAGAAACACTAGAGTTTTGGCACTTATCCTGATAATATGGACTTTAGCTTCAAGGAGAAAAGCAAAATACCATGAATTTGGAACAAATTCAAGGGCTACACCTGTTGAGAATGGAGCGAGGTAACGTAATCATGTTGTACGATTTTCGAGGAAATGAGGGTTTGCCAGGGTCATGTTTACATACTAACTAAAAGTGGACACAACAGTTGTCCTTGGAAGAAGACCTTAATTTAATGAATAGAAGTTCATAAGCTAAAGTTCATAAGATATTTATTTTCCAAAATGTATACTCTTTGGAACTTCCAATATTCTTACTTACATTATTCCCTCACTTAGATAAATTTTTTCTCAACATAGCAAAGGAGAAACAACCTTAAAGTCCATTCTGAATTGCCACAAATTACCTTAGGTTTTAAAAATAAATATAACATCTTAGTTATATTTGGTAGTATTTCTCATCACTATAGGATATTATCAGCCATCTTTATTAACAATTAAAAGGGCAAAATATGTTTTGTTCAATAAATTAATTCCGTTCCTCTTAATTATGTGATTTTGTGAAGAATTTAAACTTAGTTTGATAGTATTTTCTAGGAAGCTTTTTTTACTGTAATCTATTTTCCAAAGAGATTATGCTTGATCTTATATAAATTATAACATCTTATTGTCGATCATTTGATTTATCAGTCTTCCCTTTTGAAAATGTTAAGTGGTCATAATAAGTACCTTAAAAATCCCTGAAATTTATAGCCCAGTCCTTGGCAAATTGGGATGTACAGTTGGCCCAGTACAGTAGCCCTCATCCTGAGAATGTATTGTGAATAAAATTTCTCAAAGGATTAAAGCTAAATGTACAAAGACTCTTATTGCTGTAGAATACATACACATACATACATACACACACACACACACACACACACACACACATAAACATGTATATGAGACAGTGTATGTCTAAAATGAGAAGCTGGGCCGGGGATTTAGCTAAGTGGTTCCAGCGCCTGCCTTGCAAGTGCAAGGTCCCGAGTTTGATCCCCTGTAACAAAAAATAAAATAAAATAAAATGAGAAGCAATGCAATAGGAGGAAAATTAAGTTAAGGCATGGTCATGTTAACTGTAAATGTAAGTAAAAATTATATGTCATTAAAACTGACCATCATGAAGTTGTATAAAAGGATAAAATGGCAAGAAAAGATACTTATGATACAGTCTTGAGTGAAAAAAAGAACACCAATTCATACGCACACCAGTACCACAGCCCGGTAAAATCATGTGCAAATCTATTCATATATAAAGACACGATTAGCTATGTAATGTGGAGATTCAGTGCAAAATAAAAACTAAGGGACCCTTGTGAAAGCATTAGGAATCTAAAGACAGTGACAGCAGAGCACTGAACTAAACATGGGTCCTTCTTAGAGCAGAACCCTCACCACTGTCAAGGTACAGGCCCGTGAAGCTAACTGCAAAGAGAAAATTAAAACAAATGAGTCATTCATAAGGGCCTTATTCTTTGTTTTATTTTTTTATTATTGTTATTATAGGGTTGGTTTTTCTATGAATTAGGTGCATTTTTTTTCAGTTGGTAACACTTTAGGTAACGTATGGGGAAACAGATTTTAACAATGTGTTTTATGACTCCTTGAAAGTAGAAACACCCTAAGACTCTCACTCGCACCCTGCCTGAGCACCAGTGTTCCCAGTGCAGCTTTATGAAGCCCCAATATCAACCCTCACTTAGATATCTGAGAGCATCGAGTCTGAAACACAGCAGCTGAAACCTAGCTATGCTGCATTCATAACCGTCTCTTTCAACAGAAAGCTTTCAAATGTTGATTTTGGCGTTGAGGATCTTATTTTCTTTCTGAAACAACAAAACTTTCATGACTTAATCATGTCCTGTAGGGAGAAGGGTTCTGGTCTATGGTTTTGTCTATTTTGGGGTTTTGTTTGGTTTTATTTGTTTTTTGTTGTTCAGTTTTACTCACTAAACCTGGATATCCTTTCCCTTGGGTAAGCTTTCACAATTGGAAATATACAAGCTATGTGATTTTTACGGTCAAATAATATTATCTCTATAAAAGGACCAAGAAGAAATTTCAGATTCAAGGAATGAGAAATCTATGGAAAAAACTGCAGAGATTTTTCTATATGTCAAGATAAGATCTGGCCTGGCTTTACATGGAATTTATTGTGGTCAACTATGAAATTTATTAATAAAAACCAGCACTCCAGATAACAAGTAATCAATCAAAGATACATAGGAAGATATCTTCATCCAGGTAAATGGTATGTCAGCCATGCAATTCTTACCACAGCTTGCACCACCTAATGAGAGCACTTTTTGCCCAGCAATGCCTGTAATGGTCACTGGTGGGGTCAGAACCAGGGTTATGCAAATGAAGTGCCAATGGTTCAAAATTTAAGGAGGCGCTCACTCTCAGGTACCAAAAATGCACTAACACAACCCTGGGAGCATGTGCCTCCTTAAATATTGTACCATAGAAACCTCAATTGTCTTTCTCTAATCCAGACCCTAGACACAAGAATTAGGAATTTATAGCATCTATATTGTATCTGTCTCTTGGCTCAAGAACCAAACAACAATTTTTCTCTTAATAGTTTTTTAATGAAAAAAATAAAACAAAATTTCAAAATCAAATGGTAAGAAAATAACTATAGTTATTACACTGTGTATCATTACCTTCAGTAACTCTTAAGCATTTAAACTCAGAGTACAACACATAAACCAAAAAGATTCTTACAAAAGAAACAAACCGATAACACAAAACTTTCCTTTCAATGAACTAAGGTAGTAATATAAATGAAATCAATTACCATGTACAGTAAAACCTTGGATTGGGAGTGACTTGATCCACAAATGCTCTACAAGACTAGCAAATATTTCTAATAAATTTTTACTTGATAAACAAGTGACATCTTGCAAATGAGTAATATGTGACATAATCACAACTGAGCCAATGTTTTTTTTTTCTCTCTCTCACTGCAGAATTGTGGGTAATCATTTCCCAACAGCACGCCACCCTACCTGGGAGCCAGCCTACTATAGACTGACAGCTCTACAAACTGTGAGCTAAAATAAACCTCTCCTCCTTTAACTTGTGGGTGTGAGATATTTTGTCTCAGCAATGAGAAAGTAACTAAGTTATCATCAGTAAATCTGGCTTTTAAATATGCATTAACAATATATCAAAGTATGCCTAAACCCATGAATGACTTCAATAGAAATTCTTTATTATTTATTCTGTACCATTAAAGCCTAAAATGACCTTTAAACAAAAATTTTACCTATTCTGTCCCTTTTCTAGAGATAAGAACCCCTAATGACCTAACTTCCTTACTCTAGGCCCCAGCTCCTAAGAATTCTACCACCTCCCATTAGTGCCCTGAGTGATAGTGCAAGCATTTAGCACATGAGTCTTTGCAAAACACTCCTGACCCAAAACTACGGCATTACTAGACCAGAATCTGCTTTTTTTTTTTTTAAACAAGACCCTGGAATCTTTGTATGCACAGTCAAATTTGGGAAGCAATGTTCCGGTATACTTGTACATAAGCATTATATATTAAAATAAATATTATTGCTATTTTTCTTTATTTTCTGCTTCATAGGTAAAGCATGTTGATTTTTTAAAAATTATAGTTGTAGCCAGAGGCCTACCCAGATTCCACTGGTAAATGCATGTAGATGCCAGTGAGAAGCCCGCATGGACCAGAGTTATATGGGGCATGCAGATCCCAGCCAGGGCCCCACGTAGCCCCCAGCAGTTTGGGCCCACAGACCGCAGCCAAAAGGCCCACCTGGAAAAGAGCTACATAGGCTGGCAAGCAACAGCCAGAGGCCAGCCCAGGTACCATTAGTAAGTGCATGCAGACCCCAGACAGAAGCCTGATCAGACACCAGCAATTGGAGTGCATGGCCCCCAGCCAAAGGTCCTCCCAGACAACAGCTATGCAGGGGGGCAGACCCCAGGGAGAGGCACACCCAGATACCATTTCAAGTGTGCACACCCCAGCCAGAACCCCGCCAGGACAGCAGGGCAGTACAGGTATCCAGATGGGCACCATTCTGAACCCAGAAATTGGCCCAGTGGAGAGCAGCAGAGAAAAGGCCTTTCAGTGGCTTGCTGAGAATTGAGGACCACTGGGCAAGCAAAGAAACATCTCAACAAAGGCACAGCAGGCTGCATCTGTTGAAATGAGAAGAGACATAAACAAGTCTCAAACCAGACTTCCACATTACCTGAGGCAACCCCAAGGGTCAATGAGATGGAACAATCTGATACTCAACCACCTGGTCTACTTGAACTGGCAAACAAAAGAAGATCTGGAAAAAATGAAATCAGAAATCATTTCTCAGATAACAACAGAGATTTTATCCATAGTGCAAGACATGATTCATAAATCTAGAGATGACACAGATTAAAAAAAATAGAGGAGCTGAGGAACATGATGGAATCCCAACATAGGAAACAAATGGAATCCATAAAACAGATACAAACAGATTTCCAGGAGATTAAAAGCTCCATTGAAAGTATACACAGAAGAATGAGCCAATGTGAGGACAGAATTTCAGATATAGAAGATAAGATTGCAATTAGTGATCAGGAAAAGCAAAATTCCTTTAAAATAGTAAGGGACCACAAGAAATCAATCCAGCAGCTGCTAGATGATGCAAAGAATAACATAAGACTGATCAGAGTCAATGAAGAAACAAGAGAGCGCAAATGACATAAAAAATTGTTCACAGAAGTACTAGCAGAAAAATTCCCAAGCAGGGAAAAAGAACTTGACATACAGATAAGTGAGGCATTATAGGGCTCCAACTACCCATGATCAAAAAAAATCTACACATAGGCACATAATAGTTAAGATTCCAGAAATCCAACAGAAGAACAAAATTCTACAAGCAGTTAGAGAAAAGAAACAAACCACATACAAAGGAAAGCCCATCAGAATCACTGTGGACTTCTCAACACAAACCCTCAAGGCAAGAAGAACCTGGAGTGAAGTATTTCAAGCCCTAAAAGAGAACAACCTCCACCCCAGATTGATGTACCCTGCCAAACAATCTATCAAAAGTGATAGAGAAATAAGATACTTTCATGACAAAGAGCACCTTAGAAACTTCATGAATACCAAACCAGCACTCCAAAAAATTTTAAACAATATCCTAGGAAAAATACTATGAGGATCACAACCTTAGGAAGCCCAGGAGAATGAATCCATTAGGCATGACAAGAAATTAAATGCAAATGGGAGAACCCAACAAAAAGAAAAAGTCTTGACAAGGACAAGTGAATATATATCAGTTATAATCATCAGTGTTAATGGTCTCAATTCACCTGTCAAAAGACACAGACTGGCAGATGGATCAAGAAGCAAGATACAACGATATGCTGCATAGAAGAAATACAATTCAAAAACAAACTCATACGACAATAAAAAGCAATCAAAAACAATACTTCATACAACAGGAACTCAAAAACAAGCAGGAGTAACTATCCTCTTTGCAGACCAAGTACATTTCAAACCAACACTAATTAAAAGAGGCAAAGAAGGCCACTAATCCTTCTAAAGGGAACAAGATAATAATCATAAATATATATGCACCAAATAGTAGTGCATCCAACTATATTAAACAAATATTAACAGACATGAAAAATCAAATAAGCACTAATACAATAGTAGTGGAGGACTTCAATACCCAAGTTTCAAATACAGCTAGATCAGGGTCAGGGATTTAGCTTGGTGGTTTCGCCGCCTGCTGCACAAGCGCGAGGACCCAAGTTCAATCTCCGGTACCAAAAAAAAAAAAAAAAATAGATCAACTAGAGAGAAAATAAACAACAAAAAACTAGAACTCAATCAAACTCTTAAGCAAATGGACTCAACAGATGTTTACAGAGTATTCCACACCACAAAGTCAAAATACACATTCTTTTCGGCTGCACACAGGTCATTCTTCAAAACAGACTATATACTAGCTCATAGAACATGTTTAAATAAGTGCAAAGGAATTAAAGTTATCCTGTGTATATTATCAGATCATAGTGTGATGAAATTGGAGAAAAATAGCAATAGAAACTACAAGAATTTCATAAACATATGGAAATTGAACAACATACTTCTGAATAACCAATGAGTCACAGAGGAAATTAAAGAAGAAATCAGACAGTTCCTACAATTAAATGACAGTACAACCTATCGGAATCTATGGGACACAATGAAAGCAGTCTTATGAGGGACATTCATAGCAGTGAATACACATATTAGGAAAACAGAACGAGCCCAATTAAACAATCTGATGCTGAACCTCAAGATTCTAGAAAAAGAAGAGCAGGACAAACCCAAGGCTCCTGCAAGGGAGGAAATTATAAAGATCAGAGCAGAAATCAATGCAATGGAGACTAAGAAAATGATACAATTAATCAACAAAGCAAACAGTTGGTTCTTTGAAAAAATCAACAAAATTGACAAACCCTTAGCCAATCTTATCAAACAAAGGAAAGAAAAGGCCCAAATCCATGCAATTAGGAATGAAAAGGATGAAATTACAATAGATCCAGCAGAAATCGAGAAGATCATCAATACGCCAATAAGATGGAAAACACAGAAGAAATGGACAGATTCCTAGATATGTGTAAATTACCAAAGTTGAACAAAGAAGACCTAAAAATTCTAAACAACAGAATTGAAAATGTAATTAAATCTTATGAATGAAGAAAAGCCTGATGGGTCCTGATGGCTTCACTGCTGAATTTTACAAGACATTTAGAGAGGAACTGTTGCCACCATTCTTTAAACTCTTAAATGAAATTAAACGGGAAGCAATACTCCTGAATTCATTCCTAGAAGCAAGCATCACCTTGATCCCCAAACAAGAGAAAGATCCAACCAAAAAAGAGAATTATAGGCCAATCTCACTAATAAACATAGATGTAAACATCCTCAATAAGATACTGGCAAACAGAACGCAGAAGATCATACACTCTGACCAAGTGGGATTCATCCCAGGGATGCAGAGATGATTCAACATACACAAATCAATAAATGTAATACACTATGTCAATAGAGCCAAGGACAAAAACCATATGATCATCTCAATAGATGCAGAAAAAGCATTTGACAAAATCCAACTTGCATTCATGATAAAAAAAAACCCTACAGAAAACTGGAATAGACGGTCTCTATCCCAACCTGATAAAAGCCATCTAGGAAAAAACAACAACCAACATCATACTAAATGGTCAAAAACTGAAATCCTTCACACTAAAACAAGGAACAAGACAAGGATGTCCACTGTCA
Source organism: Heterocephalus glaber (assembly GCF_053883595.1). Taxonomy (NCBI): domain Eukaryota; kingdom Metazoa; phylum Chordata; class Mammalia; order Rodentia; family Bathyergidae; genus Heterocephalus; species Heterocephalus glaber. Next base: position 79,145,577 of record NW_028258315.1, on the reverse strand, counting down.
CCACTCCTGTTCAATACTGTTTTGAAAACATTAGTCACAGCAATTAGACAAGAGAAAGAAATATAAGGAATAAACATAGGAAATGAAGAAGTCAAATTGTTATTATTTGCAGATGACATGATACTCTATATAGAAGACCTCAAGAACTCCACAAACTCATTGAAAGAGGAACTGGAGAACCAATTCCCTTCACAATAGCATTCAAAAACATGAAATACCTAGGAATCAATCTAATGAAAGAAATCAAAGACCTCTACTCTGAAAACTATAGCACTCTGAAAAGAGAGATTGAAGATGATGTCAGAAAATGGAAAGACATCCTTTGCTCCTGGATAAGACGAACCAATATGGTGAAAACAGCCATATTTCCAAAACTGCTATATAAATTCAATGCAATCCCAGTTGAAATTCCAACAGCATACTTCACAGACCTGGAGAAAAGAACCCAAAAATTCGTTTGGAACAAGAAAAGACCTAGAATAAAAAGAGCAATTCTAGGCAATAAAGGCAAGGTAGGGGTTATCACAATCCCCAATGTGAAACTCTACTACAAGGGCCGGGGATTTAGCTCAGTGGTTCCACTGCCTGCCTCTCAAGTGCAAGGTCCCAAGTTCGATCCCCGGAACTGCCCCCCCGCAAAAAAGACAGAAAGAAACTCTACCACAAAGCTACTGTGATAAAAACACCATGGTACTGGCAAAGAAACAGACTTGATGCTGAAACAACTCCAGACACACTCAGCCACCTCATCTTCAACAATGGAGCCAAACACCCTCACTGGAAGAAAGATAGCCTCTAGTAAATGGTGCTGGAAAAATCGGGTTTCAACTTGCCAAAGATTAAAACTAAAACTATATCTCTCACCGTACACTAAACTAAAATCAAAATGGATCAAAGATCTAAATATTAAAACAGAAACGCTAAACTGGCTGGAAGAGAGGTTAGGTAGAACTCTTGAAGACATTGGCATAGGAAAAGATTTCATGAACAAAATCTCAGTTGTCCATGAGCTAGCACAAAGAATCAACAAGTAGGATCTTTTCTTATTAAAAAGCTTCTGTACAACAAGTGAAACCACCAACAGTGTGAAGAAACAACCCACAATGTGGGGAAAAATTTTTACCAGGTGCTTCTCAGACAAAGGTCTACTATCTAGAATCTATAAAGAACTTAAAAAAAATCAGACCTCCCACATTTAAAGACCCAATCCAAAAATGAGCATCTGAAATGAATAGACCTTTCTCAGACAAAGAAGTAGAAATAGCAAATGAACATATAAAAAAATGTTCAACATCACTGGTCATTTGAGAGATGCAAATCAAAACGATGCTGAGATTCCACCTCACCTCAGAAAGAATGGCTGCTATCGTGAAATCAACCAATAACAAATGCTGGGGGGGCTATGGGGAAAGAGGAACACTGCTCCACTGCTGGTGGGAGTGTAGACTGGTACAACCACTGTGGAAATTAGTACGGAGATACCTCAAAGAACTAGGATTAGAGGTCGCATTTGACCCTCTGGGGCTATTTCCCTATTGGGTATCTTCCCAAAAGAATTAAAAGAATCATACCACAGTGATATATGTGCTCCCATGTTCATAGCACAGTTTGTAACAGCTAAAACATGGAAACAGCCCAATTGCCCATCAACTGGATACTAGATAAAGAAAATGTGGGTTTTATTTTTATAAAATGGAGTACTACTTAGCCATAAAAAATGAGAAATTAGAGACATTTATAGCTAAATGGATGCACATTGGGCCCATACTCTTAAGTGAAATAAATAGGACACACATGTAAATACCAAATAGTTTCTCTGATGTGAGAAACTGAAAGTGTAAATAAGGACTGAAAGATATAATAGATAATGTGAAACAGGAAGAAAAGGGGCAAAGGGGAAGGGGAAATGGGAGGGGTAGGGGAAAGGAAAGTAGGGAATGGAATTAATATGAGAAAATGAAAAAATGGAAACAAAGTCTTTGCTAATAGGGAGGATGGAGGGGTTGAAGGGAGGGCATGGGAAAGAGGAAAAAATAAGAACAACAATAGATTACATAAAAGTATAAATTTCCAATGATGAATATCATGATATTGTATACCTAAAATGTACCAACAAAATAAATTTTTTTAAAGTTGTAGTTGTAATTAGATTATTTAATCAATGAATGTTAAGTAAGTGGATATGACAAAATCTTTGTTTGAAATAGAGGAAATTAGGTGGAACAGGGTTGAGAACTACTTGGGATCTAGCCATCTACATGTGCCTTGATGGTCAACTCTCAGTAGCCCACCATTAGTTGAAGCCTTGGAGCCACCAAATTAGGGTATCACTATTGACTAAACCCCCTGCTACTGACACTCATTAACCAGATGGATCCTTATAGATAATCACATCTATCCAAATCAAGACAAAATTCAAAGGTTCTTGGGAATAGGAACTATCTTTCCACTGGTTAGCCATCCTCTGTCTCTTAAGGTCAAGCCCACAGCCAAATTTGCCTCACCCTACTACAAAATATTCTCCCGTAACCATGTAAGTTTTTAAAACCCTACTATGCACTGCAAGTGATCCCACCAGAGTTATAAAGAAAATGCAGTTACATTCAAACTTGTGGATTTTTTGTGAAATTTTCTGAGCTCCCAGAATGTCGCATACACCCACAGACAATTAAATACAAAAATACATTTCTAAAGCAAAATATGAATGATTTGGCAGGGGTGAGTGTAGTTGGAACCAATACTTATACATCATCCTTCCTTATTATAACACAAACACTCAAAGATTATTACAATTATAGAAGCTGAATGGTGTAATCTTGGTTTGATTTTTGCCCCTATACAGAAAATTAGGAACTTAATCATCCAATTTCAGCTTCAAAAATTATCTAGGAACATCTAATCATATCCAAATAATATTTGCCACTGTGTATACAAAGCATGCTAAACTTACCATGTGGGCAAACTTCTCTGGGCCTATGTGACGTTCACATATGTGTAATACGCATAGCTTTATTGTGGCTTTTCATGCAGTTCCCAGCAATCAAACAAGAAGTACCCAATTTACCAGCTACGTTTCCTTGGTATAAATCATTTATATGAGCATATGACGTAAATTCTTCTTCATTGTGTACTAGAAATAATTGTTTATTTCAACCTTCTTACTTTGAGTCACTACCTTCAAAAGCATAATTTGCTCCATGGCAAGTACCCAAGACTTTAAGACAGTACAGATGTGAAGCAGGAATAAGCACTTTTCAAAGTCAGAAAATCAGACCTTAGCCCTTGTTCTGCCAATTATTGGCTGTGTGATTTCAGTCACTACGTCAAACTCTGTGAATCACAGTTTCCACTTCCACAACTGAAAAGAAGAGGGTGGACCAAATATTTCTAACTCTTTTTCCAGCTTTACCATTCTGTGATTGACCAAACAGGCAAATTCTGTTCTGTAAGCTGTAATACTGTAACATTTTCACATCAACCTGGATATTGGATCACTTGATGTTTTTTGAAAAAATTTGGTCAATTCCTAGTTATACATGTTTATAGGAGGAAACAATGTTGTGCTTGACACAAAAATCACATATAATCAGTTTTTGAAAGTATTATTTTAAATATTTTACTCTTCCGAAGAAAAAAAAATCAGCATTTTTAATTAAAGAGTGTTCAGAGAAGCAGGCTTTGGAAGAAGGTTCAAAAACCCCAGGGCAAAGGAAGGATGCAGAATAGGCAGGCCATTGGAAATGATATAGATGAGAGAGGTAACCCATGTAAATAACTTACTGTTGGCTAAATTCCTAAACTCTGAAGACCAAGTTTGATCAGTATGAACAACTATAATTGTACAGGCTATAATCTAATGTTTTAATAAAAGCTTTCACATAACTTTGCAATACTATAAAAGAGACTATAGGTATTTTCCAAGCAATCTTTGTCAACTTAACAGAATGTACCATAATGTAAAATGTTCATGATCCTTAATTCAACAGTTCTGCTTCTTTAATTATATTCAGCACAGCTCATGTGGACAGATACATGTGTATAATGGTGTTTGCTGCAGGACTGCTTATTAGAGAGAAAAATGGGAAATAAACTGATTGTCTTAAGCCTTAATAAATGGCCAGCAGCAAAGCAGGGGCCATGTGCATCTCAGCTATGAAATACTGTACAATTATTGCATTAACTTTCTATTATGAGGTAATTTCAGACTTATAGAAAAGTCGCAATGACAGTGCAAAGAACTCTTGTATACCCTTTATGTGGATTTCCAAAGTTAGCATTTCATCACAATAATCCTCTCTCTCCCTCCTTCTCCCCTTCTCTCTCTGTGTTAACATACATATACATACATATACACAAATACTCACTTACCTTTATCATTTTTAGTAAAATTTATAAATTTATTTTTCTCCTGCTCCAAGACCAGACATTACATTTGTCATGTCTCTTGAATTTCCTTTAATCTGTAGTTGTTCCTTGGCTTTCCTTTTTCTTCATAACTTTGAGAGTTTTGAAGGGTACAAGACAGTTATTTTGTAGAATGTCCCTTAATTTGAGTATCCCAGATATTTCCCCATAATTCAGTTATACAGCCATTTTCATTTAAATAAATATATATGTAATGACATGGAAGACCTCAGGACATCTTGCTAATGGAATAAAAGAGCATATTTGTCCTCATCACAGATGATCCACTCAAAAGATTTAACTGAAATTATTTTAACAAAAAGAGTCCTCTGAGGTGTGGACAAGGTTAAAGGAACAGCAAGGAGTTAAAGGAATCCACATGGGCTGGTAATGTACCCAGGCACTAGTAAGAGTGGGAAGCTTTCAGCCTTGAATTGAAAGAATGAGAGAAGAAATTAGTTACAGCTGGAGCTGAGGAAAGGGGGCCAGAAGGCAGTAGCCGGAGCCTCAGATTCTGATTTGGGGTAAAACTCCAGAGTTATAAACACCCTGATTCCCTTCTCTATCACTTAGCAAACGCCTACCAGTGCCTCCTATTAGTCAAAACCAAGGAGACACAAGAGGACAAAGGAGCCAAGATGACATAGTCCATAGAAGTCAGCTTTCTGGACAGTACAGGACAGAAAAGGTGAAGAACTGGTCTTGGGTATAGGACAAATAGACAACAAGCAGCACAGACAGCAAGTTCTAATGTCCAAGGATGTGAAACATGCTACCAAGTTGAATTTGTCTCATGAGAGGTGAAGAATTTCAGCTAAAGGTCAGAAGGCACTGTACACTCTATGTTTTATGTGTAATAAGCAACCAATATTGAGGACACCTTCTTCCCCACAGACTTTAAAGCAAGAAATGGCAGTAAAATGCAGAACCAGTCCTGCCACCACCCACTCCCACATAACCTCTTCTAGTCTTTGTAAAAGAGAACTGAGAGGAGACAGGGTCACCAGCCCTAGAACAGCAATTCATAGGAAAAGTCCATTCCTTCTAGTCCCCATTCAGGAGGGAAGGAACATTGCCTCCCCTCCCCGAGAGAGGGTAGAGAATCTCCACTGAGGCTCCAAAAGCATCACTTGTAACAGTTGAGATGACTGCATAAAGATAAGATAGGCATATGATTCCCTACCTGATGTCTGCTCAGGCAGCAGATCCACTGATGTGCTCCATGCTATCTATGAAAAGAAAGTGGAAAGAGATGGCAAATGGGAGTAGGGGTAGCTAGTGGGAACAAAGTCAGAATCACCTCCATACTCTCAGTTCTTGATTTCTGTCCTGGAAGATGGAATCTCACATATGTCTGCCATATGTTTGTTAACAAGCAGTTAAGACTCAGCTTTTTTTTTTTGGTACTGGGGATCGAACTTGGGACCTTGCACTTGCAAGGCAGGCACCGGAACCACTGAGCTAAATCCCCAGCCCCTGAGACCCAATTCTTTTTAGAACCACCATAGTCTAGAACTGCCATAGTCAAGAATGACTAAGGGAAAAGATATACTCCACTAAAGAATGAGAATGGAGTTCACCTTTGGTTGGAAGATAAGAGCTGCCAACGCCCAACAACATCAAATGGAAACAAGCCTCGATTACAAGGGACAAAACAACCCCTACTGAGCTCGCACAAAGTTAGAATAGCAGATGCAGCCCACCAAGTAAAAGCTTCTACATTCCGTCCCCCCACTTCAATGGAGACCCGAACTGCTTAGAGCCCCACACAGGCCCAGCCTTCTCTGGGGTTGAGGAGGAGACTAAATTGCATTTAAAACTGAAATCTTAAAACAAGTATAATATTTGATATAAAAGTGAGAGCACTTTAATAACTGAAAGTAACAGGAAAGCTGCAGAAAAGAGCTAAGATTTCACTAAGAAACTTACAAACCATCCAAGAAAAAAAAAAAAAAAGAAGTTTAAAATATCACATTTGGAAGCCGGTTGTCATAACACAGGTCTTCTGGGAGGCTGAGGTAAGAGGATCATAAATTCAAGCCTACCCTGGGAAACTTAGCCACTTAGCAAGACCCTGTCTCAAAATGAAAAATAAGAAAAGGGCTGGGATGTAGTTTAATGTGAATGTCCTGGGTTCAGTCCCCAGGGCCAAAAAAACACACGTCACATTTGGGAGAAAGTCATATTTTTAAAAATTGAATCATTTCATATTTACACTCCAATCAATGAATTGTGTGCCTCAGTAATTAACTTCACATTTTAAAAGTTAAATACAAACATAATTATAACACACATAAATAAAAAGAATCAGAAGGCCACATGTCCAATTGCTAACAGTAATCACACATATGAAGGAAAGAGACCATGGAAGGTGGCAAGGATTGAATATAAATTTTTCTGTCATCCTATCTTTTTGGCATCTGAAACATAATAAGCATGGGTTTGTGGATTATTTGTAGGATGATTATAAGAAAACACAAAGTTTTCTTGTACTTTCTCAACAAGGTAGTGTGAGCTCCTCAAGTGTTAGTAATTTATTGTGAGGGTCAGAGGGGACCACACATGCAGAGCCTTTATCCTAAGTCCTGCCACAGAAGACATTCATGCAGCTCCCTCTCCCTCACCTGCCCGTAAATACTTCTGTCATTAGTGTTTTACACTAAATGTGATGACCCAAATGTCATTTTGTGTTTAAAAGTGAAAAAAAAAAAATCTGCAAGTGCAATTATTCCTCTGATGTTCATTTTCTTAAGGGTTGGTATTAAATACTTTCTTTATAAATGAACATACTTTCTCAGTATGCCTGTATTTACAGGACTCTTCTTAGGGTCCTTTGCTCCCTCACACCTTTCCCTTCCTTGCTTGGTTCTGACATGCCTTCATCCCGATCGTGCTGTCCTGGGCAGCCTCTCTCATGTGCCTCTCAGAAAAGCCCACGTGAAATCCTGAAGGGCAAACAAATGTCAGCAGCAAAATGCACCAGAAAACCTCAGCAACTTCCTGTGTTCCATCTCCCATTACCTCATCAGCTTTCACCTGCTCCTTTTCCTGGCTCACATCCGGATTACACATCTAGCACTTTCCCTGATGAGCTGGCAATGCCACTGAGACAAGTCCTAGCGTTCCACCCTGTGTTCATCCTGTAAATATTTGTGGAGGCCTTATGAAGTGTCAGGGCTGTGCTAAGGTTGGAGAATAACCTTGAATATATCCGCTCTTGCAAACTATACACTTAAACTACAATCTTACCCTGTGTTTACATAGTCCAGGTCATTTAAGTTCTGTCTTCCACGCTTAACATGAATATCATCCCTCTAATCTTTATAATTGTTAAGGTGCTGCCATGATACAGTTTGCTAATATTATATGTTGATTGACTTGAAAAGAAAATACAAGCTACAGTTCATTTTCTTTTATATTTTCTGCTTCTTTCATATTTTAACCTGCCTCTCTGGGTCATAAATTAACAAAGTAATTTTAACTTTATGAGCAATGAAAGCTGTTAACCATGATTGTTTTAAAGATGTTTAACATAAAACCTGATTGGATGTGACTGTGGTCATGTGCCTTGATCCAGCGGGACCCTTAGAATCCTGTCACAATTTCCACTAAGGGTTGAATGAGTTCAAGTCAGTTTTGCAAAGGAAATTCACTTGCCACAATAGATTCTTGTGGGATGTGAAGGGCACTAGAAGTTTACCTTTCTATTAACTATATTTCATGTAACTCCATCCTCCCAAGAAGGCTGTGAAACAGTTTAGAGACTATTATTTGAAATAAATGACTCACTGTGATTGTTCAAGTGCTCTGCTAGTATATGTTTTTGAACAAAGTTAATATTAATTCAGATATGAGTACATCTTTAGTGAACTTTAATTAAAACCTCTCTTATCACAATGAATCTTCTGATAGAATCGTTGCTCTACATTTAATTTCTTTTGAGGGAAAAAAACCCCTCAAATAATACAGCATTTAAGGGCTAGAAAATAAAGGAAATTAAATCTGTGGCATGTGAAACTCACCTCTGAATCTGGCTTTTGGGGTCAACTCAAATATTGTGTCTGTTGAAAGAATACTGTTAGGTCATCTTTGAATCGTGCTTGGGAATAAACAGTCCTGCTTCAGAATTTCAAAATTCTGGATAGTATGTTTTCTTGATTTTCTCTAACAATATACTAATTACCCAGGTACAAGTAACATACTCTGCTGTCATCTTGATTTACAGGTAAAATAAAAATTCTGAAATTTTGATTTGTTTTAAAATTACTTCTCCTTTTGATTTTTTAAACTTGTTCCTTTCCTTTCCCCTCAGCTGAAACTGTCTTCTAACCAATCCTGTCACTCCCTCGTCTCAAGTCACATTCCTTTTAAGTATGAATTCACTCAACTCTTGTCCCTTAAGCAACTGCTCAGCAACTATTCTTTTACAATGTTTCAATTCAGCCAGAACAAAATTCCAAGAGAAGGAATGTAACTGCAAGCCAGAACCTTATCTTTTTTATAGAACAGAATAAAATCCACAGCTATGTGACTTGTACTAGATACAGCGCATGAGTACTTAATAAGACAATTTAATGATGAAGTATCCTAGGCAAGAAAGCCACAAGGAAATTCCAGAGAAACGACCAGGGCCAATTCCTGCAACAAATTTAATTTACCCTGCCAAATCACAACATGTAATTGATAATGGCAGTGAAAAAAAAAAAAAAGAAAGAAAGAAAAAAGCACAAGAGTTAATCCTTAGGCACTACGCTCATGGTGTTCAATTATAGCATGGAAAATACATGTAATAAAATATACCAGGAGATTAACACTTATAAAACTGTTAGGCTTTCCAATATCTACTGCACTCACCCTAATATGTTTAGTGAGGCATCAAATACACGCGCTCATTCATTTGTAATTCAAATTATAAACAATCTCCTATAAAACTAGACATTAACAAACATGGATGGTCATTTAACATACTCATGTAGTAAATGTGCACATGGTGCTGCTTCTTTTTGTAAACAGCAGAGCAAAATAGAACCTTAAAAGAACTTCTTTTCCCTTAGAGACAAGTGGTTTCTCCAAACTTCCTCATGTCTTAGGCATAGCTGCTACCTACTCATCTCAGCTAGATAATATGCAGACGCTGGCAAAATCCAGCTTCATTTCCATAGGCAAGAGAGGCAGATGGTAGGGACCAGGAAGGGATGAAACAAGCCTGAACACGTCTATTACGTCAGTGCATTCCTGCTTCTGCACTATTCTTGCTAGCAAAGACACCAACACACCTGTACACGATGAGATGGTGATTTGGGTGATGAGGCCCCTCCATCTCCTCAGAACTAGCTTTGAATAAAGCCTTTTTCCTTTTCACCAAAATAATTGTCTCCCTTTGATTTGGTCAGAAGCAAGCAAAAGAAACTAGGTGGCCAGTAACATTATGACCCTCATAAAAGCACTCCCATGGCTTGAAACCATAATTTATTCATACCATCACTTCTTAATAATCTCTAAGAATTCATAGAAAATAAAAGAAATGTCAAAAGAACAAAAGAAGATGGGAGGCTCCCATATGTTCCCCTAAATTTTAAATGGGGTAAGATGTGAGTTCCACAAACTCTGGAATAAAGTAAATGGAAAAACTAGTCACATCCTAAATGTTAAAAGAGCCAGGTGAAAGTAATTTTAATAGTATCTTTTACTTAACTTAACATGCTCTATGTGCCAGTTAATCTCAATTGTCAACTTTACTGGATGAAAAGATTCCCGGGGGGAGGTGGGGGGCAGGGATTTAGCGCAGTGGTTTCGCCACCTGCTGTGCAAGTGCAAGGACCTGAGTTCGATCCCCAGTACCAAAAAAAAAAAAAAGATTCCTGGGGGGAATTGGATTGTAAAGGTGCTGACCTCACAATAGCTGAAGGGGCTATTGGAAGGACCTCATTGGAGAAAGTGTGCCATGGGAGCATGGCCTTGGGGACTATATCTGACTCCTGGCCCCTTCTTCTCTGGCTCTTCTCCAACACTCTACAGACTTGCTAGGTGCTGTGAATTAAGCCACTTTCTTGCACCAGGCCCTTCTGCCATGAGGTTTCTACCATGGAGCCAGCTGGCCATGGTCTGAAACAAGGAGACAAATTGAATTTATCCTTCTTTAAGTTGAGTATGTCAGGCATTTTGTTTCAGCAATGGAAAGCTGACCAATACATCCAAATATCATTTCTTCATGTAATAAATCTTAAAAAAGTGTTAATGAGCCATTGTACCTCTTTTATTCTACTATATCTTTAAATTTGGACATGTATTTTTATGCTCACACTATATCTTAGTTAGAACCAGTCACATACAGTTGTTGGCTAATACTGGGCTGTGCATATATTGACCTGTAAGCTACTGACCTCCACAGTCCTGAAACTGATGATTACATCTTGGCAAAGGTGAGGCAATCATTTACATGTTACTTTCTTATTAAAGGTGAATCCTCAGGAAGTAGAAATGGACCAGTGGATGAGTGTGGCAAGGAAGGAGAGCTATCAGGAGGGTATATTACTAAGGTGGCCACTGCTTAGGCACAAACTCAACTGTCCATTCCATCCATACAGTCATTGAGGCAGACAGAGGTCCTTTATCTCAGCAGGAGAAAGAGGAATTTATCAGTTAACTTCCATTTCTTATCAAAACGTACCTCACAGAACATTAACTGCCCCACACTTTCAGATTACATAAACTTTCTTTAAATTTTGTGAGACAAGGTCTCACTATGCAGTTCAGCCTGGGTTTGAACTCACTATGCAGCCTAGGTTGGCCTGGATCTCACAGCAATCCTCCTGCCTCAGCCTCCTGAGTGCTAGGATTATAGGCGTGCACCATCACACCCAGCTCAGTTACATGAACTTTCTGGTACTACAGCATCTCACACTCTATATGGAAAGCCCTAGGTAGAAAGTAAGAAGTGCTCCTCAGGGACAGGAGGAAGGGCACTACTGGGTTGTGTCTATGAGAAGCCTGTTGCCATAGCAGCTGGGGAAAAGCAACAGTTGAATTGATGCCCCAGGGACAGGAATGCCAGTAAAGATGCAAGGTAGTCTGTGAAAAATGCCTAATTTGGGCTGGTTCCACTGCCTGCCTTGCAAGCACAAGGTCCCAAGTTCGATCCCTGGTACGGCCCCACCTCAAAAAAAAAGCCTAATGCCACTAAGAAAATAATGCAGATTACCAACCATCACCACGGGCACTCACAGTCTAAGTCATGTCAAAATGACTGTGCTGTAAGTCACCAGACAGGTATGTCCGTTTCAACTTGCCTGGATTTCTACCCATCCATTACTCATTTAATCTTCAAATCTAATGCAGCTTAATTCCTTCCTACATATCAAGCTTTGCCCTGGGTACTCCTCAAAGTTAGGTACAATATAAGTAATTTAAAGCCCACCAGACTAATAAAACAACATCTAGAGATCTTTGTCCAGATTCTCCTGTGACTCTAGGACCCAATTGTGGTGACTAAGTTCCTGCACCGTTGCTTAGTTCTATCGCCTTTTCTTGTTTTCTTCCTCTTTCTTGGCCTATCAGAAACCACGGTTAGCCAGGACCCTTCGGCCTAAAGCCAGGGTCATTCTGCCAGCCTCCTTTTCCTCATTGCTCTGTATTCTTAAATCTTTGCTTTCCAGAGCATTGATCCAGCAATGGATAGCTGACCACAAAATCCAAATACTATTTCTTCATGTAATAAATATTATGATTGTTAATGAGCTATTTTGGATCATCTGTTCTACTATAGCTTTAAAACCTCATATATATTTCATGCTCATGCCACAACTTAAGTAGAACCAGCCACATGTGGCTGTTGGCTACTCCTGGGCTGTGCAGCTACTTTGCAACTAGACTCAATTTATTGGAGATTACTGGTAGAGATGGCTTCCTGTGTACTGCTGTACTGCTGTCACCCTGGTCCCCACAGATGCCTTCCTCCAACATTGCTGAACTTCCACAATAAATGCAGCTGGACCTGGGCCCAGCCTTATCCCCTTCCCCAGTACTCATTCTCCAGGGTGCAAGGCTCCACTGTCTTTGGCCTTTCCTAGTGAGGCCTTCTCCAGGGGCTTCTGATACTCACCCTGCAATTTGCACACCTGTTCCTCTGGATAGTGAGCCCAGTATCAGGTTTACAGCCTGAGGGCAGAAGCACCCTTGTATAATTTCCAGCCTGTACAGCTTCACTTTGGGCTTCATTTTTGCTACCTTGAGCACATTCCTCCTACATTCTTCCAACGCCTTTCTCCTTATCCTTGCAGTCTCTTACACTCTCATCCTTAGAGAAGACCTCCCTGGCCTCTCATATTTTTTTTTTTTTTTTGGTACCAGGGATCGAACTCAGGATCTTGCACTTGGGAGAGAGATGCAGTGCCACTGAGCTAAATGCCCAGCCCTGGCCTCCCATCTTAAAGCAGACATTTATTACCATCTCAAAGCACTTGTCATTATTTATATCTTACCCACTCATTTGCTTATTTATCTGACTCCCCTTCAAACTCTAAGCTCTATTAAAGCCCAAATTACCAATATATATCGAGCTCCCTCCTATACTGACAAAATAAATATATTCATTGAGAGCCAGGTATGCTAAACCCACCATTCTGGGAGGCTAAGGCAGGATGATCACAAATTTGAGCCCAGTTTGGGCAACTTAGTGACCTAGTGAGACCCTGTTTCAAAATAAAAAATAAAAAGGTTTTGTATTGTAGCTCAATACAGAGACCCTGGGTTCAATCCCCAGTGCTTGAAAAAAAAGAAGAAAAAATATATATATCTCTATATATCTGTGTATTTATTGAAAGAAAAAGAATGAGTTAATGATTTATTTATCTAGCAATCAAGCTCCTATATTACAAAACAAGGAAATAACACAGATCAGGGATAAAGTAACATAATTATGTAAACCACTGACTGGTTTATGACACTACAAAGTATCAGAACTTGGGGCAAACTACAAAAAAGCCCACTCTGACCCATTACAATGCTTTCCACTAACACTACTGGATTTATTCCCAACTCCTATAGCTCGATGGCCAGCTGTGGACCAGGGATTCATGACCCAATAGACATGGCACTATTTTTAATTATCTTATAATAGACTTGTTAGTAAATTAATATGAAATTTTACCTCCAGGACTTTCTATATGCTATTTCCTCGATTCTTTTCACATCTCTCCTCTCCACCTCACTTTGCTAATTCCTATTCACCCTCAGATTTCAATTTAAGTACCTTCCTCAAGGGGTCTTTCATGACTTTACCACACCCAGTCCTAGGTGATCCAAATATGCCCTGTACTTCTTTTAATTGGTTTGTCTCCATCCTAGGCCTCCCTTGAGGGAAGGCACTGAAGTTTGTGCTGTGCTATATCCCTGGTGCCTATCTATCCCTTGGTATAGGAAAGAAGCTCAAAGTACTTACTGAATGAATAAGTGACCCCCTCTAGGAATTCCTAGGTGATTGAGCCTCAGTGCCGTGGAAAGCTAAAGAATGGATCTAGATATGAATTAAGGTCTCTAATGCTGTCTGACACAAGGCCCCATCCTATTCAATATAATTTATGAATGCCTGGGCTGAGGCCAAGCTCTGTTCCCACACATAAAGCTGGTAAGGAGAGCATTGGGAAATAACCAAAGGAGGTAAGATAAGAGACTGTGGCTGTGGTGAGTGTGAGCAAAGGCCTTGATTCTCTAAAATAAATCTGAATATTCCAGGGATTGCTAATGCATAGGAGTCAGAAGAGTGTGGGGGAAGAGGTGTGGATCCAGGTAGAAATGTGCATCTGTTTATTGGATTCACTTGCTGATAGTTTTATAGGCTGAAGGCTGAAACAGTTCCAGTTATTTCACTTTTGTTTTGCCAGAATCTGTAAGACCTATTTAAAAGCAGTGTTGCTGACAGGATTCTATAAATTGATCCATGTGCATTTCTCTCATTCGAATTCTCATTTTATAACACCATTGGTTAGAACACAACTTCCTCATCTTATGCACTTAAATACAACTGGTTTATTCTCTCTTGTAAATAAACTATTGACATTTGCTTTACTGTTTTTTAAAATTAATTTCATTAGTACACTTCTGCATACATAATGATCACATTCACCATAGGGAATTTGTACCAGCATATAATATATCATAATTCTTTATTTTCTCATTCCTCTCCCTTCCCTTCAATCTTTCTTCCCCTCTGCTTTTACAAAACTTTGTTTCTATTGTTTTTCTTTCATCTTTTTTTATATTTTATCTCTATCCCCTTCCTTTCCTCCCCCCTTCACCCTCTCTTGTTCCCCTTTCCCTTTGAATATTTTCTTCCTACTTTTAATATCTATCGTCCATTTTTATTCTTATTTACCCCTTAGGTTTTTCACACAAGAGAAACACTGCGATATTTAAACATGCGTATCCAATTTATTTCATTGAAAATATGTTCTCAAGGAGCATCCATTTACCCGATCATGTCCCCAGTTTATTCTTCTTTTTGGCAGAGTAGTACTCCATTGTATATGAAAACCACATTTTTCATTCATCCATTGATGGCATCTGATCTGGGCTGCTTCTAAAATTTAGCTATTACAAACTGTGTTTCTATAAACATGGGTAGGCACATATCACTGTGGTATGATGCTTTTAACTGTTTTGGAAAGATACCTGGAAGGGGAATAGCTAGATCAAATGGAAACTCTAATTTTAATTTTTTGAGGAATCACCATACTGATTTCCACAATGGTTGTACCAATTTACACTCCCACCAACAGTGGAAAAGGGTTCCTTTTCCCCCACAGCCTTGCCAGCATTTGCTACGGTTTGATTTCTTGATGATAGGTATTCTTTGAGGAGTGAAATGGAATCTCAGTGTTGTTTTAATTTGTATTTCTCCAATTACCAGTGATGTTGAAAATTTTTTTCATTTATTTATTTGTCATTTGTACTTCTTCATCTGATAAATATCTATTCATTTCAGATGCCCATTTTTTGATTGGGTCTTTAAATTTGGGGGGTCTGATTTTTTGAGTTCTTTATATATTCTAGATATTAGTCCTTTGAGGAATAGCTGGTAAAAAATTTTTTTCTATTCTGTGGGTTGTCTCTTCACTATGTTGGTGGTTTCTCTTGCTGTGCAAAAGCTTTTTAATATGATGTGATCCCAGATGTTGATTCTTTGTAATATTTTCTGTGCAATCAGTGTTTGCTCATAAAGTCTTTGTCTATACCTATGTCTTCAAGAGTTTTACCTATTCTATCTTCCAGTAAATTAAGTGTTTTTGTTTAAATATTTAGGTCTTTGATCCATTTCAATTTTAGTTTAGTGCATGATGAGGGATATGGGTCTAGGTTAAATTTTCCACATGTGGAAAGCCAGTTTTCCTGACACCATTAAAGTGGCTATCTTTCTTCCAGTTAAGGTGGTTGGCCCTTTTGTCAAAGATAGGTAGCTGAGTGTGTTTGGAGTTGTTTCTGCATTTTCTATTCTCTTCCATTGATCTTCAGGTCTGGTTTTCTACCAGTACTATGATTTGTAGAATAATTTCAAATTGGAGATTATGATGCCCCAGGCCTTGCCTTTGTTGTCCAGAATTGCTTTTGCTATTCTAGTTCTCTTCTGGTTCCAAATGAATTTTAGGATTGTTTTCTCTAGTTTTGTGAGGAACGCTATTGTTATTTTGATCAGGATTGCATTAAATTTGTACAACAGTTTTGGAAGTATGGCCATTTTCACTATATTGGTTCTGCCTATTCAAGAACAAGGGATATCTCCATCTGATATCCTCTTCCATCTCCTTTTTTAGAATACTACAGTTTTCAATGCAATGGTTTTTTTACTTCCTTCTAAGATTTCATTTTTCTCAATGCTATTGTCAAAGGTGCTGTTTTTCTAATTTCTCTTTCAGTAAGTTTGTTATCCGTGTACAGGCATGCTATTGATTTTTGAGTGTTGACTTTGTATCCAGCTATGCCACCAAATTTGGTTATTAATTCTAGGAGTCTTTGATGCAGTTTTTAGGGTCTACTATGTAGAGTATCATGTTATCTGCAAATAATAATTCAAATTCTTCCTTTCCTATCCTTATTCCTTTTATTTCTTTTTCCTGTCTAATTGCTCTGGCTAATGTTTCCAGAACTATACTGATCTAGAGTGGTGATGTGGGCATCCTTATCTTGTTTCTGATTTTAGAGTGAAAGCTTTCAGATTTTGACCATTTACTCTGATGTTGGCTGTTGGTTTGTCATAGATAGCTTTTATCAGATTGAGGTAAAGACCTTCTATTCCAATTTTTTGGTCAGAGTGTATGATCTTCTTGATGAGCTACACTATTTGTCTGTATCTAACTGAGGATTTTTGCATCTATGTTCATTAAGGAGATTGGTGTGTAGTTGTCTTTGTTGGTTGGGTCTTTCTCTGATTTTAGTATCAGGGTAATACTTGATTCCAGAAAGAAGTTTGGGAGTATTGCTTCTCTTTCAACTTCACTGAGTTTGAAGACTAGTGGCATTAGATCTTCTCCAAATTTCTTGTAGAATTCAGTAGTGAATCTGTCACGACTTGGGCTTATCTTTGTTGGTAGTTTTTAAACTACTTCTTCAATTTCACTGATATCGGGTTATTTAGAATTTTTATATCTCCTTGATTCAGCTTTGATGATTCATACGTATCTAGGAACCTGTCCATTTCTTCGGAGTTTTCCATTTTTATTCAAAGTACATATTGATGATCTTCTGGATTTCTGTATGATCCATTGTAATTTCACACTTTTTATTTCTAATTGCATGGACTTGAGTCATTTCTTTCCTTTTTTTTAGGTTGGCTAAGGGTTTTCAATTTTATTCAGTCTTTCAAAGAACAAACTCATTCATTGATTGTTTGTATTATTTTCTTAGTTTCAATTGCATTAATTTCTGCTCTGATCTTTATAATTTCCTTCCTTGTATGAGCTTTGGTCTTGGCTTGCTCTTCTTTTTCTAGAAGCTTGAAGTTAAACATTAGGTTATTTATTTGAGCTCATTCTGTTTTTCTGATATAGGAATTCAGTGCTATAAACTTCCCTCGTGGGACTGCTTTCATTGCATCTCATAAATTCTGGTATATTGTATTGGCATTATTGTTTAATTGTAGAAACTCTCTAATTTCTTCTTTAATTTTGTCTGTAACCCATTGGTTTTTCAGGAGAGTGTTATTTAATTTCCAAGTGCTTATGTAGTTTTGGTGGGGTTTTTGCCATGGATTTCCAATTTTATTACACTATGATCTGATATTATGCATGGAAAATGTTCAATTCCTTTGCATTTACTCAGGCACATTCTATGAGCTAGTATGTGTCCTCCTGGAGAAAGTCCCATGTGCTGCTGAGAATGTGCATTCTGTTGTTGCATGGAACACACTGTAGATATCTACTAAATCTATTTGTTCAAAGGTTTGGTTCAGATCTGATATTTCTTTGTTGATTTTTTGTCTACTTGATCTGTCTAATTGTGATACAGTGGGGTATTGAGATCCCCCATTACAACTGTATTAGTGCCTATTTGAATTTTAATATCCATTAATGTTTGTTATATATAGTTGGGTGGTGTTGACATACATAGATAGATAGATAGATAGATAGATAGATAGATAGATAGATTGTTAACTCTTCCTTTTGGATTGTTTCCTTAACAAGTATGTAGTGACCTTCTTTGTCTCTTATGACCTGTCTTGGCTTGAATTCTACTTTATCTGCAAATAGACGCGCTACCCTTATTTTTTTCTGGGCTCTTGTCACATGGAATATTATTCTCCATCCTTTGTCTTTCAGGCTATGAATTTCTTTTTGCATTAAATATGATTCTTGTATGTAACTTATTGTTGGATCTTGTTTCTTGATCCGTTCTGCCAATCTGTTTCTTTTGATTGGTGAATTGAGAACATTCACATTGATAGCTATAACTGATAGCTATTAACTTGTCTTTGTCATCATATTATTTTCCTGTTGTTGATTCCCTTGCTTTCCCTTCTATTTAATTTCTTGCTTTGCCGGGTGGATTCATTCTAATGTGATTCTTGGAATTGTTATCTTTTTCTAGAATATCCTTCAGAAGTTTTTGGAGTGCTGGTTTGGTAGTTATGAATTTCTTCAGGTGTTCTTTATCATGGAAGTATCTTATTTCTCCATTAATTTTGAATGATAATTTTTTGGGATACATTAATCTGGATTGGAAGTTGTTTTCTTTTAGGGCTTGAAATACTTTACTCCAAGATCTCTTCAACTTAAGGGTTTGTATGGAGAAGTCTGCTGTGATTCTAATGAGTTTTCCTTTATAGGTGATTTGTTTCTTTTCTCTAACAGCTTTTAATATTCTGTTCTTCTGTTGAATTTGTGGAATTTTGACTATTATATGCATTGGTGTATTTTTTTCTGATCATAGCTAATTCGAGCTCTATATACCTCACTTATTTGTATGTTAAATTCTTTTTCTGAGCTTGGGAAGTTTTCCCTATTACTTCTGTGATCAGGTTTTTTATGTCCTTTGTGCTATCTTCTAACTTTTCATTGATTCTGATAAATCTTACGTTATTCTTCTTTGAATCATCTAGCCACTGTTAGATTGATTTTTCATAGTCCCTTGCTATTTTTAAGAAGTCTTTCATTTGGTGATAGCTAATCACAAACCTGCCTTCTAGATCTGATATTCTTTCTTCACATTGGTTGACTCTGTTGCATATACTTTCAATAGAATTTTTAATCTCCTAGATATATGTTTGGATCTGTTTTATGGAATCCAATTGTTTCCTATGTTGGGCATTCATGATTTCTATCACTTTCCTAAGCTCCTGTGTTTTTTATTTGCAACTACTCTAGATTTACTAACTGTGTCCTTCATTATGGTCATCATCTCTTTAATCATCTATGTAATTATTTCTGGCTTGTTTGTTTGTTTTTTCTAGAGACTCATTCATCTGCTTTGTTACTTCTGCTGCTACCATTTCAGAAAGTTCACCTGGGTGGCTTTTGATTACTTCTACCTCAGTGCCCCCTGTATTTGCCTTGGGTGAGTCGGAGGTCTGGGGTTGTATCTTGCTTCTGTGCTTTCTCATTCTCTTCTTTGTTTCTTTGTTTTGTTTTATTTTCTGTGTTGATGCTGTAAACTGGTTATGGTAGATAGCTTTATTACTACTATAGAGACATCTTAAGGAAATTACTACTTTTCATAGATGTCTTCTAGGCATAGCTGGCTTTTGGCTTTTGAGTCTGTCCCAATATTCTGGCTCTTCAATTTATCAGGGATGAGCAGTTGCTGCCTATTTGGCCTACTACCTAGTCCTTTGGCTGTACTATAGTATTGTTGATGACCACCAGACAATCTCGGTATTGGCAAACAAGGAAGAACAATTGATCACAACAACTATGTCATCTTGGCTGAAGTACTACAATCAGTAATAGCAATAGCATCAAGTACAGTCCACAAAATGATCAACTGTAATAATCATTAATTTGCCACCTTTAACCATAAGTACACAATTTATAACAAAATCTATAATAAATTAGAAAATTATATACAGTAAATGTCCACTCAATATAGCAATTTTACCTTTAAAGGAGAAAATTTAAAAGAGATGAGTAAAAAATTGAGAAATAAAAGATAAAAAAGGTAAGAAGCAAGGTTGAATGACATAAGAAGTTTACCCGAGATTTTGAAAACTGGGTAAGAAGACAGGAGGGAAAGAAAGAAGCAAAAAACAAAAACAAGAACAAAACAAAACAAAAAAAACTAAAAACAATGTTCATACTCAATAAAAATCAAGAAAAAAAGCAAAGAAAAACAGAGAGTGAGTTTTCTGTGATTTCAAGTCCACGGTTATCTTCCGGGGTCTACAGTTTTGTGTCAGTGTTCAATTCAGCATGTGTCTCTGCTGTCACTGGTAGATGAAGGAGGCCAACAGAGTGCTGATCCATGGTGAATGATCCCAGCAAGCCTGCAGTAGGATTAGGGTAGTGTGCTACATGATCTCAGCAAGTCTTCAGTAGGATTCGGGTGGGGTGCCGATTCTGGTGCTTTCAACTCCACAGAGTTGGAGTTGGGACCTGAGTTGTTCAGCCTACAACACTCTGGGTGTCTCTTGCTGGCCTGATCTCAACTCCTGACCCTGAACTTCTCCCATGCTTGTCCCTCACCCAGTCACTGTGGGATATCAACATTGGGAGCCCTGAGATGAAGCCAATCCATGGGTGCTCTGAGACCTAGGTTTAGTTGGCCCCTGCCCAAAATGATATCTGCCAAGCTCCCTCTCCAGGAGACACAGCAGCTGCTTAGACTGGAGTTTCTCACCAGCTGTTGTAGTGCACAGCATCCACTGCTCTGTTCCACTGGTGCATTTCTCCTTGGAAGCCTCTGGAGTCACTCGCCTTCACTGTGTCTCTGCAGATTTGATTCCCCTCTTGCATGCCATAAGCAAGGTGCCAGGGAGAAAGTGAAGTTTGCCCCCTCCCTTTCCTGTGTTGTGGTCTTTCTCTTCACTTTCTCTGTGGGATCCAATTTTTCCTTCAGATTGTTCCTTGGTCCTGGGGATCTACCTCCCTCCTTCTTTTCTTCCTCAAGTTGTTATTTTCCAGTGTCAGTATTCCGAATCTTGGAGAGGTTGATTTGTTGCTGTTTTCCACTCTGCCATCTTTTCAGAAGTCTCTGCTTTATTCTTGAGTTTGATAAAAAAGATTGCTAAATGTCTGATCGGGGGAAGAGGAGGAGAGTTGATATAAATGGGGCACAGAACCCATATATTTTAGATGATAGCCAAACTTCTAACAGCCTCTAAAATCTATCCAGTGTATAACCCTTCAGGGCATTTGTTTCCCCTAAATTATGTCTTATTCATTGTCCCATGAATGCCTCTCTTCAGGAATCAAAACCTCTTGGTAACTAGTAAGATCTCCATTAATGCTGGCTCTAGGATACACTATAGGGACATCAGCTATATTGGGTGGAATATGTGAATGACCTCATTTAATTTGCATAAAAACCTACTGAAATTCACTGCAGACAATGTAGGTGCTCCACTAGATCCACACTGTTCAAATGGGAACCACTAAGCATATGTGGCTATAAGGTTTCGATACGTGATTAGCACAAATCTATATAAGCTATGAGTATAAAGTACACACTGGATTTCAGTCTTCATGCAAAAATGTAAAAATATCTTTAATAATTGCACATTGATTATCTATTGCAATTATAGTATTTTTATATATTGGATTAAATGAGATATAAAATTAATTTTATATGGTTACTAAAAAACCTAAAATCATATTTTTGACATTATTTTATGGTTTGTGTTATATTTCTTTTGGCCAGTAGTGCATTTGATATTCATTTCTATACTCTGAAAGCTGCTTATTGCAAACATCTGTGACTCCTCCAGGGCTTTTTCCTGGCATCAGACACATGATTGGCCTATGAAAAAGAAGTCAGAAGTGCTGAAGAATTAATGCTTCTAGAAGAAATCCTCATGATAAAACGGGAATTGGGGAATAAAATCCCCAGATCCCTCATCCCTCATGTGAAATAACTCTGAGGTACATGTTCTGTAATAACTGTCCAGGTTCAGGATGGAGGGGGACAGAACTCAACTCCAGCTGCCCATGGTGGTAACTGCTTGATAACACAGCCTTTATTAGCTTCCTTCCCCCATACTGTGTCATTCTCTTCTGGTGATTCCCAAACTGTTTGTACCCAAATTCTTCTCTTGCATTCTAGAGTAGCACAAACTGGAGAAGTTCTGGAATTATTTTTCACTTGTCTATTTGAAAACCCTGGAGCCTTGGGGATGTTGCTCAGTAATGAAGTGCTTGCCTAGTATGCATGAGGCCTTGGGTCCCATCCTCTATACTAGTGGTGGTGAGCCTATGGCACGTGTGCTGAAACCAGCTGTTTGTTATCACTGAAAGCTCTAAATGGTTCGCCATCACTGCTCTATATAGTAAATCCCCACTTACAAACATTTGAGTTGCAAACTTTCGCAGATATGTACAGACCTTGCATACAAAAATTCATAGATATGAACAAATCTCAGAAGTAGCTCACATATCTGCTGGACATTGTCACAGTTGTGCTGCTGTGTGCTTACTGTACAATGCAATGATGTACAGCAATACAGTACAATACAGTCAGGAACTTACTGTATTTTCTGTGCGGTTTTTTATGCTTTAGATTGTATATTTGTGTCAAAGGTGTATAAGACTCACTCTGTTAGAATTACGAACAAATCTAATTTATGAATGTTTTCCAAGAATGGAACCATTCGTAAGTTGGGGTCTTACTGTTTCATAAAAATAAAACTAAATAAATAAAAACAAAACCACAGTCTTAGAGAAGTTGGAAAAAAAACTTGCCTAATGCTGGATGTGGTGGCACATGCCTATAATCCCAAAGCCAGCCTGAATGACATTGCAAGATCTTGTCTCAAAAAACAAAAACAGAAACAAAACCTTGCCCAAGGTTATATAGCTAATAAGCAGCAAAGCAAATATTCAAGCTCAGGTCTTCCTGACCCTAAAGCACTGTCCTCCAGTACTGTTGAGATAGGAAGGTAGGGCGTGCCAAAGCTGGATGTGGAAGTAGGTATGACCTGTTAATTACAAGATCCCAGAATACATGTGCAGAATAGTTCCCAAAGTCCTGCACCTGGACTTCTCACAAGAATTTGAGCAGGTTTTCGATAGGGTGGCCTAGACCTGACCTCAGCCTGAGGCATGGGATCCCAGCACTGCCTCTCAGGACCCACACGTAGAAGTTCTAGCAGGTTTCCTCAAGATTTGGACAGTATAAAAAGATGCACACACCAAGAAGAGTTCACTATTATGGCTTTCCTCACAATAGCCCACCCTGCTTCCTCCAGAGTGTACTTTTATCTTGCCTTTTCCTCTTTTACTCAGCCCAATCTCACTCTGCAAAGCCACTTTTTTCCTCAATCTTCAGTTACACTTTTTTCAAATAAACTTTGCCACTGCTTTTTGCTTATTCCTTTCAATTCTTTGTTTGAAATGAGAAGAACCTGGAATCTAACTGCAGAAGGAGAGGCGAGCAACCTAAAACCCAGTAACATTATTTGGCAAGCCACTTTTAGAAGGAGCTACCTGATAACACTGTCCTATAGGTTCTTTCTTCTTACTAAGATCATCCACATTTGGTGGGGCAATCAGAACTAACTAGTTCACTTGAGGAAGGACCATGGAGCAGAAAAGGGGAATAAGAATAGCTCTTACACATAGTAGAGCATTATAGGCAGCTTTTAAAATAGTCTCCCAATCCCCTCACTGTCTAATAGTTACCAGCTTTTAATCTCCTTTTGAATGTGAGCTAAACTTATTTTCTTTTCCTTTTTTTTCTTTTGTTGTTATTTTTGTTTTTTGTCTGGGAGACAGGGTCTCATATGTAGTTGAGGCTAGCCTTGAACTCATTATACTGGCCTCAAACTCATAATGATCCTCCTGCCTCAGTCTCCCAAGTGCTGGGATTGCAGGTGTATGCCACCATGTCCAGCTGTGGGCCAACCTTATTGACTCACTTCTAAACTAAAAGAATATGACAGAAGTGATAGAACATCACTTCCAAGATTAAGTTATAAAAAGGCTACAGTTGCCATCTTGGGTGATCTTTCACTTGCTTTCTCTTGGATTTTGCCATATGTCATGGACTAAACTGTGTACCCTTCCTTCCAAAATTAATATGTTGAAGCTCTAATTTCTCTTGTGATGATATTTGAAGACATCTAGAAAGGTAATTAAGCTTATATGGGGCCATAAAATTGAGGCCCTAATCCAATAGGGCTGGAGTCCTTATGAGGAAGAAACACCAGAGAGATTGTTCTCTCTCTCCACGCCCACACTGAAAAAGGTAATATGAGAACATTATGAGAAGGTGGTACCCTTCAAGCCAAGAAGAGAGAGCTGCCACCAAGAAATAAATTTACCAGCACCTTGATTGTGGACTTTTAGCCACCAGAATGTGAAAAAATAAATGTCTGCTGTTTAAACTACTCCAGATGTGTGGTATTTTGTTAGGGCAGCCTAAGCAGAGCATAACAGGAGGTAGACCTATGGAGAAGCCCATCTCACAAGACCCCAAAGCATTTCAACAATCACCCGAGTGAGTTTGGAAGCAGATTCCCCTCAGTCAGACGTGAGATAACCCCACAGTCCTGAATGAGAGACTGACTACCTTCTCATGAGAGGCCTGGAGACCAAGAAGCACCACCAAGCCACACTCAGCTTCCTGACCCACAGAAACTCTGAGATAATAAGTGTTTGTTGTAATCCGCTTCTAAATTTTGCTGATAATTTGTTATACATCAAGAGATAACTAATATAGGGAAGCAAGGCTCAATGTTGGCTGACAAGAGTCAGCTCCAAAGGCAATGCCCTTAAAAAGAGAGACAGAGACAGACAGAGCAGGGATTAGAGAATCTCAAGATGAAGTCAAATGAAATAGAGATAAGAAAGCAAAGGCCAGGAACAGGCTGCTGGCCAGGCATATGGAGGCTGTCTTTGTAAATCCCAGAACTAATGGCTCTAGGCTGGGGCTTGACTTCTACATGCTACAGGCTGAAAGATTTACTTCCAAATAGCTATGACCAATTGGTAATACAATGTATTCATCTAGGTTACACCAGAAGCCCACTACCAGTAAGATAATGATGCAAATGAAAGTATTTAATTTAGAGGCCACCATTAGGGTAGAGAAGTAATGAAAAAAGAGAAGTAAGCCAATAAAAAATATGCTGTCATGCAAATTATCACTGTGAGCAACAACTGAATTTAATGGCACTGGGACTGCTAGGAGATAGAGTATGTATCTCTGAGTTACCCCCCGACCAGGGGTGAAGGAACTATGGTATTTATCCACCAACTCCTATCAGTCATTGTTGTGGGAGAGCATTAATTCTTAGCTCTTCTAGCTTATGAAGATACACAACTAGAAAGTGGAAGTTAGCCAGTGTGCTAAGACATAGTAAGTCCCAAGGAGACAGGAAGTGAGACCCCAAGAGCATATGCTAAACAACTCCTGAAAAAGCCTGTAATTATTTAGGTAACAACTACACACAACCTAACTAATTGGAATCACTGAAAATTACTGTTATAAATACCTGTTGAAATGAAGAAGACCATTACGCTTTTGAAGAAATCTGAAGAATCGTGATTCAACTCAAAAGTGTTCATTCTCGCTCTTGCTTTGAGTATTGATTTGAATGACAGACTTTTGAAAACTTAGTTTTTCTGAGTCTTAGTTTTCTTACCTGTAAAATGAACACAATAATTTTTACTATACTTGGCACCTGTGAGCGAAAGTACATAAAACAGGTAGTATAAAAGCAAATAATGTTTTTTTTAATTTTTAACTTTCATTAATCATTTGATGATGGCAATTTTGCCCATACAAAAGATTGATCAAAGAAAAATAGTAATACTACTTAAAAGTCAGCATTAATGTACTTAGGATCAAAAATTCAATATAAACAAGTAATTCCTGAAATTTTCTTTCACATTGTAGTACTTAAATAACATTTAAAAATATTATTTTCAGGCATATCAAACCAAAATTTTATTATCCCTTCAAATCTGCTCTTTCTATATAACTTTCTTTATTAAAGATGTTATAATAAAACACATAGACAATCAAACTGGTAAAATTTTAACTAAGTTTAAATTATTAGGTTAATATGAACTTTGAATTTTAAAATGCAAAACAGATAAAATGAAGAAATAACACTCCAGAGTTGTGATTTTTCAAATTGCAAAATCACACTAGTGCACACAAAATTAATCCATAAATGAACTTTTATGAGTTTGCTTCTGGAAAACACAGAGCTGGAGACTAAACTTAAATTTATGAAAGATGGCCAAGCAAGCTAAGCAAGCCTAATAGGCCAAAGATAAATAAACATTCCAATATCTGAGAAAGGAACAGAAACACAGTACATTATAAGTATC
Organism: Heterocephalus glaber; assembly: GCF_053883595.1. Taxonomy (NCBI): domain Eukaryota; kingdom Metazoa; phylum Chordata; class Mammalia; order Rodentia; family Bathyergidae; genus Heterocephalus; species Heterocephalus glaber. The sequence goes on along the minus strand of NW_028258315.1, from coordinate 79,119,199 downwards.
CCAGGCTTCACAAAAATAGTTCAAAAACACTGTACAGTCTCTCATACATAGATGCAGATGTTTAAGTTCCCATAAAAATTGGCAATACTATGACCATGATGCACAAAATTACCAACATATGACAAGCTTCTATGATCAAAAATATTTATTTTTGACCAATTTGTTTCAGCCTCGGAGTTCCCAGCACAGTGTGATACGTGTATGACAAATGTTAGTTCCCATCTATTTATCAGCATTCTACAATGTTGTTAAAGAAAAATATGCTTAAAAAGATTTCTGAGACCCATCTCAGAGCTCAAACTATCTCCAAATAGGTCCTACTGGAGAATGACCAATTGTAGCAAAAAGATCACAAGGCAGTGCTTTGGGGTTGTTTGTAGAAGAAAAGAGTACCAAACAGACAGAGGCCAACTCTGGACAGTGAGAGAGCCAAGCAATGTATCAGATTGGATAGCGGACCAACCATCTAGGTTGTCAAGGGGTTCCAGAAGCAGAGCTTAGAACAAGGGAACAAAATGGGATGGCTCAGAAGCAAAATCTAAGTATCTTTTGAGACACTTCACTAAACCAGACAAAACCACAGAGGAATCCGTAATGTAGTCAGTAAAGAATAGGCAAAGTCCAACAAAAAAAACTCAGATGTCTATCATATGTATAGCCCTATATGGAGAAAGATGATGTAACAGTCCAACACAACTTTTTGGAAATACTTCCTCAGGAAACCTCGATTGCTTTTACTTGAATTTTGTATTCATCACACTATGATTATTAATCTTTCTTCAAGACCTTATCGGTAAGAATGAAATACACTGACCAGTGAACATAAACATTCTGGTTTTAGTGGCCTAGATATCCAAAACTGTAAATTACAGTATTGCATGCCAGTTTACTGCCCACTCATTGAGGCTGACCACAGCTGAATTAGTCACTGGGGATCCAAATGCTTGTTGCTATGCTTTCCAGGGTCCTCTTTCAAGGCTCAGTACCGTACTCAGCCTCGATCAACTTGCCAGCCTCACACATCTGCAAATGCATTCTGTGCTTGGATGTCAGTGATTACCACCAAATTCTAAATCCATTTGTCAAATTCTTCTCCCATGGCTAGAGGCAGTTGTGTTTGGGGAGTCACTGAACAGCTCTGTCTCCCTCCTAGAGATCCAGGTCAGGTTGTTAAATATCTCAGTATTGTTGGCTCCCTAGTTGCTGAGGTGATAAACAGCCCACAGTCAGTGAGGCAACAGCTCTGGCCGAGACAGTATCTCTGCCACCTATATTGGAGAAAGCCTATTGCCAAAGGTTTTTAGGATACAGGAGAAAGAGAAACTCAGTATTTTCCTTGGTTGGAATGATTTTATTTTCAAACCTTTGCTGTATATTTAGAGAAGGTCATTGCCTTAGTAAAAAAAAGTAAACAAATGAGCTTATTCTGGTGATTCCATGCCATTAAGTTTAGATCTTACAGAAGAGCTGCAATGGCATGCCCAATGTTCTGGGAGACAGAATCACCCCTGGATGATTCCTGTAGTATTTATCTAATAGCAGCAACAATGTCAGTCATGCCAGTCATTTCCTGACAGCAGAGCTCAGCCTGCTAAACGACTAGTTCTACTGGTTTTGGGTGGTGACAGAAAAAATGTTCTAATCGCAATGTATAATTGTGACCAAAATACTTACATGATCTTGACTTTGACTAATTGGAATGAATGATTAATCAAGAGTGTATAAACACAGTCTAACCCCTCAAGACCCTATATTATTTTAAAGCATGATGTTAACCCCCAACACCAGATTTTCTAGCATGCAAAACCACCCCCTATACAAAAAGCTAAATTAGCTGGGGTTTTGGATCAGAGGCACCACACCTGCCTCACAAGTGCAAGGTCCTGAGTTCGATCCCTGGTACCAAAAAAAAAAAGAAAAATAAAGCTAAATTAACTAATTGTCAAACTGTTTGTCTCTTTTTACTACATAATGACTTGGGAAGCAGACAAGTACTTTTAAGCCCATATTAACCATCTATAATCTCTTGACCATTTAAGGAAGTCATAAATCCTTGTAAGTGTCAGTTTTCTTATTTATAAGATTTGGATAAGAATGATTTAACAAGTACTTGCTAGGTGCCTAACATATACTAGTCATTGTTTTAGGTGCTAGAGATACAGCTATGTAAAAAGGAAAAAAATATAAAAGCTTAAGCCATTATGAAGCTTAAATTTTTCTACACCTCAAAATTGTTTGGATGAATGCATTACAGGGCTATTCCACTGCTCCCAGCCCAGAGGAAGGGGTTTCTGGGGCACCATTACACCGCTTCTAGCCCAGAGGTAGGGGCTACTGGGCCACCAGTCCACCACTCCCAGCACAGAGGAGGTGAGCCGCAAAGGGGCCAACAGCACTGCCCTCCCACCCCAGTCAAAATGAAAAGACATGTAAACAAGTCTCAAAACCAAACTTCCATATTGCCTACAGCAACCCCAAAGGGAAACAAGATAAAACAATGTGACACTCAACCACCTGGACTCCTTGAACTGGTAACAAAAGAGGATCTGAAAAAATACAATCAGAAGTAATTTCTCAGATAACAGCAGAGATTGTGCCCACAGTGCAAGACATGATGCACAAATCTAGAGAGGACACAGATAAAAAAAATAAGAGGAGCTGAGAAACATGATGGAATCCCAACATAGGAAACAAATAGAATCCATAAAACAGATGCAAACAGATTGCCAGGAGATCCAAACTTCCTCTGAAAGTCTACACAGCAGAATGAGCCAATGTGAGGACAGAATTTCAGATACAGAAGATAAGATTGCAATTAGTGACTAGGAAAAGAAAAATTGCTTTGAACTTGTAAGGGACCATGAGGAATCAATGCAGCAGCTGCTACATGATGAAAGAAGAATAACATGAGACTGATTGGAGTCAACAAAGAAACAGGAAAGAGTGCAGATGACATAAAAAAAAACTGTTCACAGAAGTAATGGTAGAAAACTTCCCAAGCAGAGGAACAGAACATGACATACAGATAAGTGAGGCATATAGGACTCCAACTAGGCTTGATTAAAAAAATCTACACATAGGCATATAATTGTTAAGATTCCAGAAACCCAACAGAAGTACAAAGTTCTACAAGCAGTTAGAGAAAAGAAACAAATCACATACAAAGGAAAGCCCATCAGATTCCCAGGAGACTTCCCAATGCAAACCCTCAAGGCAAGAGCCGTAAAGGAAAACAGCCTCCAACCCAGAACTGATGTACCCTGCAAAACTATCATTCAGAATTGATGGAGAAATAAGACGCTTTCATGACAAAGAGCAACTTAGGAACTTCATAAATACCAAAACAGCACTCCAGAAAAATTTAGACAATATCCTAGGAACAGACAGTGAGGATCACAACCATAGGAAGCACAGCAGAATGAACCCATCAGGCGTGACAGGAAATTAAAAGCAAAGCGGGAGAATCCAACAAAAACAAAAACTCATGACAATGATAAGGGAATATGTATCAGTTATAACCATTAATGTTAATGGTCTCAATTCACTAATAAAAAGAATTAGAAGAGCCAGGGATTTAGCTCAGTGGTTTCACCAACTGCTGCGCAAGCACAAGGACCTGAGTTCGATCCCTGGTACCAAAAAAAAAAAAAAAATTCAAATGGCTTCTGTGATTTTGGGCCAGGGATTTAGCTCAGTGATTTCACTGCCTGCTGCACAAGCACAAGGACATGAGTTTGATCGCCAGTACAAAAAAAAAAGAATTAGGCTGGCAGAATGGGTCAAGAAGCAAGATTCAACAATATGCTGCATACAAGAAACACACTTAATTCAAAAAGAAACTCATAGACTGAAAGTTAAAGGGTGGAAAACAATATTCCATGTGACAGGAACCTGAAAAGAAGGAGTAGCTATCCTCTTGGCAGATCAAGTAGATTTCAAATCAACACTGATTAAGAGAGATGAAGAAGGACACTACATCCTTGTAAAGGGAAGAATCCAAGAGGAAGAGGTGACAATCATAAATATCTATGCACCAAACACTAGTGCACCCAACTATATAAAACAAATACTAACGGACATGAAAAGTCATACATGCACTAATACAATTGTAGTGGGGGACCTCAACACCCCACTGTCACAAATAGATAGATCAACTAGACAAAAAATAAGTAATGAAATAATAGAACTCAATTGAACTCTTGAAAAAATGAACTTAACAGATGTTTACAGAGTCTTCCACCCCACAAAATCAGAATACACATTCTTCTCAGCTGCACATGGATCATTCTCCAAAATAGACCACATACTTGCTCACAGAACATGTTTAAGTAAGTGCAAAGGAACTGAAGTTATCCCCTATATATTATCAGACCATAATGCAATGAAATTGGAGATCCATAGCAAAAGAAACTGCCAAAATAACATAAACACATGGAAATTGAACAGCACACTTCTGAATAACCAATGGGTCACAGAGAAAATTAAAGAAGAAATCAGACAGTTCCTTCAATTAAATGACAATGCCAGTACAACATATCGGAATCTATGGGACACAATGAAAGCAGTCTTAAGAGGGAAATTCATAGCAGTGAATACACATATTAGGAAAACAAAGTGAGCCCAATTAAACAATCCAATGGTGAACCTCAAGGTTCTAGAAAAAGAAGAGCAGGACAACCCCAAAGCTCATACAAGGGAGGAAATTAAAAAGATCAGAGCAGAAATCAATTCAATGGAGACTAAGAGAATGATACAAAAAATTAATGAAGCCAAGAGTTGGTTCTTCAAAAAGATAAACAAAATTGACAAACCCTTAGCCAAGCTTATCAGAAAAAGGAAAGAAAAGGCCCAAATCCATGCAATTAGGAATAAAAAGGATGAAATTACAATGAACCCAGCAGAAATCCAGAGGATCATCAATACCTACTTCCAGAACCTATCTGCCAATAAGATGGAAAACACAAAAGAAATGGATAGATTCCTAGATACGTATGAATTACCAAAGTTGAATGAGGAAGACATAAAAATTCTAAATGACCCAATATCCACCAATTAAATTGAAAACATAATTAAAAATGTACCAACTAAGAAAAGCCCAGGTCCTGATGGCTTCATTGCTAAATTCTGCAAGACATTTAGAGAGGAACTGCTGCCACTACTGTTTAAACTCTTCAATGAAAATGAAAGGGAATCAATACTCCCAAATTCATTCCTGGAAGCAAGCATCACCTTTATGTTCAAAGCAGAGAAAGACGCAACCGAAAAAGAGAACTATAGGCCAATCTCACTAATGAATATAGATGCAAAAATCCTGAATAAGATACTGGCAAACAGAATACAGAAAATCATCAAGAAGATCATGCACCCTAACCAAATGGGATTCATCCCAGGAATGTAGGGATGGTTTGACATAAATAAATCAATCAATGTAATACACTATATCAATAGAGCAAAGGACAAAAATCATATGATAAAAAAATATGATTATCTCCTTAGATGCAGAAAAAGTATTTGACAAAATCCAACATGCATTTATGATAAAAATCCTACAAAATTTTAGAATAGATGTTCTCCATCTCAACCTGATAAAAGCTGTCTATGAAAAACCAACAGCAGATATCATACTAAATGGTCAAAAACTGAAATTCTTCACACTAAAATCAGGAACAAGACAAGGATGTCCACTATCACCACTCTTGTTCAATGTGGTTTTGGAAACATTAGGCATGGCAATTAGACAACAGAAAGAAATAAAAGGAATAAAGATAGGAAATGAAGTCAAATGTCATTATTTCCAGATGACATGATACTCAATATAGAAGACCCCAAGAACTCCACCAAAAGTCTTCTAGACTTAATAACCAAATTCAGTCAAGTAGCTGGTTACAAGGTCAACACACAAAAATCAATAGCTTTCCTCTACACAAATGACAGACTCACTGAGAGAGAAATAGGGCAAATAATTCCTTTCACAATAGCATCCGAAAAACTGAAATACCTAGGAATCAACCTAACAAAAGAAATCAAAGACCTCTTCTCTGAAAACTATTGCATTCTGAAAAGAGAGATTGAAGATGATATCAGAAAATGGAAAGACATTCCCTGCTCCTGGGTAGGAAGGATTAATATAGTGAAAATGGCCATACTTCCAAAACTGCTATATAGATATAATGCAATTCCAATTGAGATCCCAGCAGCATACTTCATGGACCTGGAGAAAACAATCCAAAAATTCATTTGGAAGAAGAAGAGACCCAGAATAGCAAAAGCAATTCTAGGTAACAGAGACATGGCAGGGGGTATCACAACCCCCAACTTGAAACTCTACTACAAAGCTACTGTGATAAAAACATCATGGTACTGGCAAAGAAACAGACCTAAGGACCAATGGAACAGATTAGAAGGTGCTGAAACAACACCAGACACACTTAATCATCTCATCTTCGATAAAGGAGCCAAACACCCTCACTGGAAGAAAGATAGCCTCTTTAATAAATGGTGCAGAAAAAATTGGGTTTCAACTTGCCGAAGATTAAAACTAGACCCATGTCTCTCACCATGCACTAAACTAAAATCGAAATGGATTAAGGATCTAAATATTAAAATAGAAATGTTGAATCACCTGGAACAGAGGTTAGGTAGAACCCTTGAAGACACTGGTGTAGGAAAAGATTTTATGAACAAAACCTCAGTTGCCCATGAACTAGCACAATCAACAAGTGGGATCTCTTCTTATTAAAAAGCTTCTGCACAGCAAGAGAAACCAACAGTGTGAAGAAGACAACCCACAACATGGGAAAAAATCTTCACCTGCTGTTCCTCAGACAAAGGTCTACTATCTCGAATCTATAAAGAACTTAAAAAAATCAGACCTCCCATATTTAAAGACCCAATCCAAAAATGGGCATCTGAAATGAACAGACATTTCTCAGACAACGAAGTAGACATGGCAAATAAACATATGAAAAAAATGTTCAACATCACTGGTCTTTTGAGAGATGCAAATGAAAACAATGCTGAGATTCCACTTCACTCCAGAAAGAATGGCTGCTATCATGAAATCAACCAATAACAAATGCTGGCAGGGCTGTGGGGAAAGAGGAACCCTGCTCCACTGCTGGTGGGAGTGTAGACTGGTGCAGCCTCTGTGGAAATCAGTATGGAGATACCTCAAAGAACTAGGACTGGAAGTCCCATTTGACCCAGCTATTCCTCTGCTGGGTATCTTCCCCAAAGGATTAAAAGAATCATACTACAGTGATATATGTGCACCCATGTTCATAGCAGCACAATTTGTAATAGCTAAAACTTGGAAGCAGCACAAATGCCCATCAACTGAGACTGGATAAAGAAAATGGGTTTTTAAAAAAATAGAGTGGAGTACTACTCAGCCATAAAAAATCAGAAATTAGAGACATTTATAGCTAAATGGATGCACATTGAGGTGATACTCTTAAATGAAATAAACAGGACATACATGTGTAAATACCAAATAGTTTCTCTAGTGTGAGAAACTGAAAGTGTAAATAAGGATTAAAAAGTATAATAGATAATGTGAAACAGGAAGAAAAGGGGCAAAGGGGAAGGGGAAGTGGGAAGGGTAGGGGAAAGAAAAGAAGGGAATGGAATTAATATGAGAAAAATGAAAAAATGGAAACAAAGTCTTTGTAAATAGGGAGGGATGGAGGGGTTGAGGGGAGGGGAGAGGAATGGGGAAAAATAAGAACCACGAGAGATTATGTAAAGGTGCAAATTTCCAATGATGAATGTCATTATATTGCATACTTAAATTGTGCCAATAAAATAAAATTAAAAGAAAAAAGAAGAAATGATTAGAGTTAGCTTTAAATTTAATAGTAATAAGAAAATTGTTGGATGAGTACAAAGGAAAACAGATCACATATAACTTTCTCAGTACATACTAGGTACTTCGTGGTAGGTGCCGCAGCTAGCCCTTCACTTGGTCTTGTTTCATGGTGCTAAGTGCTATGGAGAGGGTAGGAGAAAATACAGTGTGCCACTTCTAACCTATGTCAAATCAAAACACCAACCTACCTAGGTCAATATTGTTTTTAAATTTCAGATTGTGACATATTAGTGAACTGAAAAGTCAGTGGGAGAAGAGTTGCATTTTTCTTAAAGAATGGAATGAAATGGAATAGAAGAAAACAGAGAGAGTCAGAACAGGGTGGAATGGAGTAGAATGCAATGGAAATGTAGTGAGGTTCAACACTGATTTCTAAAGCTTTGTTTCAATTGAGAGACAGTGAGATGGAGAGACCGAGAGACAGAGAGGAGAGAGAAGAGAGAGAAAAATGTATTTACACTTGTGCACTAGCTCAGGATGTAAAATACAGTTTTGAGTAGGTCACAGTTTTAAAATAAAGAGAGAGATTTTTTTCTGCTTTTGTTATTATCCTCAAATACCTAACTTTTATTTAGTGTGCCAGTTAATCTTCTTTGTCAGTTTGACTGGATTAAGAGTCTTCTAGAGAAATGGCTGGATCGTGGAGGTACTATACTCATCAATGGATTAACCCACTGCTGTTCATAGTTGAAAGTGCTGTTAGGAAGTGGGGCCAATTGCAGTAGAGGGTTACTGGGGCTTGCCAGTACATCTCTTGTTGGCACTCTTCCCAGCTTTTTTTCCACTCTGCCTTGCAGCCAGCCTACCATAGAGTGAAACCTCTGAAACCATGAGCCAAAATAAACTTTTCCTCCCTTAATTTGTATTATAATTATATAATAATATAATTATAATTATAATGTACTATAAAATACATATAGAGATAAGTTAGTTTTTTCGAAAAATGAGAAAACAGAAAACATCTTGAAAGTAATTTGCTATTATCAAGAATACATTTCTCAGACTGTCCAGCACAGAAGAGAAACAGATGAAGGAAGGACAGATAGGGGAATGTGCTTGTTCCAAGGAAATTCCAAAAGTGACACCATCTCAATAGTTTCTAAACTAATATGGCTGTATGATGTTGTTTGAAATTATTATGAAGAAAATTAGAGAGAGGTATGAAAATAAGATTTCATGGCAGGAAAAGAAAGTTGATAAATGGCATGTGTTTTAGTTAATTTTCTTGTTGCTGAGACAAAATACCTAACACCCAAAGTTAAAGGAGGAAGGGTTTATTTAGCTCAGTTTGCAGAGGTTTCAGTCCGTAGCTGGCTGCTCCAAGGCAGGGTGGCATGGCAGAGGGTGGCAGGGCAGAAGGCCAAATGTGTCGTCATGGAATAACTTTTTTCTCAGTACTGGAGATTAAACCAAGACCTTATGCATACGAGGCAAGTGCTCCACTACTGAGCTACACGCCATTGCCCTCACAATAGCATTTTAAAATGCCAAAAAATACATAGTGAATAAAAAGAATCCCAAATATATTGAAACACAATTGCTGAAACATTTCAAAATATTTGTGATATAAAATACATAGGATTCTCTACAAATAAATTAAAAATATACCAGTAGTGCATCTACTACTATTATTATAATTTCAGATAGTGAGATTAAATGACATGTTATCTATAACATCAGTAATGTGTCATGAATATAAATGAACTTCTATTAGTGACAAAAAAATTAATAATAGGATATATTACCTGCACAGTTGAAGAAAATTCTATATTTTAGTCAGTGAAAATAAGAAATGTAAATCTTTTTCATATCTAAGACCATTAACTTCTCAAATTCTTCCTCTCCAAAGGATCCATAGACTGCAGATTAAGAACCCGTGATTCTCTAATGAATCATGGCTCTAGGAAATGGCTCTAGAGGGCTCTACAAACTCACTGCAAAGTAGCAAAAAAGACAAATACCTGCCAGTCTCGCCATTTAATTGACAGGCAGGCCCATGACAACATGTATCTTGTTCTTTACACTTGATGAAATCCCAACTCTATTTTAGAAGGACTGCCAGCACCTTAAAAGAAGTCTTATCCAATCCAAATACAACAAAAGTAAAACACCATGATTCCATGAATTCATTAACCCTCAAGTAGAATCATACATCTAAGAACCTATCTTAGATGCATAAAGACAGTACTGCTTAGGAGTCAGAGTTCTTATTTGGGGTTGCTGCTAACAGTTGTGTTTGTTGAACACTGCATTACCCAGTAACCCTGGTGCCATTTCCAAGGATACCTGTTCTTCTACCTGTTCCCAGAGACAATGCTCAGAATATTTAGCATCAAGAGCAGCACAGACCACACAATCAGAATGAATTGTGACTATTAATAACTAGTATAATCAGGACCATATGTCCTAGCTGAACTTCAATCTTGCCCTATTCATGCAAGGGCAGGGAGCATCTTCTAGAGTCCCAGTGACGGTGAATCTTTTCGAGCTTTCAGTGATAACAAACAGCCCGCTGTGGCATATGTCCCATAGCTTCACCACCACTGTGACAATCCTCATTATATTAACCATAACACCACCAATGGACATTGACTTTTAACCTATAATATACTTATTAACAAAGCCTTTAGAAGCGATTAGAAATTACATAGGTAAGATACTCATTTATAGTATTCATCTCTAGAGTGTGTCCTTTTGATTAAACATCAGTGAACTATTTCTAGAGGTTGTATTTCAGCAACTATATTTTATGCATTGATTAAAAGGAATACAAATGCCTACTACATTGAAAGTTTTTTCAAAAACTTCAGAAACCAAGTACCCCATTGTCATTACTTTGAAACAAATAAAACTTATCAGGTTTTAAACCTGTTGAACTATTTTTGAAGAAAGATTTGTCACAGGAAGAAATTCATGCAAAACTATCTTTGAGTTTGGGTGTGTAGTTTTCCTCTATTAAATGATGTTTTTGCAAGCTTTGCGAAATTCTGAAGTGTCTTCAAGTTTTAAAGCCATCAAATTTACCAGGAAGATCCTACCACTCCCTTTACGAGGCATGAAGGGATATAGATTTTAAAAAGCCTGTCTGGAGGGATTAAGAAGGATCAAAGATTAGAGCATAGAAAGATCATGAGGAATACAGATAGAAAGGAAGGTAAAGTTGTTCTTTTAAAGTGACAAATTTGAAAGAGTGTGAGAGACAACATCAGTGTAACACAATTTAAGCAGAAAGAAAATACGATGAGCAAGGTCAAAAAGGAAGATATTTGAGCATAGATTTCTATCTTCCTATTCTGATATCAAAATAAACTCAGGGGCCGGGGATTTAGCTCAGTGGTTCCGGCTCCTGCCTTGCAAGGAAGCGCAAGGTCCCAAGTTCAATCCCCGGTACCAAAAAAAAAAATTCAAAATAAACTCAAGTACTCAGACAATAGTATCACATCCTACGAGGCTAGTAAAATAGAGTTTAAAAAGAAAAAGTCAAATGCAGGCACAATAGTGCATACCTATAATTCCAGCTGCTCCAAGAGGCTGAGACAGGAGGATTGCAAATTTGAGCCTATACAGGGCAACTTAGTGAGACCCTGTCTCAAAATAAAAAATAAAAAGGGTTGAATGTAGCTCAGTAGTAAAGTGCCCTTACGTTCAATCCTCAGTACCTCAAGGAAAAAAAAATCAAAGCCAAGATAATCTGTAGAAAATCCATGAAGATAAGTATTCACCTATACAAGGAGTCAAAAAATATATCAAACAAATCTCTTAAACAACAGTATAAAATCCATAAAGAAAAACATGAAAGTTATTTGAAAAGAGAGATGGAAACTAATTTTTAGCAAAAATAATTTTAAATCAATTTAAAAATAAAGAAATTTAAATAAATAAGAATGATATTTCTAATAGCAGACACAATGAATTATGACAAAACAAATGCAATTAGAGTGGCCCAGGACTCAATGGATGCTCACGATTATAGCAAAAAAATCTTCTGGGAAGCAGCTAAACTGCATTTCTCAGCATTCTTTGTAGTACTATGAACCATGTCGGTCAGTTCTGACCAACTATAGATGAATCTGATGAACCTCAGTTCACATCTGGCTCAACATTCATGCACACTTCTATACTCTTTCTTTTATCTTCTATAATCTTAAAGATTGGAGAAGATTTTGAGACTACTGAAAAGCAGGACCACAAGGAACCTGAATTTCTAGTACCTTCTTGTTTATCTTCCCACAAGTTAAAGACATCATAGTACAGTGATGCATACATACCCATATTTATAGCAGTACAATTTACAATAGTTAAATCTTGGAAATGGCCTATATATCTATCATCAGATGCACAGATAAAGAAAATGTGGTATTTATACACAATGGAGTACTACTTTGCCTTTAAGATGGATACATTTGAGTCAATTGTACGAAAATAAACGCACCTTGAGATCATATTAAGTGAGATAACTCAGATGCATGAACTTAAATATTGTGTGGTTTCTTACATGAGAAACCCAAAATATAAATAAAGAGCAAACTAAAAGATAGATAATAGGAAATAGGGAGATAGCTCCTTTGCAAATGGGAAGGTGACAAAGAGATGGAGGGAGGAGGGAGGGAAGAGAAAGGAGATGAAAAGGAATTAAGATGTGCTATGCACCTGTACCAACTCCCCACAAGGAATGTAATCATTATGTACTACAAACATGCACTAATAAAAAATAAATATTGAAAAAATATATAGTTGCCTACAAACAGAGTAACATTTCTTTCCTATTTCCTTTGTCTCAAAGTTCATATAAATATACATCATAAAATATTATCTAGTAAATTAATAAGTATAAAGCAAAAATATCAACCTTTTAAGGCTAATTATTTTTACTTTTTTGTGATAGCTCCAGGTGGCATAGATTTTTGTGCATTTATTTACTAAATATCCCCAGTACCCAAAACAGGGCCAAGAATACTGTCCACATTCAATAAACGTAGTTTGAATGAATGCTTTCTGTTATGTCCAAGGATTGCTGATCTTTAAATGTGATCTTGACTAAATAAAATACTTTAGATCAAAAGTACTTTTTACATGTCCTCTTCACACTGCAAAATACCCTGTGACTATATTTACTATTATCCTTACTATATATTTAGTACTATATTAAGACCAAAGATTGTATTTGAGATTTTTTTGGTGTTGTTTTTAGAAGCAACATCACACTGTTGGCTCATATTGATCTTATAATCAACTAAAACCCTCAAGTCTTTTTCACATAATTTGTTGTCAAGGCTGATTTCCCTCATTCGGCACTTGTACAATTGATTTTCTTAACTCCAAATGCTGGACTTTAAATTGATCCTTGTTAAGTTTTATCTTATTTGTTTTGGTCCATTATTGAAGTCCACTGAGATGCTCTTAAATCCCTAGTTCTGCAATCTTGTATATTACCTATCTCTCTGCATATCTCTTCTGATAACTTTATTACTTTCTAAGCCTCCAAAGTTGAAGATAATACTATTAAATGGATATGAATCAAGAGGAGAATTCTGCTGAACACCATTAGAAATCAACCAGGATTACACTGATCTTCACATCAACACTCTTGGGATGAGTATCATAAAATATTACATTTGAAAGTAATCAACAAGTTCATCCAACTTTTAAGGTTTACCCCAAGCTTCACAGTTTATTGGTTGCTTAACACTTTTATGATCCTATTTGTACAGAGATGTTCATTACTTTCTTTCAACTCCAATTTCATTTTCTTTTGGGGGAGGTGGGGGGTAGGTAACTGGGAATCAGACTCAGGACCTTGCACTTGCCAGAAAGATGCAGGCAATTCCTCTTTCTTGGATAGAAATTTTTCATTTCTTTTCAATACTGGGGGATTGAATGCAGGGACTTCACACTGACTTATAGTCCTGGCCCTTTTTAAAAAAAATTTAAATTTTGAGACAGGATCAATTGCTAAACTGTGTGGCTGCACTCAGACTTGCAATACTTGGTCTCCTACAGTACTGGAATTAAGAAAAATTCTTCCTTAGAAAACCTACTTTCCTCGGTCCCTGGAGGGAGCAACCATCTATTCAGATATAATTTTATCCCCCAATCTCAGCTGATCAGATATTAGAGACACCTAACAGTACAAACACATCTAACGACTAGGATTTATTCATTTATTCAATGTGTACTACCTACTATATGTCAGGGGCTGTTCAAGACCCTTGCAATATATCAAGTTCAAAAAAGATTCTTGCCCTTGTGGAATTTATAGCAGGTAAAGAAAAATAAACATATAATATATATAATACATAAGTAAAGTATATATTATAACAAAATAGTAAACATTTTACCTATAATGAAAATCACAAAGTATTCTCGAAATTTGTATTTCTTGGGTTTCAAATAGAATTGCATCCCTTGTGATTTTTTCCCCTTGAAACTGCAATAGGATTCAATCCCCGGTACCAAAAAAAAGCTGCAATAGGAAATGCATGCAACCTGCCTAAATGGTAGGAAAGGAGCATCTTCCAATACTTCTTTGTCTAATAATCTTCCTCTCATCCCTCATCATCTCTGTGAGATGTGAGTAATTAGGAGTGACAAACTTAAAATTTTTATTAAGTGTATGTACTTCTTTCTTTTTCTACAAACACATTCCTGGTACAAGGCATTATCAGTAAATACTGGATTATTTCTATCATCTTCTGCTCTGGGTTTCTCAAACTATTTGTGATGAAGGAACATGAACTTTCACTTTTGTTTTTGTTTGTGCTTAATATCCAATCCATTATGAACCAAGACCTTCGTAACATACAGTAAAAACAAGTTATTTGGGGAATGATTATGTATGTGGGTCTTGCAAAAGATGTCAAATTTTCTATAAAAGTTCCTAAATCTATTCTCTTAACTACTGTACTTCCTTGTCATGGTCTGATAACAAACAGTCTAGGGTCCAGTAGCACTGGATGGATCACACTCTGAATAACTGTTCCAATGGATATCATTACTCCCACTCCTTCCCTCATTCTACCAAAAATATATAGAATGGCCTTTTAAAATTTAAATTAAATTCTGTCAGCCCTCAGCCTGTAAAATAACTAAAGAAGAAGAGAAAGTTAAGAACATGGGCTCTGGACCCAAACTCTGGGAACCAAGATGCCTGGATTTAAATCGCTGCTCTACCATTTATTAGAGGACATGACCGTGGCCAAGTCACTGAATATCTATGCACTCCAGGTTCTTCATCTAAAAATTGTGGTGATAATAATGGTATCAACTTCATGAGGATGTGTAATTAATAAATATGTTAATTTTTGTAAATGATTAATGAATACTAAGTGTATATGCTGCTTCTACTTTTATTATTATTAGCATGGTCCACAACACCCTGCTCTTACAAATGTTACTGTCACGGTACTATTATTATTATTTTTAACATGACGTACCAGTCCCTCCCTATCTCTCTAGCCTCATCTTTATAACCAACATGTCGACCCAGCCTTCTGCCACAAAACCAACGACCAATACATTAAAGATCATTTGTGGTAGATTAGATCAGTAAATATTAAGCCCCTCCTCTCCACCTCCATAGGAGATGTTGCACTTGGTCATATGACTTGTTTTAGCCAGTGAGATATTAGCAAAGGTGCTATAAGCAGAGGCTGGTGTAGTGGGGCTGTGCCCTTGAGCTTCTGCAGTCACCATGAGAAGAATTCTGGCAGCCCAATGACCCCAGAGAATTGAGAACCAAGAATGCACACAAATCAGACCTGAACAGAACCTGTGGCCTGCGGCCAAATCCAAGGAAATCCAACTATGGGCATAAGAACAGCTCTGGCCAAATGCTGTGGTACTGAATTGTGGCTAACAGAGCAAAAGCTAACTGGTCACATGACCCACATCATTTCTTTATTCTTTATTTTAAATTCTGTTTTTCAGGATTTTGTCTCTTTTCATTGCCAGAAATACTCTATCCTATCTGGAACAGTCTGAAGATGTTGTACACTGGAAAAATAGCACATGTAAGGTTCACAGCCAACTCTATGCTTTCAAAACTTGTGTCATTTTCATGCTTGCAGCATTTTAAAAGGGAGATTTCAAAAATTTATTTACACACATATACATTACATATGTGTGTATAATTATTCATACTGGGAAAAATAGAGTGCTTTCCCAATGAAGGCAGTGTAAAGTAAATTCATATAAACTAAGTGAAAATATGAGAACCAAAAGAGCAATGGAATCATGCCAGAAGGATTGAAGTTAACATTTCTTGTTCCTATCTTCCTAGACAATATAAAAATGAAACTAACCTTAAAGATATTAGATCGAATACAAAATTAATTCTCACAGATGCCAATGATATTCTAAAGATGCCCACTAATTTGCAGCGCAACACAAGGTATT
This sequence comes from Heterocephalus glaber, assembly GCF_053883595.1. Lineage (NCBI taxonomy): Eukaryota > Metazoa > Chordata > Mammalia > Rodentia > Bathyergidae > Heterocephalus > Heterocephalus glaber. The sequence goes on along the minus strand of NW_028258315.1, from coordinate 79,102,938 downwards.
ATCGGAAAATATGGCATATTTAAATTTTTTAATTACACTAAAAGACACATTGCCATTAATACCCCTCAAATACTCCTCCTTGCTTTGAGCACACTTACTCCATTGTTCTTGCCACTTTCTGAAGCAATTCTGGGAGTCTTTTATTATCGGGGTCTTTAGTTGCACTGTTGTGATTGCTTTAATGTCTGGAATTGATTCAAAAGGTTTATTTTTCATGGCATTCTAACTTTGGGCAAGAGCCAGAAGTCAGATGGTACCAGACCTGATGAATAAGGTTGATGAGGACACACTGAAATGTTTTTACAAGCCTGCCTTTCAGTTGCATGGCAGTGGGCAACCATGTTCACTATATTTTTGATCACATCTTGTAAAGACAGTCACAAAAGAGGACTCTATAATTGTTTCAGAAAATGGAAATAACAATCAGATAATAGTGTTCAAAGTAAGGGGGGATATTTTGAGGGAATTAATGGTGATATGTCATTTACTATAATAAATTTTTTTACTTTTATTGGTACATGTTTGCTATATATAATGATTACATTCACTGTAGGAAATTGGTACAAGTACATAACACATTTAAATTCCATTTTCCCTCAATCTCCCTTGTATTTTTTCAGCATCAGAATCATCTATTTATCTTCTAAGACCTTATAAAGTTAATGACCATATATACAGATTGTAAACCAGACTAACAGGCCTAAGAACACATAAAACATGTAAAAAAAAAATTGTACTGACTCAAGGTACACTTTCAGATACATTGTCCACACTGGGTTACATTTTTTCTCTCTTTTTTCCTATTATCTGTCTTTTATTTCATACGTTATATATATATTGAGTTTTTCATATAAGAGAAACAATGTGATATTTAAGCTTGTGTTGAGTTGCTTCACTTAAGACTATGGTCTCAAGGTGCATTCATTTTCTACAAATGACTTGAATTTACCCTTCTTTATGGTAGAGTAGTACTCCTTTGTGTATAAATACCACATTTTCTTTATACATTCATTTGTTGATGGACATATAGGCTGGCCCAAGATTTAGCTATTATGAATTGCGCTGATATAAGCATGGTTAAATCACTAAGGCATGATGTTTTTAACTCTTTTGGGAAGATACCGAGAAGGGAAATAGCAGGGTCAAATGGAATTGAGGAATCTCTATACTAATTTCCATAGTGGTTTTATCAGTTTATAGTCCTATCAACAATTGAGAAGGGTTCCTTTCTCTCTGAAGCTTAGCCAGCATCTGTTATTGATTTCTTGGTATCAGCCATTCTTTCTGAGTGAGATAGAATTGTTTTAATTTGCATTTCTCAAATGACCAGTGATGTTGAACATTTTCTCATGTATTTATTGGCTGTTTATAGTCCTTCACCTGAGAAGCATCAATTTATTTTAGGTGCCTATTTTTCAATTGGGTCTTTACATTTGGGGGGGTCAAATTTTTTTGAGTGCTTTATATATTCTAGGTATTAGTTCTATGCCTAAGGAGTAGTTAGCAAAAATTTTTTCCGATTCTGTAGGTTCTCTCTTCACTCCATTGGTGGTTTCTTTCCCTATACAGAAGCTTTTTAGTTCCATGTGATCCCATTGTTGATTCTTGGTATTATTTCTTGTGCAACAAGGATTTTGTTCAGAAAGTCCTTGCCTACATCTATGTCTTCAAGAGCTTTACCTATTTTGTCTTCCAGCAGATTAAGTGTTCCATTCTAATGTTTAGATCTTAGATCCATTTTGATTTTAGTTTAGTGCATGGTGAGTGATAGGAGTTTAGATTCAACCTTCAGCATGTGAACAGCCAGTATTCCCAGCACTGTTTGTTAAAGAGGCTATCTTTCCTCCAGCAAAAGGATTTGGCCTCTTTATCAAAGATAACATAGCTGAGTGTGCCTGAAGTTGTTTCTATAATCTTTTATTCTGTTCCCGATCCGCAGGTCAGCATTTGGACTTTAATTTTGCCATGCTGCTATCACTGTAGCTTTGTACCACAACCTGAAGTCCAGGATTGTGATGCCCCCTGCCTTGCCTTTCTTGACCAAAATTGCTTTGTTTTTGAGCACCCTTTGTATTTGTAATAATATTCAAATATTTACATTTTTTATAGATGTGTATTATAGATCATATCAGAGAATTGTCATATTTTGGTCCTCCTTTTACAAAAATATAACAAAATGGTTGTAGTCATGGTTTCATAGACTCCTGCAGATTCTTCTAAGTGTATGCAAATTGGGGTCTAGCCTATTGCAGTGCATTGTTAATTAGCCAGTTAACATCTTTTGTGAATGTTATTGTGCGTCAACTAGAATGCATCTTGCTTACTGTAAAAAGTTTAGACTGTCACTTTAAATTTAATTTCCACATGTCAAAAACATAACCATTTGAGCAAACATTTCGAAGTTTGAACTGAGACAGGAGCTAATGATGGAATGAGTCAATATAGGGTCTGTTACTATTTTCTTTCAAACCAGGAAATATCCTATTACCTTATCCCCTGCTTTTTTACCTTGTGAAAATAATGGCACTTGACACCAGACTCGCCTTTGGGGGAGGCAGGGGCAGCTGAGCTATTTGAAGGTAATATTCCTCACTTTTATAATTCATTGACCTATATGAAATGAACGTTGCAATGGTTTCTTTAATCTACACTTCAAAAGTTTTTTTTTTTCAGTTTGGCTTTTGGCCATGACTAAGCTTCATTGGATTTATGTTCGCTTTGTAAAATATACAGAAACACCTGTGTAAAGGTCACCACCAGGCTAGTAGCATAACAACTATATTGCAATGTGTTCAACAATCCATAGCTAGGAGACAGAACTCAATTTACCTTCCCTCTGAAAGAACATGTCAGTTCTACAAAAACTGAAACAAGAGTACAGTGAAGACTGGCTTCAAAACCCCATTGGTGAAAGGGTATCAAGTCTAGAAGCAACTAATGACACTACATGAAAGGCTAAATAAAAGTGCTCTAGAAATCAAAAATATCACAGAGCCTTTAGTTTGGCAAACAATCTGATCAACTCCGCAGATCACCTTCTACAGCAAGTGAGTTTGCTAGAGTTTTCATGCTTATGCTAGTCAAAAAAGGAAAGCCTAGAAGGGATGGCTTACAAAAAGTCTGCATATAATTCTTCCACAAAACACTGAAGAGCTTGCATCATCCATCTTGAGTCCTCTAAGCATAACTCAGAGATGAATATGAAAATTATGGAAGAGTGATATAGCTAGTAATAGAATTTACATATTTTTAAGGACAAATTCTGTCAGGGAAAAAAATGTTAGTGATAGAAGTCTCCTTTCCACAAATAAAACACATAAAGTTGAAATGGCTGATTTAAGACATGTGTGGAGAGGCTTTTAAGTATGCAGTACAAAATTATCAATCAAATTGAAAGCCATGATGACTACTTAGAAAAACTCTTACCAAATATATATACATATATATATACATATTTCCTTATAAATATGTACATAGTTAGATAGTCACCCTTTGCTAATCACAGGGGCTTGGTTTCAGAACCCTCCACAGAGACCAAAATCCATGGACGTTCAATTGTATAACATGGCACAGTATTTCCATGTAACCTCTACATATCCTATACTTTAAATCATCCTTGGATTACTGGTGATACCAAACGCAATGCAAATGCTATATAAATATCTTTATATTGTATTATTTAGAGAATAATAAGACAGGAAGAAAAGAGCATATGTCCACAAATCTTTTTGATCTGTGTGCAGTTGGTTGACTGTATGGATGCAGAACTCATGGATATGAAGGGATGGCTATATAGATATAAATAGATATACAGAAAAAAAGGTTCATCTTTAGAAAAATAGTCTTTATATCTGGCAAATGGAATATGTTGATTGATGCTTTTCCCATAAAATGAATGTTCTGTTGAGTAGTAAAAGGTGGAAAGGGGTTTGGACCTGGGCTTTTGAGCTACATGAGTCATAACTTCAAATTCACCATTGATCGTCTGGTAAACTTTGGACAGATGTCTTACTTTTCTTGTTGCTGACACAAAATGCCTGGCACTGAGAGTTTAAAAAGGAAAGATTTATTTCAGCTCACAGTTTATAGAGGTTTCAGTCCACAGTCAGCTGGTTACAAGGCAGGGTGGCAGGCAGAGAGGCACTGCAGAGGAGAAACCGGGCATGGCAAGCAGGACAGGGAGAAGGCAGCAGCAAAGCAGCTAAGCAGCAAGCCACAGCAGCATCCCTCTTTCCATCCCTTATATTCCATCCAGGATATCTGTCCATAGGGCAGGTAGCACTCACAGCCAGGGTGGGGCACCCTTAACCCAGCATCACACAACCTAGATCCAGCCACCTCGAAAAAGCCCCACCTGAGGGTTTTTCATGCGTGACCTCATGAGGCTTTTTAGGGTTACCTCTAGACACAAGCCATAACAACAGATCAAGAGCAGCTCCATTCACATGGAGTTCCACACTCAAAGTGTTTTATATGCATTACTGTGATGGACTGTATGAGTATTCGAAATACTTGCTGTCCTTCACTGCAGGGAACCCTTTCCCATAAAGGAAATCATACTTTCTACTTCTTGGATATCAGACTTAGCGTGTGACTTCAAGCTGAAACCATAAGAGCCAGTATTTGCTCTGACGTGACATCTTTAGCCCCACATCAGCCAACAACATCCAAGATAGGTGCTGTTTTTCAGCCTGGTCCCAGAATAAAGATATTATCAAGGAGAGCCACAGTAGACACACCAGAGACCTGCAGCATAATAAAGAAATGAACCTCGGTTGTAAATCACTGAGATTTTGAAGCAATTTGCAATCAAGCATAACAGCCTAAACTGACAGGTACAATCAGACTGATAGAATTTAAACTTTAACTGTGACTCACTCACAGAAGTTATGGTTCACAAGCTTAAGGTTACCCAGAGAAATAATCCTGTATTTTTCCCCCTTCGTGGACTGCCTGTGATTTATACTTTGGTTCTTCTTTTCCTTATGTATATATTGAAAGAGTTGGAAAAAAGAATCTCTAATTTTCTCCATCTCTAACCTATCTCCCTCTGCTTCCTCCTTTCAGACTTGAGGTAACAAGGATTCGCCCCTGTATTCAATATATTCAATATATTCCCTTGGATGAGATCCAAAACATTTGCATATTATAAAAATTCTACAACTATAACTGTAGAATATAGTGGCGCACACCTACAAACCCAGCATTAAGGGCAGCTGAGGTAGAAAGATTGTAAGTCTGAGTCCTTCCTGGGAAAATTACAGAGATTCTGTCTCAAAAAATATTTTTTTTAAAGCACTGGGGATGTAGCTCAGTGATGGAGCACCCCTGGGTTCAATCCCCAATACTGTACATGCACAAAAATCCACAAATCCACAGCAAATTTTACAACATATTGATTTTCATTTCTTAATTATGAATGTTTCTCAGTCATATATATATATATATATTCTTTTTCCTCCCTAGTACTGAAGATTGAACTTTCACACTGAGCTACATTCTTAGCCTTTTTAAAAATTAATTTTTATTTTGCAACATGATCTTGCTAAGTCACATAATTGCCCAGGCTGGGCTCAAACTTGTGATCTTCCTGTCTCAGCCTCCCAGATGCTTGGATTACAGGCATATGCCACCCCACCCAACCTTTATATATTTTCATGCCACCTTTCTGATTAAACTGAAGGCTCTTTTGTAAGAAAAAGAAGTTTTGTCTTTCTTTTACCTTATTCCTTATTATGCCTCAATGCATTTTTATAGATGGTTAATTAACTTGTCCCTTGACCAATAAATCCTTTTCTCAATTAAAAGTGATGGAAACTAGACTAGACAAAAGAGTAAAGCATTGATTGTAAACACTTAAAGATGACAAAGATTTTCTTTGCTGTTGCTCCTATATAGAGGTGGGATCTAATCCCCCTCCCACTGAATCTGAGCTAGCCTAGTGACTCACTTGTAACCAAGAGAAGACAGGAGAAGTGAGTCATGCACATGGTCATGCAGGTTCCTGAGGCTAGGTCAGCAGGCAGCATGCAGCTTTCCACCTCACTCACTGGCACACACTCTTAGAGTGCTGGTTGTAAGAACTACAGCTACCCTAAACCCACCGTGCTATGAAGCACCCCAAGCCACATAAAATGACTCCAGTAGACAGTCTCAGCATGCTCTCTTTTCAGGTCATCCCAGCCCATGAGCCAGGTATGCACTTGATGAAGACGATGATTCCAGGAAGTAGGTATTAATGTCACCCAGTAACTTGAGTCTTCTTAGAACAGGTACCAGACCTCAGACTAGAGACAAGCAATCCTCACTCTGCCTTATGACCCATAATATTCATGAGAATAATAAAATGGCTCTTGTTTTATGCCACTAAGTTTGGGAGCAGTTATGCAGCAACAGACAGATAACTGGAATATACTGTATCTATAAAAGTCAGCCCAAGCCACGGTGTCTGCCCAGATAACCACAAAGAAGTGTGTGAAACCACTGTTTTATTTATTTTAATAGGTGTAACAACCTATTGGGGTAAACATCTCCCCAGAAAAAGCAATCTGGAAGAAAGAAGTATTAAACATCAGGCAGAGATACAATCAAATTATTATCAGGCAACTGCAATATAAAAAGTAGGCACCAATAGAATCTCAGAGCCTATTACTTTACCGTGCAATTGCAGCATAACAAAAACACCTGTCAGAGATGCAATCACAAAGACAAGGAGAATCAATATTGACTCTAAAATACATTACAGGCCGTTTTTAAATAAATATGTAAAATCTGCTTAAATTGATTCTAGCTCAGCATGGAGCAAACTGCTGTAACAATTTTTACACAAGCCAAGAGAAAAGAGCAGGGAGAAACAAACCAGAAGATGCTCAGCTTGGGGAAAAGATGTCCTTCCCCTTAAACTCACTTCATGATGTGGCACCATCTTTTATACTCAGCAACAGATTTCACCTCTTGACTATTTTCTCATTGCTGAGACAAAATACCCGACACCCACAAGTCAAAGGAGGAAAGGTTTATTTTAGCTCACAGTTTGAAGAGGTTTCAATCTGTAGTCACATGGCTCCGTGCCAGAGGGCATGGCAGATATAGATATACATATATACATATATATATACACACACACACACACACATATATATATATATATATCTGCAGGCCACACCCACAGTGATCCACCTCCTCCCACCAGGCTTCACCTCCCAGCATCACACCCAGATATAAACCCATCATGGACTAATTTAGTGTCACACACCCGTGATCCAGTCACCTCCCCAAGGCCCCAGCTATGAGTGCTTTCAGGGAACATCTAGATATAAGCCATAACAGATCTCCAAACTTTGCTAAGGAGAGAAGAATCAACATGTTCAAACAGCTAGAGAGTTAAAAATAAACTCTTTAATGTCATTTCGGGTTCCTAAGAAATCTGCGTAGAGGGAGAAATCAAAAGTGACAGGTGTCTTTCCTGGTTCTTTTGTTTGGGTTCATTTGTCCTTGGAATCAGGTATCATATTAGCTTATATGCACCTAACACAGGCTTAATGACATCTCTTACAGGGTGCTATTCTAGGCACCATGAAGACAAAAGGTAGGAAAGGTATGGTCTTTGTCCTCAGAGTGTACATATTAGCAAGGATGAGGTAAGTGGTCCTACAAGTAATTATTGTACAAAGTAGAAGGTATTAAGAGCTGAAAGCAAGAACGACTTGCTAAACAGAGAGAGAATGGTTTCACGCAGCTTCAATTTAACTTGGACATTAAATAGTACAAATTATGCCCTACTATTTTAAATCCATGACTATAATTGCATACACACATCCATTGCCAGTCTTCTCTTCCAAGATGGAATCCTCCTTAGACAAAATATCCTTTGATTGCATGCTTTTTAAATGTCCTTGAGGCAAGACTACATAGCAGTACACAATAAATATTTATAGAATTAACAAATACAGTATATTTGATGTTAAACCTACCACTAGAGAGTCACAGCCCTAGAGAATCTGAGTTTTCACGTCTTAGGTTCTCCTACCTAGCTTCTTCAGTGTCTATTGCTCTTGCTATCATCCTCTCACTTTCTGTCAACATGGTTTCGGTAAAACTTGACATGCTACCTCAAGAATTTTATAATTTGAGCTTTATTGTGATTTAAGTAATACAAAGGTTTAGTTATCCAAGCATCATGGCCCTTCTCTGTGAACTTGAAATCATATCACAGATGGTGATATATTTCATCTAAAAATGACAAAAGTCATGGTTCCATTATCCTACTTGTGACTAGACAGTAGATAAAGGCATGGGGAATTCCTATAGGACTCTCTAGCTTTGCAAGGGCCTTTGAGACCCGATGAATGATTTATTGACTATAAAATATGAAAAGAAACTGCAAAATTGAAGTGAAAATGGTTAATTAAATACCTACAAAGCATTAAGTTGTGGTACTTAGGTAACTACATAGTTATGCAAAAGTTATATTTAAGTGGGCTATGTGAAATACATGGACTGCCAAGATGCAGGAGGAACTATTATTTCTCTTCCTGATGCAGCAGGAACTATTATTATTTCCCTTCCCAAGCTCCATTCTCCCAGCCTATATCCCCACTCCCTGTTTTTTTCCTAAGAAGGCTCAGACTCTGTTCAGATGCCCTCCCTTTCCCCGAGCAGCTATGTTCCTTAAGGGAATCTGATCCATGCCCAGGTCTGGAAATAAACCTTAGTGGTGTAATGGTGATATGACACCCTCTGTCAGAACTGATCTACAACTCAGTGTCTGGAGGTTCCTCCTAGCTAAACATGATCCCTGGAACTACTCCAGAGAATTTTCTGAAGGCTGAGGGGAAAAGAAATCAACTCTTAAGGATGGCAGAGCAAAGACATGGGAAGAACATGGGTCCTCCACAACACAGTCAAGCTACCCTGAAGCCTACCCCACCTCTGCACTTCCTACTGTATGAGATTTAAATGTCTTTGTTTAGTCCAGTCTCAGTCAATCAGATTACCCTCCTTGCTTTATAGGTCTCCCGTCATCTTAACAAAGGAGGAGACCTCCACCTTCCTGCTCCTGTTACCATCTGCTTCAGTCAACTTTGATTCACAGAACAAAAGGCCTTTTCCATCACCGACTAAAAGTCACCAAGTACAAGGTGGATCCAAGTCAGTTAATGGTACCACATTGGCTGGAAGATATTTTTTCTCATATTGCTGTACCACATCATTAATGACAATAGCTAAATTCAGCGATGTGACTGGACTCAGCAGCTTGTCACCTACTGTACATAATCTGATGATCATTGGGAAGTCCTATGAGTAAAAGTATTTCCACTAGATTTCCATCATTAAAGCCAAATTAGTGTAACACAGTGAGATATCAACTTCTCCTAAGTTATTACTTGTGAGCCACCTGGAATTTTGATCTATGAATAATAAATGGATGCTCTTATAAGCCACTAGGTTTGTGATAATTTGTCACATAGCATTAGAAAAGAAAGATAATATAAGTCATGTAAAAAAATTTATGCTACCTCCTGCCTCACAAGCGCAAGGTCTGGAGTTTAATCCTCGGTACCAAAAAAAAATAATAATAATAATTTAAAAACACAAAATTAAGGGTCAACAAATGGTATTGCACAAGCCACAGTAAGACATGTCTTGTTTTAGTGCAGTCCACAAGCTAAGAATGTCTTGTACTTTTTTAAAGGTTTGTAAAATTAAAAAAGAAATATGACAGAGGCTGAAAGTGGTTCAGAAAACCTGAAATATTTACTCTTTGACCTTTATAGAAAGTGTGTGGACCAATGCTATATAGTACTGGTTCTACTTTTGTGTACAGACACGAGTATAAATCATTGGGTTTTGGGGTGCATGCTGGGGTGGATGTCTCACACTGGGTTTGCTTTCCAACTTTCCCCCTGCCCCAGGAATTTGGCCTGCAAGGACCACATCAGTGCCTTCTGGCTTCTGGCTAGGTGTGACAAGTAGGGGCACTCATAGGAGAATTAATGCTGGGAGGGAGGATGGGACAGAGTGTTTATTTGCCGGCTCCCTCTCTGCTTGGCTGTCTCACACCAGTTCTGTCCCCCAACCAAAAAAACATTCTGTGGAGGCTGCCAGCTTCACACCATTGTCTCCCCTGGAAACCAGTAACTGTTCCTCCCTTTTCTCCTTTAGGCCCAGGGCTACTAACACTCTGATACCCATCATGATTTCCTTACATTCTTCCCGCCCTCACCTCCCTAAATGGTCTCTTCAATGAACACTGGCAATTACTCATCTGGAGTCGAGGTCTGCGTCCTGCCATGATCCTGAGTGATACACCCACAAAATTAGTTATAGAGGGAAGAGGGATGAAGGGAGATGAAAAAATTAATGTTTAAAATACTATTAATTCACAGATGTATTTGAAATAAATATGAGAGACAATATTTGCTCGTTCTAAATGGCAAACATGCAAAGATATATGTTTTTCAGGTGTTTACGCATGTTCGAACAACTCAAAATTAAATGTTTTTACCACCCATGCTGTTTGATAATTAAGACTATGGAAGTCATTTACCTGAACTCAGAACACAGAATCTTCCTGGCCCCAATCTTGCTTCATTGGCAGCTGTTTCCTAACTAGTCACTTCCTAATCACAACTTTCAGCATCAAAACCCCCACTGCTCTCTGTTCGTCACCACCGAAGCATGAAGCCACAAAGGCAAGGAGGCCAGGACTGACTGTGCAGCACCTCTCCCCCATGCACAGTTCTGCAGCTCCCTCCTTCCCTGGACCTCCACAACAGGTCTGTGTACTGTTTGAGGAATGAAGTAATAAACCTTCCCTGCCAGTACATATAAAATGTTCTAGCTTTATGGGACAGCATCTCCTGCTGCTTTGGGCATGAGTCCAGTTTAAGCAAAGATTCTGGAAGGCAAGCAATAAAGACAGTTTTATAGTCATTGCACTAAGGACAGTGGGAAAGCAAAACTAAGTTTAAATTAAATTAGGTTTTAAAATTAGTGAAAAAAGCTCGTATTCAGAACAGATACCAAAGTAGAACTACTAGCTTGGATTTGTCTAAATGAAATTATAAACAGGAAATTCTTGGATTCACCATGAAAGTTTTATACATATCAGAAGACACCCCCCCCCCGCAACAAACACCTGCAAAGGCTGTGTCATTCTTTCACCCAATACTATCAAACACCTGATCATCAATTCACAGTCGTATTTTATCTTATATCATCTCCCTCTTCATCTGAGTTCTGACTTTTAGGAAAATGTCTTTTGTGAGTTATGGATATCAGTGGTTTCACATGTACTTCATTTTTTACAAGCTTTGACAAGATTTTTAATCTTTATACAAGAGAAACCAAACCCATGTGAGAACAACCTGTCAGGAATACTTATAGCCTTGTAGTTAACTCTCTCTTGAGTGTGATTTAATCAGCAAGGTGCTGCTGACAGTGTGTAATAGAACACTGTAAAAGCTACAGGTTAATACCTCTGAAGGTGCCAAAGGAGATGCCATAAAGGGTATGGTGGTGAAATGAAAAAATGATTATTATTTAGCATTTATTAATCCTTGGTGGTATGATAAGGTCTAAAGAACGTAGCACAGGCAGAAGCAGATTACCTCTGAAATTCCACGCTTTCTCTCAAAAAAACTGAAGAGACTTTAATACCACTATCTCTAAAAGTAATATGAACTATAAATACCATGGGCAAAAGCAGAAAAATACCAAAGTGAAAGCAAAAAGTATTTTTTATATTTATACCCTTCATTCACAATCTCCTTTCATATACAGCACAGTCCTGTGTAGCTAGATCAAGCGTCAGCAAGCCACATTCTGTGCATGTGCCACAGGTTTTTGTAAAGTTTTATTGGAACACAGCTGTATTCACTTGTTTATCACAGTGAGTTGAGTAGTGATGACAGAAATCTTATGGCCAGTAAAGCCACAAATATGATCTGGCCCTTTACAAAAAAGGTTAATTGACCCCTTATCTAAACTGAGTTGGAGAAGTCATGAGAAGTCAGGGAGAAGTCAACTTTATGATTTTCAAGTTAATGTATTCATTCAAAATATAAACTCAACTTATACATTAAACATGTGTAAAATTTTATGCTTTTGCCTTGCAGAGGAAAATATAGACCACAGAGAAGTCTAACAAATCACTTTTCCTGGGCAAAGGCACTCTATTCTGATCAAACATAGGAATTTCTCCAGAGAAATTCTAGTTTCCTTAGCTACATCTTTCCTTTCGAAAAGGCTAATGATCTGAATAGATAGCTAAATGGAAGTTAATATTATATAAGACATCACTCTATGTATAATGGTCCTTAGTTTAATTCCTTGAAAAGATTTGAAAATTATTTGGAGCACTAAGACATTTATGAATTTTATTGCAGAGACCATGAACTTTTGAAAAAATATCATTTACAATCCACTTCCTTATCCTGTGGTTATAGTATTTGAGCCATACAGTCAACACTGTGATAAAATCAAATCTCATTTGTTTATTCAGAGGCCACAAATGGCTTTTTTTTCATATGGCTTTTTTGATATGAAAGTAAACATTGTTTGAAAAGTTCTAGCCTGAAGGATTGCTTTTTAAGTCTTCTTTGAAGAATTACTTTAAGCCCTACAACAAATGTGGTCATTGGAAAGCTCCCTTTTCATCCCAGTAGACCAATAATGGAGTTTAAATCTTCCAGATGCACGGAAAGAATGTAAGTAGCAGTTTTTCAGCACACAGGTGGTGCTTCAAATGGATGCTATATTTTGTTCTTCAAAAATTGAACTCTATGACTTAATCCTACCAGCTTAACATCCGAAGATCTGTTTTAGGTTCTTGGCAGCTCACACAGGCTCCCCATGGAAAGTGCATAACAACATCATATAGTTTGAAGATAGGAAAAGATAAAAACCTTTCAGGCTCTATTACTTCGTGAAATTATTTTAAAAATCAGACTCAACCAAATTGTTGTATCTCCATTCACAAGTATCTTTTTATTTTACAACAATTTTAAAGGATGCACTGAAACAATTGGTATTATTCACCATTGGAACTTTGAACAAAAATATGATTTTTTTTTCTGGGAAGAACTATGAAGAAAGTACCCAGGCTTAATCAAAGAACTGGTCATGAATATGCTTATGGAAAGTAAAAAGTAGCACTAAACAGAAGGAGCAGAATTTAAGTTCTGGCCCTAGCTGACAAGTTAGTTTCTTTCTGGGTTTTATTTTATTCCTCTGTAAAAGAGGTGATTTCAACCTACCTCCCAGTGTACTTCTAGGCCTGAATGCTATTATGACTAAAACTTGGCACCTATTATAGTTTTCAATATAGTTACCTTTGAGTGAAGCTCAGCCGGTCCCAGCACCGGGAAGGAAGCTCCCCTGCTGCCATCCCAGGCTCCTAGGGCAGTGAAGCTCAGCCGGTCCCAGCACCCAGAAGGAAGCTCCCCCACTGCCATCCCAAGCTCCTAGGGCAGAGAAGGTGAGCCGTCCAGGTGCCAGAAGCACCCTGCCCCCCCACCCCCGTGGAAATGAGAAGACACGTAACAAGCCTCAAAAACAGACTTCCAGATCACCTACAGCAACCCCAAAGGGAAACGAGATGGAACAATCTGATACTCAACCACCTGGACTCTCTGAACTGGCAACAAAAGAGGATCTGGGAAAAATGAAATCAGAAATAATTACTCAGATAACAGCAAAGATTTTGCTCATGGTGCAAGACATGATTAATGTATCTAGAGAGGACACAGATTAAAAAAATAGAGGATCTGAGGAACATGACGGAATCCCAACATAGGAAACAAATGGAATCCATAAAACAGATACAAACAGATTTCCAAGGGATTAAAAACTCCATCGAAAGTCTGCAGAATTTCACATATAGAAGATAAGATTGCAATTAGTGAGGAGGAAAAGAAAAATTGCTTTAAAATTATAAGGGAACATGAGAAATCAATCCAGCAGCTGCTACACGATGCAAAGAAGAATAACATAAGACTGATTGGAGTCAATGAAGAAAGAGGAGAGAGTGCAGATGACATAAAAAAACTCTTCACAGAAGTGATGGCAGAAAACTTCCCAAGGAGGGGAAAAGAACTTGACATACAGATAAGTGAGGCATATAGGACTCCAGCTAGCCTTAATCAAAAAAAATCTACACATAGGCATATGATAGTTAGGATTCTAGAAATCCAACAGAAGAATAAAATTCTACAAGCAGTAAGAGAAAAGAAACAAATCACATACAAAGGAAAGCCCATTAGAATCACAGCAGACTTCTCAATGCAAAGCCTCAAGGCAAGAAGAGCTTGGAGTGATGTATTTCAAGCCCTAAAGGAAAACAGCTTCCAACCCAGATTGATGTTCCCTGTAAAACTATCTTTCAAAACTGATGGAGAAATAAGATACTTTCATGATAAAGAGCACCTCAGGAACTTCATGAATACCAAACCAGCACTCCAAAACATTTTAGACAATACCCTAGGAAAAGACAATGAGGATCACAACCCCAGGAAACCCAGCAGAATGAATCCATTGGGCGTGACAAATTAAACGCAAAGGGGGAGAATCCAACAAAAAGAAAACGTCATGACAAGGCTTTTAAAACTTTTGATTTCATCTCCCTAATGAGTGAATAATTCAATCTTGTTATTGTACTGATTAGTATTCTTCTGATTCTAGAATTGCACACCTTGTGCTATACTGGCTATTTATCATCTTCTTATGTCTACATTTTAATTGGGTTATCTATTAATGAGCTCTAAGAATTCTTTATATATTCTGCTCATAGGTTATAGGTATTGTAAATATGGTCTGTTTAAGGACTACTTTTCATTTAAATGATTTCATTTAAAGTGCTAAATTTTGATGGAATCTCATTTATCAATTTTTTTTTCTTTTATACATCATGTCTTTTGTATCCTAGGTAGTTCTTGCCTACCTTGAATTCATAAATATTTTCCCTTATAATTTCTTCTTAAAGTTTCATACTTTTAGGCTTTCTTATTTAGGTTCATAGATCCCTTCAAGTTATTTTCATGTATGGAAAAAAAGGGTTGAGGTTAATTTTTTATATACGGATACCAGGTGTTCTAGTGCCGTTTACTGAAGACACTATCTCTTCCTCGGCTCTTGAATTGAGTTTATATTCTATAAAATGCTAATGTTAAATAATCTTTCAAAACTCAGTGGACCATATATGTGTGGTTCTATTTCTAGATTCTCTGTTTTATTCCAATGATCTATATGTCTTTCCTTACACCAACACTGCCTTGATTACTGTAGCTTTAGAAGAAGTCTTAAAATTGGGTGCTAAACGTCTTCCAACACTGTTTTTGTTTTTGTTTTTGGCTTTTCTGGGTCCTTTGTACTCCTACATAACTTTTAAATTTCAATATCCAGTTCTTCATTTATAGCAAGTATACACAGACCTGAATTTTTATATATGCCTTGTGTTTTCTAATCCTGCTAAATTCAAGTACAAGTTCTAGAGGCTCCTAGAGATTTCTTAGTATTTTCTCTGTAGATGATCATTTCATCTACCTATAAAGATTTTGCTTCTGCCGTGCCAATCCTATCCTAGTTGTGTCATTTTACTGCCAGACTATTTTGGTTTAGACCTATGTTTCAAAGTCTAATGGACAGATAAAGAGTAGGCATATATGCCCTTGTTCCCCACCTTAGGGAGAAAGCATTGTATCGTCTCCATTCATAGAAGGAGATTTTGTTGGAAGTATGGAGTACATGTCTTTGATCTGTTGAGAAGGTTCTGTTCTACTTCTCATCTCCTGATAGCTTTTACCATGAACAGCTGTGGAATTTAGTCCAATACTCTTTCTCCAACTACTGACAGGATCATATGGCTTTCTCCTTTCCTCTGTTAAAATGATGACTTTTGGGGGTGGATCTTCCAATGCTGAACCAACACTGCCATCCCTATAATAAAACCACTTTCTACATACTGCCAGATCTGACTTCTAAGAGTTTGTTTTGTTAAACAAATTTCTATCTATGTTCATACTTTTTTCTTCTATTATTTTGTCCAGTTTTAGGATTAGCACAGTGTTGAGTTCCTAAAATGAGGGGAGAAGTGTTCCTTCTTTTTTCTGCTTTAAATGTTTGATATAATTTATCAGTTAAAATGTTTATGAGCCTGCTGTTGTCATATAGGTAGGTTTTCAAGCTAGGAATATACTTTCTTTAATAGGTGGTATTCAAATTTTATATTTCCTCCAGAATTAGTTTCATTAATTTGTCTTCTAAGTTACTTCTTAGAAGTTGTCAAATTTATTTCAAAAAAGATTTTTGTAATATGCTTTCTATATCCTTTTAAATTCTGTAAAATCTGTGGTAACGTCTCCTCGATCTTAATATTGTAATTTAAAAACTGTATAACTGATATTGTGTAACAGGAAGAAAAGGTCTAAAAGAGCAGGGGAATTGGGAGGGGTAGGGGAAGGGAAAAAAGGGAAAGGAAAAAATATGAGAAGAGGAAAAAAATGGAAACAAGGTCTTTACAAATAGGGAAGGGTGGAGGGGGTGAAGGGAGGGCAAGGGAAGGGGGAAAAAAATGAGAACCAAGAGACTCATGTAATGGTACAAGATCCCAATGATGAATGTAACTGTATTTTATACCGAAAATGTACCAATAAAGTTAATGGGGAAAAAAAAAAAAGAGCCAGGATGCATCATGTAAAGGTACATGTTCCCAATGAGAAATGTAAATGTGTTGTATACCTAAAATGTACCAATAAAAGAATTTAAGTAAAAGAAAAAATATATATATATATAGTTACCTTTAACCTGATTCCAACATCATTCCTATGTGTGACAGGGGAAATGATGTAATTTTGGTTCTCCTTTTCTAATTTGGAACAAGGACTCAGGATACTGTTAAGCCAGACAAAGTATTTTCATTACCCTTCTTCTAGCACATCATATAAGATAAGACATAACCTCAGTCTTAGTTTCTCCAAGTATATCATTTTGATTTAAAAATAGTAATTTAGGACTATGTGCTGTCTGATGGATCCATGTACTGGCACCTTGTGAAAATTGCTTTAATTATATTAAGAATGATGCTGGGAAGCTTTATAATCTGTCCTTTAAAAAAGGATATAAGAGCTAGGGACTTAGCTCAGTGGCACTGCACCTACCTCGCAAGTGCAAGGTCCTGAGTTTGATCCTCAGTACCAAAATAAATTTTAAAAATAATAAAAAAGGATGTAGACTCACTAGAACTCACAGATATTGTTGACAGAAGCAACATATGGTCCTAGTTCAGAAAGCTCTTTGACAAATATTCTTAAAAGTTTAAGTTTTTAATAAAGTTGAAATAGGATAGAAAAACTAAAGATAGGTACAAAGTATACAAGAAAAATCATAATTTTTAACATTAATTTCATAGGTACATTTTAGGTATACAATATAATGACATTCATCATTGGAAATTTGCACCTTTACATAATCTCACTCGGTTCTTATTTTTTCCCCATTCCCCTACCCTCCCTGGCACTCCATCCCTCCCTATTTACAAAGACTTTGTTTCCTTTTTTTCATTTTCTCATATTAATTCCATTTCCTTCTTTCCTTTCCCCTACCCCTCCCACTTCCCCTTCCCCTTTGCCCCTTTTCTTCCTATTTCACATTATCAATTATACCTTTTAGTCCTTCTTTATACTTTCAGTTTCTCACACTAGAGAAACTATTTGGTATTTACATGTGTGTCCTATTTATTTCACTTAAGAGTATCACCTCAATGTGAATCCATTTAGCTATGTCTCTAATTTCACATTTTTTATGGCTGAGTAGTACTCTATTTTATAAAAAAAAAAAAAAACCCACATTTTCTTTATCCAGTCTCCAGTTGATGGGCAGTTCGGCTACTTCCAAGTTTTAGCTATTACAAACTGTGCTGCTATGAACATGGGTGCACATATATCACTGTAGTATGATTCTTTTAATTCTTTGGGGAAGATACCCAGCAGGGGAATAGCAGGGTCAAATGGGACTTCCAGTCCTAGTTCTTTGAGGTATCTCCATACTGATTTCCACAGTGGTTGCACTAGTCTGCACTCCTACCAGCAGTAGAGCAGGGTTCCTCTTTCGCCACAGCCCTGCTAGCATTTGTTATCAGTTGATTTCATGATAGCAGCCATTCTTTCTGGGGTGAGTGGAAACTCAACATTGTTTTCATGTGTATCTCAGGAACAACCAGCGATGTTGAACATTTTTTCATATGTTTATTTGCTGCTCTTACTTCTTTGTCTGAGAAATGTCTGTTCATTTCAGATGCCGATGATTTTTGCATTGGGTCTTTAAATGTGGGAGGCCTGATTTTTGAAAAGTTTGTTACAGTTTCTAGGTAGTAGACCTTTGTCTGAGGAACAGCAGGTGAAAATTTTTTTCCGCATTGTGGGTTGTCTCTTCACACTGCTGGTGGTTTTTCTTGCTGTGCAGAAGCTTTTTCATAAGAAAAGATCCCACTTGTTGATTGTGCTAGGCAACTAGCACAATGGGCAACTAAGGTTTTGTTCATAAAATCTTTTCCTACACCAATGTCTTCAAGAGTTCTACCTAACCTCTGTTCTAGCCACTTTATCATTTCTGTATTACTATTAGATCTTTGATCCATTTTGATTTTAGTTTTGTGTATGGTGAGAGATATAGGTCTAGTTTTAATCTTCGGCAAGTTGAAACCCAATTTCTCCAGTACCATTTATTAAAGAAGCTATCTTTCCTCCAGTGAGGGTGTTTGGCTCTTTTGTCAAAGATGAGGTGCCTGAGTGTGTCTGGTGTTGTTTCTGCATCTTCTAATCTGTTCCACTGGTCTTCAGGTCTGTTTCTTTGCCAGTACCATGCTGTTTTTATCACAGTAGCTTTGTAGTAGAGTTGCAAGTTGGGGGTTGTAATACCCCCTGCCATGTCTCTGTTGCCTAGAATTCCTTTTGCTATTCTAGGTCTCTTCTTGTTCCAAATGAATTTTTAGATTGTTTTCTCAAGGTCCATGAAGTATGCTGCTGGGATTTCAATTGGGATTGCATTGAATCTATATAGCAGTTTTGGAAGTATGGCCAATTTCACTATGTTGATTCTTCTTACCAAAGAGTAAGGGATGTCTTTCCATTTTCTCATATCGTCTGCAATCTCTCTTTTCAGAGTACTATAGTTTTCAGAGAAGAGCTTTTGATTGTTTTGTTAGATTGATTCCTAGGTATTTCAGTTTTTTTGATGCTGTTGTGAAAAGAATTGTTTGCCCTATTTCTCTCTCAGTGAGTCTGTTGTTCATGTAGAGGAAAGCTATTGATTTTTGTGTATTGACCTTGTATCCAGCTACTTTATGGAATTTGGTTATTAAGTCTAGAAGACTTTTGGTGGAGTTCTTGGGGTCTTGTATATAGAGTATCATGTCATTTGCAAATAATGACAATTTGACTTCTTTGTTTCCTATCTTTATTCATTTTATTTCTTTCTCTTGTCTAATTGCTTTGGCTAATGATTCCAAAACTGTCTTGAAAAGGAGTGGTGATAGTGGACATCCTTGTCTTGTTCTTCATTTTAGTGTGCAGGATTTCAGTTTTTGACCATTTAGTATGATATTGGCTATTGGTTTTTCATAGATGGCTTTAATCACATTTAGGTAGAGACCATCTATTCCAATTTTTTGTAGGGTTTTTAATCATAAATGCATGTTGGATTTTGCTGAATGCTTTTTCTGCATCTACTGAGATGATCATATGGTTTTTGTCCTTGTCTCTATTGATATAGTGTATTACATGTATTGATTTGTGTATGTTGAACCATCCCTGCATCCCTGGGATGAATCCCACTTGGTCAGGGTGTATGATCTTCTTGATGACCCTCTGTATTCTGTTTGCCAGTATCTTATTGAGGATTTTTGCATCTATGTTCATTAGTGAGATTGGTCTACACTTCTACTTCTCGGTTGGGTCTTTCTCTGCTTTGGGGATCAAGGTGATGCTTGCTTCCAGGAATGAAGTCAGGAGTATTGATTCAATTTCTATTTCATTACAGAGTTTAAACAGTAGTGGCAGTAGTTCCTCTCTAAATGTCTTGTAGAATTCAGCAGTGAAGCCACTGGGACCCGGACTTTTCTTGGTAAGTTTTTCAATATTTTCAATTTCATTGATTGATATTGGGTCATTTAGAATTTTTAGGTCTTCTTTGTTCCACTTTGTTCATTCACATGTATCTAGGAATCTGTCCATTTCTTCTGTGTTGTCCATCTTATTGGTGGATAGGTTCTTGAAGTAGGTATTGATGATCCTCTGGATTTCTGCTGGGTCTGTTGCAATTTCATCCTTTTCATTCCTAATTGCATGGATTTAGACCGTTTCTTTCCTTGTTCTGATATGGTTTGCTAAGGGTTTGTCAATTTTGTTTATTCTTTTGAATAACCAACTCTTGGCTTCATTGATTTTTTGTATCATTCTCTTAGTCTCCATTGAATTGATTTCCATTCTGATCTTTATAATTTCCTCCCTTGTATGAGCTTTGGGGTTGTCCTGCTCTTCTTTTTCTAGAAGCTTGAGGTTCAGCATCAGGTTGTTTAATTGGGCTCACTCTCTTTTCCTAATATGCGTATTCACTGCTATGAATTTCCCTTGTAAGACTGCTTTCATTGTGTCCCACAGATTCTGATATGTTGTATTGTCATTTTCATTTAATTGAAGGAACTGTCTGATTTCTTCTTTAATTTCCTCTGTGACCCATTGGTTATTCAGAAGTGTTTTGTTCAATTTCCATGTGTTTATGAAATTCTTGTGGTTTCTTTTGCTATGGATCTCCAATTTCATCACACTATGGTCTGATAATATACAGGGGATAACTTGAATTCCTTTGTACTTACTTAAATATGTTCTATGGGTAATTATTTGGTCTACTATGGAGAATGACCTGTGTGCAGCTGAAAAGAATGTATATTCTGATTTTGTGGGGGTTAACACTTTGTAAACATCTGTTAGGTTCATTTGTTCAAGAGTTTGATTGAGTTCTGGTATTTTGTTGTTTATTTTTTGTCTAGTTGATCTTCCTATTTATAACAATGGGATATTAAGGTCCCCCACAACTATTGTGTTAGTGCTTACTTGACTTTTCATGTCCATTAGTATTTGTTTTATACAGTTGGGTGCACTAGTGTTCATATATATTTACGACTGTTATCTCTTCCTCTTGGATTGTTCCCTTTACAAGAATATAGTGTCCTTCTTTGTCTGTCTTAATCAGTGTTAGTTTGAAATCCACTTGATATGCAAAGAGGATAGCTACTTCTGCTTTTTTTCAGATTCCTGTAGCATGGAGTATTATTTTCCACCATTTATTTTCAGTCTATGAGTTTTGTTTTGAATTACGTGTGTTTCTTGTATGCAGCATATTGTTGGATCTTGCTTCTTGACCCATTCTGCCAGTCTATTTCTTTTGATTGGTGAACTGAGATCATTAACATTGATGGTTATAACTGATATGTACTGACTTATCATTGTCATGACTTTTTTTTGTGGTTGGATTTTCCCCCTTTGTATTTAATTTCTTGTCATGCCCAATGGATTCATTCTGCTGGGCTTCCTGGGGTTATGATCCTCATTGTCTTTTCCTAGGATATTGTTTAAAATTTTTTTGAAGTGCTGCTTTGGTATTCATGAAGTTCCTAAAGTACTCTTTGTCATGAAAATATCTTATTTCTCTATCACTTTCAAAAGATAGTTTTGTAGGGTACATCAATGTGGGTTGGAGGCTGTTTTCCTTTAGGGCTTGGAAGAAATCACGCCAAGCTCTTTTTTTTTTTTTTTTTGCTTAAATTCTTTTATTGGTACATTTTAGGTATACAATGTTTACTTTCATCATTGGGTGCTTGTACCTGTACATGATGTATCTTGCTTCTTATTTTTTCCCCATTATCTGTGTGCCCTCCACACCTTCCACCCCTCCCTATTTACATAGACTTTGTTTCTATTTTTTTTCTTTTCTCATATCTTTTCCTTTCTCTTCTTTCCTTTCCCCTTCCCCTCCCACTTCCCCTACCCCTTTGGACCTTTTCTTCCTATTGCAAATTATCAATTATTTGTTTTAATTGTTTTAATCCTCATTTACACTTTCAGTTTCTCATATTAGAGATATTACTTGATATTTACACATGTGTGTTCTATTTATTTCACTTAAGAGTATGGCCTTCTTGCCTTGAGTGTTTGCACTGAGAAGTCTGCTGTGATTGTGATGGGCTTTCCTTTGTATGTGATTTGTTTCTTTAACTGTTCGTAAAATTCTGTGCTTCTGTTGGGTTTTTGGAACCTTAACTATTATATGTCTATGTGTAGATTTTTTTTTTGATTAAGGCTAGTTGGAGTCCTATGTGCCTCACTTATCTGTATGTCAAGTTGTTTTCCCCTGCTTGGGAAGTTTTCTGCCGTTACTTCTGTGAACAGCTTTTTTATGTCATCTGCACTCTCTCCTCTTTCTTCATTGATTCTGATAACGTTATGTTATTCTTTGCATCGTCTAGCAGCTGCTAGATTGATTTCTCATGGTCCCTTACTATTTTTAAGAAATTTTTCTTTTCCTGGTCACTAATT
The DNA here is from genome assembly GCF_053883595.1 of Heterocephalus glaber. Taxonomy (NCBI): domain Eukaryota; kingdom Metazoa; phylum Chordata; class Mammalia; order Rodentia; family Bathyergidae; genus Heterocephalus; species Heterocephalus glaber. The sequence continues at coordinate 79,080,349 of NW_028258315.1, read as the reverse complement.
GCAATCTTATCTTCTGTATCTGAAATTCTGTCCTCACATTGGCTGATTCTGCTGCATAAACTTTCAGTGGAGTTCTGAATCTCCTGGAAATCTGTTTGCATCTGTTTTATGGATTCCATTTGTTTCCTATGTTGGGATTCCATCATGTTCCTCAGCTCCTCTATTTTTTCATCTGTGTCTTCTCTAGATTTATTAATCAAGTCTTGTACTATGGGTACAATCTTTGCTGTTATCTAAGAAATTATTTCTGATTTAATTTTTTCCAGGTCCTCTTTTGTTGCCAGTTCAGGGAGTCCAGGTGGTTGAGTATCAGATTGTTCCATCTCATTTCCTTTTGGGATTACTTTAGGTGATCTGGAAGTCTGGTTTTGACACTTGTTTAGGTGTCTTCTTATTTCAACAGGGGGAGGGATGTCCTGCTGGCGCCTATGTGTCTCACCTCCTGGGTGCTGGGGAGGATTCTGCTCCTTGGCCCTGGGGACAGTGGCACAGTGGCCTGGAAGGCTCATCTCCTTGGTGCTGGGGGTCGTTCTGGTCCTTGGCATTGGGGCCGATGGTATGGTGGCCCTGAATGCTCCTCCTCAGTGCTGGGGGTGCCTCTGTTCCTCTGTGCTCAAAAAAATCACAGTTTTAAAAATTGTGCTTTTTAGAAATACTGCAGCTTCAGGACAGAAAAGTTACTCAAGCCTTTTTCTCTTCCATGAAATTCACTCCAATGGGGGATGGGGGGAGCCAAAATCCTGTAAATTGGGTCTGGAACTATGCTTTTCACCTGTAAATAGATCTTCTTCCTACAGACCTCCATCCTCAGGGAATCAGATATTTCAATTTCAAACACATGTAAATGGTTTGTACTCTAACATAGCTCCTGAGGTGGGTAACCTGATAAACCATAGGAACACATGTTAGATTGCCTATCTTGACTGCACCCCTAAGTCTATATGAAAAACCCCAACTCATGACCATAATGTGCCTCTCTCTTGAGGATCTTTACTCTATTCTCTCTAAATCTATACTTTTAATATTCTGTTTAATAAATCTCTTTCTGCATCTCATTGATATTTCTTAAAAATTAATTTTCTTTGATGGATGTCAGAGAACCTATCCCATGGATACAGCAAGTTCCTCTTTGGGGGACCTCCTTGGACCCTGTCCAGTGACACTATATCCTAGATCATGGCTATTAGCATTGATATTTCACAAGAATATATAGTATATTTCATTAAAATATAATATGGTAGTAAATCATAAGTATTGCAAGCATTTTTGAAGGGAATATCAAGCACCAAATGATGACAATGCCAAAAATTAAATATATTAAGATTTTTCAAAAAGAGAACATAGGAAGTAGACAGACATTTAGAACAATAGTTAAGAAGATTTAAGAATGTGAGAAAATGGATTGATAAACTAAATTTTCTATGTGGCCAGTTTGGGAACCTTAGTGATGACAAGTTAAAACATTCTGATATGAGGAAGAACTATCCAAGCAAAAAGAAAACAATTAAGCAGGCTTATCTTTTCTTTTATATGATGAAAGGCCCTCCAGGAGGTAAAAGGTCCCAGAGAGGAGCTGATGGAGTAAGAAGTAATTAAAAGCAATGAAGCACAAACTGCACACTGGTTATTTTCTGGGATTTTAAAAAACTTTACCTCAGAGCATTAAAGGAAACAAAGAAAAGAACTACATCCCTGAGCAACAATAATTCCCTGCTTTTCAGTAATCTCATGCAGAGTAATAAACCCCAGGGAGGGGTGAGAATGTGAGGGTGTCTGACAATTTCTCAGATCAGCCAACAGCAGCAACACAATGTGAAAAACTCAGACAGCATTCAAACATTTTAAACCCAAGTCATCAATTTCACGTGACATAAACCCTGAACTCTCTACCCAGCTCACAAGGCTCAAAGTGACCCAGCTTTTTTTCTTGTTTCTCTACCTCATCCCTGCCTATGCCTCTCTCACCTTCCCCACCACTGGTCCAGTTTGTTTCTAGAGCTCCTTCCACTGGCTCCAGTCTCCAAGCTGTGGCACCAGCCATGTCCCTTATGCCTGCAGAGCATCCTCCTCTTTCAGATCTCAGCTTGATGCTCATCTCCCTGGAGTGATTCTCTTTGATCACCCAATCTAAAGAAACTACTTATCATCATAAATTTTGTTCTATTTTTTCATTTCTGTTTGCTTATTTTCTTTCTTACCTATTAGAACATAAGCTTCATGAAAGCTAGTAACTTGTCAGTTTTATGCCTGGCATTATGAAGGAAAAAATTATTCTCACACTTGTTAAAATGGTAAGAAAGATTTTTTTTAAGACTGTTGCAGTAGGAATTTGCAAGAAGAAAAATATCATCCTGCACTCCAAATACAAGAGCAACTGGAGATTGGTAACCAAAGAGCAGAATGAGGGGATCAGTGACTGGAAAATTACTACCATAGAAGGAGAAATCAAGGTTATATGGGTTCTTGCTAAGCTGATTTAACTGGATTCTTGTTAGGAGCAGGCCAGGGTTATCAGACATCAAGAGTTGTAGGGTAACTCACCAGGACTCTTTGCTAAGAAGGGGCTGGGTGAGCCAAAGACATGATGGGGGCCAAGGCTGAGCTTCGTCCAGAAGGCTCATGAGTTCACCTCAAAACATGCTTCCCTGGGTATGACAGAACTTCCTAGGGATGTGTACAGCAAGGAGCTTTTCACTACCTAGGAAGAACCAATGTGCAGTGCTTTGAGAACAAAGTGAGTGAGGAGAGGTCCTAGACGGGAGGCCTGAGAAGCAGCCTTGGCCTGCAGCTTCAGGAGAGTCTGAGAAGGAAAGAGAGAGAACCAGCTGTCCTCTACAAAAAGCATCCTGAGGATGAATGGCCATGCATTCTAAAATCAAGGTTCAGAAACAGATAGGCCGACTCTAAAATTTGTATAAAGTTATAGGTAATAGCAAGTAGCAAACATGATCACGAAAAGTAAAACTGGAAGACTCATATTTCTAGATTTCAAAACTTACAACAAGAAATCAAAGCATTGTGATTACTGTCATAAGGCTAGAGACAAAGATCAACAGAATAGAATCAAGTCCAGCAATAAATCCATTCACCTATGGTTAACTGAATTTCAACAATGCCAATCACTTGATGGAGGAAGAAGTCTCTTCAATAAATAGGGCTGTGAAATTGGATATTAATATGCAAAATAATGAATTGGACCCTTTCCTCAAACTATACACAAAAATCACTCCAAACAGATTTTTTAAAAAACTAAATAATAACAAGTGAGGCTAAAAAATCCTAAAAGAAAAGCATCAGGGTAAATCTTCATGAATTTGGACTTAGCAATGGTTTCATAGATATGACACTAAAAGCAGAAGAAATAAAAGAAAAAATATATTAATTAGGCTTCATTAAAACTTTTAAAAAATTATATCAGAAGATAATATGAAGAAAATTCACAGAAAATTCAATATGATATTTGTAAATCAAGTCTCTGATAAGAGTGCAATATCAGGAGTATATATGAAGGACAACTACTGTATTCCTAAAAATTAAACCCAACAAACCAATTAAAAATGAGCAAATGACTTGAGCATCTTTTTTTTCCCAAAGATACAAATAGCCTACAAAAGCGTCAAAGGGCCTCAGTCCTAAGGGAAATGTAAATGGAAAAGATAATGAAATACTATGTATTTCACATCTACTAGGATGGTCATCATTTCTTTTAAAAAGCAGAAAAAGACAAGCAGTGGGAGGATGTGGAGAAACTGAAACACTTACATATTGCTAGTGTGATTATAAAATCATTCAGCTCTGTGAAAAACAGTTTGGCAGTTCCTCAACAAGTTTATTTGATTTAGTAATTTTGCTCCTACATGTGCACTCAAAATAATTGAAGACAGCTGTTCAAACAAGAAGTTTCTCACTAATGTTCATAGATGCACTATTCACAACTGCTACAATGTAGAAATAACTCAAATGTCCATAAGCAAATACATACAATAAACATGGTATATCCATTCAATAAAATATTGTTCATCCATAAAAGGAAATGATATAATTATGCATGGTACTACACATATGCACTTTGAAAACATTTTACTAAATGAAAGCAGCCAAAAATATTCATTACATATTCTTACCTTAATATAAGACTGAAATATTGTGATTTTAACATGTAAAAATGTAAAAAAATAAGATGCAGAGAAGTCTACAGTTTAGTCAAGGGGAATGTGTCAGCATATAGTAAGCTCTCAAAAATGTTGACTGATTAAATGAATAAATACAGGAATAAATTTTCTTCCCTCAAAAATAAAATGATAGATGTGCTATTTAAATTTTTTACTCCTTTCCTTTTCCATTTCACCTTGCTCCCATAAACATTTGAATAAACAAGAAAAGCGAGCCAGAAAAAAAACTCTCTACTCCCTCAAACAGTAAAAAGAGTAAATCTTCATAATTAATGGTAGGTACTCTTCATCATTTATTCCTCATTTATTGAGAGCTCCCTATAAATGATTACCTTCTAGGCATGGACAAACAAGCCTGAAGGAAATATCACTGTCTCTGAACACATTAAATACAAAGGTCATTTTCACTGTCTGAGTGATAAATCCATGAATGCATGGGGTACAGAAAGGGAGTGTGGGTGGCTGAGATGGAGAAGCGGCAAAAGGAAGCCCAGCTTGGCAATGAAGCAGGAGGAAGAAACACTCAGGAAAGGAAAACCACAGTAAGACTTTCCCAAATCAAATGCCCTGTAATACAACTGCCCAAAACCCTCCTCATCTTCTGCAATATTACGATACAGTTGGTGTGATTTGATTTCTGGTGGAAACCAAGAAAGGGGTCAGGTGCAGTTAAAGGTTTCCGCAGGGCTTAGACACAGACAAAGGGACAGCTACACTTCTGGTTTATGTTAACAAATTGGAAATCATGATTATAAATAAGAAAAGCATTGAGTCCAATTGTTTCAGGCAGATGTCAAAAAACAAAATGGCACAGACACCTATGAGGATATCATTTTACACCTAATGAATTGACAGGGCTGAGGAGGAAAGTGTGCGTTACACGAACGTGATGCTGCTACCAAAAAAACCCCATCAGGTGGAGCATGATCTCAGTACCTCCCACAAAAGGAAGAGTAGAGAGGGGTGACAAAAGTGAGGTGCTCACTCCTGGTGCTGTTCTGAGCATGCTCCCTGTCTCACATGTTTGGTAGTGTAAAGGGTGAAGTACAAACCTGAAAATACTGTTTGATAAAACCTGTGTATTTTTTAAGACCTGTGCATTTTTTATTTTACTGTAACCAACATTTGAGTTTACTGTGATATTTTCAAATAACTAGAAAAAAGGAAAAAAGTTTACATGCTGAAGTTTTATTTCAGGAGTATCATAACCCAAAGTTAACTAGATGATCCCAAACTATAACAGCAGAAAGGCTGACAAAAAAGAAAGCTAGCTCAACATGTGTGAGGTGATATATGGTGGTAATGATTTCTAACACATGTTCATTTAAAAACTGTGCTAATTGGAAGCTTTGCTTCTTCTATGTGAAAGCAACTAATAAGAAGTTGATGACAGCAGGATCAGGCATCAGAACCTCACAAGGAAATTACAGATGTAATAGATACCTGTGGGTGCCTATAAGACTTTTAAATCTAAATTGAATCTTTATTTAGAAATCAATTTATGTGGGTGGACTCATTGCCCAAGGGTATTTGTTTGCTATTTTATGACTTTCAAGACAGCAATTTTTTCCTTAAGGTTATAAATGCCTCTGTCTAAATATGAGGATAGATTTGTGCAATAAATGTCTCTGGAATTATCTGTTTATTTGTCCATCAAAATGTGTAGACTTTATTTTAAAAATTATTAATAGTTATTTAACTATCAAACCTTTTATTTTATGAAATAAATTTTCTATAAGTGACCTATTTCCCCATATACCCTCCAAATGATCTAAAACAGTAAGACTTCAATTTATCCCAGAGATTATGAGGTCAATTTAACCTCACTTGAGACAAGGTAAAGCTACTTAAATTTATGCAATCTCTATTACATACAACAAAATATTTTACATAATTTATTTTAAAGAAAAAGGACATTTTCTCTAAAGCTTTAACAATTTCTCCTTTTAGATCCATATTTCCTTATCCTGAGAGAATAAATATGGTCATGATTTAAGGAGGATCAGCCTCTAGGTACAAGCTGGTGGGGAAGGAGATATTCCAGAGTCAGACAGAACCTGGGCAGAGGAACTTCTTCAGTTGGGATGAGCACTAAAGCTAATGATCACTACACTACAGATTCCCTAAGAAGAGAGTCAGTTTCATCTGGTTGGCATGGATACCCAAGGAGTCTACAGCAATATTTTATCTTATTGGTAAGTGGGGAGGCCACGGGGTGACAACATCATGGAAGTATGTGGTTCATCTGACTTGAGAAAGGATTACAGCTAACAGAAACAGTAGGGAACGTGGAGAACAGAGTACACATCTCAGCAAAAACAGATTTAAAACAAGATTCCTGAACCAATAAGCTTCTTTTGGGAACTAAGGAAGAAGCACAGTCATATTGGCTAGGCAAGGTTGGACATATAAGGATTTCAGCATACATTAATTACCTAACTTCTCTATAGCACATAGCCACTGGTAAGGAGGGCTCCTAACTCTAGTTTTGACCGTGGTCAAGGAAAAAGCCCAGTTTTTGGTTTTTTAAGTACCAAGAATTGAATCTAGGGCCTTTGCACTGAGCTATATCCCTAACCCTTTTTAAATTAATTAATTGATTGATTGACTGATTTAAACAGGGTCTCAGTAAAACACTAACTTGCCTGGGCTCAAACATTCAGTCCTTCTGCCTCAGGCTCCCACAGTGCTGGGATTACAGGCGTGTGCTGCCATGCCCAGTTTAAAACCTCAAATTGAATAGGATTATCCAAATATGCCTGTTCTGTTCCCTGAGATGATATAGCATGTAGCGTTTGCAAGACTGCAAAATAAAGTGAGGAAAAGCTGAACTATCCAAGGGAAAAGTAACATGGAAATCACCAATGCAATAAATAATTATGTCAAGTATGTAATAAGGTAATGATAAAAAGATAAACACTTTTTTACTGTAATCCCAGAAATTTGAAGAGATACAGTGTTAGTGCCTCTCCCTCAAATGTCAAGATTTAGTAGTGGGCTTCAAGCTCCATTTTCTCTTGATCATCAAGTTTCATATTTAAGGTTCTCTTTTCCAGCAAAATCTCCTGCTGTGCCTGAAAATTTTCTTAATTACATTTTCAAGTTTTCTGCTATCATGGCAGAAAACTACAGAAAGTAATTATTGAGCTAATAAAAAGAATGAAAAACATTTCTTATTTTCCCCAAAGCATACAAGAATACAAAGTTGTAAACACAGACTAAAAAGATTTGTTCCAAATTTGTTTCAGCAAATTAAAATGCCATCTACCTTTTATGAAGATAATGCTGATAGTAGATTTAGAATATAGCAAAGTAAAGAAATTATCAGAGACAAATTTTCATCCAAACTTACCATGGGATTAATTAAAAGCTACAATTTGAAAAAGTAATTTCTAAAATTGCTCAATTTTTTATTATTAAAATTACAGTAAGTGTTTGGGATAAAAATTTTGCTAAACATACAAAAATGTAAAAAAAAGAAACATTCAAAAGCCCAACATTCAAAGTTAGACAAAGCTAACATTTGAGTATACATTCTCCTAGTCTTTTTTTCTAGGCACACACTATATAATTTACTATTGTTGGATATAGTTTGTTTCCATTTTTTTCCATATTGTGCAAAATGCTTTAACAAACTTCCTTTTACACATATTTTTGTGCACAAAAATGACTGTTTCCTTGCACTATATTCTGAAAAGTAACATTGCCATATTAAAGGATATGACAATTTAAATCTTTTGCTCTATATTAACAAATTCCTTTCCAAAATGGTTGTACAAATTGTATCTGCCCAGCCCCTTTAATGAAAATGAGTGTTTATTTATTAATATTACTGATTATACTGATTTTATTGCTTCTGATTATTGTCAAATAAAGAGAAAATGTAACATTTTATATTTGTATTGTTTCAACTACTACTTATTCCAACTATTTCTTCATGCTCATGTTTATTGGCCATGTAAATTTCCTATTTGAAAAACTGTCCCTATGTCCTTTGTCACATTTTTCTACTGACGGTTCAGTTGGTTTTTTTTTATCATAAAAACATCCTATTTAAATTATTAAGCTTTCTTAAATAATAAATTACAGAATGTTTTACTCAGTTTCTCACTTGAGTTGTAACTATCTTTCTGGTGGTTGTTTTACATACAGAAGATTTTTGCATTTTTAATCAGTGAAACCTATCAATACATTATATATATGCTTAGAAAATCTTTTCCCACCCCACCCCAGTCCAATTATATTATACATGTCTACATTCTCTTCATTCTTTAATGAGTTTCACTTTTTACATTTAGTTCATATTCAATCTAGAATTTATGTTGGTATTATAAGATTTTAATTTTATTCCTTTCCATGCACCTGAACTTAATCATACATCTTTTATTCCTGTGGTTTTTCAAACACCTTTTTAAAACAATGCTTTCTCCATACAAAAATCTTCTTACATTAGAAACCATTATACACCTTACAAGTAAACAAGGAGTGGTCCTAGTTAAGATAAAGGTGGAGCAATGCTTTCAGGGGAGGGGATTTTCTGCTTCAGCCTGCAAGCTCTACAGAGCACCATTTGCAAATCATTTATTCTTGTCCCACAAGAATAATGTGAACTATCACAATTATATTGTATTCATTACCTGACTTGGGCCTGATCTTTGTTTTCTATTCTGGTCATCTGATCATCTATGCTTTCTCTAGTATCCTGTTGTTTTAAGTATTATAGCTTTAAAACATACTCTAATATCTACACTTATTTACACACAAACACATGTAAAAAGCCTTTAAGAAAGATGCTGTTTATCAAATCCTTTTTCAGCATCAGATTGTTTTTCTCCTTTCAACTATTAATTACATTACTATATTTTCTCACACCAAGTCATCTCTGAATTTCTAGAAGTTTTGTATTTTTCTTTTCATATAATGGTAAATTTTATTTGTAAGTATTTTATTTTAAAATTCTGCATCTGTGTTTGGAAGAGAAATAAGATGATGGATGGCATTAAAGTTCTGATACTTTTTTAGGTTTTGGTATTAATGTTACATTAACTTTATAAAATGATTTAGGAAGCTAAATCTAATATCAATTTTAATAAAGCATAAGTGTTCAGGGTAAACTGCAAACACTTCTGATTATCAGTAAATGATGAAATATTCCTATTACATCAATGAAATTCCATCAGACAACATTTGTCCAGCAAAGTCAGGCAATAAATTGTCTTACAGATAATGGTAAAGACAAAATATAGCCAATATGAGACAATTCTACAAGACCATTCTACCATGAAAACAATCAGTATTATTAATCTAATACTCACTACTCAAGTTGATATAATTTACAGGAATAGTATACTGAAAAGTCATATAGTCATATGACTTTGAAAACAGAAAAATAAGGTTGACTGAAAATATAAAAGTTGAAGTTACTATGAAGTAATATAATGGACATAAGTAAATTAAACTGCCTCATCAAATGTTTATCATTACAAGTGTTTTCCCAGATACGGTCCTAAACGCTAAAGAATATCCCCAAGATCTCACTTGAGATACTTGTTAAAAGCCAGATTCCTGGGCTCCTTCCCAGACTTAATGAACCCAAGTTCAAGAGAGGGGTCAAATTTATATGTTTGACTGACTGGTTGACTGACTGACATTGCACTGGGGATCAAAGCCAGGACCTTGCACATGCTAGCCAAGCACTCTACCACTAAGCTCTATCCCCAATTCTTGTTTATTTTTAAATAAGCATGCAGATCAATTTTATGATCAGGAAAGCTTAGGAAACAGGTGTTCTAGGAGATTCAGAAAGCAATGGGATACTTCTAATGTCCTCATCAATCATACAGAGGCTCCTAATCCCTAAGGTATGCACTTGACATCCAAGATCTAAACCTGAGACTCAACCTCAGTATGAGCCTGAAGGAGACATCCTCGTGTACAGACAGGTTGGTAGAAGCCCCTAAATTTCTCCCTAGAGGAGCTTAGCACTTCAATCTGGTGGTAAGCATGGGTAAAGGAACTTGTAAGTTTATTGTAGCAAACTCACTCTTTGTACCTGATTATATGTTTAAGTGGGATGGCTTTGGGAGGCCAAAGGAAATTACAGAGGCTAAAGCCACTCTAAGCCACAATTTGGCACCCTGACTGCCACAGGAGTTGAGTCTGTTTCTCAAAATAGATTCAGACAAAAATAGCATGAGTCTTTACTATCATTAGAGAAAAGAAAAAAGTAAGCTTTGCACTACAACAGAAATCTGAGTGGAAAAAGGGAAATGCAAGTGAGAGCAATAGGTTGAGAGGTTCACAGGGAATTGGATTATTTAGAAGGGGGATGTTATGGCTTATATCTAGATGCCCTCCCAAAGCTCATATGTGGGCTTGCGGAAGGTGATTCAATTATGGGGGCTTATAGCTGTGCTGTTAAGAGGTGGAGTCTGGTCAGAAGAAGTAAATCAGTAGGAGAGGCCTGGAAGGGTTTACCTTACTCCTCAGCTCCTCCCTTCTCTCTCTACTTTCTGGATGCCATGAGACGATCAGCTTTTCTTCTGCCACGCCCCTGTGCCATGCCATCCTGCCATGGAGCCAGATGAACATGGTCTGAAATGTGAGCCAAAATAAACCTCTTCTCCTTTAAGTTGTGGGTGTTGGGTACTGTGTCTCAGCAACAAGGACAGTGACTATAAAACAGGGGAGAATTGAACCTGTGCATAGGCGGAGGACTGGGAAGAGGAAGAGAACAAAATTTAGAAGCTGTGAAAGTGAAAGAGGAACGTTGGGCATAGTAGAGGAAGCAGGACCAGAGTCTGGAGGCCGCTGTTGGGAGCAGGAGTGGGTGAAAGCTAACAGTAGAGGAATCTTAATCACAGAACCTTTCCTTACTAATCTGTTTTCTCTTCATCATCTGTGCCAGTCCTAACTAAGAGAGGAAGAGTGTTAACAACTTAGCTTCCACTTCGGATTCTTGGAGCTGTTCGCTGGGTATAGATCTGTTCTGCAGTGTGTGCAGGGTGAACACTGGATATCCAAATGGCCACCAAGCTGAAACTTCCCTTAACTAGGCTGATAAGAGAGTCTTGTGCTCATTGCAGCTACTCCAAATGAGTAAGCAGCTAGCTATGTTTTGTCTGTCTCTCCGAGAAAACAAAAGATCTGGCCAGACAAGGGGTTGGAGCTACAGTTCCATCAGCTCACGGCTGGCAATTGTTTCCAGGTGCTGTGCACCTGACTACCAATGAACTTGGTACGGGGGAAGGTGATCAACTACCTCTGGAGCTTTCAGCTTCTCTAACGTAGGGCAGTATCCTGCAGAACAGTTAGAAGAGAGCAGTGCATCTCAGAATCAGTAGTAACAATGTCACCTAGAAATGTGTTAAAAATGCAAATTCTTCAGCCCCATCCCAGACCTACTAAACCAAGAATTCTGCAGGCAGGGTATGGTGAAATGGGTATTAACACATCTGCAGGCAATTCTGATGTGAGTCATTGTCCTATGGGAAGGTCAGATTACTGCCAGGCCTTATTCACTCTGCCTCTTCTTGTCCGGAGGTAATCACTCCTATGTCTAAGCTGGAGGTGTAGGCAGTGTCCTTCAAGCTCCTCACTGCCATATCCCTTTCTTTCTACTTCCTCCTGAATAGGCCTGAATTTGACTTTCATTAAACTCCAACATACACTTGTTCTTCTCATAATAATCCTCTGCCCACCTCCAACTTACTCCTTCAAAATTTTGGCTCGGGTTTACAACATGCTGTCATAATTCTTCTGGATTTCCACATTCACGTCTGTGATCTTTTCAATAACCTGTTCTCTCAGTTCCTCATTCTCCTTTCCTCCAATCAAGTTTCCTTGCCTTGGAAACTCAATCCTGTGGTCATCTTCCCCTCTACCATTTCAAGTGCAAGGATCCCATTTTCATTCTTTCTGGTTCCTTTTTAGCACAGTTCCAACAGTGCTTCCACCTCACCAGAATCACACTGGTCTCATGGTGTTCCTTTCCTTCTTAACCAGCATAAGAGTCATAGTCTACCATTTTAATTACTCACTTGTACATACCCTTGCCCTTTGTCCTTCTCTTACCACAGAACCTCATAAGGGAAAATGGCAACATGGTTTAAACCCAGTTCTCTGCATCCATGATAACTAATTTTACCAGAATACATGGGCTCCTGATGCTGCCCATAAATTATATTTTATTTCTCCTGTCCATTCTCTCTCCCAGGCAACTATTCAATACTTTTATTATCACTCTTCAAATCTCCGACACTGACTCTATCATCCTCAACCTCAGTCAGTGATTTTGCCTCCTATTTCACTGAAAAATAGAAGCTACAAGAAGAGAAGGTCTAAAGTCCCAACAGTTACTGTTTTTCTTGCATCTGTGCCCATATATTGTATACTCTGTCACTACCAGAAGGAACAACTCATACTTACAGTAAAGGATAATCCTACAACATACACGAGGTTCTCTCTTCCCACTGGTTCAGGTATATTACTCCAGCAACCCCTCACTTTATTCTACATCACCATTTTTTCTGTCTCCTGGATTCTTAACACCAGTATTCTAGAATACTCCCATCTTGAAAACCTTCCTCTTAACTCTGCTTGCCCATTTAGCCATGGCTGTGTTTTTTCAACTCTTTATAGGTCAGCTCCTTGAAAAAGTTAGCCATACTCACTATGTTCAACACTTCTCTGTTCTCTTTGAACCACTCTACCCAAACTTTTACCCTGACCACTGTACTAAATCTGTCCTTGTCAAAGTCCATGATGATCAATACTTAGTCATATCTTATTTTGATCCAGTTGATGACTCTTTCCTCATTAAGATACTATTTTCACTAAGCTTTAGGACATTCCCTTCTTTGTTTTCATCTTACCTCACTGGCCACTTCTTGGTCTCCACTAATTCCACAGAGTTTAATTTATGGCCTGGATTATAGGTCACCCCTAACTAGACACCAAATGCCTGGTCCCAGTTTCCCATACCTAGTGTCACCTTGAATTGTTTTAGTACAAACAACCTCTCTCAGTAGGGCCTGCATCCAAGAGGATCCTGCAGACCTAGCTCTAGCTAACTAGACCTTTCCTCTGGTTATCAGCCTAATTTGCTGAGGTCCAAGCATGCTTGAGGATCCTTCTCCCACTCTTTGACAAGAGGAAAGATGGAAGAACATGCAAACCTAAAGTGAGAAGTTGGATAAATCTCAAAAGGCTATGGAAGGACCACTAACTTTGGCTTTTATAATTATATAAACAGATATATGCATTTGTGCCTACTTGTACACCTACAGATAAACCAACACCACCCTCAAACATTATTTCTAGCCCTATGTATCAGTGCCCTGGGGATGAGACAGTCCAAACTGGCATTTTCCTCTTCCTCTTCCCCATCCCAAGTCACAAACCCCAAGTGTTTTCTGTCCTTTGCTTAGTACCCATTTGATCTGATGACTATTCCCTCTCTCTGTGACCCCACCTCTGTTCCAGATGTTGTCTTCAACTTTCTTGCTTCCTATGCTACAAGGAATGAACCTGATCCTTTCTGTCCTGCAGCTCCAGGTCCAGAAACACATGTGTAAAATATTCTTGAAGAAAAGCAGTGTTCTCATCACAAAAATGACAACTATGTGAGGTAATGCATCTGTTAATTAGCTATATTTAACCATTCTACAATGTGTATATACATTAAAATATCAGGTTATATATGATAAATACATACAATTTTTTCTGTCAATTGAAAAGATAAATAATAAACAGATCGCTGGGGTTGTGGAAGGCAGGACATACATAAGAAGGAAAACAAATGGAGAAGTCAGCTCAAGATAATTTTAAGGTAGGTTTCATAAAGCTTGATTAAGAGAGGGAAGAAAGAGAAAAAAGAGCAAGAGAATAAAAGGGGACATAAGATACTGAAATCCCTCAGGATGTGGAGGGTAGATGCCTTTCTCTTAGATTTCAAAGAACAATAAAGTAGTTAACAATAAAGTAGCTAAAGAAAATTGATCATTTTCTTTGAGCCACACACAGTTTGAAGTGCTTTACATACATTGATTTAATTAATGTAATAATCCCATGAAGTAGTAATCATGTAATTATTCTTGTATTTCATTTTATTTTACAGATCATATATCACATAGGGAAATATAGTAATTTGGCGAAGATCAGACAGGTATCAAGTGACAAATCCAGAGTTAGAACCCAGGCAATCTAGTTCTAGCAGTCGGCTCTTAACTACTCCTTGAGTCTATCACGAGAAGACAAATGTAGGTAGTTAGTATGTCTTTGTGAAGAATACAGTAAGCTGTCTGGGAACTCATTCTGGGTGACCCCAATTTTTTTCTTTAAAAGAAGAGGTATGAAGGTCTCCAGAAGTTCATTCATTAGAAATATAATGTGAGCCACAAATGTAATTTTATATTTTCTAGGGGCCACATTTAAAACATAAAAAGAAACAGGTGGTATTAAACCTACTATATCCCAAATATTATAATTAATATTGTGATAGTGTTTTAAGAATATAATATTAATTGTTGAGATATTTTACTTTTCTTTTTTCATATAAGCCTTAGAAATTCATTATACATTTTAAACTTTTAGCATATCTCAATCTACACCAATCTTGTTTCAAGTGCTCAGTTACTGGCATACTGGACTATGCTGTCATTGGTAGGAGGAGTAAGAGTGAAATAAGGATATGGACAAAGAAAAGGTATTTAGGAAGAGAGGTATATCGAGAAAACTGCAATTTCTCTACCTTGATTAGATAGGAAAAACAAATAATGTGAATTACAAGCAAAAGTTACGTTTACATTAAATAAGACAATATTCAATGTATATGAGTGTGCATATGTATATATGTATACAGTCAAATATTAGAGTCAGCTTTTATGACTGGTGAACTAGAAACATAACTTAACAACAGTAAAAATCTACCATCTCTCCCACAAGGGCCCTTGGGCTGCCTATAATATAATGCAGTCTTTCGGGGAGAATGGATCACTGGTTGTCTCTTATCTGTCCATCCTTGCCTAATTTTCAGCCATGCTGTTCCCAGTTCTCAGTTATATACAGCCTCCTCTCTGATCCAATGCTTCCGATCCCTTTATGTCCTTTATCTGTTTCTTCTTTCTCTTGAGCATCTCTCCCGTCATTTGGATGCCCACAGATTAGCATGGTAATAGTAGATTCATGTTGGCACCCTTGCCCTTTCCACACCCATGCCTCTCCTTCAGCTAGTTTCATTACTAGTCTGAAGCTACAGCTTATAAAGTGACACCAGAAATCATTCCATTAGGAGCCTACCTTTCAACATGGCATCCTTCTTTTAATTTCCCCCCTTTGTTTAAAGCTTGTCATCTCTTTAGTAGTGAATGTTCAGTAATGATCAAGGATGAAAAGAATTGTTCAATTGCCATTCAGGTTAAAAATCACAAGGGAGTTTATGAGAAGGCCAAACTGGAGGACAGGAGTTTGGAAGAGAAAACAAAGCGGCCAAGGGAGTAGATATCTATAAATATATTTTTAACTATATAGTAATATAACAGCTATGAAATTGAATCTTCTTCCCCAGGGTAAGTAACAGAGTATCATAGGCTTTGGCAGGCAGAATAACCCCCTTTTCAAGTTGGAAGATATCATCCTTTGATCAAAAACATAAGATCCTTTCATTTTCCTCACTACAGCCAGTGCCTCAATTTCAAAGGCCACTCGCTGTTTCTGATCTCTTATCAGTCAAGCAGACTCAGAACACAGACAGAAAACCACTTTAGCAGAAGCTGCTGTCTCCTTTGTCGCAAATGCAGACTTAAGGATGCTACCCTGCTAAAACACTACTGCTCAACACAGAAAGGCAGAAAAAGGGGCAGAGAAAGCCACCTTCATGACGGGAAACTAAAGAATCTACTGAGCGGAGCAGAGATGTCAACTGTAGGTGAAATATAGAAAGTTGCTAATGTGGTTACATAAATCCCTTTGTTTCTAAGCCAATTTCACTCCTAAAATCAGGGTTTCCAAAAGAAAAATCCTAGGATGTTGCCGGGCAGGTATAAGTATGACAGTGCAACTAGAAAGAAACTCAACCGTGTGCTTATGTGTTCTATTACCTAATGCATGCCAGGCACTGTGCTATCTTTTTTAGAGCACAGCAAACCCCACAATCACCTCAGCATGAGGAAAACACCTCAGAGAGTTAGACATTTGCCCGTGGCAACACTCTTAAGTGGAGGAACATTCAAACCTGTGCTTTTCCTCCCCTAAAGCCTAGGCTTTTTTCTTTTCTTTCTTTTCTTTTCTTTTCACTGTTTGTTTGCTTGTTTTCATCCTCTTTCTCCCACAGCACACTGCCTCCATAGAAACAGGAGATTGTTTGGCTGGGTTGCTCTGTGAACTAGGATAGTCAGAAGGACAAGCCCAACCATAAAAACATTTGTTTTTACTTTGTTCTTTCTGCGTACATTGTAGATGTACACCCCTCAAAAAAGGTTAGATCAAATAAATACAAGGTCCATGAAAACATCTCTGCCTATATCCACAATATAAATCATATTTGCCAAAATTTGTTCAATTTGCTAGATTCATGGCTCATCAATTTTAAACTACAGAGGGACTCACATGCTTAATTTCAGTGAAGTCAACAATGTAATGCTCTTCATGTGTTTTGCTTTTATGTCAGACCATTTAGTGTCACTCGTTCTTATAATTTATTCAATAGTTTTATTCAACAAAAGATAATTGGGCAAAGGACAAAACGGCAATGGACAGTTAGAACAGAATGGCAATTTGAACTGAACCACATATGAGCTACCCAGCTGTATTTCAGACTTACATTGCTTCCCCACTTTTCCTTGTGTGATATTTAGTCTCATTGTAGTTTCCTGGTATGTAGCTCCTCAAATCCTTAGAGTTCTAGACAGATAAGAATGTCTTTTGTATGTTACTGAGATGACTGGTGGTTGGGATCCCTAGATAGCCAAGGGATGGAGGCTTTAGGGAGAACCAGCTATATGATAAAGGATTTGAACTCTCAACTGTACCCTCTGACCTCTGGGGAGGGAGAGGAGTTGAACTTGAGATGATAAAGCAACTGCTAATGATTTAATCAGTCAGGTTTTCATAATGATGCTTCTATAAAAATTCAACATAACAGTTCAAGGCTGATGAACAGGAACACATCCAAGTGCTGGGGGGTGGTGAACCCAGCCCCCAAACAGTATTTTTAGTTCTTTAAATTAACTGTTCTCTACAGACAGTGTAGAGGCGCATGTCTATAATCCCGGCTACCCTGGAGACTGGGGCAGGAAGATCAAAAGTTCAAGGTCGGACTGGGTAACTTAGAGAGATCCTGTCACAAGATCTAAAAAATAAAGTAAAAAGGCTAGGGATATAGCTCAATGGCAGAGCACCCCTGGGTTCAATCCCTAGTACCATATACACACAACAAAATAGTTTACTGTTTTTATATATTGCCAGCTACCATCTCTATAAATGACAGCAATTCATATTCCCACAAGCTCACTGCCCCACACTTTTACAAATCCAAAGGAGCACTTTATCTATTGGGGGGTATTAATCTCTAAATGTCACACTCTCATTCATGGGAGCAGTCACCTATTAAAATATTTTCAATACATGTATTGAGTTCACACCTTTTTTCCAAGCATTTTGGTGTGTACATTGGTTTACAAATCAGGTAAGACAGGCAGTATGATTAGCAAGGATGAAAGTTTTCTTATGGTGCAACAGGAAAGGAAATCTGGGAAAATCAGATTGGAGGGTCTGGTAAATCATGTGAAGGCTAGTTTTAAAGAATTAACTAGATGAATAAAGAGGGAATGAGTATTTTAAGAAGACAGGAGAGACTGAAAGACTCCCTAGAGGCTGGAAAACCTAAGTATTCAGATCAAAGGAGACCACAGGGATCTAACAACTACAGGCCAGGGTAATCCCTGAGCTCATACATACACACAAGTGCGAATGACACTGGTGAAATTTGAGTAAGCTCTGTAAAGTAGGTAATGCTATTATATCAAAGCAAAATTTCTTGGTTTTGATAACTTGCCCCTGGGTAAATAAATGCCTTTGCTCTCGGGAAATACACACTAGAGTATTTAGGGATAAAGAAGGGTATACATCTACAACATACTTTCAGTGGTTCTGAAAACAAATAATAAAAAGAGAGAGAGAGACATGGGAGAGAAAAAAAAGAGTACAAATGTAGTAAAATGTTAACAATTGGTAAATCTAGGTGAAGAATACAAGAGGGATTTTTACTAGTTTTTCAATTTTTCTATAAATTTGAAATTATTTAAAAATAACTTTCTTGTATTAATAGTCAAAATACAAGAATGCCTCCAGTGACTTTGAGGTGGTTCTGACTACAATTAAATGGAAAGTGGTGACAAATCCTTGTGCTAATCTGTGAAAGTTCTTTTTTCAGCTGTGAGATTTGAACTTTGTCCTGAAAGCTACGTGGAAGGAAAGAGTAATGAACTCCATTTTGCATTTTAGAAAGGTTGTTTTAGCAGCTCTGTGCAAATGGGCCTGTTGTGGGACCAAATGAGAGGCAGGATGCCAGGTGGGAAGCTGCCATGACAATTCAGCCAAAGGAAAGCCTAGCTAAGGCGAGAGAGAGAGAGAGAGAGAGAGAGAGAGAGAGAGAGAGAGAAAGATTATGTGTCACAATCAGAAGTATTTCCACTAAAGCAGCAGGAGTGAGCTGTTATGCAAAATACAGCCCAGCTCACTGCATCAGCTGAGCCAGCAGACAAGGTAACTCTGACTTATCACCCCCATTCCACCACTGGCCAGTAAGGGGCTTCATAGACCCAGACTCATCCAGCCACACCCCAGTACCCTTTGCCACCACACCTAGCAAACTATTCCTGAAATCTGCCTGTGTTGTACATGTTCCCACAACTGGAAGGAAAAGGAGATAAGCAAAATGATTCACTAGTAAGCAAAAACATGCCGGGGATTTAGCTCAGTGGTTTCGCCGGCTGGACCCAAGTTCAATCCCCGGTACCAAAAAAAAAAAAAAAAAAGAACAAGAACTAGTAAGCAAAAACATACATAAGATAACTGATGAAAAGATAGGAAAATAATAGAACCTACAAAAAAATCCAACATAAAAACATAAAAGTTAGTAAGCTAGTCAAAACTCTGACAAGGTAAGCAATGCAACACAAAGAACAAAAACACAACTTAGAAAAAATACACTATAGGAAATAAAAAAAGTATGGAGATTTTGCCTAATTCTAAACAAATTTTATTCAATTGAAAGCTAATAAAATTGAAAGGTTTAAGAAAATAGGCAATATTCAAGAAGTATATGTAGTTGATTCAAAAAGTAGACTCTTGGACTGGTTTCTTAGATGAATACTTAGTTTAGATGTTTGTAATTCTGGGGACAACTTTCCAAACATATATTATTTTCCACTTCCTTTTGTTTAGATTCACTTTTCTATTAAGTAACTCTTTTATATACTAAGATGTTTTACTAACGTTATCCAGTGAGCTAGTACACAGTAAGAATTATGTTTTTGGCTTGTTATCTTTGCATATTGTTGTATGCATATTTCCTGATCTATTTTCTTTAAACTTTATTTATGATATATCTTGACATTGAGTTGTATATCTCTATATAATAAAATGCTTTGAGATTTTCTTCATCCTCTTTAATTTTATAAAAATGTTTCATACTCAGAGATCAGATATTCAATATTATTTTTATACAGGTTTATAATTTTTAAAATAAAATATGAATATTTTTCTCATAATAATCATGCTCACTGTGGGAAACTTGATAAAAACAAAAAGGTATTTAAGAAAACATTTTTGTTCCCTCTGCTTCACAAATATTTAGTAGGAATTTAGGAAAAATTAAATAGTAGGAAATCTATTAATGAATTTATATTAATGTACCAAAGAAGATAAACTATATGATCTCTGTAGATGCCCTCAGATATATTTTAGAAAAAATAAACTATGTACAGAAAATCAGAATAAAGTTATAAAGATTCAAGGAGATATAGAGAATAGAGAAACAATAGAGAAAATAAATAAAACTGAAGCTAGTTTCTTGAAAAGATTAACAAAACTGACAAACCTTTAGAAATAGACTGACCAATAATGAGAAAAACTCAAATTATTAAAATCTAGAACAAAATAAAGGGCATAACTATTGACCTTACAGAAACAAACAAGCAAACAAAATATCAAGGAATTCTATAAGCAATTGTATGCCAACAAATTAGATAACCTAGATAAAAATGGACAAATTCTTAGAAAGATAGAAATGACAAACTGATTCAAAACAAGGTAGAAAATATACGTAGAACCCAAACAAGTAAAGGTGTTGAATTAGTAATCAAAAAGCTTTCTGCAAAGAAACTCCCAGGACCACATGGCTTCACTGGTAAATTCTACTAAATATTTAAAGAAGAAATAACACCAATTACAAACTTTTCCAGAATACAGAAGAGTAAGGAAACCTACTAATTAACTTGTTCTGTAAGGTCAATATTATTCTAATACCAAAATCAACATCACATGGAAAGAAAACTACAACACACAAACCTTAAGAATATAAACTCAAATACCTTCAATAAAATACTACCAAACTGAATTGGGCTACATATAAAAAAGATTATACACCATAATCACGTAAGAGTTAGCTCAGGAATACAAGGATGTTTCAGCATACAAAAATTAGTCAATGTATTATGCCATATTACTAGAATAATGAATAAAAACCTAATGACTATCAAATGCATAAAATGCACTTGACTGTCTGATAGTAAACCTGGGCCTCAAATATTTTTAAAACTTCAGCTAATCTAATGTAGCACCAAGGTTAAGACCCTCTGTTCTATGTCTGTTTTGCTTATTGGAAAGAGCTCCTTCCTAAAGATAAACTTGTAAACTTAATTGGGGATCAAGCTATTACCATTAAAAATTTCAGATCATATTGTGAAATATGTAGGCTCCAATCTGGTAGAGTTTACATTGGAAAACTTTCTTGACCAACTACTTTAGACTAATCAAACTGCACACTTAACTGGAAGGAACACCAGATTTTCGGTGTTTTGAGTGGGTATGAAAGAATGATCCATTTGAGGAATTTCAATGCACGCAGTCTATAAAGGATTTCTTTCATGGAGAATTAAGTTGTTCCAGAAGATGGCTGTCATATAATCTTGACCCACAAGTATATCCAGGAATTGCTGAAATGCAAGCGGAGGCTAGAAATATGTTTGGACTCTTTGAATTGAACCTGATATTTAAGATTAAAATAATGTGTCACAAATCAGGTTACCAGTATAACAATAACAAAGATCCCACAGGAACTGAGAGTGTGCATTCTACCTATGATTTCTATTAATCTATTCTGGTTCTCCATAATTAATATTAATGTGAATTCTGGAGGATTATTGTAGGAGGGGAATGCCTTATTCACAGGAGACAAGGACTTAAGGAACTCAAAGTACTCACTATTTTCATCTCAAATGTTGCTGCAATAATCATGGTTCTGAAATTTAAAGACGCCAACATTGTTTTGGACAATAAATCAGCCATTGCCCTAGTTGAGTTTAAGAAAGGAAACATCATGGCTTTCATCACCCTTTTTAATTCTCCTGAGGAAAAGAATATGGTTATACAATATTACAACCTTCCAATTATTGGGGGAGATTGCCCACTAATACTTCTCAGATTCTCATCACTTAGTGGGTCATTCAGTCACTAATTCATTTTTATCTTCTGGGATTACTAAAGAATCCACAGTGTTTCTGGTTACTCAGGACAAACAGCACTGTCTTCAGAGGTCACTTAGCCCCTACCTCTCTTTATCTTCACTACAAGAACTTGTTGCCATTACAATCTAAAGTAATGAATCAAGATAGATTCCAGCAAATATGACTGAAGTTGAGGAAACTTGGATTCCCCATGCTCATGGAATTCCAACTCACAAAAAATCCTGGCTTATTTGCTCAAGTGGAGTGGTTCAAATGACAGGTGACACTGTCAATATAATACTGTATGATACATGTTAAGTCCAAGAACATTCTCATTTATTCATTCTTTTGCTCAGCACGATTAGATTCTGGTGGAAGAAAAGTAATAAATAAGTAACAAATAAGTTCATGACCTAATATAAGACAGTGATAAAAATCAAGCAAGGTAAGGATGAAGGTGATGGCATTAAACCATGGTAAGCAACAGGTCTCTCAATGAAGGTTGTAGAACAATGAGAGGAAGAAGAGGCTGGGAAGAAAAATGGGTGGGTGTGGGCCTTTGTTTTTATTCTTACCCTGGGCCTCCCAAGTGGTAGAAGTGGACCAAACTCCATAAAAACACAATCTTTTATTACCCTTTTTGATTCTCCTCTTGGATTTAGCACTGTGATATCAACAATGTTTTGTTTTGCAGTGCTAGGGATCAAACCCAGTGGCTCTCAAGCACTAGGCAAGTGCTCTGGCACCAAGCTACATCCTCAATCCTTTTTAAATTTTATTTTGAGGGCCGGGGATTTACCTCAGTGGTTTCGCTGCCTGCTGCGCATGCGCAAGGACCCGAGTTCAATCTCCGGTACCAAAAAAAAAAAATTTTTATTTTGAGACGGAGTCTTACTAAGTTATTCAGGCTGGCTTTGAACCTGTGATCTGGCTGCCCAGTAGCAGGGATTATAGGCCACAAAATTGTTTTTTAAAAGGCCTTTGAGGAATAGTTAGAATATGATAAACTGCGTTTGTTTAAAGTATAACATTTAATGTTTTTACACATCTACCCAATAAAACCATCACAATAATCAAGATAATAAATATACCCAACCCTCCACCCCCAATTTCCTTGTACATTTTTGTAATCTCTCCTGATTATCCTGGACTGACCTCCCCATCCACAGGCCCCTAATATTAGTTCACATCTCTAGAATTTTTTCACAAATTGATCATACAATATATACCACTTTGGCCTCTTCCACTTGGCATAATTGTCCTGAGATGCATCTATGCTGTAGTGTGTACCAACAGTTGATTCCTTTTTATTGCTGGGTGGAATTCCATTGTATGTATTAATTTTCATCAATTCTTTTGTTTATGGACATATGGACCATTTCCAGTTTGGGGCTATTTTATAAAAAAGCCAATATTTGAGCACAAGTCTTTGTTTGGCCATATGCTTTTGTTTCTCTTGAGAAAATACTTGTAGCAAAATGGCTACATTGCATAGCAGATACATGTGTAAAATTTTTTTAATGCCAATGTCTTCTACATTTGTATTTCTACCAGCAGTGTGTAAGAATTCTAATTTTTCCACACTCTAAACAACACTTACTATGGTCAGTATATTTAATTTTAGAAATTCTAATTGTATAGTGATAGCTCATTGTAGTTTAATTTATATTTTCTTAATGACTAATTATATTTGATATCTTTGATGTGCTTTTTTATCACTGGCATTTTATTTTGAGTGAAGAATCTATTCAAACTTTTTGCTCATTTTTAAATAAGTTATTTTCTCAGTATTGAATCTTAAAAATTTTGTGTGGATTCTGGATACTAGTCATTTATAAGACGTGCTTTAAAAATATTTTTTAGTTTGTGGTTTATCTTTCCATTTGCCTTTTTGTCCTCCTAACAATTACTTGGAAGAGCAAAAATTTTTACATTTGATGAAATCAAATTTATCAATTATTTTCTTTTGTGATGATCTGAGTAAGCTCATCTAACTCAAAGTCATAAAGATTTTCTCCTATGCCTTATGTAGGAGTTTTATAGTTTTGTTTTACATTTACATCTATTAGCCATGTTGAGTTATTCTTTTATATGATACAAAGATGGATCAAAGTTTCTTTTTTACTATTTTTCCTTTTTTTCTGCTTGTATAGGGATCTACCTCTTCAAATACTATTGGTGGCATCCTTTCTCCACTGAATTGTCTTTGCACCTTTTAAAAAAATCAGTTTTCATATGTGTGAGTCTATTTCTAGATTTTCTATGTTGTTTCATTGATCTATTATTTAGCTTGATTCAATATTACACTGTCTTAATTCCTTTAATTTTATAAGAAGTCCTGAAATTAGGTGGTGCTAGCCTTCAGCTTTAATAGACTTTTTTCAAAGTTATGAATCATCTCCAAGGAGCCAGCTTATCACAAAAGCACAGTCATTCAAAGCACTGATATTTTGGTACTTCATTATGTCTCTCACCAACAATTCCATTATTCCCAATCCATCCCCTGAGAGAGGGCCCTGGGAATCATATTTCTTCTTTGTCACCTGAATCCATCGTTAGGCTCTGTAATACAAGAAGCAAGAGAGGAAGCTACACTGGAGGAGGGAAAAGAACTCCCTCTTTCCTGTTTGCTCCCTGCTCTTGTGAGCATCACTCCAGTACTGCACCTTCACCCCAGCAGCTGCAGAGCCTCCTGTAGTGGCAGAGGAATCCATTTTGTAGTTTATCAAACAACTGCAAGACCAAACCCATCACACCTGCACCTCCACCCCCAGGGGCACCAGAACAACACTCTTAAACCTCTGAGTATTTGCTTTTCTACATTTCCAAAATTTTAATAATCCCAATCATCTTCCTCCTTCTTTCATCAGTTCTAAGGGTAAATTCTTCCTGCAGGTGCTACCTCTATGGTGATTTAGAGCTCACTTTTTACCTAGTTACCTCGTTAATAACTTTATGTCTAGCTTAACTTGGTTAGCATCCAACAGATTGGTGATGCTCAAAGCACAAGCCTGGGACCAGCAACACCAGCATGGCCTAGGAACTTGCCAGAAATACAAATTCTTATGCTCTGCACCAGACCTACTGGATCAGAAAGTGGAGTTGGGTCCTGGAATATGTTTTGACAAGCCTTCCAGTTGACTCTGATGCACACTAAAGCGTGAGAACACAATGAAGTATGTAAGACTTAAGTGAGGAAAATGAGCCTATTATATCAATCCAATGAAGTAGTCCCACTCTGAAATTTGAAAATTATGTGTTTTTCAAAGATGCAAGCACTTGACAGTTTTCACAATTTCTTATAAAACTATACATTTTCCTACAATCCAAAAATTTGACTCCCTGGTATTTATTCAAATAAAATGAAGCATGTCCACACAAAAAGTCTGCACATAGTTTGTACCAGCTTTAATCATAATTGCCAAATCTTGAAAGCAACTAAATATCCTTCAGTGAATGGATGAATAAGCTGTTGGATATAGAGACAATGAAGTATTATTCAGCACAATGAATTATTATTCAGCTTT
The DNA here is from genome assembly GCF_053883595.1 of Heterocephalus glaber. Lineage (NCBI taxonomy): Eukaryota > Metazoa > Chordata > Mammalia > Rodentia > Bathyergidae > Heterocephalus > Heterocephalus glaber. Next base: position 79,054,924 of record NW_028258315.1, on the reverse strand, counting down.
CAAGTCACAAAGGACTTGGAGGAAATTTAAATAGATTACTGCTAAGTGATAGAGAACAATATGAAAAGCCTACAGTACTACACGAGTCCAACTATATGACATTCTACCAAAGGCAAAAGTATAGAGATAGTAAAATGAGCAGTGGTTGCCAGAGGTTGGTGGAGAGGGATGGTCAAATAGTCAGAGAAAAAGACAGCAGTGAAACTCTTCTATATATCATTATAGAATAGCAAATTTGAGCTCAGCCTGGGCAATTTAGTGATTTAGCAAGACCATGTCTCAAAATAAAAACTTTTTTTTTTTTGGTACTGGGATCGAACTCTGGTCCTTGCGCTTGTGCAGCAGGCAGCAAAACCACTGAGCTAAATCCCCCGCCCAATAAAAACTTTTAAAAAGAGCTGGGAATGTAGCTCATTGCAAAAGCCCTGGGTTCAATCCTCATTAGGAAATAAAATATGTAACAACACTAAGAGTGAATCCTAATGAAAACTGTGGACTTTTGGTGATGACAATGGGTAAATGGAGGTTTCTCCATGGTACCAAACACACCATTCACACAACTTTAGGATATTGATAGTGGGAGAACTTTGTGTGTGTGTGTGTGTGTGTGTGTGTGTGTGTGTGTGTGTGTACAGAGTGGACAGGGGCATATGGGAACTCTACTTTCTACTCAATTTTGCTCTGAACCTAAAAGTGCTCTAAAAATAACATAATTAATGTAAAAATATAACTATGAAGTAAATAAAAATCGTGCCTACTTCAAACATAAAGAAATTGAGATAAAAAAGACTGATTTACCTAAGATATAACTGTTAAAAGGAAAAAAGATTCAAGATTTAAGTAGACTTGTGCCTTTAAGTAATGCAGAACAAAAAAGTCTCAGAATTATAGAATATTAACACTGAAGATTCCTTAAATGCAACCTTAAGTGACACTAGCACCATGAATAGATTTTTAAGATCTCAAAGACCAAGATATATTCTGGATCGATCAAATAATAAGTTCTGGGATGTGACTCTGTGTCTGCATTTATTGAAGTTGCATGGTCATTATTCTAATAAAAGGTTTGAGGTCTAGTTGACTGAGTCAAAGAATAATGGGGAAAAAATTAAATCTTTGATGAGAATGCTTCCATTCACCATGGGGCAAGAGTGTAATACATTCCCTTTCTACCTCAAAGAATTAATTTTTAAATCATTGATGTCTGAAGCTGTTAGAAAGAAGTATAATTGTTTTCCTTTGAATTTTTAAGATTTGGCGTGGTATCCTAAAAAGAGCAGGGTTAGTGGTCATACATTCCAGAAGCAACTGACACTTAACCACTATCTTGGAAAGTTTGCCTCTCTAGACCCTTGATTTCCTTATATGCAAAATTAGTGTCTTAATTTCACCTAAAAATCAAATAAAACAATGTGTATTTTCCTTTTTCTTTTTTGTAAATCTCCAGAGCAATGTAGTGTTTGTTTTAGAAGATAATGAACTTAAGGGCTGGGGATTTTGCTCAATGGCACCACACCTGCCTTGCAAGTAAGTGCAAGGTCCTGAGTTTGATCCCTGGTACCAAATAATAATAATAATAATAATAATAATAATAATAATGAACTTAAAATGACACTGATGGTGCACAGAACAAGGACTGGGTCTCACTCTTGGTATTCATTAGCTGCTCTTAGGGAAGAGCATGTAAGCTTTTTTGAAAGACCTACTCTCATCTATAATATGTACAAAGCAAAATCAATACCTTCATGATCATCTTGGGAATTAACGCTTTGAACAGTATGTGGCACCTAGAAGTTAGTTTAAAAGTGTTACTTTCCCTTTCCCACAGCCACTTACATTTCTTATGTATACCACCATGCATTTCAAAACATACCAAGAAAAAAGTAAAGGTTACCCGAGATCATTATTTGATTATGAATGATCTGTCCAAAAGGAGTCTTGAGCCTAAGGAAGGGCATTCATCCCTTGTTCTTGGTGAAAGGATCTCAATGTCACCAATATGCCCGTTTGCAGGGGATTATCAAGTTAATGAGATCCCAATAAACATACCAACAAGCTACTTTACTGTACACATGTTGATTGTAAAGTTCACAAGCAGTTAAGAAATTAAGACAGAAAACACTGAAAAGAAAAAACCATAAGGAGGAACTGCTATACCGGTCCTTAAAGAATCCTACAAAGCCTCAATAATTGAAACAGTATAGAACTTGTGTATGAACACACAGGCAAACCACTAGAATAAAAAAATCCAGATATGTCCAACAAAATGTAGAAATCCAGTATTTGATCAAAGTGATATCTTTTTAATCTTTTTTCAGATATGGTATTGGGATATGTAGATGATCATTTGGGAAAAAAAGAAAATTAGATTAATTCTTCAGATCATACGCAAGTGTAAACTCCCAATTGAACTTAACAGTAAAAAGGAAAATTAGAGAAATAGAGAAAAATATAAACAAATCCCCTCTTTAACCTGGGCCAAGGAGAAGATTTCTATGACTAAACACCTACGTGCAATAAGAAAAGCCTGATAAATTTCATCACATTAAAATAATGAATGTTTGCATAGACGCATAGAGTCAATATAAATGGCGGACTGAGGGAAAAACTTGTAACATTTAAAACTGAAGGAGTGTTGCTCAAAAATCCTAAAGAAAAATAGATAAAATATAAGCAGGAAAAAAAGAGAAAAGCATAAGCACGTAGAAAAATAGCCCTTATGCAATAGCACAATATAATTGTTTTAGTCCATTCAGGCTGCTACAACAAGCTACATAGACTTAATAGCTTATTAACAATATAAATGTATTCCTCATTGTTTTGGAGATTTGGAAGTGGTAGATCAAAACACCAACAATGTCTGATAAAGGTTTCCCTCCTTGTTTTGTACAGCTGTCTTCTCACTGTGTTGTCATGTGTAGGAAGGCAAGGAAGCTGCCAAGCTGTCTCCAGCATCTGTTAAAAGGACATTAATCCCATTTGTGGGAACTCTACTGTCATGACCTGACCACCTGTCTAAAGCACCACTTCCTACCACCACCATACTGAGAGTTAAGAGTTCAACATATGAATTTTGGGAAGATGCAAATATTCAGCTTATAGCCACTACTCACAATAAAAAAATGTAAATTAAAACTATAATAAGATATAATTTCCCATTAGCAAACATCAAAAAGCTTGATAACACACTATTGATAAAGCTGTGGGAAAACAGGCATGTTTAAGCATTGCTAGTAGAATGCAAAATGAAGGCAAATTCCCCTATGGGGGAAAATTTGACAATATTTAACAAAACTAAATGTGCAATTCCACTTCTAGGAATTCATCTTAAAGATGATAGATAGATAGATAGATAAATCGCTTCAAGGGAAAAAGAGGAAACAACATTCTGTTTCCTTTAACAACAACAACAAAAAAAACCCCGATAAGACCACAAAACAGAGGTAGGAGAAAACTGAGAAGGTAGAAGGGGTATAGGAGAGAATAAAACTTCTGTATAGGTTTTTATATAGTTTAGAACTTTGGAAGCATGTCATCATTGTACTTATTTTTAAAATTACAGCTGAGTGGTAGCACATCCCTGAACCACTGACTCCTCAGGAGGCTGAGGCAGGAACATCACAAGTGAACATTAAAAATGAAAAAAAAAACAACCCCAATGGCTGGTGATACAGCTCAGTAGTATAGCACCCCTGGGTTCAAACCCTAAGTATTAAGAATATTACACTAAATGAGCAAAGATGGGAAAAAGAAAAATTAAAAACCTAAAACTGGAAGCAAATTGAAATAATAAATTAATTATAGTTCATATGAATGTCATACACAAAATGAGGGGAGAAAGGAAAAAGCTAAGTAACGTTGCAGAGTATTTGACTTTAAATATATATCCTGGGTCTAGGGCAGGTTGCAGAACGGGGAAAGAAAACTACACACAAAACCTACACTCTTTTTTTGTAAGTTTGTTTATTGAACTGTTATGAGCAAAGTCATTCTGAAACTATTTTGGATAAATTACAGCAATGAAAGAATAATTGTGCCCATTTCCTTGGGAACCATAGTTCTCACTCTGCAAGAAGGAACAAGCAAATATGGGATGGCAGAAGGTAAGAAAGAACCCTGTAGAGATGAGCTGGATTAGGAGGTACTGGTGAACTCAAGATATAAAAAATATGTATCCACACAGACATATGTACATGTATATACTTAAGTATGTGTTTGTATGTGTGCATACGTGCACATATTGATTAGCTCTGTCTGCTGAATGGCCCTAGAAGCCAGCATATCTCAATAACAATGAGCCTATCTGTACCTGTATTTTCATTTTTAGTATCATTTCTCTCTGAAACAAACCAGGGCTCTCCAGAAAAATCGCCAGTTCTGGGGCTAAGAAAGGACTGTACAATGTAAGTCTGAAATGGGTTATAAGGAATTGCTCAAAAAAACAGTGAGGCCAAGCCATCAAGATGTAGGCTCAGCTTAAAGGAATTCCACTGGCCAAATCTGCGACAATCTGAGATCCAAAATATATAGAGTGGGATGAATTATAAACTGCTTGGAGGAAAAAAAGAATCAATAAATTCATAGCACATAAATTAAAAAGTGACAGAGGAGGTTATCTCATTTATAGTAGAATACCAAGGGCAAACTAGTAAATGTGGAATATAAGAGTTAGAAAATCATCATTTCAAAACCATTGTAGAGAAATTTGGTTCATGTAAGACTCTTAATGGACCTAGGGGAACACTTAATGAGGGACAGAATATTTGCATGATCTTAATGTATTTTCCCACAGATTGCTTATTAGTTGTAAAAGTAAAAACAAAACAAAACAACAACAAAACAGTAGACATAGGGACAACACTTGATCAGGTGATCAAAATCAGTATCATCGAGGTGGAACAGAGGAACAATGAGGGCCTCCAAGTGATATGCTGAGAGGGACACAATGTCATTTACACAATACTTAAGCCAGAAAGGCATAATCTGAGCGTAATCACTAGGAAACATCAGGCAAACCCAAAATGAGGAACTTTGATTATGAAAAACAAAGTCTATGAAAATTTCCCTGGTTAAAAGAGGCTACAGAGACATGGAAACTAGGGGCAATATCTTATCCAAGACTGGTCCCTGAACTGGAAGTCAAGTTGGGGTTAGAAGCGGAGCTAAACAGGGCATTACTGAGTAATAGACAAATTAGCACAGATTAGATAAAAATCTTCTATTAAAATATTTACTGAAGTTTTGACTGTGTTGTGTTTAGGTAAGGCATTATCACTATTCTTAGGAAATATACACTGTGTGCTGACAGAGAGCTTCATAGATGTAGTGGACTCTCAAATGATTAGAAAATATCTGTCTATATACATATATATACATACACATAACACAAGCACACGAACACAAACATGTTGTGAAGATATGCACAAGTGACAAAGCAAATGGGATGAAATGTTAATAACAGATGATCCCAGGCAAAAGACATACTAGTGTTTTTTATACTAATCTTGTCTTGCAACTTTTGAATACACTTGAATTATTTCCAAATAAGAAGTATTTCCAAAACAAAAGAAGGAGTTAGGGGTGTAGTTCAGTAGTGAGTGCTTGCCTAGCATGCACAAGGTCCTCCTAAGTTGGTGGGGAGAGGTACTATGAAGTTGATTTGAAAGACAAAAAAAATAATTTAGATTTGGTCAAAATACTGTAGGTTGATATCAAAATAAGCCATAAATTCATTTTAGTCCAAGTCTGAAAAATGTGGCAAGCTAATTTTGCTTAAATAACTTCATTATTTAATGTTTATAAAACAATTAAAAACAGTTTTAATATAACAGCTTACAAACTATAATATAACCAGTGAAGTAGAGTATATTCACTATATAGTGATGACTTGCCCCAGATACCATTAATAAACTGGTATCTCAGTCTCTTGCTAGGAAGACCTGTTTAATGACCAGGAAAAAAAAAGTAGCTAATAAACACCCTTTATAGATTTGAAATCAACTTTTAGAACATTATACTTGAAATTACATCACATTTCTTATTCCAAAATAATGCCTTGAGACCCAACAGTAATATTATCTAGTTTCACCTTTTAACACTTACCTTTTTAGTTAAATATTAAGATTCTGAGAGGAAAGGATACAGAATTAAGTATTTCATGCCCTGTGAAATTGTAACGTCCTTTAGTTCACACGAAGATTTAGAATCTGACACCACAATATTTTTTATCTCAATATTTGCTTCCTCGGTATTCAGATAGCTTACATTAGAAACCCAGCTATTCCCTTTCTCAATGAGCAGAGGTGGTTTTCTAGGATTGGTTTGTGTTATATGACCTCAGGTCTGTTTTTCTTTTTTCGTCTTGTTTTGTTTTAAAGGAAACAAATTTGTTATAGATTGGAGATACTGCTACTTTTTAAAAGCTTCCTGTTCATATACCATACCAAGAAAGTACAATTTATTTACAAATTATATGCTACTTATACTTTGAACAAATGAGCTAATCGTTTGTTTATCTAATAAACTGAGTTTAAATAGCGATTAGTGGCCACTAGTAAATGAAATAGTTTTTTTATTTAATTCCACTCTGTAACGGTTGTATGTAAAAACGCCTCTGATAAAGGCATGACTTACAAAAGTTAACATTTAATTTCTCATAATTGCCTGTATAAGCATAAGGGAAATTCATAATTTGTAAATTTTCTGCTGCAGACACCGGGTCATGTCCTTGTAGTTCCAATTGACTTGGCTCTATTAGCATGTAATGTTTTCAGCATTGGCAGGGAGATAAAAGGGAGAATTGAGAGTATGGGAAGAAAGTAAATTTAAGTAGGGTAAAAAGGAACCAGAAGAAAAAAAGGAAACAACAGAGTAAGGAGAAATAGAATGTCAGTGGGAAAGAAGACAGAACGGATGGTCAGAACAAGGAAATAATTAAAAGTTTTCTCACCTGGAGGGTTATTCATACAGACTCGGACATGAAAGTGTCTTATTCATGTTTTGATAAAGGGGAACATTTAATTCTCATTCAGAGAGTGTCATTATTTTTATTTCACATTGCTTCTGTTCTTTTACTATCAGTTCATTTTATGTAAGTTAAAATAAAACCTAGCTTGCATGAAAGTTCTTTAATTCTTCCACAAGCTTTAAGTATTGTTCTTGCTAAAATTAGAGATGGATGTTAAAATGGTACTGCATGGCCGGTCTGAGCAGAGGCTGCTCAACACGCCTGGAATTTGTAAGAATTGTCAACTATTAATAAAGCAGATTTCTTCCTGTTGTCATCGTGTACTATCCTTTGAAGCATTCCCTAAGGAATCTTTTTAAACAAGCTTAGATAGAGTTTGTCATGGTATCATATAACCACTACTGAATTGTTCTGAGTTTTGAATCAGCCATGTATCTTTTGTGTGAAAAAGAAAAATAATCTATCATAAAAGTGGGTGAAAGGTGACACTTTCTCTAATCATTATATCCTGGGAATACATATTTATAAATGTTTTCAAACATTAGCTTGGTAAACACGTACTACTTTCTCAGATTGTTCAAAATATGAACCGCTGACCTTAATAATTGCTACAACTTACTTTGTAGATAAACCTGTGGTTTCCTGACCATCCAGCAGCTGATAATGCTCTATGTTAAAGAAAGAGTCCATGTTTATATTTCTTTTCAGTACTCTAATTTTATGATTAAGTCTAGACATAATTTAAATTAACTGTCTCAACTTGTCTTAATGTTTATATAATTTCCTTCCAGTATTTTATGACAAGGTATAGACATTCAAAATACTGTCTCAACTTGTATTACTATTTTTATAATGGTCCAAACTATATTAATTCTTCTTTAATAATCTGTTATTATACAATGAAATTATTGAGGTTATTTAAAGACAGTGGTAGGGGCGAGGGTATGGCTTAGTGGTAGGGCATTTACCTACCAGGCATGAAGACACTGAGTTCTATTTTGGGGGCATAAAAAGGCAATGATGTAACAAAACTCAACTCAAGAGATCATTTTTCCTCTTATCTAAAAATTATCTTTCTCTTTCAGCCAGGCATGGTGGTGCACGCCTGTGATCCCAGCACTTGGGAGGCTGTGGCAGGAGGGCTGTCATGAGTTTGAGGCCAGCCTGAACTACACAGGAAGATCCTGTCTCAAAAAACATTAAAAAATTAAAATTATCTTTCTCTTTCAAATCTTACAACTAATCCATACACTGTAATTTTTAAAGTAGAACAATTTCCTGGCTTCAAAGGTACCAACTTAAAGGTTGCATGGCAATGCTGCCACAGAGTGATGTACTCATGGCACACAAACAAATTTTAAATAGGAATGAGTAACGATGACTATATTTTGGTTTCCACAAGCTCCTACAATAAATGGTATCCTCATTTTTAATTAATGATGCAGTTGACTTCAGGCATACACAGACTTCTAGTAAAACATTCTGGTATATTTCACCCTTAACAACAGGCAATATAATTTCAAGAGTGTTTTTTATAATAGTCACTCATAAATGTTACCACTGTTCTTGCATTATTTGTATAACATTCATAAATACATCCACAGTGTTTCTTCTGTGTCCCTCAAATAATATTGTCTGCCTTTTAAACAGGAGGCAGCTGAGGCAAAATGATATAAAAGTAACTTCCCCACTAATTAATTAAGGTTCATTGTGATTCATGAGCTTCTAATTCCTGTGCTTAAGACACCAAGATACCATTTTCTGCCATCTCTGCTTGATATTTATCTCAAATAATACCAAGATTAGTTTAAGAATTAGGCCAGGGTCATAGATAAAGTACTATAGAATTTTAGAGCTGATAAAAATTTTAAAGATAATGTTCCCAGAATTTCAAAGGAAACTGATGTCCAAGAATATGAAAAGACTTTATAATCTGCATCCCTAGTTGAAGGCATGAAGAGGATGTATGAACGACTAGGAAGAAGGTTAAGTACATTTGATAAATACATAAGGGTAAGAAAACAAAGTCTTGGCAATGGAGGTAACTAGACATATTCTATGTTATCCTGTGGCGGCAGAATGGTTATGGAACCATAGAAAATCCTTAACCTCTATGCAGTTGTGAGCTGTGAAGCTAACCTGCTGAGGCTGTTCCTTCCCTACCAAAGCAACAAACAGGCTGCTTCCCACCATCACTTAAGATATAAAGATCTATCCCTAGATCCATTTCATAAGCAGCAAACACACTGGACTACTACAGTCATAATTTTTTATTAACGGAAAATACTAGCTTTTAATCAAATCCACAGAAAAAATGTTTTAAATAATGATGCATATTCCGTTTTTGAAATGTGAGTATAGAAGCAAGAAAGGAAGGAAGGATGTGTCAGGGACAGTGTTAATCTACATGACTAAGGGTGTGGAGGGAAACCATTTATACTCAAAGTGAAAATCCCTTTCTATTTTAAGGAACACTTTTTTAAAGAATTTCTCAAATGAGTCACCAGGGCAAGATCATATTCTTCCAGGACACTTATTTTCAAAAGAATAAGCTTTTATTCTGTTTTTTTGTTTTGTTTTGTTTTTGGTGCTGGGGTTTGTACCCAGCACCTTGCACCTATTAAGCAAGTGCTCTACTGCTGATCTGTGCCATGAACCTAAGAGTGCACTTTTAAAGCATCGATAAGAGAGAAAAAGTTAATCTGACAACAAGGAAAAAGCAGAGTTGATTTCCAAATGCCCTTTCTGTTCTAATCAGTCCACAAGAGCACGAGTAATTATTGCAAATGATAAAGATGCCAACTTTGTGGAGATGAAATCATTCAAACATGAGTTCTCTGTCCCAAGGCTTCATATGACAGCTTTTCTGTAGCTATTGGTTTCACAAAGCCTCTATTTTGCCCTAACATGATGTGTCTCAAGGGTAGAGAAGTGGATAATATGGTGCTTTAAAAACTTTTTCAGCTTTCAGGGTGAAATCATAATTGTGTATTTTAAACCAGGCTAAATAAAGACACATATGAATAGCTGCTGTCATATTGTTTGCTCATTTAAAATATGAGTAATAATACCAAAAAATACCAAAGTCTACACTCCAGATGTTCTTATAAGTCAAGATGGGGGTGCTACATTTATCCTCTCCTACACATCTCTGAATTTATTCTACCATATAACTCTCTTTACGAAAACTCCTACTTATTTCTTAAATAATTTTGTTTTATATATTTAAAGAGTTGGAACCACAAAATAAACTCATTTTCCCAAGTAATGAGGAAAACAGATCTTCATTTCCATATCCCAAAAGTCAACTGTGTAGAAATAAATTAATAATATAAAGTGGCAGACAACCTATTTATGAAGCTACATTGACAGCTCCGTGAAAACAAAAGTGGCTCACTTCTCCTCAAGAGAATTTGAGGACAGATCTTTGGTAGGAGAGGAATTAGTTTTTTTGATTGGTCTCCAAATCATCACTGGAGATTGCTTAATTCAGTCTTGGGCCTGAGAGAAAGCACACACACATACACCAGAAACCTAACCTCCTTCTGCATAAAGGAAAACCCTCTTGCTAGCCAAAAACTGCAGGATAATGTTCCAAGCAGAGTAAGGATAGAACCATTCCTCATTCACTCACTTATTCAACAACTATCTATTAGCAATTTCTTTGTGCAAGCCCTAAGCTAAAATGAAAAAGATGTGGTCTCTACCGTCAAAGCTTGAAATCCAGTAGAAGAGGAAATAAACTATTAACCTCTCTATTGATTAGGATTCTTTGTACTACAAGTGACAGAAGCCAGAAGTCTACTTCACATGAATGTATGTGTTAGGAATTTACTGGCTCATGTAACTGAATATTCTAAGCGTAGATTTCAGGCATGACTAGATTGAGCAACATCAGGAGGCACTCTCTCACCGACCACTGGGGTTTTCCTCTGGATTGATTTCACTCTCAGGTGAATTCCCACCTTATGGTGATAACAAAGCCACCGATAACTCCAGGCTTACATGTTACCAGCTTAAGAACTCTCATGGAAATACAGCTGTTGCCCAATAACTTTAGCACAAGTCCCAGAACTGATGCTAATTTGGTCTAACTGAGGTCATATTCTCAGGCCTACCCATCCTCAATAAGTACCAGGATGGAATATGCTACTTAGTCAGGCCAGTAAGCCCAAAGTGTGGGAAGGATGGTTCCACTAAAAAAGAAGATGTGATTCAAGAAGGAGAGAGAATACAGTAAACAGAGAGATGTCCACTGCAACAACATTATAAGGCTGAGCGTGAAAAGGACTAAAATAAAACAAAGATAGAGAATGCTAAAGGAATACAGTATAATTGTGATAGGAGGAGAGGGATTTAGGAGCCATGAGGGCAGTTAGCAAATTCACAGAAAAAAAAAACAAACAGCATTTCAAATACACTATTTTGGGAAAATATTTGGCAGAGATCTCTTATGATCTAGTAATTTGGCTCCTCCATATACACCCATGAGAAAAGAAACAAATGTCCACAGAAAAGCTTGTACAGTACACGAATGTTCACAGCTGTGTTATTCATAATACTCAAAGGATCCAAACAACCCAAATGTTCATCAGTTAAAAATTTCAGATAAAAAAGTGGTATATCTAAACAATGAAATATTTGGTCATAAAAAAGAATGAAGTGTGGATACATACAACAACATCAATGGATCTTAAAAACACAGTTAAGTGAAAGAAGCCAGAAACAAAAGACCACTTATTGTATGATTCCATCTACATGAAAGCTCCAGAATAGGGGAATAGAGATAGAAAATAGATTGATGATTATTTAGGGCTGGAGAAAAAAAAACAGAATAGAAGCAAAGGTTTGAAGTTTGTTTTGAGGTGATAAAAATATTCTAAAATCAACTGGGGTGATGATTGCACATACCTGTGAATATAATTAAAAAATTATTGAATTGTACATGTTATTCTGAATTATAGGGATGGGAGTTATATTTCAATAATGCTATTTTTACAAAACAATACCAAACTAATAGGATTCCCACATCTGTAATCTCAAGCTGGTGTGTATGAGGCTGGGGAATTATACAATGTAAGACACAGTGTGTTACCTCACTTGCACTACAAGTACTGTACAACCGTGTGAGTCTACCTACAGTGGATGCTAGGGCAAGCCGCCCAGACCTCCCTTTGGTAACTAACAGATCTGTTTCTGCAGCTGCTGGGAGTGTGTTGCTGATCCTCCAGAGTCAGTACTCTCCAGGAAAGGTCCTCAGCAGCACAGAGCTGCTTTCCCCAGCCCAGGCCTCTTGCCAGCAGGAGCCTGCACCTAGTGGCCGGTTGTCCTGAATGTGCAAAGACCAGCTCTGTCATTAGGACTCAAGATAGTTTTGAAAAGCTACCTATGCTTCAAGGCTCACCATGTGGTTGGCTGGGGCCTTTGTTGTGACTATATCTCAATTTAACATCTCACTCTACCCACTCCTGCTTCTTTCTCTTCCCTCCCCCCGACAGCCTGCTTTCCACACAACCCAATCTGCAATGTGTATAAGGAAATGCTTACAAGAAAAATCAGAAAAATAGATTTGGGCTAAACCCTAGAGGACCTTAAGTGGCATGCTAAGGAATTTGAGGAAATTATAGGAAAGTCAACATTATAAATGTGTTTAGGGGAAAACAACTCAGGCAACTAGGTTAAAAAATTATCTAGAAAAAAAATTATCTAGAATGAGATATGATAAAGAACAGAGATACAACCTAAAGGATTAAAAGATCAAGGTAGGAGTACGGGTCAAAAAAGGGTTACTGGAGGCCACAAATAGGACTATGGAAATGCAAATGAAAAATGAGAAATAAATTGCCAGACATCATCAGCAAAGTAAAGTGACCGGGTTTGACGAATGATGAGGTGAGAAGTAGTAAGAAAGAAGGTGAAAAAGAATACAAGATGTCAGGCTTGGAGTGAGCTAAGAGTAAGGAGAGTAGCACTACGGTGAGCTGTACCTGTCAGGCGCCAGACAGAAAACAAGCCACACCAGTTATTTTAACTGACAAAAGAGAATAAATACATCACCAGGTTGAGAGCAAAAGGGGTGTGATAGGGACATGGCCACTGCAGGAGGCAGCTGCCGTTATGAGGCCTGGGGAACAAAAGGAAGAGAGCGGGATTATTAAAATAGAGAAGTTTGGAGGAGCGACGCCTCAGATCTGAGACCTAGACCTTGAAGAGTATGTGCCCTCAATTACTGCTGCAATTTGTGAATTCGGTAGGATTCCATGGGGCTGGGACCCAAACCATTGAGGAGGAGGCCTCCGCCAGTGATCCTGGTGACTGGGGGTGCAACAGAGATAGATCTGACAGTGCTGGGAAAACTGTAAACAGGAACTTACAGAACAAATTGCCTCTGGGGAGTGAAGCGACACTGAAGGGCAAAACAATTACAGGAAGCAAAGAGGAAAGAGCAAGTCCCTTCCCTGTCCAGTCTCATGGTCTCCTTCTGATTGGCACAACCTCTGTACCCTCGCGTTAGCTATTTAATTTCTACAGTCCTCAATTTCCTCATCTATCAAGTGGGAGCTCACATGGCTCCTACCTCATAGAATTCCAGAGAGAAGACAGGGAAATGGTGCCTGTAATGTGGTACATACAGTGACCTCTCAGAAAATAGCTGTCTTTAATTATTATTAAAGTATGGAATGGAGGAGAGGAAAGTCTAATTAACAGTTTTGGGGTTTTGGTTTTTTGTGGGTTTTTTGGTACCAGGGATCGAACTCAGGACCTTGCGCATGCAAGGCAGGCGCTGGAACCACTGAGCTAAATCCCCAGCCATTTTTCGTTTTTTAAGGGGGTGGGGGGCAGAGATGAGTGAGATGTTGGGACATGTTGAGTTGGAGTGTCTTTAGTACAGATTTATTCCATTCCATTTCATTTCATCATATTTTATTTTAACTCAGAGTCTTACTATGAGCTGGCCTCAATCTCTCAATTCTCCTTCCTCAGCCTCCTGGAGTCCCGGGTATACAGGCGTATACCCCTAAACCCGGCTCTAGAACAGCTTTACTTAATGCAGAGAGAATTGGAAGTATACCTCTGGACTTGCTTGACAAATTAGGGCAAAGGTATTAACAGAGTGAATTTGTAATAAGGCCACACAACTTGGCTAATGTAACTTTTTGCTGATAATAGCCAGGATCATACAGGACCATGGGCAGAGAAAGATGAGTATGCTCAGGAGTTAGGTGGAAGCTTAGAAATGGAAAGGCACTAAAATTATAGCACACATCAGAAGACCCCAGGGGGCTTGTTCAAACACAGACTGCAGGATCCTACCACCCGAGTTTCTGACTCAGTGAGTCTTTGCGGTAGGACTTGAGAATTTTCACTTCCAACAGGCCCTCAAGAGACCCTGATGCTATTAGTTCAAACACTGTCGGGAGCAATGCTACATAATTTTAGGGAAAAATCATCAGCCCAGCTATGGAATTCTGAGACATAATTCCCTTTTGGCCTCCGGTCTCAGCTGAGACCTCAATGATCCCGGGAAGCTGTGATTCTCCAGGACAAGAAGCATCCTGGGAGCTGAAAACATCCTGGGAGGAACAAACATCTACTCAGTTCCTCGTTGTTCTTGGATTGTTACATCTTGTTTACAGGGATGTACTGAACTCTTTGCAAGTCATTTGTTACATTTGTTTCTCCCGATGTACTGAATAAAAGGTGCAGTAAGCTGGGGGCCGCCCAGAGCAGCACTGATCAGACCCAAAGCTCAGCTTCTTCTCAGTCTCTTTTTTTTACATTTCCTGTAATTCGCCGTGTACTGCCGTGGCTCGCAGGAGACCAGGACTTAACTGCAGAGGTTCTAGTAACGTCCCCTTTGCCTGTTCCCTACAAAGCACCACACTTTGAGCAGCAGTGGTCCAGAGCACAAATTAATCATTAAGTATCTACCACCTGTAAGGAGTTTCACAGGCATTATTTAATTCAATGAGTTCAACCACTGTAAGCGGTAGATATTATCATCTAATTTTTCAGAAAAGTAAATTTCAACTCAGCAAGGTAAATAACTTCCTCAAAACCACACAACTAGTAAGGTAATAAAACTGGTACTTTGATCGAGACCTGTCCAACTCCAAAGCCTGTGTATTTTTCATTATATGAGGCTCTCAACTTTTCTCTGGTAACAAAGTCAGGAGGGCAATGTGAGACTTGTTGGATAAGGTAGACTAAGAGTCTACAATGAGGTTTTAATTACACCAAATGCCAACTGCTGAATTTACCTTGCCAGGCTAGACCCATCTCCTGAAACCCAGGGCTCAGCTTCCTACCTAGCACCTTCAACTAATTATCATTAAATGAACCGAACTTTAATTATTAAGTAAACCCAACTTGTCCTACATTCACTGTCATAATTACCGTTCAATGTGCTTTAGCCTCAGTCTTCTTCCTTCTCAGCTAACGGCAACTCTGTCCTTGCAAATGCTCAGATCAAATATATTATTCTGGTTTTTCTGCACCTTCCACATTTAATCTGTCAGCCACTTCTTACCGCCTCCACTGCCACCACCCTGATCCAAGCCACCAGCATCTCTGGCACTGATTCCTGCAAAATCCATACTCCACTTCTATCCTTGCTCCTCTGGAGTTTATTTGCAGCTCTCAGCTGGAGCAATCTTTATAAATCTGAGTCATATCACGTCCTTTTCTGCTTGAAACTCTCCAATGACGCCTCACCGAATTCAGAAGAATGCAAGTCTTGCATGACCCTGATTACCTCTCCCCAACTACTCACCTCATCTTACCTCTAGTACTCTCCCCTTTCCTCTTTTCACCCAAGTCACAAGGACCACTTTGCTGTTCCATAAATGTTCATGGGCATATTGTTGTGCTGGGGACTTTTTGCTGGCTGTTCCCATTGCCTGGGACACCCTTCCACCTAGACATTTAACGGCATGAAGTCCTTCCATCCAAGTCCTTGCTTGAATTTTACTTTCTATTTAAAAGGGCAATCACTCTTACTGACAGAAATCCTGATTCCCCTTCTCTAACTTTTTCTGCTTTTTTTTCATTTTTTCTTCATAACCCTTCTAAAACACTAGACTTTACCTACTTGCTCCATCTATCCTTTGTCTGTCTCCCTCTAATGGAATGTAAACTCTGTGAAAATGGAGATGTTTTAATTTTGCTCATTGATGTATCTGATGTGTCCAAACTTGGTGCCTGCCACAGAGTTGATGCTCACCAAGCACTTGTGAAATGAAGATGGAACTCATTCAAATCAATGTTAGCTTCTTTATACTTCATATCTTCTTACAAGGAAGGATAAACAGGACCAGCTTCTGTCCTAAGAACCCATGGCACTTTCTATAGTTTGGGCTTCTGGATTATTTCTGTTTGAACCAGATAGGGATGTCATGCACAGACACAGATGAAACTCTATCCATCCCAACCAGAGCTCCAGGACCCAGGCTGTCAGAATTATTTGGGCAGACAGTAACAGAAAATCCAAATAAGAAAGGATAAATAAGTGGGGTAGGGTGAGGAAGAAGAAATGTATTGGCTTTCAGAATGTAAAAGCCTAGAGTTATATTGATTTCGGGTCTAGCTTGATCTAGGCACATACACAGTGTCAGCAAGCAGTGAGGCATGGTGGCACATGCCTGTAATTTCAGCACCCAGAAGGCCGAGGGAGGAAGATTGCCATGAGTCTGGGCTATGCAGTGCATTCAAGGCCAGACTGAACTACAAAGAAAGACTCTGTCTCAAAAAAAAAAACAGTCAAATTTTTCTACATCAGTGGGCTCCCATTTTTTTCTGATTTGGCATCATTTCCAAGCAGGCTTTCCCCAGATATGGCCTCCAGCATTTCTAGGCTTATATTTTCTCATACTGGCCATCCCATCAAAAAAGTCTCTTTATCCACAATGTGGGAAAAAATCTTCACCTGCTCTTCCTCAGACAAAGGTCTACTATCTCGAATCTATAAAGAACTTAAAAAGATCAGATCTCCCAAATTTAAAGACCCAATCCAAAAATGGGCATCTGAAATGAACAGACATTTCTCAGACAAAGAAGTAGAAATAGCAAATAAATACATGAAAAAATGTTCAACGTCACTGGTCATTCGAGAGATGCAAAGGAAAACAATGCTGAGATTCCACTTCACTCCAGAAAGAATGGTTGCTATCATGAAATCAACCAATAACAAATGCTGGCGGGGCTGTGGGGAAAGAGGAACCCTGCTCCACTGCTGGTGGGAGTGTAGACTGGTACAAGCACTGTGCAAATCAGTATGGAGATACCTCAAAGAACTAGGACTGGAAATCCCATTTGACCCCGCTATTCCACTGCTGGGGATCTTCCCCAAAGAATTAAAAGAATCATACCCCAGTGATATATGTGCACCCATGTTCATAGCAGCACAGTTTGTAATAGCTAAAACTTGGAAACAGACCAAATGCCCATCAACTGGAGACTGGATAAAGAAAATGTGGTTTTTTTATAAAATGGAGTACTACTCAGCCATAAAAAATGAGAAATTAGAGACATTTATAGCTAAGTGGATGCACATTGAGGCAATACTCTTAAGTGAAATAAATAGGACACAGATGTGTAAATACCGAATAGTTTCTCTGGTGTGAGAAACTGAAAGTGTAAATAAGGACTAAATGTATAATAGGTCATGTGAAATAGGAAGAAAAGGGGCAAAGGGGAAGGAAGTGGGAGGGCTAGGGGAAAGGATAGAAGGGAATGGGATTAATATGAGAAAATGGAAAAATAGGAACAAAATCTTTGTAAATAGGGAGGGCTGGAGGGGTTGAAGGGAGGGCTGGGCAAAGGTGAAAAACAAGAACCAAGAGAGATTATGTAAAGGTGCAAATTTCCAATGATGAATGTCATTATATTGTATACCTAAAATGTGCCAATTATTGGAATGGATAATCGATAATGTAAAATAGGAATAAAAGGTCCAAAGGGGTAGGGGTAGTGGGAGGCACAGAGGAAAGGAAAGAAGGGAAAGGAAAACATGATGAGAAATGGAAAAAATGGAAATAAAGTCTTTGTAAATAGGGAAGGGTGGAGGGCATGAAGGGAGGGCTAGGAATGGGGAAAAAATACGAACCAAGATGCATTATGTAAAGGTACAATTCCCAATGAGAAAAGTAATTGTGTTGTATACCTACAATGTACCAATAAAAGAATTTAATACAAAAAAAAAAAGTCTCTTTGACAATCATCCCAAAATAAGTTCCATGTCTGTTTCTCCTTGGCCTGACTGTGTTCTCTCCCTGAACAAATTACCATGGCCAGAAAACAGACATCCCTTGTCTAGTCTCAGGTCTTCCTATGTCCATTCCTGGAGCCAAATATAGGGTAAATCCCTATTTTGTTTGACTATGGAGCAGATGATTCCTCGAAGTAAAAACTGGGGAGAAAAGGAGAAATGGTTACCTAGCAGACTTCAAAAATGTATAAGTGTTTCCCAAAGCTTTATAGGTGAGAATCTTACTGCTTATATAACAATTATTTTGGGAATATGTAAAAAGTAAAGGCCAAAAATTATTTCTCTTAATTTAAAACATTCCTACTTTTGCAAGGGTGACTTCTTTTCATTTATTCCCATGGTTGAAGACAATTTTTTTTTTCCAAATAATCCTAGACATTGGTGAGTCCTGTATTACCTTCCCTGTTAGCAGACGTTTAATATTTCCTAGATTCAGGTCCAGATATTAGGTAAATACTGAGTTGAAGGCTTTCTTAACCTTTTTCATCCTTCTACTTAGAAGCCCCATCACATTGAATCATCTTGGACACTGTTTCCAAGTCTTTCACCCACCCCAGCCAGGATCCTCATGCCTGCCATTATCTGAATCAGTTCTCCCACCAGAAACCTCACCCCTTCCTGCTGGCAGTTGTGGCCATAAAAAGTCAATGGAAATGTTGTGGAAGAATTGAGAACTTCAGATCCTACCTCATAAATCTGGAACTATCTCAGAAGTTTCCATCTGTATTAAAAGAATCATACCACAGTGATATATGTGCACCCATGTTTATAGTGGCACAGTTTGTAACAGCTAAAGCTTGGAAACAGCCCAATTTCCCATCAACTGGAGACTGCATAAAGATGTGGGGTTTTATAAATAAAAAGGAGTATTACTCAGCCATAGAGAATGAGAAACTAGAGACATTTATAGCTAAATGGATGCACACTGAGGTGATACTCTGAAATGAAATAAATAGGCCACACATGTGTAAATACCGAATAGTTTCTCTGGTGTGAGAAACTGAAAGTGTAAATAAGAATCAAAATGTATAACAGATAATGTGAAACAGGAAGAAAAGGTCTAAAGGGGAAGAGGAAGTGGGAGGGGTAGGGGAAAGGAAAGAAGGGAAAGAAAAAATATGAGAAAAGGAAAAAATGGAAACAAAGTCTTTATAATAGGGAGAGGTGGAAGTGTTGAAGGGAGGGCAGGGGAATGGGGAAAAAATAAGAACCAAGATATATCATGTAAAGGTACAAATTCCCAATGATGAATGTCATCATATTGTATACCTAAAATGTACCAATAAACTTAATGAAAAAAAGAATATACAAAACGAAACAAAAAAGAAGTCTCCATCTATGACTACTCACAATTCTGAGTCTCGGTCCCTCAAAATACGTCTGAAACCAAACAAGAAAATCCATAAGTACCAGCTTAGGGGTTTTTGGTTACATTTAGACAAAAATGTTATATTTAGAATGGGGCAAGGAATCTCAAAGCTAGAAGTCAATGCAGTGATCACCTACTCCAGTCCTGTATTTTCTTAAGTAGGAAAAAGAGACTAAAAGGCAATTGGCAGCAGTACAGATAGCATTCCCTATTGCTGCTAAGAAAGCCCACTTAGTGGTGATTGAGAACAGCAGCAGGAATAGAAGGGAAAGTGAAATGAGAAATCATCTCTCCCAATCAGGTTTCTACCCTTTGCTACCCTATAATATTATTTTACTCTTTCATATATTCATTTATTCCCCCAGCAAATTTGTTTGATCCTATCATGTGCCAGGTATAAGGCAGGTCTCATGTGAAAAAGATCCCGTCCTTCCCCTCGGGGAAGATAAGACAGGTAGGTACTGGAGTGTGCCCAGGAAGTGCAGCAATAGAAATGACATTGACGGAAGAGACTAAGGAGGAAGAGGGTGGAAGAGGGGCTCCTAATCCAACTCAGTGACAGCAGGAGAACAGGTAGAAGTGGTGTCTCACAGAAGTCTCCATGGATGACACTAAAGTGAGTCCTAATGAACAAGTTGGGAAAGAGGGACAGCACAAGAGTAAAAAACCTCCCCAACCAGAAAAGGACTGCAAAATCAAGGCAACCAAGATGTAGCTTGGTGTGCAGAAATGGTGACTAGAAAACTTAACAGAAACCAGATCATGTAGAATCTTTTTAGGGCAAATTAAGGAACGTGACAATGCCAAGTAAAGAACTATCAACACATTCTTTGCAGGGTACTATGTGATTTACTTTTCATTTTTGATATGTCAATCTGGCAGCTGTAGGTTTTAAGAGAACAAGATAAGTCAAGGAGAAAAAAGACTGAACCAACAAAATTACTGCAAGGGAAGATAGGAAGAAATGTATTTGGAAATATTTAGGAAGTAAATTCAGAAACTGATTGGATGTGGACATTGAAAAAAGGGTGACACAGAGATCAGAGTCGGTTTACCAGCTGGTGACTGCGAAAAGCAGAAGTCTGGCTGGAGCCACTGCCATGGAGACCAAGGACAGCAGCAGCTGAGGCAGCCTGCACTTCTTCGGTGGCACAGATGCAGGTGCTTCCTGTGGCCTACATGGGTGCAATGCAAGGCAGGTATGTTCATGCCATCTCTGTGGGACCCATCTAAAAGGCCACCCAGGCTAAATACCTTGATTTGATCATTATACATTGTATACATACATCAAACCACCACAGTGGACCCCATAACACACATTATTTTAAATTAACACACAGTTATTTTATGTCCAAAAAAAAAGGGAATCTTAGGAGTTAGCAACTGACTGTGGGATACACTGCCAAAAGCAAGAGCTGAGTGGGCTGCACTCAGAGATCAGCAGTAGAATATGCCACACACATCACTCTGGAAAGCCCCACGGAAGGAATTCCAAAGAACATGCAAGCATCCCATGACAGAATCAGCAGTGTTAACCAAAATAGAGAATAACAGCACTCGTGGGGAAAAAAAACCACAACTGTTGCTTCTCTGCATCTCACTGAGAAAGGCAGAGAAAGAAGAGACTCTTAGGATACCGTAAGTCCCCTGAATGCGAGATTGATGTTTTGATATTAGACTGGGCTGAATCTTTTTAACAGCAGAAAATGAGTTGTAATTACCTAAAGAAGGACTTTTTACATAGCTGAACATGATCAGAATAGAATGTGCCCAAGATTTTGTTTAACAGTGAGAAGGTAGCAGTAATGTATCATGGTTGAAAATAATGTTTAGGGAAAAACAAAGCCAATTTCTATCATCTTGCTCCTCAAGCTTGTTCCATCAAATTCATTCCGTCCTCTGAAACAGTTATAATAACATCTTGGTACTCCATATTCATATAAGGTAAAACTATTTTTTTTTGAGACGTGGTCTCACTATGTAGTTCAATCTGGCCTCCAACTTGAGATCCTCTTGCTTCCGCCTTGAGTGTTAGGATTACAGGCTTGTATCACCATACCTGGCTTTCTTAGTGAGGGAAAAATACACACACACACACACACACACACACACACACATTACACAGTTATATTGATCAGGACAATTTATTTTGGTTAGCCCTGTCAAATCTAATTGGATCATCAACATTTTTACCTCTTAAGCAAATGATGGAGAATTTGTCTCAGAGTAGAAGTGTCATTTTTGCTTTTTGGCCTGCTTGTGCTTGCATTTAGCATAATCTTCATAACAATCTGCTTAATACACTTGTTCATTTTGTAAAGGTTAGTTTAGTTAAAATTAGGTGTAGTAATTCATAAATGCAATTAAAATGGTATGAATAAACTACAACACATCAATCACGATGCTCTCAAAGCACATGACTGAGGTGTAAAGCCAGACCCTCCCCTATGTACAGTCTTGCCTTGAGACACACCAAGACCACATGCAACCTGTCAGTATCTGACATGCACTAAAGGCACCAGTGTTAATGTGTGAATTAACTTTAGATGAAAAAAAATGGGAGCTCTAACATTTTCTGCCCACTTCCCAACAGGTCATCTCTCATACAGCTGCAAGCATGCCCAGTGTCTGGAGACTACTAATGAGATCCACCTTCTGCTCTGCACACCCATTATGGAATTCGTCAGGCAGCCAGGGGCTTGACCTTCACTCTTTTCTGCCCCTGCAAGGTTGTACTGCCTTAGGAAATCCCAGGATATTCAGGAGCCAGGCTGCATGGCAGCTTTTCCTTTTTTTAACCCTGAAACACAAAATTCCAATTCCTTTCCTTGGCTGGGGAAAATGAAAAGCAAGGAGAAGGATCTGTCTGCCACTGGCCTGTGAGTCATTCTTTCAAAGGGCCATAGGTGTTCATCACTGAAGGGGAGACCAGAGAGCAAAGGTGACCTCTGATTGAGGCTTGTACAGCATGTAAAAGCGATAGTTCTTGGGAGTGCCAGTAAAGGGTCCAGTCTAGGGAAGGATTGCTTATTTATTTATTACTCTCATTGAGCAAGCAGCAAGAATTCTGGTGAGGCTGTGATCTATAGGAGGGTGTTCAATGGCAACAAAGTCCTTCTCTTAAACTGTTTCCTTACGAGTTTTTGGACTCTTGTATTTATGGTCTTCTTGTGCTCACGTTCCCTGTTTCATACAGATATTTCTGTCTACTAATTTCCTGAGGTTATCATTCATAATTGTGCCCACCCTAAAACACCACCATTGTTGTGTTCTTTTCTATGATATCTTTATGCTGGGACTCTGAGTGATATTTTATATATCCCAGCTGGCCTTCAAAGTCTTCCTCCTCTTCTATTACCCTATTCTTGAGGATATTATTATAACTCTCATAAAGGTATATATTGGATATTTTCCCGTAAGAAAGTATATTTTTCATTCTGGACCCAGATATGTATATATCGGTCTGTCTTAATCTTTCCAATGGGTATACAGTATTTTGGATTATATTATATATATTTCAGACCTGGGTTTGTTTCATACATATAGCCCTTTCATAGTTTTTTGTTGACACATGTTAACAAAAATAATTAATGGAAGAATAAAAAGAAACAATAACAACTCTAGAGATAACAAATTAGCGGGTTGTTTTTTTCTATTGTACAGCAAAAGAAACGGAAAGGTTTTTTGGTGTTTTTATGAATTAAAAAGAGGTAAAAATAATAAGGATAATGTGTAATTTTGGCAAATTCCATCATATTATCACATGCAAATGTAGTTTGAATTCTAATCTACTTTTCCTTTAACTCTATTTGGGTAATAAATGGTATTTCCAGTTAAGTGCTAGAAGAAAAATAGATATGAAATGAAACAATATGACTATGTGTGTATATATATGTATATTCTATTTTGCTGTAGAAAAAAATCTGATAGTCTACCCCATCACTGTTACCACCTCATCCCATGCTCACCAGTTTCCCTCCTAATGCTGAAATAATAGTCACCCATTGTATTCAAATCAGAAGTTTCACATGATACTCAAAGCACTCACGCTAGTAGAATTTACTATATTGATTAGTAAACATGTTCTCTGTAGGCATCTGGTGAACTGCCGTCATCTCTTATGCAGCAACCAAACCATGGATTATTTTTAAATTTGAAAGCTTATTTTTTTAATATGAACTAAAAAATTGAATGTGCAAACTCAAGTTTCCAGTTCTGTCTACGCATTGCAAATGTTAATTAATTTCTATGACTTCATTCCAGAGTATGAATACGAGTAATATACTTTAATGTATTCAATTCTTCCACATCTATCAATTTCTTTTTAAAGAATCTGAAGAACGAGAGGCTTAAAATATTATTTCTAGATTACTTCAATAAAAGAATATACTTGAAGAACAGAAATTCTATTTTCAAAGACAGGAAATCCTTTGAGTTTCTAGAATCCTTTCCTCTCTCATTTGATTTTTTATTGGAAAAGAGTAGTCAAGTAAAAGGACTGCAAAATTCTTCTAACCACTAAAAAGGAGCCATGCAGTGAAGCTTTGGTGCCCACCATGGCTGCTCTCATTGTCCAGCTGCAGAGCACTGGCTGTTAATGGCTCTTCTCTGAGAATTGCGACTCAGAAGGCTGTGGCCTCTACTTCCTACAGGGACAGCCCCCAGTCAATGACTAACTGTCATTAGGGTACCAAAGGCTGGTTTCCTTGCCTCAAGGGCTTAATTGTGTGGTGTAGTTTGTGCCTCAGATCTCTCACAGGATCAGGCTGAAGGCCATCTCCAGCTGAGACCACATCCTTGCTTAGCTCCTTTCCTTACCCTTTCCTGCTTCTGTCCTTCCCTTCACCCGGGAACAACTTGCCCAATAAGTCAAGATAAGAATCTCAAGAGATTCTTATTTGGATGATTAAACAAGAGACTTCTCAAAAAGAAACATTCCTGCCTGGGCCACCTGAGTTAAACCTCAGAAACTGGGTACCATCAGTATTATATATAGGACATATAAAAATTTATTTAATAGCTATAATATTATTTAATAACTATAATATTGATATCTATAACACTATAGTAATGTTATACAGTAATATATAAGACAATATGTTATAATACTCAATATATTAAGACACCAGAGGATCATCTGGAGAAACTTCTTACTCTACATTTTTTTAAAGCAGAGGAAATTATTTTAAATTAAAGGGTTGCGGCGGGGGGTGGGGGGAAGATGTGGCTCAATGGTAGAACATTTATCTAGAGGCCCTGGGTTCAATCTTCAGCCCTGCAATATATTATAAATAAATAAATAGATAGATAAATAAATAAATAAATAAATAAGCAAGCAAAAGGCTTCACTGATACATTCAGAAGCAAGAAAGATGGACCCATTAAAACTATTCTCATTTGAGTAGCAATTAGATTATATACAAGAGCAAGACTTCTAAGACCAAATTAAAAAATATATCTCTGCAAAATTTTTAGGCAACAACAGTGGTTTCTTAGGCCACTCTTCAGCCTGTCAGTAGCTTCTAGCAGTACTCTATATGTATGAAACACTTAAATGTAGTGAGAAAGTCTGGTCAAGCCAGAAAAAAAAAGGATGATAATTAATTACCTCAGACCTGGACTGAATTCTCAATGTTATTTTAATGGCTCAGTTCTCCTCTGAGCCATCAAGTCCTTTTACAGAAGGAAAGAAATATCTATAGCCAACTCTCACTTTTTTTAGCTTTAATGGAAGGACTATTCATTCCACAAATATTGAGTGTTTTCTATGTGCAAAACACTTTGTTAGGTGCTGCATGGAACACAGAGGAGTAAACAGGATTCTAGGATAGCAGAGATACACACAAAGCCAAAGCTGTATTTGGCTTCAGAATGTCATGCTATGGAGGACAGTGGCCCATGTCACTTTGGAAACACATCTATCCCCTCTGCCTTTCTCATTCCTCTGCTCTCTGTTCTATTTTGATTGTATATTACTTTATTTCACCTTCTCAGCTAAATTATAGGTAAATATCACTTCTTGAAAGATGTGCGTGGCAGCCTGAACTCCTGCTTCTCCTTTTATTCTATGAATGTCCCGTCTAACTCCCTTCCGTTTATGTTTTTTAGAGACAAGAGAATCAACAGGAATTGGGCTATTTGTCTAAAAATATGTTATGGATGGTCTAGCTCAGGTGAAGCAGTTGCAAGACTAGTTAGGATGAAAATCACTCATTTGCAATAAACCCAAAGAGTTCTTCCAACCTTCCTAAACTTAGCAACTGTCAAAGATGGATCAAGCTTATTGGCAAGTTGAATGAACTTATGTAATGGTCCTTTATATTTATCTAGTTATATAAAGTTTATAAAGTTCTTACGCATATATACTGTATTTAATTTTCACAGCAATCTTGTGAGTCCAACCTCAGAGAAAAATGACGTTTAGAGGAGTTAATGCTTGTCTGAAGTCACGCTGCCATAAGAGTAAAGCTAGGGCTTGAACCTAACTCCTTCAACTCTCAGCTCTTAGTCCCAGGCTTGCCTCCTTTATGCTTTTGAGAGCACTGGATTCCATAGTGTTTTCTCTCATCCCCAACCCACTTCAGCCGCTACCTAAATCATCAATAATTGTCCTTCAGCCAGGTATGGTGCTGCATGCCTGTAATCCCAGCACTAGGGAGGCCGAGGCAGAAAGATTGCCATGAGTTCAAGGCCAGCCTGGACTCCATGTCAAGACCAGCCTGGACTACACAGTAAGGCCCTGACTCAAAAAAACTTTAAAAAGTACCAATAATAATTTTTAAATACCAATAATGGCAAAATTATGGAATATTATAATTTACTCTCTATTCTGCCCAAATCTTTAGATAGATAATATGTGGACCATCACCTGACGGAAGTAATTAACATCAACTATCTTTCTCTCTCCACTTGTCAGGTAAAGATGCTGTAAAAAATATATTTTACTGACCCAACTGATAGGAGAAACTATCAGACATAAGAGAAAAAAATGATGCAAAGCATATCTTGCTAAGATTCATATACTATTTTTTAAATACTCCCCTACACTAGAGGAAGAAGGGCAAGAAAGTAGCCACAGACAACAAGGAAATGAATAGATGCAATTTATTGTGCATTTAATTTCTTTCTTTCTGTTTTTTTTTTCCAGTACTGGGGATTGAACTCAGGACCCTATGGTTGCTAGGCTCATGTATTCATCGCATCTTCAGTTATCAATTTAGGGCGAATCACGTTTCATCTAACTTATCCACCTATCGACCTTTGAGTTATTTCAAAGCAAAACCTTTTATTTTATTAATAAATATTCATATTCATTTCATCCATAAATATTTCAGTGTCTCTAAAAACATAACCACAATACAATTAGTACACCTAGCAAAATTAACAATACTTAAAATCTTTGTGTGATCAAGAGCCTAAGATAAATTTTCAATTGATATATCACTGAAGTCTTTTACCCAATACATTTCTGTTCTGTCTTTGTTTCTCCCCATGATATATTTGATGAGGAAATTGGATCATTTGACCTATACAGTTTCTCAATGTGCATTTTGATTATTGAATCCCAATTGTGTCATTTAGCAAGCTCTTCTGTCCTTTATATCTTCTGTGAATTGAAAATGAGTTATAGACCAAAAAAGGCAGCTGCATACATGTTTGTCATGACACTGTTTACAATAGCTAAGTTATAGAATTAGCCTATATGCCTGTCAATAGATTAATGGATAAAGAAAATGTGTAATATTAATATATATAATATCATATCTATATGAACACATTAGAGTATAATATTGGCATAAGGAACAAAATCATATTATTTGCATAAAAACTGATGGAGCCAGAGATCATCATGTTAAAATAAGTCTCAGTTGCTACATGGATGCACATTGAGGTGATACTCTTAAATTAAATAAATAGGGCACACATGTGTAAATACCGAACAGTTTCTCTAGTGTGAGAAACTGAAAGTGTAAATAAGGACTAAAATGTATAATAGATAATGTGAAATAGGAAGAAAAGGGGCAAATGGGAAG
This sequence comes from Heterocephalus glaber, assembly GCF_053883595.1. Taxonomy (NCBI): domain Eukaryota; kingdom Metazoa; phylum Chordata; class Mammalia; order Rodentia; family Bathyergidae; genus Heterocephalus; species Heterocephalus glaber. The sequence goes on along the minus strand of NW_028258315.1, from coordinate 79,027,289 downwards.
GGTAAGTGGGAGGGATAGGGAAAAGGATAGAAAGGAATGGAATTACTATGAGAAAATGAAAAAATGGAAACAAAGTCTTTGTAAATAGGGAGGGATGGAGGGGTTGAATGGAGGGCAGGGGAATGGGGAAAAATAAGAACCAAGAGAGATTATGTAAAGGTGTAAATTTCCAATGATGAATGTCATTATATTGTATACCTAAAAATGTACCAATGATTAAAATGAATTGATAATGCAAAATAGGAAGAAAGGTCCAAAGGTGTAGAGGAAGTGGGAGGAGTAGGGAAAAGGAAAGGAAAAATTATAAGAAATGGAAAAAGGAAACAAAGTCTTTATAAATAGGGAAGGGAGGGCAGGGAATGGGGAAAAAATAAGAACCAAGATACATCATGTAAAGGTAAAAGTTCCCAATGATGAATGTAAATTTATTGCATACCTAAAATGTACCAATAAAAGAATTTAAGGAAAAAATTATTACTACTATAAACATTCATATACAAGAAAAAAAAAACCTCTCAGTTGGTTCTGCCGCCTGCCTTGCAAGCACAAGGTCCCAAGTTGGATCTCTGGTACCAAAAAAAAAAAAAGTCTCAGAAAGGCAAGTACTACATATTCTCTCTCATATGTGGAATCTATTAAAAAAAAAAAAAAGAAAGAGAAAAAAAGTAGAAAGGAGACAATTAAGGAAGAGAAAGGAGGGTAAAGAGGATTGTAGTGAGGGTAGATGTGATCAAAGCAATGTTATACATATGTATATGAAAGTGTCACAATGAAACCTGTTGATTTGTATAACTAATATACACTAATAATTTTTAAAAAGTATAGAGACTTGATGAAATTATAGTTTAATTTTTTGGTGAGGACATTTTAGATGTTGTGTTGTATATTTATATCAGGGGGCCCTCTTTGTGTTTTTCATAGCTATTGATGATCATTGCCTAGATCAGCTGACTTGGTAAGTTACAAAATGGTGATATTCTAATATTTTTTCCTTGCAGTACTTCTTTAAAGAGACACCGTCTCTAAATAGCAAGATGATTTTTATAGCAGTGGTAAATAAAAAGTAGAGTGAATGCATGATCTTTTCCTCTTTATTGGTCAGATTTTAAAATAATAAATTGTGTCTTTAACAACCTCCATAGGTATCCAATGAAATTCTTTTTAATAGCTATCTCCTTAAAGTACAGATGCTCAGATCCTACCATAGACTGACTAATCAGTCTCCAGAAGTAGCACTTGGTTTCCACATGCTGAAAAATCTTCCTCCAAGATTTCATTTATTGTTGAATGGCTCTGAAGCATGGTGTATAACACGCTGTTAAAAGTGTCTGAGCCTGGGTAACTTAGCAAGACCCTATCTCAAAATTTAAAAGAAGTAATTAAAAGAACAAGTGTGAGCTGGGATTTAGCTCAGTGGTTCCGGTGCCTGCCTCGCAAGTGCAAGGTCCCGAGTTTGATCCCTAGTGCCAAAAAACCCCCCAAAAGAACAGATGTGTAGCTCAGTGTGAAGGTCCTGGGTTCAATCCCCAGTATGGCAGGTGAATGCTAAAGTCCACCTTAGCACTACCATTGAGTCTATAATGTGCAATTAATTATAGATTCCTTACATTATTACTCCTTGATATCGCTTTGACATGGCTAGTAAAATAGTGTCAACCAGATATTCAGACAATTGCCAAACATTCCCTAGCTAAGCAGTCAATTCCTTCAGAAAGCTGCCCAGCTGACCAAGGATACTTTTATTTTCCATATAAAGGGTAGTAGAAATTGGTGCCTTCCGAGTTATAAGGACTTCAGGATGTCCCTGATGTTCTTCAGTTCTCCAGTTCCACATTCCCAGAGATCTTAAGCATGTGGATCAATGTCTGAAATCCACCCTGAGAACTGGCTCTTCTTACCATGAAGTATTCATGAAGATAATACACATGGTGGGATTCAGGAGCAAGTCAACAAGCCATAAGTCATTATTGTTATCTGATCATTGAAGGCTAGGGGCAAATTCATTCAAATCCTACCTCTCACATTTACTGTGTTATCTAATCTCTCTGTGTTTTGGATTGATTGTCTTTACAAAGGGGATAATAATTGTAACTATCTCACTGAGTTAATCTGAGGATTAAATAGGTTAAATATATATAAAGTGCTTAAAACACTCTTTTGGTCTTAGATTACTAACCACTATTATGATTTAGAACCAGCAATGTCACCTGTTTGGTAACTTCAAATCAGTAACTGAATGGCTAGATATAAACATACTGTAAATTGTGGCTTTGGCAAAAGCTTGTAGTCATTATTTTAAGGACCAAGAGATCAAGAACAGAATGGGACAAAAATTTTCTTTTCAAGTTATGAAAGTGGTCACATGAATACTGTGAGCTGAGAAGGGGCGTTACAATATACACAAGACTTAGCACTCCTCTAGTTCCATAGTTTATTGCTGTTGAAAGTTTCCCTTACACACCAACAATTCTTTCTGCAACTTTTTGTGACCACCTTAGATGCCAGCCTCTCACTTTTGAAGTGCACCTCATATATCATGTCATACTGACCTAGGTGAGAAATGCAGTCCTTTCTTCAATTTACACTCACTCCTGTGGAGCATTCATGAAATTAATGAGCTGTGCAGGCAATTTAGGGGAAAGACGTTTCCCTTACATCCGTGAAAACCACCTCCTGTGGTCACATAGATACAGCCATCCTTGAATATCCTTTGACTCAGTGCTGTCCAATAGAACTTTCTATGATGGTGGAAATATTCTACTTCTGCACCGATTCAGTCACCATCAGCCACATATGGCTTCCAAACACTTAAAACATGGCCACTATGAGAAATTGAATTTTAACTTTATTTAATTTTTAAATATTTAAATATAAGTAGCCATGAGTGGCTACCTTATTTATAGCACAGATCTGGTTCTTTACTGTGCCCTCGTGGGCTCTATACTGTGTAGAGTCCAAGACTCTCTCCTTCTTTCTCACTCTTCTCAACATCTTTTCACACTTTCCCTTAACTTATGCCAAGCAATTTATTCTGCTACAGCACTGCCTTAGCAACCCGCTAATAGCCATGGGGATCTCACCCAAATGATCTCTATTTACTATGGGATTCTTGGTAAGTAACCTAATGTCTTTGTGCCTCAGACTCATGGTCTCTACAATGAGTATAATAAGCAGGAAGTGGAAGCCCATACTGTAATCCCAGCACTCCAGAAGGCTGAGGCAGGAGGACTGCAAGTTAGAGCCCAGTCTGGGTAACTTAGTGACTTAGCAAGATCTTGTCTCAAAGTTTACATGAGATGTAGCTCAGTGCCCTGGGTTCACCCCTCAGTACCTCAATGAATCAATAAAATAACTATCTCACTGAGTTACTCTGAGAATTAAGTTTATAAGTACATGGAGACTAACATTCCAAACAAGCTTAACATAGGTAATCCCCCCAAAAGGCATTTTCATATCTAAAAGGAATTCTGATAACAAGTTGTTAAGAAATAAAATTTACACCTTGCTATATAATAGGCACACTGCTGAATGCAGGAGCAATTAGCCACATGTGACTATTTAGTTTTAAATAATTAAATTAATTAATTAATTACACACATTGTAAGCGCTTAATAGCCACACATGGCTAGTGAATACCCCAGTGAACATAGTAGATACTGTAAAGTTCTGTCAGGCAGTGGCAGAACATTACCTTCTTGAACCCAAGCAAGAAGAATTGCTACAGTAGGTCAGAAAGCCAATTGAGAAAGCCAATTGATAACACGTTTGGTCCTCTTACCTAGCTCATTCTCTCATTCTTGCTACCCATCCGTATTATCACTGTACATTTTTCTCTTTTACTACTTTCTTTCCCATCTTGACAGTACAAATGAAATATATTTAATAATTATCTGTAATAGACCTAATTTTATAATATAGACCTAATTTTAAGTGTTATCAGGAATACTTTCTTCAGAATTTATTTTCCTTTAAGGCCTCAGAGCAGATATTATGTCTTCGTTTTTATTACCACTATGTCCTATCTGGCAAAACAACAGGCATAATCTTATCCATTTTCTGCAGCGATAGCACAGATAGGCGCAACAGATAACTTAATGAATATTTTTATTAAGTCCTATTCTCTCTTAGGTTGACCGAGCCTGATATGAGATGGTGAAGGTAAGACAGCTCAGATCCACTGTGTGTGTGTGTCTGTTCATATCCAAGTATTTCTTTTGTCATTAATTGTGGTAGGCAGGAATTTGTCTGGGCAGTTAATGAAAGTCCTACCATTATGCTGCTATTCTCCTGGGCATCTGCTCCAAGGGAAATGTTATCATTAGTACATGATGGAAACTTCCTAACTTAGAGAAGCTTATCCTGAGAGTTCCCCTCAGTATTGCTGTGAACATTGTTCTGAGACTTGGCTGCCAGAATACTCTTGTTTTAATCTTGGTGAGAGCACAAATAAAGAGAAGTATATTTGCTAGAGAAAAGGTTAAAATGGTCCTTCATCCTTAAAAGTGTCTAGTGTTTGTTTTCATTAAAGAAAATAAAACAAATCAAGAAGGGTTTGGGGGTTTAGCTCAGTGGTAGAGCACTTGCTTGGCATGCACAAGGCCCTGGGTTCTATACCTGATACCACAAAAATTAAAATAACCAGATAAATAAAATATTTAAAATAGTACTAAAGGAAAGAAGATTAAAAACAACTCACTGCTGAGCTTTGAAAATAAAAGCTAGCCACACATTTTGAGCATTTTATGTGCAAAACAAAAGAGAGGCAGTGAGACCCAGGTAATCTGAATCAGACTATTATGCTGTACAAACTGTGTGACTTCAAGCAAGTCACAGCACTTGTTTAGGCCTTTGTTTCCAGGCATCTCTAAACCTCAGATTTCAGGTCTCTTGGTTCTTTCTCTGGACTAAAGACTATTTTAGATTAGTTTTGGTAAACAGACTAAAATAGAGATTTACAACAGGAGCTTTATGGGAAAATGTCCTTGAGAACAACACTTGTGTGAGTGTAAGAAAAGCAGGATTGGCCAGAGGGAGAAACTGGGTTGCCATGAAGAGCAGCAGAGCCTCGGCTGATGTTACAGGGAGTTCTGACAAGAGGGCCTAGACTTTAACTCTCAACAGCCATGCCACAAAGGGTGTCCTCTGACTACTGGCAGTTCATAGCGAAGGATGTGAGCCCCCAACCCTTCCACCAGCAGCTAGGAATGAGTAATCTGAGCAGTATCCACCAAGAAGAGGATCTCATTTCCTGATCCAGGAGTAGTATCTATGTCATTCAGGTACGTGGTCTGACTTCATGACCCAGGCAAGGCAACTGCAAGGGTCCACAGCAAATCACCTGTTTTAGGAATGGTTCCTAGAATTAAACACTGAGATGAGGATTTGTGTGCAAGTGATTTATTAGGAAATATTCCTAAAACAAACTAGCAGTAAATGAAGGAATCCAGGAACGGAAGGAGCCCAATGAAGAGTATTCATGCAAAGTACTTCAGCTGGTAACTTTGGCTCAATTCTTTTTTTATTGTACCAAGGATCGAACTCAGGACCTTGAGCTTGCCAGGCAGGTGCTGTGTTGCTGAGCTACACTCCAGGCCCTCTTTGGCCCAATTCTACAAGAGAGCTTTGAGAACAGTACATCTCCTCAGAGTTGTCCCCACTAGGGCACAAGGGAGCTGGTATATTTACACCCCCACATCCATCAGCCATTAGCTAGGGACTGCCCCAGGAGAACCAAAATTCCCAGGCACTTCCAGTTCCCTACGTGAAGGCAAATTGGGTTCCAGCCACGTGGGAACAACTTTTCAACAAAGACACAGATGCTACCTGTACTGGGAGTGAATGTATAGAGGGCACCCAGTGCATTAAAATGGCAAAGCAAGACTGTGGGTGGAAAACTCACAACCCCAAGTCTGACTTCTCCATCTCTAATGAGCCCACACACAGCTTTTGTTGGCTTCTTGTCACATCTATACTCCAACATGAGAAGAGAAGAAAGTCACATTTATTAATTACTCCTTTCTTAGTGTAACACATTGTCCTGAAAGAAAATGTTGATAAAAATGCACATTAACAGGTCTCCCAAGGACAAGCGTTAATTTTTAGGTCAGGGCAGTCCTAATCCAGATTAACAAAATACAAAAATACAGTATCACTGTCATGACTAGAACTAACCATAAGTTCACCAATACTTTTTCAGAATACATCATCTTTTCTTCAACTAGATTCTGAAATACAGCCCTTTTAAAATCTATATGTAAAATTGCAATTAGAGAATTTGTCTTGAATCACATTTATCTGTTTGCATAATATTAGAAAAGTTTCCTTTCATTTCATCCTGTTAGTGTGTATAAAGGGTTTCTTCAATGCAGTAACTTTCTGAATTGATTTTTAAAGTAATTGAAAAGAGCTTTTTACAATGACATTCAGTATTTGTGAGGTTATAGCCTCAGTAATAATTACCATATATCTATGCTAAATGGTTTTGTCTCCTTTTAAATGTAAGTTATTTCATCAGATTACTCCTATCAGCATCCAAATCTTATATTAAAAAGGGTTATTTCAGGCTAATATTTCATTCCCAAATACTACTTCATTGTTAAAAAAATCCAGAGTCCCATAATAGGAGACACATTATAAGGATTTGGATATTTGTCAACTCCTTCTTTTATGGAGTATAATTTGAGGATTCAATCCTTGCTTTATAATGATAAACAAAATGAGACGAATAAATAGGCTTTCTTTCTACCTTAGGATCTCCTCTGACTTTCTTGATCCTGTCTGTAAGGATAACACGCACTAAATGCATTGCTATGCACAGGGTAGGGAGAAAGGTGCACTCTCTCACTACATGACCATTTTGAGGAAGTGACTCAGGTATGATATTAAGCAGCAACTTTGATGTCACACCAAAAGTAAAATACTGTATTGCTTATTTTACTAATCCTTATTATAATCTACTTCATTATGTAGTATCTGTATGATAAGCACACAATTTTGTAAATGCAGATGAAAGGTCTATGTATGTTATTTAAAAAATAAGATTGCAAAGAATTATAAACTATTTAAATTAAAAGAAATTTATAAAACATTTTTCAAAGATTGTTTCATGAGGCTAGCAGGGTTTTTTAGGGGGTTTTTTGGTTTTTTGGGGGGTTTTTTTTGGTACTGGGGATCGAACTCGGATCCTTGAGTTTGCACAGCAGGCGGCAAAACCACTGAGCTAAATCCCTGGCCCTTCAGCAGTTTTAAAACAGCTAACAAACTAGCTCTTTATGTTGTCCCAAAGGTAAAGAAGGTGCGGTATGCAAAGTATAAATATAGTTAGATCTCTTCAAGCATATACAGCTTAATAATAATCAGGGATTTAGAAGAAAGATTGTGATCTGAATTTGAAACATACAGGATTACCTATATTTTGGGGAGAATTACATTTTTGTTCAATTTTCTTAACATTCTATTGATAGAATATTGATTTTGTTTCTAAAAATCTTATGATTAACTTTGTAAATTTCTATGGGATGCACAAAATCCTCTAATAACTGAAAAACTACAGTGGGCTCAGACAATTTGGTCCTGTTACAATTCAAAAATTTTTATCTGCAGACAGGAAAGACACAATGTCTTATCACTTGTGTTTTATCTGATTTTGACTGGGAATTCAAGCTATTTTTCTTACTCTGTTGAAGACCTAGCGAAGCCAGACAAAGGATCTTAAGGTAACGAACAGGAAACAGTGTTGATTACCTTTTTCCATCCTAGTCTCTTCATATCTTTTTGTATTGTGTTATGATGGGTTAGGTGGACAGGCCAGCAAATGTTTCATGTTTGGAACCAATTTCATGGGCTTTGAGACAAAAAAGAATTTGAAGCATATGCTATTTAACAGAAGAATCTCTAAAACTGGGTTTTGGTCCATGTGATTAGTAGCAAGGCATATGTTCTACTACATTAGAAGGCCCCAAATATTCTACTTTAATATCTTATTTGGCTCTCTTGTCTCCTTTTACTACACAACACACACACACACACACACACACACTCACACACACACACACACACACTAGTAAAATAAATATAGATGCTTTTTTTTTTTGAGATAGGGTCTCACTGTGTTGCCCAGGCTGGCCTTGAACACTGGGTTTAAGCAATCCTCCTGTCTCAGTCCCTCAGGTACCTAGGTCTACAGATGTACCCCTGTGCCCATCTTCTGATGCTTTTTTTCTTTCTTTTTTTGCAATACTGGGGATTGGACATAGGGCCCTGGCACTGAGCTACATCCCCAGCCCAACACCCCCACAAGTGTCTTTGGCCCACTTAAGTTTGAAAGTCATTGCTATAGGTAGTTATCCAAGATTTACATACTAAATTAAATTAACTAAGGAATAGTCCTTCCAAGAGCTATTTGATACTCATAAAAAAAGAAAAATACAAGATTAAGCAGTATTAGTACACAGGCTTTTCTAGCCTCTGGCACACTCCAGGCCCTCCTTTCTACTCTTTGAGGGCTCTCCCATTCTTCCCTCTTTGAACAGCAAATTATTGTCAACATAATTTAGCAATCAGTGTCGGAATGTTTCTTCCCCCTCATTGTATCCCACTCCACTTTTTTATTTTCTCCTGATTTCTCTTTCTTGATCCTTTTAGGAGGGAGCATGAAGTTCAACAAATTGAAAAACTAAAAACAAAATAATTATACTAGAATGTAATAACAGAATAAATAGCTCTCAGCCAGATTCAATCAGGGGCAACAGTGCAGCAGGCAATCTGTTTTAGTCTCCCTCCATACACCCACGTCCCTGTATCTCACCTCTTTTTCACCACTTGCTCCTTTCCTCCTAGCCATTCAGTCACCTAAAAGATGTCCCCAAAATAGCATGTCACCCAAACTTCCTTCTTGAACAATGCACTTCAGAAACATTTTTTTGATTTTTCCCTCCTTCCCATAAAAAATTTTAATTAACAAAGGAGTCAAAGGTAAAATGTTCTCCTTTAGTATTTCTCATCATATATATTATTTTTCTTTTTAAATCAACTTTTGAAGTATAATTTTTATACTTTAAAGTATATTATAATAAAAAGTATACTTTCTTGGAGTATAATGTGTGTACAATTCACCCATATTAAGTGTACAATGTAAAGGGTTTTCAATAATACCCACCTGTGTACATATCACTATAAAAAGATACATAACATGTCTTATCACCCCTCACAGATTCCTTCTGCTCCTTTGCAATTAAACTCATCCTGCATGTGTCCTCCTAGCCCTCCAGCAAGCACTGAGCTCCTCTCGGTGAGAGCCACCAATCTTGCTGCACAGGTGAATTTTGCCTGCCTCAGAGTTCCATAGAAACGCAAACATACCATCAGTACATTTTGTGTGTCTAGATTTTTCCCTCAACATAATGATTTTAAGGTTCATTCGTGTTGTTTCATGAATGGACTTGGCACAATTTGTTTATCCATTTTATTATAAATAGACATTTGGGTTGTTTCCAGTTTAAAACTACCATGAACACAGTTGTTATCACCATTGTGTACAATTTTTCTTGAAAAATTTTGTCATTCCTTTGGGGAAATGCCTTGGAGAGAAATGACTGAATCATATGATAAGATGTGTGTAACTTTATAAGAAACTGACAAACAACTGTCTAAAGTGGTTCTTTCACACCCACATGAAACATTTCAGAGTTCCAGTGGTTCAGTGCTCTCACAAACAGTATCATCAACATTTTCAATTTTAGCCATCTGGATAAATGTGTAAGGGTATCTCATTATGATTTTAGTTTGCATTTCTCTAATGATAAATGAAAATCAGCATCTTTTCATAAGCTGTTTATTGCCATTTGTATAACCTCTTTCCTGAAGTCCCTGTACAAATATTTTGCTCATTTTTAAATGGTCTTTTTAAAAATCACATATATACACACACAGACTTTTAAAACTGAACTCAAAGAGTTGATTCCAATAAACAAAATAGTCAAGGATGGAATCTAACTTTATGTGTTAGAGGTAAAAGTTTTACCCCCATACAAGCTGCAAAGTACTGAGACCCAGTATTGATATTTTCCCTGTTTTGTTTTGCTATAACATAGTGATTAGACATACAGAGTCCAGAGTCACTCTTGTCATTAAGCAAAATGCCTCAGTTTCTTTTGTAAAATGGGGCAATGATTATGCTAATGCTCTACAACTTACAATGGGGTTATGTCCTGATATATCTATCATTAGCTGAGAATATTTTAAGTTGAAAATGCATCTGACACACGTGATCTACTGAACATCCTAACTTAGCAACTCAGTACACTGTAGAGTATTGGTTGTTTATCCTCATGACTTTGTGGCTGATTTGGAGTTGAGGCTCACTGCCGCTGCTCTACATCTCAAGAAGTATCATACCATATCTTGCTATCAGGAAAAGATGAAAATTCAAAATATTGTTTTTACTGAATGTTTATCACTTCTGAACCATCATAAAAACAAACATAAGTGAAACAACCACTGAGATGGAGATTGTCTGTATTTACCTTATAGGGCTGTTGTGATATCTAAATGAAGTCATTTAGTGTTTTTTGAATAGTCCAAATACACAGTGAGCACCAATGAATGTGTACTGTTATCAGGATGAAGAACCTGAGTTTCTCATTAAGGCCTTCACCAGAATCCTTGTTAGTACAACATCATCTTCCTCCTTCAGTTCTCAGTTTTGTTTCTACAACTGTCCTCTAGATCAGCAATCTCTGGAGACTTATTTTCCTCATGCTGCCAGGTGATTTGCAAAAGTAATGGCAAAGAAGGAGATGGTGTGGAGGTAGGTTTTACCTGATTGTTTTTAAATTTCATATCAGTTTATACTAATCTGTTCCTTGGAAGTCGAATTCTTTCTGGAACATTTCAACAAAGTCCTAATGCAACTTAAAGCTCATAAAAGGAAGAGAAACTAGACTCAATCCAAAAGGAGGCTGGGAGTAATACTGGACCGTCAGATTATTTTATTTCAGAGCAGAAAATTAGTTTCCTCCAGTGCAAACAGAGGAAGTGATACTTGGACTAATTTTGGCTTTGAAATTCAGGAAGCCCTAAAAATTCCTCAAAGCACATGTTTAAAAAAAGAATTAAAATGGATTAGATTAATAAAGAGAAAAAACTGTAAGATTATTTCAGTAGACACAGAAAAAGAATTTGAAAAAAATCCAGCACCCATCACTAATAAAAACTCAAACTAGCTGGGGATTTAGCTCAGTGGTTCCAGCGCCTGCCTCACAAGCACAAGGTCCCAAGTTCGACCCCGGGTACCAAAAAAACCCCTCAAACTAAGACTAGAACATCCCCAACCAGATAAAGCAGATAGCATATGTATAAATGCTAACACCATGCTTAAAGCTGGAAAACCAAATACTTTCATTCTAAGATGAGGAACAAGGGAAGGATTTTGGTGCCACCACTTTCATGCAACCTTGTACTGAACTTTCTATAGCTAGTGCAATTAAAGTTTTTAAAATTCAGGGCATCACATTGGAAAGAAAAAAGTAAAATTTTATGTTTTCAGATGATATAGTCCCATGGAGTTTTACTAAAACTAATAAAAGACTTTAGGAAGGGTACAAGATCAATACAAAATTTAACTGTATTTCTTTATACTAACAATGAACAATCAGAAATTTAAATTATGAAAATAATCCATTCACAACAATGAAGAAAATAAAATGCTTATTAATAAATTTAACATAAAAAGTATGAGACCTACAATGAAAACTATAAAATACCATTGAGAGAAATTAAGGAATACCAAAATAAATGGAAAAATGTTTCATTTTCATGGGTTGGAACACTCAATATTGTCAAGATGACTGTTCTCAGACTGATCTATAAATTTAATGCCATCCCCTATTTGGGATCGTAAGGGGAAGAATACAAATGAAGTCCCACCTCCAGCTTACTCTCTTTCCCCCAGCTGGCTCTATCTTATTCCTATAAGCAAGGTGTGTGTGTGTGTGTGTGTGTGTGTGTGTCTCATGTTGTTATATGTGTACATGCCATGAGTGTGTGCATGTGTGCGTACATGCCAGCCATTGATACATGTTCCAACCCTTCCTCCCCTAGTGCCCTTGTTAACAGCTCCCCATGGGCCACTCTTCAACCTAGGGTTGTGCACAAGCCAGACTTGGTGGCACACACCTCTAATCCCAGCTGTCTGGGAAGCTGAGGCAGGAGAATGGTAAGTTTCAGCCTAGCTGGGGCAACTTAGTGACTTAGTGAGACCTTGTCTCAAAAATAAAAAATAAAAAGGGGTTGGGGATCTAGCTCATTGGAAGTGTGGGTCCAGTTATCCTCAACAGTGAAAAAAAAAGTCTCCTTTAGGGGGACAGACCCAGGGGAAGAAATCCAACCAGTTGCTAGGAAAAAAAAAAAAACTGTAATGGAGGCATTTAGGGAAGGGAACTGCATAGTCCTGTTTACTTGGAGCATGGTCTATAAGCAGAGAGTTGGACTTCTAAAGGGCACATCCACTTGGTCCTACTGACTCCATAAAGGGCAGCCAAATAAGTGTCCTTTGAAGCAATGCTTCTCAAACTTTAGCATGCAAACAAATCACTGTGAATCTTGTTAAAATGTAGGAATAGTAGGTCTAAAGTAAAGCCTGGTGATCTGTATATCTATGAAGCATGCAGGTGATAACTGGCAATTGGTGTGTGGGTCACAATTTGAGTAGTAAAGTTTTAGAGCATGAGGCCCCCTTTAGGGGCTCCACTAAGCTGGCTCTAAGGGCAGAGCTCAGCTGTGAAATAGAACTCAGTTGTGATTTCAATGGGAGTTGAAGATTGCTTTAGACTCTCAGGACTTTATCAATAATAACTGAGCATGTCGGTGATGGCAGATGAAGAGTCGATAAACAGGTGGGTGTGGTAGTACACACCTGTAATCCCAGTACCAAGGAGGCCAAGGCAGGAGAAACACAAGTTCAAGATCAGACTGAGTAACAACTTAGTGAGACTCTGCCTCAAAATATTTATTAGATAGATAGATAGGCAGACAGACAGACAGACAGAGAGATGGCTTCCCAAGAGCCAGATCTTTTGCAGAAGTGGAGGCCAAGAGATGGATGGAGGGAGGAAGGAGAAGGAGAGGTGAAGGCAATGAAAAGAGAATTAAGATGTGTTATGTACACGTACCAACTGCCCATGAGGAATACAATCATTATGTACTGCAAACACATACTAGTAAAAAGATAAACACTGGGGAGAAAAAGCCAGTACTGCAAACACTGTTCATTCTCATCCTTTCTCCCTCCCCCAGTTCCCATTTGTGGTGCTGGGGATTCACAAGGAGCTACATTTGTGGCCCTTTTTTAAACTTTGATTGTGGCTGGTTGGAGTTCTATATGCCTCACTTATCTGTGTGTCCAATTCTCCACCTCTGTCTGGGAAGTTTTCTACTATTACATCTGTGAATAGGTTTTTTTTATGTCAATTGTACTTTCTCCTGTTTTTTCGTGGACTCCTATCAGTCTTACATTATTCTTCTTTGCATCGTCTAGTAGCTGTTGGATTGATTTCTCATGGCCCCTTACCATCTCTAAGAAATCTGTTTCCATGGTCCTTAACTGTGATCCTGTCTTCTATATCTGATATTCTGTCTTCAGATTCTCTTAGTCTGCTCTGCATGATTTCAATGGAGTTTTTAATTTCCTGAGTATCTGTTTGAATCTGTTTCATGGATTCCATTTCTTTCTTATGTTGGGTGATCATGGTTTCCATTTCTTTCTTATGCTGGGCATTCATGACTTCCAGCATGTTTCTGATCTCATCTATTTTCTTGTCTGTTTCTGCTCTAGAGTCTCTAATCATGTCTTTCACTCTACTCACCATCTCTATATTTATCTGTGAGATTATTTCTGCTTCGAATTTTTCTAGAGCCTCATGTATCTGCTTTGTGACTTCCTGTGCTATCAGTTTAGGGTGTCCAGGTGGTTGATTATCTGACTTTTCCACCTCATTTACCCCAGAATTTCCTTTTTGTGGTGTGGAAGCATGTGTTTGTGCCTTGCTTAAATGTCTTCTCATTTTTGTTTTTGGTACTGTCCTTGGTTTAATTCCTGGGTTGATATTTCAAAATTGCTTAATGCAGGTATCTTTGTTGCTTGTGTTTAAAACCCTTGTGGAATGATTGCTTTTCAGAGGTGTCTTCCAGATATGGCTTGTGTTTAGGTTTTGAGGCTCTAATGACTTTGAGGCTATTTTATTTTCCTTATACCAGGAAGGAAAACTGATTAGGTCAATCACAGCATGTTAGGCCAAATGTTACAATCAGCAATACCATAGCATCAAGTGCAGCTTAGAAAATGACAATTTGTTGTAGTTATTAATCTATCACATTTAACTATGTGAAGTATAATCCCCTGTGCCTCTGTAGTGAGGGACCAGGTAGCAGAAGAGCCGTAAGGTGGTGGTGGTGGGGATGGAATTAGGCCTTGCAGGCTCCCGCTTGGCTAAGCAGAGCACCGGATGAAAGCGGGGCTCTAAGCCGCTCCCGGGACCTCTCTGTGCCATGGACAGGAACCAGAACACAGCCGAGGAGCCTCCCCTTTTTAAAATTTTAAGACAGGGTCTAAATCACTACATTGCTCAGGTGGGACTTGAATTTGCTATCCTCTTGCCTCAGTAAGACACTATATAAAGGGGAATAATAGAGGTATGTATAAGACACATACATAGTTGACACAGCAGAAGTGGTGATTAACACTTTTCTAGGAAAATGTTTCATAATGAAAGTAATGTCTGAGTAGAACATTGAAGGATGAACTGGGTTTCACAGAGAACAAAAGAAGGAAAGAGGATTTTGGGCAAAGGGAATAACATGTGTGGCAGAATGCATTTTTCCAGAGATGCCTGCAACATTATTTCTAGTTGCATAACAACTTCTAAAAATTTTCTACTCCCCTATCAAGGGCTGAAGTCTAATTCCCTTCTCTTTGAATCTGAGTGAATTTATAGGACTGCCTTCATGAATACAATGGGCAGGGATACTATGTGATTTATGAGGCTAAATGAGAAAACACTATGCACTTCTTAGCTAGTTTTCATGGGATGCTTGCCTTTGGAATCCAATCACCATGCTATGAAGAAGCCAAGCAGGCCACAGAAAGTTCTGGTGGGAAGGAACTGAGGTCCCTATACAGGACTCCTGCTGAAATACAGCTGACAGCCAGCACCAACTTGCCAGCCATAAGAATGAGCCATCTCAAAAACAGATCTTCCAGCCTTTGGTCACTGCATCAGGTGACACTGTGTACAGTAGAGATAAGCCTTTTCCACCAAACCCTGACCAAATTTCAAATTCATGAGAAAACTAAATGAGCGCTATTATTTAAACCATCACATAGTGATATGGTTTGTTATGCAGCAATAGATCCCTAGATCTTTATCTAAAGGTAAAGAGGTGTGAAACAACCTGGTGTTTAAAAATACTACACAACTAAGGGCATGTTTATGCATAATTCAGCTATTAGAAATAAAAATATCAAAATATAGGACATGTAGGGATTGTTGAATTTGTGATGTGGAAGGAAAAAAGTTTAGTAAACAAACTATTAGTAGTGTAAATGTAATGAAGTTGTACTGTGCAGTCAACCATGCTTGGATTAATTATTACTCATGGCTGCACCAGCAAATGTTCTAGATATAAATGTAAACATATTTATACAACAAAGTTTTCTTGCTGTAATAAATTCATATTGAAAGAAAATACTAGGGCTAGGGGTGTAGCTCAGTGATCCAGCACTTGCCTAACATGTACAAGGGCCTGGGTTCAATTCCCAGCACAGCAAAAGCAAGAAAAAAAGAAAATATTAATATTCTGCTCCTATGTGTATTTTGTAGTTGAAACCAAGGAAGGCAATTTCAATAAATCATTTTGTTGTTTTTACTACCGAAGTGGAAACATAATTTCAGAAACAACAACAAAGCAACTAATTCTTCTATGGGAGAAAAGTCTCTATATTCTTGAGATAAGAGTACATAATTTTAACTTGTCATCAATACCTTTGTTTTCCCCTTTAAGCACACTTTTTTTTTCAAGCAGTTGAGTTTTGGGGAAATCGCAAGGGTCAGCACATCCGGAGTGCAATGGATAAGACCAGTCCTGGGAAACCACCTTCGTGATCATGGTATCTCCCCTGTCAGGTAAGTATAAAGCACACGTTTTTAAGAGAACCAACCAGGAGTTTCTGAAAGAGGTAAAATTTATGACTATTCTTTAAGCTGGCAACCTTATTTTTTTTTTTTTACAAAATTTTAAAAATTTATTATAGTAAAAGACATACTGCCATGAATCCCCTCAAAATACTCCTTCTTTCTTGGAGCACGCTTATCCCATTGTTCTAGCCACTTTCTCAAGCAGGTCTGGAAGTCCTCTTTCAAGAGTGTCTTTAGTTGTGCTGGTGTGGCTTCTTCAATGTCCTGAATCGATTCAAAACATTTACTTTTCGCGGTCATTTTGACTTTGGTGAACAAACAGAAGTTGCACAGTGCCAGATCTAGTGAATAATGTGGATGAGGATGCACCATAATGTTTTCCTTTGACAGAAATTGCCGTAAATGTTTGATCAATGTAGGATAATCAAAAGCTACAGTAGATGTTTAAATTTTAAAAATTTTATTACAATAAAAGACACATTACCGTTAATCCCCCTCAAAATACTTCCTCTTGCTTTGGACACACTTATCCTATCATTCTTGACAATGTGGAGCTACATCGCTAGCCCTTTTTATTTTTTATTTTGATACAGGTGCTAAGTCGCGAAGTTGCCTAGGCTGGGCTTGAATTTGCTATCCTCCTGCCTCGGCCTCCTAGAGTGAGCCACTCCATTCAGCTTAGCTGGGCTATATTTAACTCTGTGGATAAATTTTGCATTGTTTATAGTTGTCTTGTTTTCTGTTGCACTCAGAGTTCTGGTATAAAAATCCTGACTGTTTGTCCAGTGTAGAAAGCAGCATCTTAGAAGTGGGTCTGGAGCAGGAGCAGGGTGTCTCTTCTTCCTGTCCCCCCTCAGCCACAGAGATACTCAGCTGAGCACAGTCCTGAGGTGTCCGCACCCCAGGCGTGTCCCTGTCTGTGCTGAGGGCCACATGGCTCCTGGACAGACCACTGCTGTGTCACCCTGGGGGTCACCAAGCCCAGCGAGTGCTGCTCCCAACCACGCCCAGCTTGGGAAAGCTCAGCTGGCTCTGTTTGCTGGGGAACCTCCTCCTGAGGCTGCCTTGGCACCCCAAGGCCTGCGCCCTCCAGCCCCTCCCAGCCAGCCCATCCCCGTGTTGCTCTCATCCTCAAATATTCCTGCTAATCCTGCAATTCGAGGTTGCTCCCTCCCTCCACTAAGGCCATCTGGGGTGGGACAGGACAGGACAGGATGCTCCTTCTGCCATCTATTCATCGAATCTGCTGTGGGAGAGCTGGGCTGAAGAGGCAGAGCTCCGATTTTGGAAAAGTGGACAATGACTGAGACATGGAGGGCAGATGACATTGAGGGGCAGGCAAGGCGCTGAGGACCTGTGACCCCAGTGAGGTGGGAGAGGAGCCAGAGGTAGAAAGGAGACAAGAAAACCAACTGAAATTGGACTTTGGAGAAGACGGCAACTCCCAAGACCCAGTGGAAGTCACCCAAGGCCACCCACCTCCTTCCCTCCCAGACTGTTGCACCTAGAATTCCAGGGGAACACCGAAAGTCCATGCATGGGCTTGAGAAAGTGAACAGCAACAAGCTGGTCCTAAGATAAAGGAGCAGGTTGACAGGATTCAAAGAACGCTTAAACTATCCATCTTAAAAAACAAAAAAACCTAGGCTCATCCTTGTAACATGGGCCAGTGCGCTTCTGAGGGGACAGCTTTCGAGAGAAGCATGAACGCCCTCAGTTCCAGGAAATAATGTCTCTGTCTCTGTCTCTGTCTCTCAACTGCACTCTATTTCTTTGAGTGTGAACTTTTTAATTTCTGCCTTTCCGTGACTCATCCTGAAAATTCTTTTTCAATGATGGGAGTCAGCAAACCTTATTCTACAAGAAGGGCAGGTTCGGTTCCTTATCTCATCTTCAGGAACGTCCTCAGTCCCTGTCTGGTAACAGCCTCTGGGAGGCTGAGGCAGGAGGATTACAAGTTCAAGCACAGTCTGGGCAATTTAGTGACTTAGGGAGACCTTGTCTCAAAATTTACCAAAATAATTTTAAAGGAACTGGTAATGGTGATATAGCTTAGTGTGAAAGCCCTTGAGAAAGAAAAGAAAAGAAAAGAAAAGAAAGAAGAGAGGGAGGGAGGGAGGGAGGGAGGGATGGAGGAAAGCGACAACCTTCTTTTCTTTTTTTTTATTTTATTGGTACATTTTAGGTTTACAATATAATGACATTCATCATTGGAAATTTGCACCTTTACATAATCTCGCTTGGTTTTTATTTTTCACCCTTGCCCAGCCCTCCCTTCAACCCCTCCATTCCTCCCTTTACAAAGATTTTGTTCCCATTTTTCCATTTTCTCATATTAATCCCATTCCCTTCTATCCTTTCCCCTAGCCCTCCCACTTCCTTCCCCTTTGCCCCTTATCTTCCTATTTCACATTACCTATTATACATTTAGTCCTTATTTACACTTTCAGTTTATCACACCAGAGAAACTATTCAGTATTTACATGTGTGTCCTATTTATTTCACTTTAACAGTATCACCTCAATGTGCATCCATTTAGCTATAAATGTCTCTAATTTCTCATTTTTTATGGCTGAGTAGTACTCCACTTTATTTTTTAAAAACCCATTTTCTTTATCCAGTCTCCAGTTGATGGACATTTGCGCTGCTTCCAAGTTTTAGCTATTACAAATTGTGCTGCTATGAACATGGATGTGCAAATATCACTGTGGTATGATTCTTTTAATTCTTTGGGGAAGATACCCAGCAGTGGAATAGCTGGGTCAAATGGGACTTCAAGTCCTAGTTCTTTGAGGTATCTCCATACTGATTTTCACAGTGGTTGCACCAGTCTACACTCCCACCAGCAGTGGGGCAGGGTTCCTCTTTCCCCACAGCCCTGCCAGCATTTGTTATTGGTTGATTTCACGATAGCAGCCATTCTTTCTGGAGTGAGGTGGAATCTCAGTGTTGTTTTCATTTGCATCTCTCGAATGACCAGTGACACTGAACATTTTTTCATATGTTTATTTCCTATTTCTACTTCTTTCTCTGAGAAATGTCTGTTCATTTCAGATGCCCATTTTTGGATTGGGTCTTTAAATTTGGGGGCTCTGAATTTTTTAAGCTCTTTATACATTCGAGAAGTGACAACCTTATTTTCTATAGGCCTTTGGAGGATGCATGCTAATTTGAGAGGCAAAGACTTAAAATGAAGAAAATTGATATGCCAAGACTGTTTCCGGGACTCTTGGGGCTCCTGAATTTAATTTTTTAAAAAAAATTTCCCTTGACCCTAATGTAATGTGTGGTTGAAAAGCAATATCCCCATACAGAATGGGAATTTATATTACATGTAGCAGTTGGGAATGGCAAATTCCTGGAATGGGGATAGCAGGTAACAAATAGCTTCATTCTTTCTGCTCTTAGCTGAACTGATTCCTCCTGGAATATCATGTTCAGTTCCGGACACCATATTTTAAGAGAAATCCAGACAAATTACAGTGTATTTGGAAGAGAGTGCCATAAATGGTGAGAAAATACAAACCCCTGCCACATGAAGAACAAGTGAAGAAAAAGATGTTCACTTTAGGGAGGAATCAACTCATGAGGTGTGTTAGCCCTTCTTAAATAATCAAAGAACTTTTCTACAGAGGGGCTGTGAGCATCATTCTGTAGCCCTCAAAGTGTAGTGTGAAAAGGATTGTGAAGCAATTTGGGGTAAAGAAAGGCAAAGCTAACAAGAGATGCAGTGATTAGGGGAGACAGGTGGGCCCTGTCGCTGGAGACCTACAAGCAAAGTTTCTGGAAAGAATTCTAAGTCAGATGGGGCTTGGATTAGACGTTCTACAAGGTCATTCCCACTGCTGTAAGAGCGGAGTCCTCCTCCAGAGGCCCTCTGCATCCTCCCTGGGAGTCACCAGTGCACTCTCACGGGTGCTCATAACACAGCCCACTTCCTTCTTCCCACTTCTGGCTCCTGGAAGGGTGGCGATGTGAAAGGTAACGTGTGCTCTCTTACTGGCTCAGGGCCTGCAACACCCTCCATTGATGCACCCAGACTGTTCTGTGCTATCACCTCCCAGTTCAAAAGCTGCCCCTCTGGGCCAAGCCACTGACCCTGCTGGTGTCACTTCCCACTTTGTCAATTCCTTCCACACGGCAACACCTGACTTCCTTCTTTGTGTTATATTATGCAACTGTTGTCAAACACATTTTGTGGGCAAATAGCTGTTCTTAGAATTTTTTCTT
Organism: Heterocephalus glaber; assembly: GCF_053883595.1. Lineage (NCBI taxonomy): Eukaryota > Metazoa > Chordata > Mammalia > Rodentia > Bathyergidae > Heterocephalus > Heterocephalus glaber. Next base: position 79,006,869 of record NW_028258315.1, on the reverse strand, counting down.
CTTGGACTTAAGTAAAAATCTTCATGTCTTGCGAAGAATTGCCCTTATAGAGAATGATAAAAGAACTAGGGGCAGGATACCTGCTATGATCAAGAAAAGCTCAAATCATCTATGCCTCCCATCTTTTTTTCTTCTGTTCAGGTCAGTTCTTCTCAGGACACTCCTTGGGCCCTCATTTAAATATTCCTCTCCTCCTTTCAGGCTTGTTCTACCACTCTAATCCATATCTTAGGTTGAAACAGCTTAGACTCACACTGTGGCCCTTCCCTCTTCCTTTCGCCTGTCCATCCCCAATCCGTGGTATCCCATGAGTCCTGACCAAGGGTTAAGGGCAGAAAAAGAGAAAAACAGAAATAACAGATGGAAAAATGTTTCACAGAAGGGGAAGGGAAAAAACTATGTGATGTAAGTGGCTTCTTTAAAAACTTAAGTAGATTTTAAAACATAATTTCATATGACGTTTGTACTACTAAATAGTATAAATGAAATACTCATAACTTAGTGACAATGTGATTAAGGTTATTCACTATAAAATTTCACTGATAAAAAAGTCTATAAATCAGGAGAAAAATATCCAACAGATTGCTGGTAGTATTCACAAAACAATTTTTATTACTCATTCAATGCTAATTATAAATTGTGAGTATCAAATTAAGAGTGAATTATATGTACACTGTATGAAGATATTTACATATATACCATGTGGGTCAATTGATACTCTCTTTTGTGAGTTAAAAGCAGCTTGTAGCTTATTTTCTTGGCAAAGTTATGCTGAAGACGGGTGAAACAGAGTGTTTGTCGGCCTCCACTCTAAATAAGAAGTTGGACAAGAAAGCTTTTCCATTTGAACCTTCTTTAGCAGTGTGTAACTCCTTAGAGAGGTGGTTTTGGAACAGGTTTGGTGGGAGGGCAAAGGAACCAACTATATGAATTTTTTTTTTTTATAGTATCAGGGATCGAACCCAGGAGTACTCTACCACTGAGCTTCATCCCCAGGGCTATTTTATCATTTTATTTCATTTCATTTTGAGAGAGGGTTTCACTAAATTGCCTAAATGGGACTCAAATTTGTGATCTTCCTGCCTCACTCTTCCTTAGTGCTAGGATTACAGAGGCATAAACCACCAAGCCTGGCTATTTGAATTCTTATGTATTCTTCTATGGGCCTCTCTCTAGTACCTTTAAAAGAGAAAAAAGTTCTAGAAACTAGTAAGAAAACTAATATTGTACTCATTCTAACTTTAAGCCTCTGAAGAAGATCCCGGGCATTTGTTTTAACTCTCTGGGGCCGGTCTACTGACAAACACTTCAACTATTAGGCAAATAAAAGAACTAGGGGAAGGATAGCTGCTTTGATCAAAAAAAGCTCAAAGCTCATAATCTAGGTATGGCTGAGATCGCTCTCCAAGAACTCTCCTACCTACTGTAAGGCATCCAGTCAGCTGCCAGCTGCCAGCTCCTAGTGTCTTCAAGACCTACCTTAGCATCTGAGCCAAGGACAGATTCTTTCCAGGTAGAACCAACAAATGACCAAGCAAGATGGCAGCACTAGGATCCAGCAACTGCTGCTCAGTATGTATGGCAATCTTTCTGTTAGGCTAGATGAGACTGCCTCAGAATTTCCCTTCAGCATGAGGTTCTTCCTACCCATTCCTTTCCTGTTACAGACATCTTGTTTCCTTTCCTCTTTATCTTCCAAATATATATGTAGATAAATCTCTTGCATTTCTCATTTTATCTTGGTGCTCACTTCCCTGTGCATCCAACCAATATAAGGGTGGGGGAATGCTGGCTGTTAGAGGATACAGCCTGAATATGGCCAGGCTATTAAGATGAGCTACCATCTGGGAGCCTTGATACTTGGTCTCTTTGATGGTGCTACCTCTTCAAATGACCATGATTTGGATATTAATCCCAGAGAGAACAAACAAATGGCTTATCCACAGCGCCCTCATGGTAAGTGCTGGTCACCAGAAAAATACAGCAGAATACACAGAAAGTGAAAGAAAGCAGAAGAAACTTTATTCTTCTCCACTCACAAAAACTGTCCCTGTCACTGAATATGTAAGTATACTAAAAATTACCAAATTATATACTTTAAATTGGTGAAGTGTAGGGTCTGTGAATTGTATGGTCTCAGCAAAACTTATTAAAAAATTGTGGACTTCCAAGTATAGAAAGTATTACCAAGGTAAAAAGGAAATAAAAGCAATAAGAGAAATTCAGCCTCTTTCACATTTAGCCATATATAAGGGGATTCCACAGTTTTTCTTCATGGAACCTGCAGAAAGGGCCAGAAGATTCATGAAATACTGGAAAGTATTCTGAAAATACTTCTGGCTTTATTAAAAAACCGTTTAAAAAAACTTACACATTCTTTGAAAATGTTGCTGAGATGAAACAATGACACTCAATTCCTAAGTGTTCCACAATTTGGGGAAATGGCAGGTGAAAAAGCAGATATATGAATTCACTTAACCAATCCTTATGGGGTGACTTCTCTTTATACTAAAGCATACACATGGAGATTAATAAGGCATCGTCTCTGCCCCTAAGGGACCCCCAGCAAGAAATGTTCAGAGGCTTCTAAATGATATAAGGTTCAAGGGCACATGCTACTGTGCTTCACCTGGAAGACTTCTTGCAAGAGAAAGTGGCAAATGCAAATGAGACAATTACATCCCAAGTTGAGGGTTAAATTACCTCCCACTTATCAAAGGACTAGGAAGACTAGTAGCTCACACTTCTAAAGTCCTCATTTTGCATCAAGCTCTATTCAAGTTGCTTATATACATTAATTCAGTTAATCTTCCTCTTACCTTGTATAAAAATTAGCTATTAAAATAAGCCCTGTTTTAGGGGAGGAATGTGTGGCAGTAAGAAGTTAAGCCACTGGTTCAGGATTTCAGAGCAAGGCAGGATCAGAGTAGAGCCAGGATCATGGATCCAGAGACCCTGTTCCAAAGCACCTCTGCACTGCCCATAGAAAGGCTCAAACCAGCACAGCCTTTTCCACTTTCTATCTTTGTTCCCTTACCACAGTCTTCCTAAGTTAAAAGTGTTTTTTTATTCATCATACTAATAACATTATAATAAATATAACAAAGAAAACCTCATCCACAACCAATTACATAATAAATTACTGACTCATATGTATCACTAGTATTTCCTTTCTGTTCTGGTAGTCTTTTTCAGCGCAGATGTTTCCTCTCTTATTCCTGTGGCCCCTCTGAATCATTTTCCTTTTTTTCTGTTCCTGGCTGATGCTCTCTCAAGATCCTTTATCCATTATCCTATCCCCTTTGTGTTTCTGGAAAGTTGGAGGCAATATCTCATTTCAGGAGTGGGACTAATCGCTCTACAGAAGCTACCACAGTTGCAGCACCCTTGACAAGGAGAGGACCTGGTGGGGGTGGGTAGGGAGAGATGTCATCACCATAGAGTGGAGAGCATGGTGTGTTAATTATCTACTGCTACATAACAAATTCTCAATACTTAGTGGCTGAAAATAACAAACCTTTGTTATCTTAAGGTTCAAGAGTGGCTTAGCTGGATGTTCCTGGTTCCAAATCTTTCATGAGGTTGCAGGCAAGATGTTGATCAGGGACTCAACAGCTGAAGGTTTGATTAAGGCTGAGGGATCTGCTTCCAAGCATGGTAATGTGCATATTAACAGGAGACTTCTGATTCTACCTATAGGGCCCTCTCCATTGGGATGCTCACAATATGGCAGTTAGCTTTCGCCACAATGAGTGATGAGACAGAGCATGCACATAACCAAGACAGAAGCCTGAATGTCTTTTTTCTCTTTCTTTTCTTTTCTCTCCTTCCTTCTTTCCTTCTCTTTCTTTCCTTCTCTTTCCTTCCTCCCTCCCTCTCTCTCCCTCTCTCTTTTTCTTTCCTTCCTTCCTCTCTCTTTCTCTCTCTCTTTCTTTCTTCCTTTCTTTCTGTGGTAGGGTCTTGCTATTCCTGGGTTCAAGTTATCTTCTGAGTAGCTGGAACTGCAAATGCCCGTGACTGATATCTTTTATAAGGTAATCCTGAAAGCAACATACCATGACTTCCCAGCATTACACTAACCTTACATAATATAGTACGGGAATCTATAAAGGGATGACTATCAAGAGGTGGGGATCATTGAGGTCATCATATAGGCTGATTTGGACAGGGGCTAGGACTCAGAGCAGCAGCCATACTTCTGTGTTCACATCTTTATTATATGGGTAACATCCCCTAATATTTTGCAGTTTACAACATATATAATCATATATAATGGCCCAAGTGGCAGTCCTGGGCCAAATGGGCAAGTCAAGGGAATTAGTGCTTGGTACTCTTCCATTCCCTGTTAGAAATTCATTCATTTATGTAACAGTTTTTAGGCACCATCTTTGTGTTGTACCTTTGTGACAATACTGTACGAAGTAATGGGGTCCTTAGGGTCTCAGCATTAATGGAGCTTCAATTTTCCCTCATTAGCATTGCGTTTCTTTAATATCCAAAACATTCTGGGTTCCACAGGATGCCCATAGCTTCCCTCAAGCCAGGCATTAAGTAAAAATATCACTGTCTTTGCTCCTATTCTCTCAGGTGGATCTGAGCTAATATGATGTTTCGTGTAGAGTATAATCCACATGTTTAATAACCCCCAATCACTGGATGCCTAATAGGATGGAAGCTCTCTAAACAAGTGGCAGGTCTCTACCACTATGATGCTTTCTGCTGAAATCTAGTCCAATCCCCCCAGAGAGGTCTTTTCTCTCACCCATCCAGTCAAGCTGAAAAACTAATTGTGACTATCTTCTCATGAAGTAGGCTGTAACAAAGTTATAGGAACTCTTCAGAAAACAGTGCCATTTGCCAATTCTAAGGGGGAAAATGTAGCCTCTGTTAAAGACCAAAAATAAATGTAGGGAAGGAGAGAGCAAGCTCATGATGACAGATTGGCGGGCCAGAGCAGGAAATACAAAGGAGGTGAGCTATTTGTCCTAGAATCTTAATTTGAATCTTGGGGGAGAGGAATGAGAAAATCAAATGAAAATCTGTGCAACACTGGGATCATGGTAAACTGTCCTGAGGTTCAGAGATTCCATAGCCAAATGGCTGATTTCAAATCCTAGCTTTCCTACTAACTAGCTGTGTAACTGTGGGCAAGTAACTTAATCTTTCTGCACCTCAGGGTTCTGATCTGTTCAATGAGGCTGATGAAACAGAACCAGCCCATGTGATAGCTGTGGCCTAGTGTATGTAAAATGCTTAGAACTTTGCCTACTACAAATTAAGAACACAGAAATTGCTAATTATTTTTATTGAAGAAATTAGAGCAGTGACTATTGTCATCAAATTAAAAGAATTCTATTTCTCTCTCAACCAGTATTAACTGAATATTTATAGCAGTGAACCACAGCCAACAATATCCTTTTTCTTAAAGTGTTTACATGTATGTATGTATAGGATGGTGTGGGGTGGGGTCTGGAGAAAGAAGTAAGGGAAGATGGGAAAGATTAAAATAAACAAGTAAGTAAAAATTATGTCAGATGATGGTCATGAGAAAAATAAAGCCTAGGAGGGAGATCAGAAGTTCTAGGGGAGGAGTAGGAAAGAATAATGTTCTAGAGATAGGAAAGACAAAAGTACAAAAGTCTTGAGGCTGAGGAACGCTTGGTGTGTTTTACAACAGCAAGGTCAGTGGGGCTGGAGAGAGATGAGGATCAGGGGAAACTACAATTTGAGGTCACAGGGGTCCTAGTTGGGAGTGGCAGGCAGATCACTGAAGGCATGTAGCCACTGGAAGAACTGGCTACTGCTGTAAAAGCCTCTGGCCTTTTGGAGAAGAGGACAGACATAATCTCTGTTTTTTAAAAACTACTCAGACTGTTGTGTAGGGGTTGCCAGGTAGATGGATAGTGGGAAGTAGGAAAATCAGGTAGGAGACTATGATTGAGAGATAATGGTGGGTTGGACCAGGGCATTAACAGTGAGGAGGGGGTAGGAAGAAGTGGACACCTTCAGGATATATTTCTGAAGGCCGAGTCAACAGAATTTGCTGATAAACTGGATGTAGAATGTAGAACAGGGAAGGGTCAGGAAGAGACAGCTCCATGAGGACTCGGATATTTCTCACTTATTCAGTTACAGCCCTATCACCAAGACTCAATATTGAGTGCCTGATACTCAATAAATATTCCTTGAATGGATGAAAAGTGTAACTCTGATTTGTACTCCTTTTTTGAACTTTATAAATAGTAAATAGTGGTTAAAACATCTCCAGACAAATGAAATACTTACTGTTGGAACCAGCTTCAGCAGTCAAGCAGTGGAACCTCTTCCACTCCTTTTCAGGGATGGAAGATGACATTGCCGCATTCTGGCTCCCAGCTGCCAAGGAATAAGGACTAAACACCAACTTTGATATTTTCTGTAACAGAAGAGCACTCTGTTATAAAACATACATTGTAAACAAACAGAGACTAACAGGACACATATAGAAAAAATATATACAAGAGCAGTTTATTTGGAGAAAAGCATAGGGCATGAGAGATTGGGGTTGTAGTTCAGTGGCAGAGCATATGTACTTAGCATGTAAGAAGCCATGGGTTTAATCCCCAGTACCAAGTTGCAAATCACATGGAAGACTTCGATATTTCTGTGTTCTTAAAACATAATCATTAAAATGAAAATAATATGCAAATAATTAAGATAAATTATGTATTTTTTTTCAGTGGTGATTTATACAGGCTAGATGCCAATATTTGCTTTTGGCGATTTTCGGAGATGTTATAAATTAATAGTCAATCTTTGAACAAGACATTTGAAGAAAGAATTTGGTTCTAAACATATGCATACCGCTTGATTAGTTCTAATCTTCTTTTTTTTCCCCCTTGGCAGTATTGAGCATTGAAACCAGGTAGAGCTGAACTACATATCCAGCCCTGTCCCCACGCCCCCATCTTTTAAAAATTTGAGACAGTCTTCATAAATTGCCCAGGCTGGCCTCCAATTTATGACCCTTCTGCCTAAGCCTCTGGAGTAGCTGGGATTCCAGGTGAGTGCTATGCCTGGCTTCTGTGGTCTTTGCACTGATTTCTTCAGCCTGTTTGAGCTGCTCTGGACTGCTCACTGCATCTGACACAGTAGTCTGGTTTTCCTCTAATATGCATTTGACTAGGTTATGTTCAAGTGACCTAGATTACACTAAGTCTGCCTCTTTCTTTGGGGTATGTGGGTATGGGTCTGTCTTCAGCCCTGTCTAAACAGGACAAATTTCCCACATACACAGCTCCGAAGTCTATACACTGGAGAAATTTGAAGCAGTAATAGTATTCAGCTGGTAAGAGGGGAAGGAGGTGGGATTGAGGAAAATTTTATGGCAGCCAACTTTGCCAAGTGTGTAGTTTTTAAAAAAGTTATTTGGGGCAAATATTTTAGGAGAACCGAATGCTTCCTCGGCCTACCCACAACACTGCTGGTGAACCCACACCCTTCAATTAGTTGGGTGTTGGGGCAGCTTCCACTTGCTCCCCTAGTGCTGCCCTCTCCGCACCTCCACCCCCCCACCCCCAACAGAGCAGGCCTAAACGGTGTGCAGCGCCTAGCTAAGGGCCAGGGAGCCTGCTGGATCAGGGCGAGCCTCAGGCAGAAGGACCCTGGCGCTGCAGTGTCGCATGAGGAGTCAGGTTTACCCCGGGCGAACTTTCGAAGGCCAGAGGGAAGTCTTCCTACCTTGGGTGCATGTGGGCACCAGGAGCACAGGAGTTTAGGGTAATGTGGCCTCAGCGTCAGTCCCTGAGGCTACTTTGTGAAAGCTCTGAGGCAAGTGTGAAGTCAAGGGCTGCAAGGACTGCAGCACGAGCCGACCCCCGCGGTACCCTGCAAGGTCTTGGGGCAAGCCCCTGCTCTCTAGCCAGCGTTTCTCTTTAATGCGCGTGCCCGTCAAGGTCCCCGCGTCCCCTCCCTTCAAGCCGCCCGGTCCGCCTCGGTTTCCCCCACCTCTCCGGGTGCTTGCTGTTCCTTCCCTGTCGGACGCTTCTGGCTCACGCCCTCCGCGGCCCGGCCCGCGAGCGGGACTCAGCTGTCACTTTACTTTTCCGCGCCGCCTCCCCGCCCCCTCTCCGGCCAGCGGGGCAGCCCGCCGCCCGTGCGCGCGCCCGCCCCCGCCCCCTCGCGGCCGCGCGCCGGTGGAGGAGGGGCGAAAGGGGAGGGGGAGCGCGGCGCCGTACGGCAGACGTGGGGCTCGCGCTCTCGCGTTCTCTCCCGGGCGGGCGTCCGGGCACGCGCACTCGCGGTCACGCGCGCGGACGGCCGGGCGGCGGCGGCTCGTGGAGGTGGTGGCTTCACTTTCCAGGACTCAGGGACGGTCACAGCGGTAGCAGCCTCGGGAGCCGGGGCTAAAACGGCCGGAGGCGGCGGCGGCGACGCCGAGGGGTGAGTCCGAGCGGGCGCGAGCGTGGCGGGGACAGGCGTGGCAGGGCGGTCGGGTGTGTGGTGCGTGGGTTCGGCTTTCGGTGACTAGACGGTCTGCGGGGGACCTCCAGTCCCCGGGCCCCCCAGCCGCCCGCCCCCTCGCGCCTCGGCAGCCTGGCCCCGGGGCTTCGGCGGGCGCCCCCCCCCCCCCAGGTATTCGACCGGGCCGCCCTGGTGCCCCCAGCCTCGGGCGTCTTCTCTCTCGCCGCGTCCTCCCCACTTTCCCCGACCTCCCCTCCACGCCACAGGGTTCTGCTCGCCCCGCTCGCGCCCTAGTTCTCTCCCGCCCGATCCACCGCGTGCCCGGTTCCCGGTGCCCCCTCCCAAGGGCCTCCTGCCCCCGTTTCTCGCCCTTTCCACCCCTCCCCCTCCTTCCCATCCTCCCCCCTTCTGCTTCGTCCGTCCCTGCCCTTCTTCTACCCCCTTCCCTTCTCAGTTCCCCATCCTTCTCCAACCTTCCAGCCTTCTCCCTCTCCTAGCTGCATCCTGGAACTAAGTCTTTGCAAAAGTACAGGATAAATGTCACGGTGGAAAGCGCCCGGCTTGATCCTTTGCTATTTTCCCTAATTGCATAATTGGTGCACATGGTGTCTCCCCTGGCCAGTGCCGGTTCTGGCTCCGCTGTCGCTGCATCTCGGTAGCCCGCCCGGAGAAGACCTTGTGGGTTGTATCTGTGTATGCACTGGTGTGGAGTGTGTGTTGTATTGGTCTTTTGTGATGCTTGGTGCTTGTCACAGTTTGGATCCAAAGCCCATTTTTCTCTGGTTTCTTCTCTGCAGCCCCCACTGGCCTGATTTGAAACTGGATTCCTTCCGTCCCCCGCCTTCCCTTCTCTTCTGTCTTCTCCCCTGTCTTCTCATAATGTTTTGATCCTTTTGCCCTTTACCATTTCTAATGAAGGTAAAGCGTGGCTTCTTGTGGCTTTCCCCTACTAATACTAACCAGAAATGTCAGTCTGTCTTCTCTAAAGGAAATTAAGGCACCTTTATAAAGACATCCTGTGCTTGGTAGCTGTTAGACCTATTTGCATGTTTTCAAGATGCATCATTTTGCATTGTGTATTCTTGAGTGTTTACTCAAGTGTTTTTATTTGGAAGTACAAAAGGAAGTGCAAGGACTTAACCTTCAGATTATCTTGCGGTTCAGAAAGATTTTTAAGCTCTTAGTTTTTATTTCCTAATTCCTTGAAAAGTATGTTTCTGAATATGTGATAATTGAAACTGGACCTTGGGATTCTAAATGTTCTTACTCAGCTCGTTCGGATGCTCCCTACCTCTTTGGAGTTTTACAGATTCACACCCTCCCCCCCAGGTTCCACTATTATTTCCTGCAACTATATGTTTGCAATTAAAAGCTGTATATTGCTAGATGTTGTGCATATAATATAAATTGTTATTTTACATTTTAGAAAAGTTTAGAAATATGAGTAGGAAAACTGGAAGACACAGACGACAGAATCAAACGTTTTCCTGTTTATAAAGGCTCAAATAAAATCTTGCTTTTGCAGTTTTATGCTATGACATAAGATTATAAGGCTTATCTGGAGAGTAATGTGAAGTTATTGAGTGACTGTCCTTGCTTTTGTTATCAGTAATATTTATAGCCAAATCATTGCATATTTATGAAAAATGTGAGTTTCACTCACTATATGTTGCCAATTTCCAGGACTGTAATTACAGCATAGAGCTAATACAATCTTAAGCAGTTTATATGTTGAAGCAAACATATTTGAATTCTTAAATGTAACACGTTTTAAGAAAATCTGTCTTTTTATTTTATGTTTAGAAATCAGTTTTACTTGGGGGTATAAAGAAAATTAATTTGTGTCATATCTTTGAAACTGCCGTTGAAGACTATGTCTATGTTCATCACCGTAGAGTTTAATTTTCCTTTAGAAAATTAGATCAAATTACCTATTTAGGAATTGACTTTAAAATGTTTATTTAGAAGGTAATATTTAAAAAATTTTAATTCAAAATTTGTATTTATTTATATTTTAGAGAGATAAAACACCATTATAATACTTACAACTAACTAAAATGATTTATAGATTTTCTTCATAAAAATTAGTTGTCCCGTGCCAGGGATTTTAGCTCAGTGGTTTCGCCGCCTGCGACGCAAGCGCAAAGGCCCGAGTTCGATCCCCGGTACCAAAAAAAAAAAAAAAATTAGTTGTCCCTGAGTGGTACAACAAGTTTCTACCCCATATTTTTTTCTGTAATAGACATTGAAAAAACAAAGCCAGCAGGAATTTCCCCTACTTTTACTATTTGAGAGAGATATAAAAACTTTATTTCTGAAAGTTTTAATACTGGCTATCAGTGGTCTCAGATGAATTTATCATTTGTAGATTAAGATTTGAATAAAATAATGTTTTAGATCAAAAGTGGAAATACACTTTTTTGTATGAAACTGTGGAAATTATACCTCTATGAGGCCATTTTTAATAGTGTTTTGTTTTGTTTTGGGTGGTTGTTATTAGTTTGTTTTATGGTGCTGGGAATTGAACCCAAGGCCTTGCACTTGTTAGGCAACACTTTACCACTGAACTCCACCCTGGTCCTTTCATAGTGTTTTCATTAGTTCTCTGTTGGGACTAATTTTTACCTTAGTTATCTTCTGATGTTCTAGAGTAGTTTATGATGTTTTGATTTTGGATTATGCTCATTGTATCATTGAGTAGTCTTTTATAATCGTGGCATTAGATCATATGTAAATGTACATCAATAAAAATATTGAGAAGAATGTGTAGCTTTATAACTGATTTGAGACACACCTGAAGCTCTAGGCATAGTTTATTAAATCTTACTTAAACTGGAGCTATAGCTTCAATATAATAGAACTTTATTTCATTTAAGTTCTCATATATTTGTCATGTAATGGATTGCTTCTGGTTTAAAATGTATAAAATGATATTGTTGGCAGCATTTTGCTGTATCTGAGTGCTGTTCTCTAAGAATTGTTATCTTTCTTCCATGCACATCTGCTCCATCTAATGTGCCATTATGTACATGCCTAACAGGCTTTAAACTGTTGATATATGTTAAGTGAAAGAAATAAGATGAAAAAAATCAATATTAAATCCAAGAATGATAATTTAAAGTAAAATTAAAAATGAAAAGAAAAAATATTTGGTCTTTTAGAGCTAGACATGAAACATACTGATATAAAATTTCAGTATTCTATTAAGTGACTTAAGTGCTCATAAAAGATGTCATAGCTGTGGAGACTGATGCTCTCCATTTACAGAACAGGTGGAGAAGTAGATTGCCTGTCAGTGTGTTTCAGAACTCTTTAGCAGACCTGGCTTTCATTTGGCATGAAGTAGCTGATAGGGTTGAGCAGAAGTGGTGGTAGGTTTGGTATCTGAGGGCTTTTAGTATTTTCTGTTGACTTTATCTCTCAGTGCTTCCTGGTTCTTTCAGTCTTTTGCAGTGCTTTTCCTTTACAGTATTTTTTAGTTTGTTTTACTATAACAATTTCAATCTGCAGAAGTCTATTATTACAAAATTGTCTTGGTTTAGAATAAGCTACAAGTTAAATATTTGACGATAATGAATATTCATCAGTGTCAACTATTTGTAGTACGTTATAGTAATGAGCTGTGTTTTATTTGAAGTGTGTTTCTTTTACCTTTTTTTTTGGTACTGGGGATCCATTTCAGGACCTTGCACTTACAAGGCAGGCACGGTGCCACTGAGCAACATCCCCGGCCCTCTTTTACTTATTCTTGATCATATAGAAACTGTTGTATTTTGTCCTAATTTGACTGAGAAATCAAAAGTATACTTTCTCAAAAAGAATATGTTCAGGTTTTTTTTTTTATTTTTATGTTTTGAGATACGGTCTCACTCTGTAGCTCAGGCTGGCCTCAAAACTCCCTATATAGTCAGAGCTGGCTTTGAACTTGTGATCCTCCTGTCTCAGTCTGTCTTTAATAAAAGAGTTATTTTGTGCTGTTAACGGTACATCTTAAATACAGTAGTGTTATTATTATTATTATTATTATTATTATTTTTTTAGACAAAGTTTCACTATATAGTTCAGGCTGGCCTTGAACTCACTATGTAGCCCAGACTGGCCTCCAGTTTACAGTGATCCTCCTGCCTCAGCCTCTTGAGAGCTGGGATTATAGGTGTGCACCACCACATGGGTTGTAGTTTTGTTGTTTAAGGAAGTGTCAGAATAGGTAGATGGTACTCAAGGTGATTCTTAGATGGCAGTATCATGGTGAGCACAAGGCTCTATAAGGTCTTGGTAATGGTTTTATTAGTTCAGTTCTGGATTTATCAGCACACTGCAAGCTAGGTGGGTCTTAACAAATGTATTCTTAGTAATCAAACTAAAAAGTTGATTATAATAAAATGACAGTGGAGAGGGGAATATCCCTTTTCACTTACTGGAATTTTGTGTGTCTGCTACCTAGATATTAAGATATTGAGGAACTGAGTAGGTAATCAGAGCTAGTTAGGGAGCATGAACTTAGAGCAAAGGGAATTTGAAATCCTTGAGGGATATTTCATCCAACTGTGAAAAAAAAATGAATTCTTCAGTGTCTCAGTATAGTCTGTGCGAAACATGGTTGTGAAACATGGTTGCTCAGTTCTGTGTGTAGCTGGGTCAGTGCTACCACCATCATGTGGTTCAGTTTTTCTTTAGAATTGTGGGAGCCTCTGTGTTCTTCTGTTATCTTAAAGATTACTTAAACACAATTTACTAGTTTAGAGGATTGTTAGGAACCTAGCCTTGAGGATGTATTGATTGGATGTTAGTGTTCCCATTTCTCTGTTTCTGTGGCTGTTTTTCCTAACTTCTAGAAGGGTACTTAACAAGTTGGCTTACTTGTCTAAATTTTTCACAACTGTATACAGAGGGCTTAGCATAGTGCATGGTAGAGATTAGGCCGTCAGTCCTTTTGTGTTTGTTTTAAGTAACAGATTTATTGAGATACATACTGTAAAATTCACTGCTCCCCCTTTTTGGTGCTAGGGATTGAACCTTGGGCCTTGCCCATGCTAAACATGATTTCTACCCCTGAACTATACCTCCAGCCCCAAATTCACCCTTTAAAAATGTACAAATCTGTGGTTTTTATACTATTTAGCGTTGTGTACCATCACCATTATCTAATTTAAGAACATTTTTATCACTCCAAAAGAAAACTTAATTCTCATTAGCAATCATACCCCTTTCTCTCCTCATTCCTAGCCTCTCTATATGTCTCTATGGATTTGGGCACTTCATGTAAGTGGAAGAGTACAGTTTGTGGTCCTTAGTAACTGTCTTCTTTCACTTAGTGTAATGATTCAAGGTTCATCCTTGTGGGAACATGTAGATACTGTACTTCATTCCTTTTTGACTGAGTAATATTCCATTATGTGACTATATCACATTTTGATTATGCATAATCAGTGGACATTTGAATTATTTCTACATTTTGTCTGTTATAAGTAGCTTATTATGAGCATGTGTATAAATTTTGCATGAGTGGATGAAAGAAAAATTTTGGCAGTTCCTAAACATGTTTGTTTTATAAATGGCCAACTTTCATTTGTTTTATAAATGGCCAACTTCCATTTTATATTGAGTTTTACTTAATTCTATTTTCAGGCTCAATTTCTCTCCTTCTGGGAATATCTTATTCTAGTCCTCCCCACAGCTGAATAAATGACTTTTGATTCGTTAATCCAGGATCAAAAATGTCCACTGAGGCACAAAGAGTTGATGACAGTCCAAGCACTAGTGGAGGAAGTTCTGATGGAGACCAACGTGAAAGTGTTCAGCAAGAACCAGAAAGAGAGCAAGTTCAGCCCAAGAAAAAGGAGGGAAAAATATCCAGCAAAACAGCTGCTAAATTGTCAACTAGTGCTAAAAGGTACTTTAGTTATTAAAACCTTTTAATTTTTGGTATCAACTTACTATTTTAAGTTCTTATTTTTAATTGTATTTAGTCATTTTTCTTGGAAGCATGTCATAAAATTCATGAATTTTTATATGCTTTTAACTGGGGAAAACTTCTTAAAGTCAGTTAAATGGCATGACACATTTATAAAATATAATGATAGTGTATTTGTGTATATTTATATCTTGTCAGGAGAGCATATACAGGATTTTGTGTAAAAGTATGATAGTTTGATTTATAGCCATAAATATAGACCATAAACATTTTGTTTTCTGTTCAGTGACACAGAATAGAGATGAAGAATCTATTGAAATAATTATTGAGTGATAGTTTATTTTCTACTACTTCTTGTTGGTAAAGTCAGAAATGCTAGAGTTAACAAATGTATCTTGGTCTCATTACATTAGGCAGTGTGAGATCAGTGTTGATACAGATTTTTCTCTTTTCCTAGAGACTAGCTAGATCTGGAAAGTAGCTATTTAAATAATCTCAGTTGCCTCTTTGGTCTCTTATGATGATGTCATTGGATTTAGAGGGAATGTGTTTTGCTATTGTTACATTATAGAGTAAACTTGGAAATAATTTGGAAGATAAAGTTAGTAGTCTTACCTGATCCCATGATTTTGTTTTACTCTGTCTTAATACTTTTTAAGAACAGCAAATAGCAAGTGTGAAGCAGTTTATGGTGTTAGTTTAACTTTCTACCTATAGTGTGTGACGTTTACATATAGTGGAATGTCTGAATGTTGAATGACAGCTTTATATGTTATTGGATAATGTGGAATATGGGGAACTCCTTTCCCAAAGATCAGAGACCTTTCCCTCTGGCTGAGTCAATCCATAGGGTTGGAAGAACTTTCTTAAGCCCCCTGGTGAAAAATATTAGTGTAATGGTAAGTGGTCAGCAGTCTGTTCCAAGGGACTAGAGTATTCAGTTTCCTCCTTCCTGGGGTGTCTTTGCTGACCCCTGACCTCTGTTGAAGGAATTATGTGGAAGTCATAGCCCTGAACATTAAACCTTTAAACCTTCATGATAGAACATGCTACGGTTGGAAAAGGGTGCAGTTTGTTTGTGCTGAAATACAAGTCCAAGGTGTCTCAGCTGTCTGGTTCTTCCACCACCTTCCCATGAAATGGGCAGTGGATAAGGAAACTCTAACTTAGCCCTTGGCTGCTGAGAGTGTTTTCATGGAGAGTTTTCAGAGTAGGGGAAAAGTGGGCTAAATCTGTAACAAGTAGAGTTCTGCTGGGTTTCTGCTGTCCTGTGATTCCTAGTTAACAAAAATGTCTCTGTTCTTTATCTGGGAGCACTAGTAAAAAATTAAAAATCATATTTAGGGGTGATGTATCAAAAACCAAATGCCGCTTATGAAACGGTGTACTCTATAGTAATGTAAAATTTTTTAGTTTATGCAGTTTTACTTCATTTTAAAATAGTGCATATAAAAAGTACAGATTATATATTTAAACTCAGTGATTGATTTCACAAGGAAAAAATATAGAGAGGATATATTTTCCTCCTTTTTAAATAGGTGATAAACCTATTTTAGAGGTATTTGTACCGAGTCCAGGAGAGTACCTGATTGTCACTCCATAGGAAACTGTATTATTACATTGGTGAAAGTAAGAAGTATCTTTAAGTTGCATCCTGACTGAAAGAATCCCTCCATTGGCAAATTCATTTTTGTGAACCTGTGATTATTCAAATTGCAATTCACGATTTTCCTCTTAAGATGAAAATACTCAGGCAGTGTATGGATAACGTTATATGAAGTCATTTGCTAGTTATTTTAAAAATAAAATGTTGCTTTATTGCTAATTTTTTTAATGAGAGAAAAGCTTATCTTCTTTTCTCTTACTCCAGTTCAGTTAGTAAAGTGGATTGTTTCCTATCTCTACTGAAGTTCTAAGAACTTGGGAAAGAATTGGGAATTGTGAAGACAAGAGGACCCATATCCTCTAATTTCATTATTATATCCATACTGCCTAGCACAGTAGGGTTATAATTTTTAATTACTAGTTGCCTTAGAACAT
The DNA here is from genome assembly GCF_053883595.1 of Heterocephalus glaber. NCBI lineage: Eukaryota > Metazoa > Chordata > Mammalia > Rodentia > Bathyergidae > Heterocephalus > Heterocephalus glaber. The sequence continues at coordinate 78,990,473 of NW_028258315.1, read as the reverse complement.
TGACCTTACCTTATGGATTAGTTTTATTTTTTAATGGATATCAGGATTTCAGTTAGGATTCAAAGTTAGAGGTAGTTTCAATACAAAATTTTAATTTATACTTTTTATTCGCAATGATTTTTATTCAGTTCAGAAATCTGTCCCAACTGGTGTCATTCTGTGAGGTAATCTGAAGCAGTGAAGAGCTTGAATTCAGGAGACAGGATCTGGATTTCAGTCTGGGCAGTACTAGTACAGTACTTAGTCACTCTTTGATCTTGGATGCATAATTGAATGTCTCTAAGCTTCAGTTTCTTTTGTAAAGTGAAGATAATGGTGCCCTCTATGGAGGGTTGTTGTGAAGACTGAATGTGATAAAATATTTGGCACAGAGTATGGACTTGTAAACTGATACTATCATTTATAGACTTTGTGGCAGTTAAACATCTTTGGTGATATTTTTTTAATCCATTTGGTACAGACTTTGGCAAAAGAAAGTATATGTTAACCTCAGAGAACTTAAAACCATGGTTAAAGTAGAAATAGTCAAATGCTATAATTAAATACATTTTACAGTAGCTCAGGAAAAGTGCTTTACACTTAAGGGTTCAGTTAGTAAGTGAAATTAGTTCTAATCAGAAAACTAATAATTTCTATAGTAAATGTGTAGTCATTGCAGAATAACTTGTAGAAATATGTTTTCTTAGAAAAATCTAAGTTTTGAGGTTTTACAGAACAGTGACACATAGTATTTAAGCAATGGTATAAATTAATTTATCTTTTTAAAATTAGAAGGAAATATTATAGTTACTACATCTTTGATACATTTTTGCCCTGCTTTGGCAAGAATTTGTTTCTTTAAAAATTGGGGCATCATCTTATCACAGCCTGTTCTTTTGATATGTCTATATCACTTTGCTATATTCAAGTTTATAGTTCGATGATGTCTACAGTGACAAATTTAGATGATTTTGATTAACTATTTTAAAATCTTCATTGACTTGACTCTGCTGTTGATTTCACGTGTTTACACATCTGTAAATGTAAATTAATTAACATTTATTTCAAATTAACTTTGCTCAGAGTGGACACTGTGATGTCATTGAACACTCAATATAATAATCTTCTAGAAATATTACTAAATTTTTGTTAGCTTCAAATGTTGATTCTAGCATGTTCCAGTGTGAACTTTTATTGTAGGGGCTCATCCAAGTTTATTTTCCACATGAAACTATAGTAATATGTCCATGCTGCCGCTCCCAGCCCAGAGGAAGGGGCTTCTGGGCTTCCATCTGTCCCAGCGCACCTGGCCTAGAGGAAGGGACTTCTGAGGTGCCGTCCCATCGCTCCCAGCTCAGAGGAAGGGGCTTCTGGGCTGCCGTCGTCCTTCCTGCTACTCCCGGCCAAGAGGAAGGGGCTTCCAGGCCACCGTCCTTCCTGCTGCTCCCAGCCCAGAGGAAGGGGCTTCTAGGCTGCTGTACCACCATTCCCAGCTCAGAGGAGGTGAGCCCTGTGGGCCCCAACAGCACCCCCCCACACCAGGTCAAAATGAGAAGACACGTAAACAAGTCTCAAAACCAGACTTCCAGATCACCTACAGCAACCCCAAAGGGAAATGAGATGGAACACTCTGATACTCAAACACATAGACTCCCTGAACTGGCAACAAAAGAGGATCTGGAAAAAATACAATCAGAAATAATTTCTCAGATAACAGCAGAGATTGTGCTTGTAATGCAATACATGATTAATAAATCTAGAGAGGAGCTGAGGAACATGATGGAATCACAACATAGGAAACAAATTGAATCCATAAAACAGATTGCAAATAGATATCTAGGAGATAAAAAACTCCACTGAAAGTCTACAAAGCAGAATGGGCCAATGTGAGGACAGAATTTCAGATATAGGAGATAAGATTGCAATTAGTGACCAGGAAAAGAAAAATTGCAGCACTCTTGTAAGGGACCAAGAGAAATCAATCCAGTAGCTGGTAGACGATGCAAAGAAGAATAATATAAGACTGATTGGAGTCAACAAAGAAACAGAGTGCAAATGACATTAAAAATTGTTCACAGAAGTACTGGCACAGAACTTCCCAAGCAGGGGAAAAGAACTTGACATACAGATAAGTGAGGCATATAGGACTCCAAATAGCCTTGATCAAAAAAAATCTACACATAGGCATATAATTGTTAAGATTCCAGAAACTCAATAGAAGAACAAAGTTCTACAAGCAGTTAGAGAAAAGAAACAAATCACATACAAAGGCAAGCCCATCAGAATCACAGCAGACTTCTCAACGTAAACCATAAAGTCAAGAAGAGCTTGGAGTGATATATTCCAAGCCCTAAAGGAAAACAGCCTCCAACCCAGATTGATATACCCTGCAAAACTATCTTTCAAAATTGATGGAGAACTAAGATACTTTTATGACAAAGAAAACCTTAGAAACTTCATGAATACCAAACCAGCTCTCCAAAAAATTTTAGGAACAGACAATGAAGATCATAACCCAAGGAAGCATAGCAGAATGAACCCATTGGGCATGACAAGAAATTAAATGTAAAGGGAGAGAATCCAACAAAAAGAAAAAGTCATGGCAATGATAAGTCAGTACATTTCAGTTATAACCATCAACGTTAATGGTCTCAATTCACCAATCAAAAGAATTAGATTGGCAGAATGGGTCAAGAAGCAAAATCCAACAATATACTGCGTACAAGAAACACACTTAATTCAAAATGAAACTCATAGACTGAAAGCTAAAGGGTGCAAAACAATACTCCATGTGACAGGAACCTGAAAAAAAGCAGGAGTACCTGTCCTCTTTGCAGACCAAGTGGATTTCAAACCAACAAAGAAGGACACTACATTCTTGTAAAGAGAACAATCCAATAGGAAGACATGACAGTCATAAATATCTATATACCAAACACTAGTGCGCCCAACTATATAGAACAAATACTTACAGACATGAAAAGTCATATATGCACTAATACAATTGTAGTGGAGGACGTCAGCACCCCACTGTCACAAATAGATAGATCAACTAGACAAAAAATAAGTAATGAAATACTAGAACTCAATTAAACTCTTGAACAAATGAACTTAACAGATGTTTACAAACAGATGTTTACACCTCACAAAATCAGAATACACATTCTTTTCAGCTGCACATGGATCGTTCTCCAAAATAGACCACATACTTGCTCATAGAACATATTTAAGTAAGTGCAAAGCAACTGAAGTTTTCCCCTATATATTATCAGACCATAGTGCGATGAAATTGGAGATCCATAGCAAAAAAAACTGGAAAAATTTTGTAAGCACGTCAAAATTGAACAACACACTTCTGAGTAACCAATGGGTCACAGGAAATTAAAGAAGACATCAGACAGTTCCTTCAATTAAATGACAGTGACAATGCAACATATCAGAATCTATGAAACACAATAAAGGAGTCTTACAAGGGAAATTCGTAGTAGTGAATACACATATTAGGAAAACAGAACGAGCCCAACTAAAGAACCTGAGGGAGAACCTCAAGCTTTTAGAAGAAGAAGAGCTGGACAAACCCAAAGATCATACAAGGGATGAAATTATAAAGATCAGAGCAGAAAATAATATGATGGAGACTAAGAATGATACAAAAAAATCAATGAACCAAAGAGTTGGTTCTTCGAAAGAATAAACAAAATTGACAAACCATGAGCCAACCTTATTAGAAAAAGGAAAGAAAAGGCTCAGATCCATGCAATTAGGAATGGAAAGGGTGAAATTACAGCAGACCCAGCAGACATCCAGAAGATCAATACCTACCTCCAGAACCTATTCACCAATAAGATGGAAAACACAGAAGAAATGGACAGATTCCTAGATACATGTGAATTACCAAAGTTGAACACAGAAGACCTAAAAATTCTAAACAACCCAATATCAACCAATGAAATTGAAAACGTAATTAAAAACTTACCAACTAAGAAAAGCCCAGGTCCTGATGGTTTCACTGCGGAATTCTGTAAGACAGAGAGGAACTACTGCCACTACTGGTTAAACTCTTCAGTGGAATTGAAAGGGAAGCAATACTCCCAAATTTATTCTTGGAACCAAGCATCACCTTGATCTCCAAAGCAGAGAAAGACACAACCGAAAAAGAGAACTATAGGCCAGTCTCACAAATGAACATAGATGCAAAAATCCTTAATAAGATAATGGCAAATAGAATGCAGAAGATCATCAAGAAGATCATACACCCTGATGAAGTGAGATTCATCCCAGGGATGCAAGGATGGTTCAACATATGCAAATTAATCAATGTAATACACTATATCAATAGGGCCAAGGACAAAAACCATATGATTATCTCCATAGAAGCAGAAAAAGCATTTGACAAAATCCAACATGCATTTATGATAAAAACCCTACAAAAAATTGGAATAGATGGTCTCTACCTCAAACTGATAAAAGCCATCTATGAAAAGCCAACAGCCAGCATCATACTAAATGGTCAAAAACTGAAATTCTTCACACTAAAATAAGGAACAAGACAAGGATGTCCACTATCACCGCTCCTATTCAATATAGTTTTGGAAACATTAGCCACAGCAGTTAAATAAGAGAAAGAAATAAAAGGAAAAAAGATAGGAAATGAAGAAGTCAAATTGTCATTATTTACAGATGACATGATACTGTATATAGAAGACCCCAAGAACTCCATCAAAAGTCTTCTAGACTTAATAACCAAATTCAATCAAGTAGCTGGTTACAAGGTCAACACACAAAAATCAATAGCTTTCCTCTACGTGAACAACACGCTCACTGAGAGAGAAATAGGGCAAATAATTCCTTTCACAATAGCATCCAAAAAACTGAAATACTTAGGAATCATCCTAACGAAAGAAATCAAAGACCTCTTCTCTGAAAAATATGACACTCTGAAAAGAGAGATTGAAGATGATATCAGAAAATGGACAGACATCCCCTGCTCCTGGGTAGGAAGGATCAATGTAGTGAAAATGGCCATACTTCCAAAACTGCTATATAGATATAATGCAATTCCAATTGAGATCCCAGCAGCATACTTCACGGACCTTGTGAAAACAATCCAATAATTTATTTGGAAGAAGAAGAGACCCAGAATAGCAAAAGCAATTCTAGGCAACAGAGACATGGCAGGGAGTACCACAATCCCCAACTTGAAACTCTACTACAAAGCTACTGTGATAAAAACAGCATGGTACTGGCAAAGAAACAGACCTGAAGACCAATGAAACAGATTAGAAGATGCAGAAACTATGCCAGACACACTCATCCATCTCACCTTCGGTAAAGGAGCCAAACACCCTCACTGGAGGAAAGATAGCCACTTTAATAAATGCTGCTGGAAAAATTGGGTTTCAACTTGCCAGAGATTAAAACTAGACCTATATCTCTTACCATCCACTAAACTAAAATCGAAATGGATTAAAGATCTAATTATTAAAATAGAATCGCTGAACCGGCTGGAACAGCGGTTAGGTAAAATTCTTGAAGACACTGGTGTAGGAAAAGATTTTATGAACAAAACCTCAGTTGCCCATGAACTAGCACAAACAATCAACAAGTGGGATCTCTCCTTATTAAAAAGCTTCTGCACAGCAAGAGAAATCACCAGCAGTGTGAAGAGACAACCCACAATGTGGGAAAAAATCTTCCCCTGCTTTTCCTCAGACAGAGGTCTACTATCTCGAATCTATAGAGGAGTTAAAAAGATCAGACCTCCCAAATTTAAAGACCCAATCCAAAAATGGACATCTGAAATCAATGGACATATCTCAGACAAAGAAGTAGCAATAGCAAATAAATACATGTAAAAATGTTCAAGATCACTGGTCATTTGAGAGATGCAAATGAAAACAATGCTGAGATTCCACCTCATTCCAGAAAGAATGGCTGCTATCATGAAATTAGCCAATAACATGCTGGCGGGGCCGTGGGGAAAGAGGAATGCTGCTCCACTGCTGGTGGGAGTGTCGACTGATGCAACCGTTGTGGAAATCAGTATGGAGATACCTCAAAGAACTAGGACTGGAAGTCCCATTTGACCCAGCTATTCCCCTGCTAGGTATCCTCCCCAAGGAATTACAAGAATCATACTACAGTGATATATGTGCACCCATGTTCATAGAAGCACAATTTGTGAAAGGTAAAACTTGGAAGCAGCCCAGATGCCTATCAACTGGAGACTGGATAAAAAAAATGTGATTTTTAAATAAAATGGAGTACTACTCAGCCATAAAAATTGGGAAATTAGAGACATTTATAGCTAAATGGATGCACATTGAGGTGATACTCTTAAGTGAAATAAATAGAACACACATGTATAAATACCGAATAGTTTCTCTGGTGTGAGAAACTGAAAGTGTAAATAAGGACTAAAAGGTATAAAAGATAATGTGAAATAGGAAGAAAAGGGGCAAAGGCGAAGGGGAAGTGGGATTGGTGGGGGACAGGAAAGAAGGGAGTGGAATTAATATGAGTAAATTGAGCAGTGGAAACAAAGAAGGTAAATAGAGAGGGATGGAATGTCTGAAGGGAGGGCAGGGGAAGGGGGAAAAAATAACCAAGAGATTATGTAAAGGTGCAAGTTTCCAATGATGAATGTCATTATATTGTCTTCCTAAAATTTAGTCATGATTAGAATGAATAATTGATAATGTGAAATAGGAAAAAAGGGTCCAAAGGTGTAGGGCAAGTGGGAGGGGTCGGGGAAAGGAAAAATTATGAGAAATGGGGAAAAATGGAAACAGTCTTTGTAAAATGGGAAGGGTGGAGGGGGGTGAAGGGAGGTCTAGGAATGGGGAAAAAATAAGAACCAAGATGCATCATGTAAAGGCAAAAGTTCTCAATGAGAAATGTAAATGTATTGTATACCTAAATGTGTCAATAAAGGAATTTAAAAAAAGAAAATATTGTAATACTGCTCATCAATAATATTTTGTAATCACTATTTTCTTGGTTCAAAATGTTCATTTCAGGACTTGTAATATTCTGAACTTAGTATACTTCTTCCAGTTGATGTATACAATTATTGGTGGTATGTCTTAAAATCAGTGTTTCTTTACAATGACAGGTATATAGTACATATCATCATTCAAAATTAAACTTTAGCATTATATGCAGTGGTAATGAGTAGTTGTATGATGCTTTCTTGAGAATAGTTGATTTTAGAAAAATTGATTCAGTGGCATAGGATGGGGTTTCTTAGGTGACTAATGGATTCAGTCCATAGAAGAATATAGAAAACCATCTAGATGTGGTATGTTGAAGCTTTTGTTTTTTTTAAATAACTACTAAGATACCACTTTTATGTATCTCAATGTTTACACATTCATTTTCAATTCGGCTCTGAATGATTTACTACTGAATTTTCTTTAACCCAAGATTCGTGTGTCTGTGTGTGTGTGCAGTGTGTTTGTGCATTGTGCATATATACTGCTTCATTTTTCTGAATCATTAATCCAGTATATTGATTTTAAAATACATGCTTCATATCTTCATTCTGTGTGATAGTGTTTAGTTAATTTAGAGTGGGTTATGATTGTAATGACCCCTCCCTTTTTTAAACAAGTGATAGCCCCACAAAGTGCTTTTACAGTGCTCTTTCATTCAGTTAAAGTATTAGGTGCAGTCATATAAGCTGAAATTTAGTGTATAATTCACTCCTGACTGGTCTCGCTGTGTGCAGCTTTTTATGGGAATAAACTGTAGTTGTACCTAATGGAAGTTGGAATATAGACAGTTGTCTAGTTAACTTATGTCCAAAAAATTTTTGTCTTAAAACTTCTGGTAAGAAAGTTTATTTTTAGTGTTTTGAGACAGGGTCTCACTATTTAGTCTACACTGGCCTTGAACTCACTATGTACCTTAGGCTGGCCTGAGGTGATCCTCCTGCCTGAGCCTTCCAAGTTCTGGGATTACAGGTGTGCACAATCGCGTCTGGCTAGAATAGAATTTTCTGAGTCTTCACCTTACCTGTATGAAATGACTAGTGTCAGTTTTCTTATCTTTTAAATGAGCACTGATAAAACAGTTATAGTTAGAAAAGTCTCAGATTTATTTCACTTTTCATTTTCTAAGGCAGTGGTGGCGAATCTTTGGCACTGCATGCAGGCTCGCAGAGCCCTTTCTCTCAGCACTTGAGCCAAGTTGCCCCAGCAGCTTGCATCAGATAACAGGTTTTTTCCTAAATTAAAACCTCAGTATTAATTGCAGTGTTGGTACTTTGCAATATTGTTGAACTTTGTCAAATGCTTTTTCCAGTACCAGAGATCGAACTCAGGACCTTGCGCTTGCAAGGCAGGTGTCGTGCCACTTGACTAAATCCCTGGTGGTACTTTACAATAAATAAGTGGGTTTTGGGTTGCATTTTGGGTACTCGATCTCTAAAACATTTGCCATCACTGATCTAAGGTCATCATGTGAAGATATATTATAAATGTGAATTATTGATACTTAAATTTTCCTTACCTTGAGGGACAGTAACTGAAGTAGCTTCCTTATCCTACATGTGAAGACTGAGAAAACAGTACATACCATGATCACAACTTTTGAGATAGATTGAATTGCTGTCATTGAAAACAGCAGGACATTTTGCAACCATTTAGATAGCAATACTTAGTATAATTTCTGTCAAAGAAATGCAACTATTCCTAGGTGCTAATGGCTCAAAATATAATATATTGGCTCATTGCTCAGAGTTGTAGAATTTATCAGTAAATTGCTTTCTGCATTGAATAATATAGGTCTGGAATGCTTCAAATTCTATTAGAATTTTATGACAGAAAATTATGATTTATCATTTTTTAAAAAGAGAAGAATAAGCATAAAGCAAGCCAAGTTATTTGAAAATTCCAGAGACATTCTTTCATTTAAAAAATAGCCAGCCAGCTTGCTTCCTTCCTTCCTTTTGATCTTCCTCCCTTCCCCTCCCCCTCCCCTTTCCATTCCCTCCCCCTCCCCTTCTCCTCCCCCTCCCCTTCTCCTCCCCCTCCCTCCCTCCCCTTCCCCTTCTTCCCTCCCACTTAGGATTGAACTCAGGGCCTTGTGCAAATGCTGTACCACTAAGCTACCTCCCCATCCCCAAAATGTTTTTTCTTTTTTGACAATTTAAACATGTTCTTTTGAATTCCCTTTTTTTTCTGTTTAAAAATTATTTCTAAAAATTACTTGTTTCTCATAACAAATAAAACAGTACAGAAAACTTTTAATGGAAAGCAATAGTTTTTTGTCCATCCCTGTTCCACCAGCAGTCCTAATTGCATTTCCCTAAAGAAAACTCCTGTCTCTAGTTTTAGTCTTTCTGTTGGTTTTCTGCATAACTCTATATAATGTACTTATTTTGTATTTGTTGAATAATCAAATATCTTTTGACTCCTTGCTCTGAAATTTACCTAATTTTTCCTTCCTTTTTTCTTCGATGTTTTTATGGTAGTTACATTTTTTTAAAATGAATACCAGTTGTCTTTATACTCCAAAGCCTATATTTAAGCTTGTATTTTTTTTCTTGGAAATTTCAGCAGTATGTTCTGATTCTCTACTTTGAAAAATTGAGATGTTAATACTTTCATTTTTTTATATGTTTACTGCTCTCCTTTCATCCATTTTAACCAACTTTTCATTACACTTAATTTCACATTTCCATTTTTTAAGGTAACATTTACGTTGTATAGTATAACTATAGCCCGTCCTTAGCTTTGTAAGTAAAAGACCAATAAATTGTGTCACTGTGAAATTGTCAAAGCCAGACCAAGTAACACGTTAGGTTCGGATTTCCTTCAAGTCCAGTGTGGTGTTCCCTGGACTGTCCAGTGAGTCACAGCACTTAAGCAAGATAGGCAAAGTAGATTACACCCCCATCTGTTACTTCATTAAGATTATTATTTTTATTTGAAAAATCTGTGATTTTCTTGCATGGCTTTTTTTTGGGGGGGGGATTTTTGACTTCCCCTTCCCTCAAACCTCATGTCCTATATACATTCTGTAGTTCCCTTTTGTTATAAGCTGTTTGTCATATACCCACTTGCCACACCCTCTCTGTTGTTTATTTCTTTTTGCATCTCACATGGTAGGAGGTGCTCCTGAATGGAGATGAATATATGTGTGCTTATTTTGCCATCTTTAACTTGGATTTATTGATTTAGTTTTGAAGTGCCTGTTTTATACTTTTGTGTGAAATCCGTAATAGGATTCTACTCTCTCAGATTTTTTGAATCTTTTTTTTTCTTTTTTGAAACTTCTTGTCTTTTAGTTATGGGCCATATGTACTTCTATGCATGTAAGCCTATTAAGAATCTGTCTTAAAAGGAAATCATAGTGAGTTAAAGATAAAAAGAGATCATGGAGTTTGTTCTAATTCTCTATTTTGTAGGATAGAAAACTGAGGCACACAGATTTTTCGCCCATGGATTCAATTAATGACATAACAGAATTAACATGAACTTTTTTGTCTTTCAATTTTTTATCTTTTTTGTTTTTTGGGGGTTTTTTTTGGTGCCAGGGATTGAACTCAAGACCTTGCACTTGTGAGGCAGGCAGGTGCAGTGCCACTGAGCTAAATCTCAGGCCCTCTCTTGCAATTTTTTAGTCTTGTTCTGACTCATAATATCTCTCCAACCTTGAATCACATGATGCAGAGAAGTGAAAATTTATAGTGGGTAGCATGCAGTCCTTCAGGAAGTTGGTAACATTCCCATTGGAGCAGTCCCCTTTTTTTGTAGTATTTCCCTGTGTTGTATTAACAAAGGTACAGAATGAAATTTAGCATAAATTTTTTTTCAGATTTTTTAAGGTGCTTTAGTCCGCTGTCATTCATATACTGTCCACAGTAATTATCAGACGACAGGCATCCAGCTGTTAATAATCTCGTATTTAAAGAGCAAATCAAAGGAAAAGCAGTACTTGTGAGAATTTGTTTTTTGTGTTGGGTATTGAATCCAGAGCTTCATGCAAGCTAGATTGAGAATTTTTGTGTGTGCATGTTTAATTTAACAAAACTTACTAAGACATGAGTGATAGGAGTTTAAGTGTAGTCTTAGAAAATAGTGTTGCACTGTTAGCCTTTGTATTCATAGGGTGTTAGATGCAGTTAAAAATCAAAATAAAAAATAAAATCAGCAATAATGCCTGTGCTTAGCATGCATGTTGCCCTGGGTTCAATCCCCAGCACACTTTTCAGCAAACACACAAACAAACTCCGACTCATGGAAAAGAAACAGGTTTTTTTCTTTCTTTGTATGAAGGTCATGCAATGATATTAAAACAGTTATTCTTGTAATATTAAGATATTTCTAGGGCCAGGGATTTAGCTCAGTGGCACTGCACCTGCCTCACAAGAGAAAGGTCCTGAGTTCGATCTCCGGTACCAAAAAAAGGAAAAAAAAAGATGTTTCTAGCAGAAGGGATAGCATCAACTTGAAAGACTGAAGTATTCAGGAAGGAATATCATCCTTATTTTATTTTCATTATCCTTATTATTTATTTTTATTTTATTTTTTTGAGACAGGCTCTCACTGTGTAGTTGAGGCTGGCCTTGAACTAGTGATGATCCTCCTGACTCAGCCTCCCTAGTGCTGGAATTACAAAAATGTGCTACCACACCTGGCTAATATCATACTTATTTTGGTGGTAGTTTCAGATGCTGGAATGAGATCCTGATGTTCCTTTCTTCATTCAGTTGATTGGATTAGTTGGTATGCTTGGATTCACTTAATATCATCAGTTTTCTATTCTATATGGAGATGTTCCAACACAAATCAGAATTAGAATGACCCCTAAATAGTTTGGTAAATGTTTATTTAAATTAGAAATTTTGGTTAGTGCTAACAGTGGTGTGATGAAGTTGTTTGTTTCTGCAATCTGCATGCGCTGATAGTGGGCAGTCTCATCACTTTCTGTAGGTACATCCTAAAAACTGGCAGAAATTATTAATGTTATTGTATATGATGCTTTATACAATGTTAGTATATTAGAAACATACAAGAGGAAAAATGTTACTGTTAAAATACATTTTAATGAAAGATTAATATTAAGAGTGAAGATATTTTGACATAACTTCATTTATCTTTATTTTAAAGAATTCAGAAGGAACTTGCAGAAATTACTTTGGACCCTCCTCCCAACTGTAGGTAAGTACTTACTGATTGTCATTGTATATCCATTGCAGAAGATAACATTTACACTGTTGGTCTGGTGTGTAATTGTAGTTTAATGAATAAAAATGTCATTATGGTTTGGACTTAAATGACTGTAGAAAACAGTGGTGGTGGTTGTTGTTTCTGCACAGAAATGGGAGTTTCAACAAGTATGTTTGTCATGGTAGAGTGGAGTTACCAAAGGTAGTATAGTGCATTAATAATAAGATGATGAAATTACAGGGTAACAGATACAAATATCTTTTAGTGGAAGACAACTTAAATGATCTCTTTAATGATAGAGTAATAGTGTAGCTAAAATATTCACTATTTGATAATTATTCAGTTGCTTTGTTGGAAATTTATTTTTTAAAGTACAAGAATATTATACAGTGTTTTTTCATGGTTTTATGTGATTGCTTATGGTCATTGGTTGTGATCAAATCAGGGTGACTTGAGGCAATGATGTTAAATATAAAACACTCTCTCCCTTTATGATCACATACCCCAATTTTCTGGTCAGTTTTCACTTAGAGAAAATAAGTGTTTGCCTGGAAATGATTATAATGATTTGTAGGTGTATAGAGGAAGAGGAGAAAAATATCCCTGTGCAATAGTTGGAAGATGGCTGTTTTACTATTTTAAGACATATATTTTTGTTTTGTTATGAGCTCAATGTTGGAACCAGGAAAACGGGAGTTTTATAGTTGAATTGATAATCTTATGGATTAAAGGTGAAAAGGCAAATAAAATGAAAATATTTCTAACATTGAATGGAGGTAGAATTTAGATTTAAGATCAGATTCTACTGATCTTATTTTCATGTTGAAAACAAAGCTAACTATATTAATGAAAGTGAAAATTCTGTAGATGATTATACTGTACTGATAAATGGCTACTTCAGAGTTACTTTGTGCAGGAAAAATTCTAATAAGGCTTATGTTTGTGGTGAATCTAATATGGTTTTCACATGAGAGTCAGTGTACAGTACCGAAACATCCAGTAATTTTCAAAGAATATTTCACTCAAGTAGAATAAATATTTTTTGTTAGGTAAGACTGTTTAATGTGAGACTTTTTGTCATGCAAAACTTTTATCAGAGCTGCTTCTGATCATTGTTTAGCTTTTGGTGGATTGATTTGTGTGGATATTGGTTTGAATTAAGAAAAAAATTATTTTTGAGAATAGTATTTGTGTTATGGTGTGAATCTTTTTAAAAAATAAACTTACATTATTTTTGTAACATTATTCAGACAACTGAATTGGTAAATTATGTACTTGATGCGCTTTTTGCTTAAATTTTGACAACAAAATACATGTGGTTGGTTTTAATGAATTTAAGACCCATTTTGATAAATGGAGTCCATATATATCATGCAGTGTAGACTATAACTTTTGTCCTTAGATCTTTTGATTGATTGATTTGGTTTTTTGAGACAGGGTCTATTTTATAGTTTAGGCTGACCTTAAACTTCACTATGTAGCCTTGGCTGGCCTTGATCTTGTGGTGATCCTCCTCCCTCAGCCTCCTGAATGCTAGGATTATAGGCATGTGCCACTATACCCAGCAGTTATTTTATTTTCTAATACTTTATACACTGAGTAGTGTAATTTAGCTTTGACTCATTATGGGTAGTAACTTAACCTTTATTAAACCAATATTATAAGCATGTATGAATTCAACTATAGTTCTCTTTAAAGTTTAACTGGTGTCATGTGAAATTTGGAGATTGCCTTTTTCATTGAGTTTAGTGAGTGATAGCATTGCTAACTCCTCTGTGGACTCTAGAAATAAATCAAAATACAAATAATGGTTTTTGATTTTCAAATGTAGAAGTCATATGTAACAAATGCTTCAGTGTTAGGAAAGATACCTACTTTGGTTAATATTGGGGTTTATGGGAATTTGCAAGGAAATCCACATGTGGTCTGAGGACTGGATCACTAATAAGTCTGCTTTAGAAGCCAGGTCCTTCTGGCAATAGAGGGTCTTTATGTCTTAGTTACTTTCTTGTTGCTGGGACAAAATAACCAACACCACAAGTGAAAGAAGGAAAGGGTGTTTTTAGCTCCCAGCTTGTAGAGGTTTTAGCCCATAGTCTGCTGGCTCCAACACAGGCCAGCATGGCAGAGAGGCATTGCAGAGGAGAAAGAACTGATGGCAAGGCAGGCAGGAGGCAGCGAGCCTTCTTTTTTCCCTTTCTATTCCATCCGGTTCATTTTAACTCCCTTCTTACTTCAGTAAGTCCACCATCCACACCCAGAACTATGCTAAACCAATCAGTGGACTAATCCAGTATCACACACCCATGATCCAGTCGCTCCCAGAAGCCCTAAATAGAATATATTTTGCTTGGCCTCAACTCTTATGTTGGATATCATAACTAACCCTTGACATTTTGCAGAGGCTCTATTCTGAGGCCTCTGCAGCTCCATAAATGTTTTCATACCACTAGCTGAGTTAGAGGTGCTGAGCTGTTGGCCACAATTACTACTTAAGTGCCTTGGGTATTGTCTATTTGCGTATTTTCTTTGAAGAAATTTTTAGATTCTTTGTCCATTTTTATTTGTGTTGTCTTTTCTAATGTTGAGTTGTAAGAGTTCTTTATATATTTTGGATAGATATCCTATATATCAGATATATGATTTACAAATTTTTTCCCTCATTTTTGGGGTGTTTTTACTCCTTTTCTATTTTTTTTTTAAACAGGGCCAGAGATTGAACCCAGGGTCTCACACATGCTAGGCAAGTGCTCTACTTCTTAGCTACATCTCCAACCCTTTTAATTTTTTTATTTTGAGATAGGGTCTTGGTAAATTGCCCAGGCTGGCTTCAAACTAATTATAACCTTCTGAATAACCAGGATTATAGGCATGGGCCACATGCACCTGTCTGTTTTTTATTTACTTTCTTAACAGTGACCTTTGAAGGACAAAAGTTTTTTTTCTCGAAGCGCTCTGATTTATTTTAGTTGATTTTGCTTATATGTTTGGTGTCATACTTAGGAAACCATTTCCTAATTAAAAGCCAAGACTTGTGTCTGTATTTTTCTTCTAAGAATTTTATAATTTTAGCATTTACATTTTGGTTTCTGATCCCCATTGAGTTAAATTTTGTATGTGGTCTGAGACAGGAGTGCAACTTCGTTTTTTTGGGCTTGTGTATACGCATTATCCTATCACCTTTTGTTATAAAGACTATTTTCCTTATAGAATTCTTTTGATACTCATGTGAAAAATCAGTAGATCATAAATTTAAAAATTGTTTAACTTAGTTCTTTTCCATTAATCTATATTTCTGCCAGTGCACATAGTCTTGATTACTGTACCTTTGTAGTAAGTTTTGAATCAGAAAGTATAAAAACTCTAACTGGTTTACTTTTCATTGTCTCAACTCATTAATTGGATATTCCCAGCATAGAAGAGGCTGTGATTGGTGAGAAGCCTAGTCATTGTCTCACCTTACTCACATGCAACCTACTTAATAGAGGAAGGTATATTTTCTAGATCATAGTAATTGAAATAGTGTTAAGGAAAGTGTGTGTGCGTGTGTATGTGTGTAGTTTTCAAAAGTATATCATAGAAGAAGAAGCCATTGAGACAAATTGGGGACAGTGTCTATGCAAGTGTGATCTCTAAGAAGAGCAGTCAGTGCAAAAATCTAAATTTTGTCACTAGTTGTTTTTCTTTTCTGATTATTGTAAGATCTGTCTGGCAGTTTATAGCTTTTAAAGGATTTTCATGTTATGTCCTTTGGTTTTTACAACTATCCTGAGACCTCTGAGGTTAAGTAATGTGCTCACGTTTGCACAGGCAAAAATGGTTGATTTGGATTTAAATCCAGGTTATTTGACCTTTTATCCTTTGTTGACTAAATAGAGGAGTACATTCAAAATTTGCAGCTATTGTGGTTAAGAAAAAGAGAACATACACACAAAATATGCAGGCAATCTGAAATATATTTGATTTGTATTTCTGAATTCCATGAGGCAATATTCAACTGAAACATTTTGAAAAGTAACTTTTTGATTATGCTATTTTCTACCATACTCCCTTGGGTCTGTGTGTGGATATGTGCCTCAGTATTACCATTACTGGCACATGTCTAAGTAAATAATTTCTTTGCATATGACTGGTCTTAACTTGGTGTTTGCCCTTGGTGTCTGCACTTTATTGCCAGATTGGTTTTTCTGTCTTACTCAGCTTAATTGTAGGTCACATTCCCCTACAGTACAGTTTAGTATTCATTAAGGGCTTAGTAGGAGAGCTATGCTAGCCAGATGTCCCGTATAAAACAATATCCAGGTGTGGTTCCTAATCCTGAAGATTAAAATACAACTAATACATAATGATGCTTAGAGAACCATGTAAGTAGGACATACTGTAATTGAAAAGGAAGTAGATTTGGGTAATTCAAAAAAAATTGACAAATCAATGAGAGAACACTTCTTTAGAGAAAGAAGTAAACTAGGCTTTGGAAAATGGTTAGAATTTGGAAGGGTAGAGGGAAATAGGGACTACTTTAGGTAAGAGAATGAGTGCAAGCAGAAACATAGCTGGGGCAAATTGAGTATATTTTGGGGACAGGGAGGTCAACAGGTTGAGATCCAGCCCATGTTAAAGGTAAAATTTGTTAGGGGCTTTCTAGGAAAAATATTAAAATTACCAATTGCTATAGTTTGAGATTTAAATATCAAATAAAAAACAATGGAGTTGTTTTGATAAAAAATTGGTATAGAAATTAATTTTACCTCCAGAAATGGAGGCAGGAACATCACAGTGAGTTCAGGCCAGCCTGTCTGGGCTACATAGTGAGTTCAAGCCCAGTCTGAATCTGTCTCAAAAAATTACTTTTAATTCATTTCATAATGTATAATATGAAGTAGAGCTGGAAGTGAAAGGGAGGAGGTTATAAAGAGTTAGGGAGTACAGTAAGAAATCTATTGCGTGAATACAAGTTTTAGATGATAGAGGGCCTGGTGATGTGATGTTAGAAATTAAAGAGAAAAAACAATAGCAGGATTGAGAGATGTTTTTAAATTTGCAGACCTTGTTTGTGATATGTTTTTGTGAGACAAAGTTAGAGATGTCAAGAATGACTCTAAAAGGTGTGATATTTGTAGACTAGGAGAATGGTAATACTATTGGCAGAAACGAATTTGTCTTTATGGCCTCTGGAGATGTATGCCTCCCTCTTTTGTTTGGCTGCCCTGAAGCACTTAGCCTTCTTTGCTAATTTTAGTGATCAGTAGCATTTTGTTTAGAAACCTTAACCCTCAACCCTTTAATTGCATTTTATTTTCTGGCCTCCTCCTGCTTTTGTATCCATGTCTTCATTTTATATTTCCTTTACTTTCTTTTTTAAAAAATTTTATTTATTTTTATTATTTTCTTTTGCAGTACTAAGAATTGAACTCTGAGCATTTGGTACTTTCTTACTAAGTTTTTATAAGCCAACTCAGGGTCTTTTGAGGGCAAGTCATATAATTAGTAAATATACAGTGTGAGTAACTGGAAGTTTATGTGAATGTGTATTAGCAGACTGCTGGCATTTCTTGCTG
Source organism: Heterocephalus glaber (assembly GCF_053883595.1). Taxonomy (NCBI): domain Eukaryota; kingdom Metazoa; phylum Chordata; class Mammalia; order Rodentia; family Bathyergidae; genus Heterocephalus; species Heterocephalus glaber. The sequence goes on along the minus strand of NW_028258315.1, from coordinate 78,972,760 downwards.
AGAAATCATTAACATGATAAAATTTAAACACACATTGAGGGCCCATGTTATATAAGATACTGAATTATTCATATCCATCTCTCCTTTAATACAGATAAGGAGGAATATTTTTTATTCACTCCTATAAGTCCTTGACTCATATGCTACAGTGTTGAATAGTTTTACCTAGACTTTAGAAAGACAAAAGAGTCCTTAAGTAATATAGATAAACCAAGTGATTAGATAGAACAGTTAAGATTGTTTGGAGTAGCACATGTAGGTTGGATAGATGCAGAGTTGTGATATAGTTTATAGTATTCTGTTGGCAGTTTAGAATTTCAAGAGTTTCAATTTTGTTGATACTGTCATTTCTATACTTCTATGAATTTTTTAAGATGAGCTCCTTCCTTATGATGATCCAAGAATTTACGTATGGTTTTCTTTTTGCCTTTACCTTGAGCTTGACTTTTCATCTGGAACACCATACACATAGATCTTTAAAGGGCTCTGCCTGTTGTTTCAGATGGGAACTTTATGTGTTTCCTGTCATGTATCTTTACTTCAAAACTATACTGAAGATATACTTGTCTGAATAAAATCACCAGAGAAATTCCATGCTTTCTTATTTTAAAATATTTTTAAGTCTACCTTTAACCACTGACATAAAAACATTTACTTGCTAATAAAAGAAAATGTTAAATGATAAAAGAATTTAGTGCCCATGACTTGTGGTCTTAATATTTTATTTCCTTTGTTTTATTCTTTGCTGCTTTAAAAATAACACAAAAATATGTCTGAAAAACATATAGTAAATGATGACATTAGGATTATATTTTATACTAACTACATGATAGTTTAATATTTAGTATGCTCAGGCTTATAGTTATTGTTTCAGATTTATTACCTGAGCACTGTAGAAAGTGTAGTATTTTAACTCCCATATCTCTTTGCTTTTAAGCTATCCTGAAAAGTGTATTCTTTTCCACAAATTATTTCTTTTCTTTTTTACTTTTTGGTACTGGGGATCGAACTCAGGACCTTGCATTTCCAAGGCAGATGGGGTGCCACTGAGCTGAATCCCTAGCCCCACAAATTATTTCTTTACAATCCTTTTATTACACTTACTGATTTAAATATTTTTATCACCTATACATTATAGCACATGACAAATAACTCTTGTTAATATTTTATTTTGAGAAAAATGCAAATTTTGTTTTGAATTTATGTTACCAAAATTTGCTTTTTGGACTTAAAAAAATATAAATATTCATTTAAAACTGTCAAGCCCAATGTCTACATACTTTAGAGATTTAATGGAATGCCTCTAAAGGAATACCTAAGTCTGTGTTTCTGTAGAAACAGCATAGTATTCTATTTTTTTCCTTTGGATGCTGATCATATTTATTTTATTTTGAAGCAAGACCTTTATTGGTACATTTTAGATATACAAAATAATAACATTCATGGTAGGGAATTTGTACCTGTACAGGATATATCTTGCTTCTTCTTTCTTTCCCATCCCCCTTCATTGACCCTCCCTTCCCCTCCTTATTTACAAAAGCTTTGTTTTCCTTTTTTTTTCTATTCTTTTTTTTCTTCTTCTTTCTTTCCTGTATTTGTTTAGAAACAGCATAATATTCTAAAATGTGTAACAGAATCAGGCAGTGACATAAGCTTAAAATATTTTTCTATTACAGTACATGACAGACTCTTTCTGTACACTCTCACCTATATAGAAGGTGAGGTTTAGAAGTAATTCGAAATAGGAGAGGAAGAGCCCTATTATCAGAACCAAAGTTTCATCGTTGGCACCTATTTCCCCTACCTAGAATCCAGCACACTTTTACTTATTTCATCATTTGATGGGAGCACTTTTTCTTAATCCCTGTGTTTAAAAATCTTAGCATTGATATTCAGTAAACCAATTAGTGAGTAAATATAATTAATTATAGTAGGAAATTACAGTAGGGAGTATTTACTGAGTTCTTCTGGTGTTGGAAGCCATATGCTAAATGCTTTCTCAGCATTTTCTTATTTAATCTTCCTGACTGAGTGAGGTAGATACTAGTTTTGGACAGTATTTCATAAATGGAAGACAGGAGTAGAGAGGTTGAGTAACTTGCCCTACAGTTACATAGCAACAAAATGGCAGAACTTGAATTTCACTGTTGATATTTCTCACTTTAGTGTTCAGAGATCTTGCTATGTTCTTTACATTTTTTTTTGAGAATGTTTATTCTTAAATTCTTGGTACATTTTAGGTGTACAACACAATTACATTTCTCATTGGGACCTTGTACCTTTACATGATGCATCTTGCTTCTTATATTTTCTCCGTTCCTTGCCCTCCCTTCACCCCCTCTACCCTTCCCTATTTGCAAAGACTTTATTTCCATTTTTTCCATTTCTCATCATTTTTCCTTTCCCTTCTTAACTTTCCCCTGCCCCTCCCACTACCCCTACCCCTTTGGACATTTTCTTCCTATTTTGCATTATCGATTATTCATTCTAATCATTGGTACATTTTAGGTATACAATATAATGACACTCATCATTGGAAATTTGCACCTTTACATAATTGCTCTTGGTTCTTAATTTTCACCCTTGCCCAGCCCTCCCTTCAACCCCTCCGTTCCTCCCTATTTACAAAGATTTTGTTCCTATTTTTCCATTTTCTCATATTAATTCCATTCCCTTCTTTCCTTTCCCCTACCCCTCCCACTTCCTTCCCCTTTGGCCCTTTGCTTCTTATTTCACATTACCTATTATACATTTTAGTCCTTATTTACACTTTCAGTTTCTCACACCAGAGAAACTATTCGGTATTTATATATGTGTGTCCTATTTATTTCACTTAAGAGTATCGCCTCAATGTGCATCCATTTAGCTATAAATGTCTCTAATTTCTCATTTTTATGGCTCAGTAGTACTCCATTTTATAAAAAAACAACATTTTCTTTATCCAGTCTCCAGTTGATGGGCATTTGGGCTGTTTCCAAGTTTTAACTATCACAAACTGCACTGCTGTGAACATGGGTGCACATATATCATTGTGGTATGATTCTTTTAATTCTTTGGGGAAGATCCCCAGCAGGGGAATAGTGAGGTCAAATGGGACTTCCAGTCCTAGTTCTTTGAGGTATCTCCATACTGATTTCCACAGAGGCTGCACCAGTGTACACTCCCACCAGCAGTGAAGCAGGGTTCCTCTTTCCCCACAGCCCCGCCAGCATTTGTTATTGGTGGATTTCATGATAGCAGCCATTCTTTCTGGAGTGAAGTGGAATCTCAGCATTGTTTTCATTTGCATCTCTCAAATGACCAGTGATCTTGAACATTTTTTCATGTATTTATTTGCTGTTTCTACTTCCTTGTCTGAGAAATGTCTGTTCATTTCAGATGCCAATTTTCAGATTGGGTCTTTAAATTTGGGAGGTCTGATCTTTTTAAGTTCTTTATAGATTCGAGATAGTAAGCCTTTGTCTGAGGAAAAGCAGGTGAAGGTTTTTTCCCACATTGTGGGTTGTCTCTTCACACTGCTGGTGGTTTCTCTTGCTGTGCAGAAGCCTTTTAATAAGAGATCCCACTTGTTGATTGTTTGTGCTAGTTCACGGGCAACTGAGGTTTTGTTCATAAAATCTTTTCTTACACCGATGTCTTCAAGAGTTCTACCTAACCTCTGTTCCAACTGGTTCAGAGTTTCTATTTTAATATTTAGATCTTTAATCCATTTCGATTTTAGTTTAGGGCATGGCAAGCGATATAGGTCTAGTTTGAATCTTTGGCAAGTTGAAACCCAATTTTTCCAGCACCAGTTTTTAAAGAGGCTATCTTTCCTCCAGTGAGGGTGTTTGGCTCATTTATAGAAGATGAGATGGTTGAGTGTGTTTGGAGTTGTTGCTGCATCTTCTAATCTGTGTCATTGGTCCTCAGGTCTGTTTCTTTGCCAGTACCATGCTGTTTTTATCACAGTAGCTTTGTAGTAGAGTTTCAGGTTGGGGATTGTGATACCCCCTGCCATGTCTCTGTTACCTAGAATTGCTTTTGCTATTCTGGGTCTCTTCTTCTTCCAAATGAATTTTTGGATTGTTTTCTCAAGGTCCATGAAGTATGCTGCTGGGATCTCCATTGGAATTGCATTGAATCTATATAGCAGTTTTGGAAGTATGGCCATTTTCACTATATTAATCCTTCCTACCCAGGAGCAGGGAATGTCTTTCCATTTTCTGATATCATCTTCAATCTCTCTTTTCAGAGTGCCATAGTTTTCAGAGAAGAGGTCTTTGGTTTCTTTTGTTAGGTTGATTCCTAGGTATTTCAGTTTTTTGGATGCTATTGTGAAAGGAATTATTTGCCCTATTTCTCTCTCAGTGAGTCTGTCATTTGTGTAGAGGAAAGCTATTGATTTTTGTGTGTTGACCTTGTAACCAGCTACTTGACTGAATTTGGTTATTAAGTCTAGAAGACTTTTGGTGGAGTTCTTGGGGTCTTCTATATAGAGTATCATGTCATCTGTAAATAATGACAATTTGATGTCTTCATTTCCTATCTTAGTCATTTCTTTCTCTTGTCTAATTGCGATGGCTAATGTTTCCAAAACTATATTGAACAAGAGTGGTGATAGTGGACATCCTTGTCTTGTTCCTGATTTTAATGTGAAGGATTTCAGCTTTTGACCATTTAGTATGATGTTGGCTGTTAGTTTTTCATAGATGGCTTTTATCAGTTTGAGGTAGAGACTATCTTCCAATTTTTTGTAGGGTTTTTATCATAAATGCATTTTGGATATTGTCAAATGCTTTTTCTGCATCTATGGAGATAAATCATATGGTTTTGGTCCTTGGCCCTATTGATATAGTGTATTACATTTATTGATTTGCATATGTTGAACCATCCCTGCATCCCTGGGATGAATCCCACTTGATCAAGGTGTATGGTCTTCTTGATGATCTTCTGCATTCTATTTGTCAGTATCTTAGTAAGGATTTTTGCATCTATGTTCATTAGTGAGATTGGCCTATAGTTCTCCTTTTCGGTTGGGTTTTTCTTTTCTTTGGGGATCAAGGTGATGGTTGCTTCCAGGAATGAATTTGGGAGTATTGCTTCCCTTTCAGTTTCATTGAAGAATTTAAACAGTAGTGGCAGTAGTTCCTCTCTAAATGTCTTGTAGAATTCAGCAGTGAAGCCATCAGGGCCTGGGATTTTCTTAGTTGTTAAGTTTTTTATTATGTTTTCAATTTCATTGGTTGCTATTGGGTTTTTTAGAATTTTTAGGTCTTCTTTGTTCAACTTTAGTAATTCATATGTATCTAAGGAATCTGTCCTAGAAAGTGCAAGGTTCCAAGTTCGATCCCTGGTGCCAAAAAAAACCCCCAAAACAACAACAACAAAACCTCATGATTCTAGAAAAGTAACTTTGTAAGCTTAAAATTATGGTTATATTTAAATACTGGTAAAAGTAAACTACTGTACCAGGTTATTTTGACCTTCTTCTTTTTTCTTTTCCTGGCATTGTTGAGGATTCAACCCAGGGCCATGCACATGGTAAGCAAGCCCTGTACAACTGAGGTAGCTCCCCAACCCCCTTTTTACCTTTTTAAATAAGTGTGTGCATGTGAGACTAGAGATTGAACCCAGGGCCATCAAACTGAGCTACATCCCCAAGCCCTTTTATTTATTTTTTGAAGTTTTGATATAGTGTCTCACTGAATCATCAAGTTGCCCAGGCTGGTCTTGAACTTCCTGCCTCCCAGAATGCTGGGATTACAAGCATGTGACACCACACCTGTGTATCCTCTTTCTACCTTTTTTGACGGTGTTTTTAATTATGACTTTATTTTACAGAAAATTATGTGCTATATTCCAGTTTTTTTCCCCTCCTCTCTACCATCCAGCACAATATTCCAAATATTAGAGACTCAAATATTCTTTCTTAGAGTATCAAACAAGTGCTTTACATGTGGGGGCGCTTAGTAAGTAAAAAAACCTTTATTATTTTTATAAAGTTTTGCCTGGTAAAATACTTATTTTTAATGGTTTAACAGTTTGAAAATAATATAATAAATCATTGCTTTCATGTAGACTCATAGGCTATTGAAACTGGAAAGTTTATGGTCCAGCAGTCCCAGGAGCCCAGCAAGAAATGGTAATTCCTCAGGGAGGTATAGTTTAATCCCAAAAGCAGTCCTGATATTTAGTCCTGATAGTTCAGTGTGTTGCTTATCTCAGGGATAGAGTGGATACATCTTGTATGCTCACAGAATTTACAACTCATATAAATAAGGAAAATTGGGAATTCTTATCCATGCTCATGAGGTACATTTGAAAGGAATTACAGTTATTTTGCCTGGGGAAGTGAGGCAAACGTGATAGCCATGTTAACTGTCTTTGGAGCCATAAAATGGGAGAGAGATTATTAAAATTATTCTATATGGTTTTAGGGAGTAGAACTATTGCGGTTTTTTTTAAAGATAGCTATAAGGTGACCTATGGCCTGCAATCAGTCCACCTGCCCTCTTTTTTAAAAAAGTTGTAATAAAAATATTTTAAAGGAAGTTTTGTTACTTATACATTAACTATATCATATATATATATTTATATGTGAATATATATCAGATAATTCCTCTTCACTCAGTGCAGTCCAGGCAAGCCAAAATGTTGGCCACCCATGACTGCTAGACAGAAACCATTTTCTGCTTGATAAAGACTTCATCTTAGGAAACAGTGGGTGACTTCAGAAGATAATGAGTGCCTGGTCTCTAGAGGAAATAAAAATGAATCTGTTTGCTTATTTCAGAAAGATTTTGAGGTGTTGAATGGGAGGTAGTACTAGAATAGTGTTTCCTAGCTGGTGGTTCCCAGAAAAATATAGCACATTTTTTTGTTTTGTCTTTTTCACTGATCCTGATTCATTATTCCTCTTTGCCCTATGGGAATCTGTGATAGATAATTTATATAGCTTATTGGCATGTTTAACACAGCTAGTATATTTGTTATCACTTCCTTATTTGAGTTGATAAGGCTTTTATTTCATTCTTTACTCAGAACTTTAAAGAGAGGAGGATATACAAAGAGCATGAGGAAATAAGAGTGTTGTGTGAAGATAGGGATACAAATTAATATCCATCAGTTTGATTGGTCCTAGATTATTACATGTTGTTTCATAAACTCCATTTACCTAATTTGTCATGAAATAAAAATATTACCATCAATCAAATGTTGACATAACTGAGTGAGTCATCTCATGCAAACATTTTTGAATATTTGTTTGGTCTGTATATGTACCATGTTTATTAAACTGTTTAGAATCCTCATTGTTTCCCCTATCCTTGGTCCTATAAAACAACACATGCTCGGAAACTGAGTATCTTTTTTCTCCCTTGTAGTCCTGAGCATCAAATCCGGGATTTTGTGTTGCTTGGCAAACACTTTACCACTGAGCTATGACTCCAACCTGAAATTGAATAAATATTAATGAGGAAAATTTATGGTTTATTAGGGTGTTTTCTGACTACATGATCTGTGAGCCAAGAAATCTTAGGATTAAAAGAGAACTCAAATTTTTAAAATGACAATACACTAAAGAAGCTGCCACTCCTCTTTGTATGTACATGTGAATTGTTTATGATCTTAATGAGTCCAGGCTTAGAAAAAGAGAACCGCGTTTCTGTAAGCAAGGGCCAAATTCTGTGCCCTCATGTAATCAAAGAGGAATGATTTGAGACTTGCATGCAAGTGGTGAACTGGAAGAAGATGACAAATTTAGCTATAAGTGCTGAAGGAGATGTTTGTTCCAAGCTAGGGCCAAGTTTCTGAAGACTGGCACAACTGTTCATTACTTTAAGGGACATAATGCCAATTTTGTCATAAAGGCGCATAATTGTGGGTATATAATATGCATGTTTATTCTTTAGAATATTTCTATTGATGAATTACTCATTTTAATTTTGAGTTTTATTAAACAGTGAGTACTTAACAGAAAAAAATTAAAAAGTATTGAATTTTTAATATTTATTGTTTATAAAAAAGCATCAAAATTTTCAACCTTGACTGTTTTTTGGTGTACAAAGTCTAAAACAAACAACAGGAGTAAATTCCTATATGAGCTGCCATGAAAATACCAATAAAACTACAAAAAATAATCTCTCTGGGGTTTTTTTTGGGTACTGGGGGTCAAACTCGGGACCTTGCGCTTACAAGGCAGGCAGCGGAACCACTGAGCTAAATCCCTAGCCCTCAAAAAGTAATCTTTACTTCAGTTATCACATCTAACACAGTCCTCACACATGACAGCGACACATTCCACACACGCATATGGCTTGCACTGACAGGACATGTGTTTTTCTTTCCTGTCGTTTTTTTTTTTGTTTTTTTGGTACCAAGGGTTGAACTTGGGCTAAACCCCCAGCCCTTTACTGGCCTTTTTGTAGGGCATGCTTGACATCTCGCTGGTCTTGCTGTTTTGTCAGGAAGTTCTTACTGTATTATACAACAACAATGTGTAGTTAACAGGAACATAAAATATCAATAAAATAATATATTAAATTATTAATATGTGTTGTGCATTTAGAATAAAAATCAACATTTTCATATTCGCTGTGTACTTGCTTACAAAACATAAAAGATAACATCAGAAATAAATTCCTGTATGAACTACAATGAAAATACCAATAGAACTCTACAACAAAGATAATCTTTGCTTCAATTGTCACGCTAAAGGCAATCTTCACACATGACAACTGCGTGTTCTATGCACTGACAGCACATACGCTTACTTTCTTTTCCTGTATGACAGGCCATTCTTGTCACGTCTCTTCCTGTTTTGTCAGGACCTTCCTACTATATTGTAAAATGTGCACTTAGCAGGGAAAGAAATCAGTAAAGTGAAATATCAAATATGTAATGAATGCTTAGAATAGACATCAACATTTTCACATCGGCTGTTTACAAAACCTAAAAGGTAACATCAGAAATAAAAACCTATGTGAACTACAATGTAAATACAAAGAAAGTTTACCACAGAAATAATCTTTGCTTCAAATGTTACACCCAAGGCAGTCTTCTTCACATGTGAAAACTTCATGTTCCATATACGAGTATCACTTAACACTGATATGACACCATGTATGTTTTGTTTTCCTGTCCCTTTTTTTGGTACCGGGGGGGATGGGACCTTGGCACTTGTAAGGCAGGCAGTGGAACCACTGAGCTAAATCCCAGGCCCTTCCTGTCCTTTCTTGTAGGGCACAGTTGACATCTTTTTGGTTTTCCTGTTGTTGTAGGTCTTTGGGATGCAGCACATGCCTATTCATTTGTCAGCTCACCGGTGTGCTCCATAATTTTTTTGTGTAGTTCTCTGGGCAGAAACATGTTATTTTTCCTCTGCTGTAAATGATCTCTATGAGTTCCAGTCCCAATCCTCTAAGAAAATTTCTCTGTGGTATTTTTTACTTGTTATTTTCTTTGTAAACTATCAAACTATTTATCCCATACATGTTTAGGATTGAGTAAGACACAACCATTGGCCAATGCTTTGTGCTTCGTGTGACATCATAGTTGCTACATAACTCATCAACAACATCTACGCCACCTTTGGTTTTGTTGTAGTAAGTTTCCATCTGAGGCTTTTCTTTTATCTAGGTTTCCCTATCATTATTTCTATCATCGTGCAGTGTTGACATCAGCAGTACCAGTTTTTCTTTGCCATATATGAGGCCACTGTAAATCTTTCTGAAATCTTAAAGTTGTACTGTACAGTTCTCTTTTGAAATTGCAACATTTCATTTGAAATTTCTGCTTTGTTCCTATGTACAGTTCCTATTCTGGTTAACTTGTGCTGTTAGCAAATGTAATATCACTTAGAAACTGCTAAACCAAATATCTAATGTCATATTCCTATTAGTTTGGGAGATGGGAGCAACAAGTCTGTTCACAGCATCATTCAGTATATTACTATACAAATAAGAATCTGGTGGCTGAGTTGTAGGATAAATTTCCAAACCTTTCTGCATCGCTTCACTAAATGTATTGTGTTGGCCCAATTCATAAATGATATTAAAAGTCTTATGGTCTGACTATAAACAGCTAGGATTCAAAGTGGGGGAAAGGACAAATTGATATTTTAGAAGGGGGTAAACAAAGGATTAATACTGTTGTGTTGCATTGATGTCAGATTTTTCAGAAGTTTTTTAGAGTTCATATAATATTTTGTTTTTTGATGACTTCTTAATACATTTGAACAATACCTCAGTGTATTTATTTTGAATTTGAGTGGTGTTCTCGCTTTGGCAGCACGTATACTGAATTTCAGTGGTTATAGGATACTTCTAGGGCTATCCAAATGGCTTGGACTGTCTTCTGATGGCTTTATTTATTCCATTATCAAAAAAACCTCATTAGAAGTTACCTTTGCCTAAAAGGTAAAATGGACCCCCAAAATAATATTACAAGTAGCTTACTATATTGAAGTAACCAATTTATACTGTTCCTAATTATCTACATTGATGGGAAATCAATAATTCCCCATCTAGTATCTGATAATAAAGACTATTTGAAACATACTACCTATTCATGCAGTATGAATCTCAGAGGGTATTCTGAACATACAACAGACAGTCCTTAAATACTAAATTCAGTTTAAATAGCTTCCACCAAATATATAAATATGAATGTTATAAAATATTTAATAAATATGTAATTAATTTACATGTGATAGTTATTGAAAATTTATTCTTTTGCTTTCCTCAAATTAGGTATGGGCTTATGTATCCAACTCTCAAGTTACGAAAAATTATTTCATTGTTATTCCAGTATTTCACCTCACTGGGATAATGAGTTAGTGGGCTGGTTGCTGACAGAATCTGTAGAAAATCTGTACACATGGTTTTTGATGTCATCGTTTTCCATGCTTGAACTATTTTTTCATTCCTCAGTTTGACATCATTTTAAGTCATGAGGTATTTGCAGTTGAATATGGCCAAACTGATTATAGTTATGCTAGTTGGGAACTCCTGACTAGATTTTGGATGTTTTGGTAAATTTTGGTTGAACAGATTTTCAGTCTTCTGTGGGGAAGGTTGTTGGAGATGGATATTCATTTGGACACTTGTTCATTCAGTTGGACACATACACACAAGTTTTGTGCAGTAACCTTCAGCTCCTCAGTGGTCGGTCTCATCAGTTCGGAATCTAGCTGGAGAGTTTTGACTAATCTACAGAGTAGAACATGCGTCTTAGTCACTTGTTGTTGCTGACACACAATACCTGACACCCACAACTTAAAGGAAAAGAGGTTTATTTTGGCTCACTTTTCAGTTTGTGATTGGCTCACTCCAAAGCAGAAACAGCATGGCCGAGGAAAAGTTGCAAATGTCATGGAGGCCAGGAAGCAGAGGGATCTGAAGGGAGCTGGGGAGGAAGATGTACCCTTCTCGGTCATGTCCATAGTGACCAATCTCTTTTGACCAGGCCCTATTTCATAATCCAAGTCAGCTGTAACTCCCTCCATAATCCAATCACCTTCCAAACTCGAGCTTTGAGTGCTATTTTAACATGTAGCACACTTTTCTGGGTAAGAGATCATGTCAGTTTAAGTTGATGTTTATGTGTTGAAAACATTAATTTTATAAGTCAGACATAAGGACTATTGGGATTGGTGTCACAGAGTCTGCTAGAGGTTTCAAAAGGAGGGGTCTTACTTTACTGATCCCTAAGGGTATTGGTTAAGTTTTACATTTTTCTAAATGTTTACTAGAATTAGGTTGGATTTAGGATAGGATGGAGCAAAAGTACATTTTGCCAAATTAAGAGGTAAGAGTAATAAAGTATAGCTTCTATGCTTGACAGTGGGGCCTGGAAAATAGCAAAAGAAAATGACATTCTTATTTTGAGGGAGGTACTAGAAATTGAACTCAGGGCCTCATGTGTGCTAGGTAAGCACTCTACTACTGAGATAATATCCCAGCTCTTTTTATATTTTATTTTGAGACAATGTCTTATTAAGTTGTCCAGGCTAATCTAGAACTTGATATTTTCTTGCTTTAGCCTCCTGAGTAGTTGAGATTTCAGGTATGTGTCACTGTGCCTATCAAAATTAAATTGTTGTTGAAAAAAATGTATAGGGTGCTGATGTGTTTGGAAAACTGTCTATACTGCTAGGTAAAATAAATAATAAGATAAGGTATATTTTGAGACTACATTAAACATTTTATAAGGGCCAATATGTGATCACCACTATGTTATATACTGGGGATGCCATTATGAATAAGACAAAAGGGATTTTGTAGAACTTATGTTTCAGCTGTGAAGGCAGATTGGAAATTGTTTCAAAACAAAATGAAGAGTGCCTGTATGGGAAAGAGGGAAGTAGATAGACATACTAATTGTTATGAAGCAAACAAGGACCGAATTTACAGTGAGTATCTACTTTTAGTTTGGATTGGGAAGGCTTTCCTAAGCAGGTGACATCTTGACTGAGAACTAAGTAAAGGAAAGGTGTTAGGTACAGAAGGTGTCAAGGCTGTTGATGTAATAAGCTTCATGTTCTGAGGTTCTAAAGCAGATACAGTTGTTCCTCAGCATCTACTGGAGATTGGTTTCAGCTCCAGCCCCCAACCAAAGTTCATGAATTCTCAAGTCTCTTACATAAAATGGCATAGTGTTTACCTATAACCTATATACATCCTCCCATACATTTTTAAATCATCTCTAGATATCTATATTGTTTAAGGAATAATGACAAGGAAAAGTATACGTGTTCAGTACAAATTTTTTTCCTGAATATTTTTGATCCCTGCTTGGTTAAATCCTTGATGCAGAACCTATGGATCTGGAGGGTCATCAGTGTGTTTCCAGGGTACTGGAAAAAGTCTGGTGAGGCTGGAATGGAGAAGTGTAGGAAGTGGGCAGGGAAATGCTATGGCACAGAGTGAGATTGTAAAATGAAGTTGGCCAAATCAAGCAGAGTTAGGCTTTATGAAGATTGTTATGGCTGCTAGACTGGAAGGGTGTAGAGTGTAAATCTGGAGGCTAATGGTCATCCAGGCTAGAAAGAAAGATATTCTGGCTTAGAGTCGTAGCAGTGGAGTTGAAAAGGTGGTCATTTGAGATAATATTTTTTGAAGGATTGACAGGGTTTGCTGGTGGTTAGGGGATGGGGTGTTAGAAGAAAGGAAGAAATCTAGAAGTTGAATTTGTGTCTATTGGGAAAATAGTGCCTGTTTTGAGTTGGGGAAGACTCATGGTGGGGGGTTAAGTGGTTTAGTGGACAGGTTCAAGAGTTCTGTTTTGGATATGTTCAGTGTGAAATGTCTGTGAGATATTGAAATGAGTGATGTCAAACAGGAAATTGAACATGAGTTTGGAGCTCAGTGGAGAGCTGGCAATATCAATTTGAAATTACCATCATAAAAATACTTAAGTTTGTAGTAATTGATGATCTTGTGTATGGAAAGAGCATAGATAAGAGATGACTGAAAACCCCAAACCCTCTTTTGAAATCATAGCATTTAGAGATGGGTGGAAGAGAAAAAAAAGGTAGCAGAGGAAACTAAAGGAGTTTTTGTCCAAGGAGATAGGAAGAAAACCAGGTGTGAGATTTCTATAAAGTTGGGAGAAAAACAGAATTCCCAGTAGTTAGGAGTACATCAAAAATTCATCTGAATGAAACCATCATGTGAATAATAAAATAGAATAGAATTGTAATTACTCTTTCCTCACCAGGAAAGTAATGATTAAATAAAGACTATCTGGTTGCATTGAGATATCAAGAATAATTTCTTTTGTAGTTTTCGAAGATTATCTATATTACCTGTTTGACCAAACTCCATAATTGGTCTCAGAAGGAAAGGCTTTACCCTTGGGAAGCAGGTTCTGCCCATCTGCATGTTACCCATTCAGGCTCAGGGATTTAGGAATGCTTTTGAGAACCTACAAGTCTTTTTTTCCCCTATGATTGAACACAGCTGGTTGGTTGCCATATATATTATTTATAACCTTTATTTTGATCTAGAGTATTTCTCACAAGAAGAAATTAATGCTGGTAGTGTGTCAGTTTACATATGTCTAGCTTTCTCATCTCTTCAAACGCACACAATTAAGTGCAATCAAATACACTTTTCTTCATTTTTGTCACTGAGAAAGAGCTGTCAGGAATGTAGCATCTGTAGAACAGCAAAGGCTACCCTCAAAGCCAGGGTTGGCTTAAGTATGCTCTCAAACATTTCCTGTGGATGTTTGGATTCTGAGTACTCGTGTGTGTAAGGCCATGTAGGAGTAGCAGAGATGGATAGCCCTTCTTCACATGTGCACAAGTAGGGCCTTTTCTCTCTTCCGTTTAGACTTGAAGCCCTGCCTTGAGTATCATATCTATTCTGTAATTTGCTCTCAGTATACCCACAACAGCTGTTACTTTGAGTTAGATGCAGTATATGATACGGTAGTTTTTTCTGGAGAGGCTGCTTAGGTTACCTATTCTGTATATAACTGTGCTGGCTAGTCTTGATTATCTACCTGACTGGTTTAAGAGACTCTTGGAGGGGTGATTGGATTGAAAGGGCACTTACTTTATCACTGGGTTAGCCAGTTGATGAGTTCATAGTTGAATGGGCTGTTAGGAGGGAGGCCTAGTTAGAAAAAGTGAGCCATGTCTTTAGAGACTATATCTGGTCGTTGGCCCCTTTCTACCTCTATTCCTGTCTTTCTGTTTCTTGACTGCTATGGAGTGGGCAGCTTTCCTCCTCTAGCATGCTGTTTCTGCCTTGGAGCCGGCTGGCAGTGTTGTGAAAACTCTGAAACCATGATTTTCTTTAAGTTGTCTTTCTCAGGTGTTTTGGTCATGGTGATGAAACACTAACAAAATAACATCTTGATCTAATTACATAACTTCTTTGTGTTTCATCTGTAAATCACATTGGGTTGTGTGATGACTGTGTAAGTTAATATACAAAGCAGTCACCATAGTGTCTGGCACACAAGGGCTGAATAATTGTTGATACTGTTGTTACTATTTATACGGATTACATGTATCTACTGTCTTCATTTGTTTTGAGGATAGCGAAGGATAGAACATGTGTTATTCATTATCTTCTTCATATGGTATGTGATATAGCCGAAATTTCTTTTACATGATTAGTAAGGCAGGAAACCTCTGCATGTTTTATTTTTCTCTAAAAAGGTAAACATATACATTAGTATCTTGTTACCTAAGTGTGACCTTAAATTGATTGGTATCTCTTGATAAAGGTTTTGCACTTTCATCTGTATATTGAAGCTTTATCAGCTTGGCTGGTATTAGTAAAAGGAAGATAATTAGGAGATTCATTAGAAGGTTGCATTTATTATTTTATCAAATTAACTCATTAGTTTTTCATGTTTATGGAACTCATTAATTGGGGTTATATTTATTTTCAAAGTACTGTATTTTTTCTTTAAAATAGAATCTTGTTTTTTTATATTAATTACGCTCAGTATGAGGTACATTTCTTCATTCTTATAGGTATGTGAATTGTACAGGTCTTTTGCCTCCCAGCAGGGGTTACCACCATCAGTAGTTGAGGAGAACAATAACTTTTGAAAAGTCCCACTTAAGCCAAAAAGTATTCTATACAATGCATTTATAAAGAAGGTCTTTAATGTATTTGTTAATTTTTTTTTCCAAAAGATGACTGTAAATTTGTTTTAAGCTTGTACGAATTCCTGAGGGGGAAAAGATTTTTTAAGTAAGTTTTCAGTGGTTTTCAGTTTGGCTTTTTTTTGTGTGTGATGATACAGATCAACAACTGTGAATATATTCAGTGTGTCTGGGTAGCTTGGCATTTTAATTAGTCCGTCCACAAGGGCTCTGTGGAGTGGTGACATGGAATAAGTGTAAGATACCGTCTTCTTAGGAGCTTAAAATCTCAAGTGTTGAAGAAAAACTGTTCATTTGGAATAATTAGAGAAAAATATTCGGATACATACAAAGGCCGTGTGGTGTAGTAGTAAGATATTTATCAGTCTAATTGCCAAAAATCTACTGAACAGTTTCTTCTCATTAGAG
Organism: Heterocephalus glaber; assembly: GCF_053883595.1. Lineage (NCBI taxonomy): Eukaryota > Metazoa > Chordata > Mammalia > Rodentia > Bathyergidae > Heterocephalus > Heterocephalus glaber. Next base: position 78,956,745 of record NW_028258315.1, on the reverse strand, counting down.
TTAAAAACCTCTGTGTTTTAGTCCTGTATTTAGTACGAGTTTTAGTACTGAGATTTAAGACTATGAAATTAAGCAAATTTCTTTCCTTTACTGAATATACTTATGGGATTAAATATGAAAGTTTCTAGAACACTAAGACATCCTTTAAATATAAAGGGCTATATAATGTTAATTGTTTTGAGTAGGCCATATTCATGTTAGCAGTTAAAGGGAATAAAACAGGAGGGCCGGAATAGGTAGGGGTTCTAAAACTGAACTTGGAAGGGTAGATGGAATTTTTCCCCTTAAAAAAACATTTGGAGAAAAGCCTGTTTCTAAAAGCCAGTATGTAGCTGGGCATGGGGGTGCACACCAGTAATCCCAGTACTCCAGAGGCTGGCAGGAGAATCACCATTAGTTTGAGACCAGCCTGGGCTACATAGTGAGTTCAAGGCCAGCCTGAACTACATAAGTGAAATCCTGTCTCAATGAATGAATGAATGAGTGCATGCATGCATGCATATATGCACATAGGATTAAATAGTTGGAGAAAGAAGGTATTTTTCAGTAAGATGAAAAAATTATCAAATTATGGCTTTTTGGAAGACAAAATGTTCAGTGTTCTACATGGATGAATTTGTTGGACATGTTAAATGTATCCTTTCAAGTTCTCATTTTTATATTTTATTTAAGATAAAATGTATTACTAAAATGAGTTTTACATTTCTCTTCCCTTTAAAAGAGTATATACGTTTAATTTTTCTTACTAGTTTAGGACCTCATTCTGAACTTTAGTTAGGTTACTATAATAGAGTGATCAGTTGTGGAATTAGTTGTTGCCTCAGGCCCTAAAAAAGGACCTCATATTGCTGTCATTCTAAATATTGAAAGGTAATCCAAATATAAAATTCATTCTTTTCAAGCGTGCAGTTTAGGAGATTTTTGGTGAATAATGTTCACAAATGTGCAGCCATCATCACTGTTACTTCCAAAACATTTTTGTGACCTCAAAAAAGAAATCCCGTACCCATTAGAAGTCCAACCTATAGCAATCACTATTAATAGATTTTATTTTATTTATTTTTTGTCTCTATGGGTTTGTTCATTCTGTACCTTTCATGAAATGTAAATGGAATCATACAAGTTGAGGCCTTTTGTATCTGACTTCTTTGGCTTAGCATAATGAAAGCATTTGGGTTTATAATTTTTAAAATGCTAGTTAAATAAGGGTTAATGTAGGGAGGTTTAAAAGATCTGTGAAAGAAGTAAGATGAAATAAGGAAGATAAGATAAAATTCAAATTTAGTAAAAATTGAGTATGAGTATTGATAATGTGTGAAGTCTACTGGGCGATACAGCAGAAGGGGTTCTAAAGGGCATGCTGGTGTTTCTTTTTTGTTGATGGTTGGGACCTTTAATAGAAAGGACTGTTTTATCTACCTTGATGTATAGAATTATAGAATGAACTCAATGAGAAGGAGTTGGGGGTGCAGATCAAATAACTTTTTGTCTCGATTTCAACTATTATTCCTCTTTTAAAGTGTAATTTTTATTTCGGCTCAGTTTGCATTTCTTGAGGTATGTAGAGCTTGTGTTCCATGATGCCAGCTTTATCCTGATTGTATTTCGTTTTATTAATGTGTCACAAACCAGGTTAAATTTTGGAAATATTATAGATGGAGAAAGAAGCCTCTCAATTTTCCTTCCTGATTTATTGCTTAACATTTAAGGACAGAATAATTGACTAAATACCTACTTTTTATTTATTGATAATTTTTTTCATTTATTCCATTGACAGTCCTCCCTCCCCTTCATTTCACTTATCCAAATTTTAATTCTTTAGCTTAGTGATTCTTACAGGGCTTAATTTTGTTTTGTTTTATATCGTTCTAAAGCTGTGTTAGTGGATTAGCCAGTAAAAGAAATTTTTCTATCTGGTAAACTGTTTAGTTAGCTATTTATTTGGTATATAGCCCTGTATACCTCAGTAATGCAGTAGTTCTGTAATCACCGTATTTCAATACCATAATTAAAGTTTAACTCAGTGTATTGTAAAGAAGAGGAAAATGTTTATTTGTTAAACAACTAACTTGGGTAATTCATGATACATGGCACTGTGTTTAAAGGATAATATGGCAAAACCAGAACTGAATACTGGTAGTTAATATAATCACACACAATCTTTTTCTCATCTTAGTTAATAACAAATTTATCTTCCCATTTAGACAAAAAACCTTGGAGTCATCCTTGATTCATGTCTCTCTCTATCATTTTACATTATATTTACCTTCTGTCCGCAAATCCTTTTGATCCTGTAATATACCTATAGCCTGATAATTATTTCTCACTTCCTGTGTTGCTGCTACTCTGGTCCACACTACCTTCCTTTCTTGCTTGAATTATTGTCACAGCCTCCTAATAGAACTCTCTGCTTCTGTCTTTTCTTCTGTATAGTCTGTTTTTCATGTGATAGCCAGAACAATCCTTTTGAAATGAAAGGTCATTGACTCCTTCAATTCCTGATACCATGGGCTACAAAAGAAATCAGGTCTCACTTAAATGCTCGGACCTTACCTCTTCCTCTTTTGGTCACCCTCCTCTCCCTGTACTGTCTTCTTCCCCAAGCATCTACCCTAGTCCCTATCTGTGCTGGTTCTCTCCTCTTCTTGGATTGTTCTTTCTCCTGAACCCATGCATGATTGTTCTTCTTACTTTCAGTTACCTCAGTGAGGCCTGCTGTGACCACTGTACTTTCCTTTTTGCTGTTTTTTTCATGAGACGTAACACCTTCTAACATCTACTTCTGTCATTATTATGTGTTTTGTATTCTCTGTTCTCTTTTTGTAATAGAATGTGAGTATCCTAGAGGCATTGATAATTTTCAGTACTGGAGATTGAACCCAGGACCTCCACACTGCTATATCTCCAGCCCTTTTTAAATTTTGAGACAAGGTCTTTTTTTTTTCTTTTTTGGTACCAGGAATCAAACTCAGGGCCTTGAGCTTGCTAGGCAGGTGGTACATTGCTGAGCTGCAAATTCCCCCCTACCCCCCAAGACAAGGTCTTGCTAAGTCACTAAGTTGCCTGAGACTGGGTTTTAACATCCTATCCTCCTGCCTCAGCCTTCCAGAGTGCTGAGATTACAGATGTGTGCCATTATGCCAGACAAGGAAGGGTAGTTTAAGTGGATCCTGGAACATAGTAAATGTTCAGTAAATTGCACTTTATTAACATCCATTGTCAACAGAACATCAGCATCCTAGAAGCCACATTTTCTACTCATATTTATCCTCAACTCTGATAGATTTAAAAGTTGTTTTTAGTATGATTGGATATTATTCTTATACAAACAAAGGTCTGTGACATAGTACTAGTCTCTTATATAGCACTTTATTCTTAAGGTGAGGTAACAGCATCCTTTTATATTTTTCAGTATAGTCATGAACAGTCCACAGAGCCAAAATGTACATTGAAACATTACTTGTTAAGTTTATGGAATTGTGTTTTAAATTGTTTATACAATCTTCTTTGCTTCCTGAATCAAATGTCATAAGGATGACAGTCATTTTACTAGAACTGTGATGATTGAGATGATGATCATTTTATACTGTTGACAGTATAGAGTACTTTGTAGATGGATATCAGGCTGTCATTGAAAAGTGAATCATTGCATTCTACTAACTCAAATCTTTCTGTTAAGAAAAATGTAATTATTATGGTTAAAAGGCCATTAGATTAATACATTAGATAAACAGTTAAAAAGTACAAGTTTCTTATAAATTGCCTTAACTGCTTTTGTTGAAAATGATTATCATTAACTTGAGATATCTTTAAAAAGATTAAATAACTATTGAAGTTAAAGGGACCAGCAAAGAAAATTTTGAAGGGCTGCTCACTGTCCTTGTTTGCGTTTTGGAGGAACAGAATTCTTCATTTGTTGTAGTAGAGCCAGTAATGTGGATTATTGTAAAACTAAAATAAAGTCATTTGTTGAGCACTTAATATTATGTATCGGGGCTCATGCTTTGTCTTTTATACTCCTAACAGCCTGTAATGGAAAATAATACAGTTTCATTTTTTAAAACAAAAAGTCCCCAAGTTGATGATTTGTGTTATGATTTTTCAACTTCAGAATGATGTGAAAGTGACACAGATTCATTAGAAACTACTTCATGTTTTGAATTTTGGTCTTTTTTTAGAGTAGGAATATGTGTACCATACCCACTATGTTGGGTATCAGCATCAAGCCGCAGCTCCCAGTCAGCCATATGATTGTGAGGGAGACAGCTGACACCCTACAGTGCACCTAAGCTATGAGTTGGTAAGCTATGGTGTTCAGTAGGTTAAGTGTATTGGATGAATTTTTGACATATTTTCAACTTTTGATGAGTTTATTGAGATACAGTCTGATTGTAAATCAAGGAGCATCTATATGTATGTTCAGCCTCTATCAGTTTTCCTATCAGACCTCAGAATTTGAACCCTTTATCCTATATCCTCCTCCCTCACTCCTTCATCCTCTGATTTTTTTTATTTTGTCTTTGATATTTTGCATTTTCTCTAAAGAACAATATATATTCATTTTACAATAGTAACTTTAAGAAAATTAAGAATAATACAGTTTTATGGCTCAGCAAATAATTATCCTGCTATTAGTAAAGGCATAATCTTTTTGGCAAATGTAATGCCTTTTAATCCAAGCATTAGTTAGGTCGGTTTAACTTCTGAATACCTCTGTGGTATTTTAAAAATCTGAAATCATTTATCTACAATTAGTATGTTTTTCTTGGCATTAGGGCATTAATAATATAATTTTTTTCAAGCAGTTTCCCAGAAAATACTTAAATAGGATACAGCAGATTTTGTTCTATCTCATGTCAATTTAGATAATATTTTACCATTTATGTGAACATTATGATGCCTCAGGATCTTTCTTTACCCTGTACATTTATTCATTTTCACTTGGTGTCTTAGCTTCCACTTCGTTATCTGTGACATAGCTATAATGATTTCCCCCTCTGACCATGGACATTTTTCAAAACCTCTGTAGCTTTTAATCTTTATATGTCAGTTAAGTGTGCTTGTCTGGGTAGGAAAACATACTCTGATTGAGAGGAAAAATAATAAATGGAAAGATTTAAAAACATGCTTAGGTTTAAAAAATACTTAGAAACTTTCAAGGTGCATGTTTGTTGTGCAGAAATTTTAACCAAGAAACACTACATGATCGTTGATAATTATGTTATCAAATGTTGGCAAATTCATATTTACATACATTACTTGTAGAGTAGATTAGTGTCTAGCTGTGTGTGGAATCCCATTTTATAATATGCATTCTTTCAATAGGTTATATACCTTTGTGCAGTTGACTCTTCAGTATTTGTATTCATTAGTCTCCTTAATGAAGATTTTTACAGTCAAAGTGGAAGAAGGCCAACTTTTTATTGTTAGTGTAGCAGCATAATTAACTATACAAGGTTTGTTTATTATAGCTGAGTACTGGAACAATGCTTCCAAGGGAAAAACATGCAGAGAAGATTTGTAAATAACAGCAGTGTGTGAAGATGCCCAATTGTAATAATTCCTTCTTTGTGTAGTTTTTGGATTTTAAGCATATGCTTACATTTTACAGACAGTAAGAACTAATGCATCTCATTTTAATTGCCATTTCTATTACAGTGTTACAAGGAAATAATGAAAATTTTGCTCGGATGAGTGATTCTATTAGAGAAGTATTACATATACTTTTGTTGTGAAAAACTGAGCTCTTTATATAAACAGGTAGTGTTAAAAAGATAATGAAAATTCTAAGGTAAAAATTTTATTTATAGGAGTCACATCTGAAGAAAAATGCTTTAACTAATTTAATAAGAGAGTAAAGTTTTCAGTAGGACCAGTATCCTGCAGAGAAGTTAGGGCTTTGTTCATCTCACATTTTCTGGGAAGGTCCTGATTTCAAATACTCTTCGTATTCTTTGCATATAAATACACTTGTAAATTACAATTCCCTTACTGCGAAAATTATGACCATAAAAATTAAGGTCTGCTAGGTGTGGTTAACCAGTAGTTTAGGCATTGTGAAGATACACAGCAAATTGATGGGATAATGAGAGATGATTGAGATTAGTTTCATTTATGTAAAAATGGAAGATTATAGGCTAAAGAAAGAAAAACCCTCAGAGCACTTTATGATCTGGCAAAAAAAAAAGAGAAGAGTGTGTTATTAATCAGTAGGTTATACACTATTTGGAAGAAGATGCAAAGATAATATTAAGTTCTCATATGCAGTAGACATGCTCAGTATTGTCATTTTTGCATTTATTTTTCACATCATTATTGCCCTTATTTTACAGTTTAGAGAGACTGAATCTAAGACAGCTTACATTAGTGAAGGTCACACAAAACTAAAATTCAGATCCTAACTTTAAATCATGTTTCTTCCTGTCGCTGGTTGACTAGAAATTGTCAAAGGATGTAATTTGTTCAAAGTTATCTGAATTGGTGCAGAGTATAGCATATCTTTAATTAAATACTATACCTAGACTTATAGTGAAATATTATAGACCTTAGTTCTTAAATGTATCAGTTTAAGAAGTGAGGGACTTTTGATGGTCATAGTAATAACGTGAATAATTGAAGTTGTTAGGGTAATCAGACAATTTGGTTTACTAATCATTTATTAGCACTAACAGTTTTAAAGGGCACTTTGGTATTTTTTACCTTAGTGCGCCAAACATTTTTAGATATGCCGGATCATTGGTTTTGCTGTCTTTTGGCCTTTCTAAAAATGAAGAAAAACTCACTCCTCTTTGAGTTTAGAAACTGTCTTTTGCATATTGTTTATACACATACTTCTTTCTTCCTTCCACCAACTATTGGAACCCTTCACTATTGGGCAATTAAGGATAAGTAAATGGGCGAAATGTTAAATAAAAGACTAGGTTTCAAAGGAGAAGAAAAGAGGCTTTAGGTAAATATTTACCCACAAGTTGTTGAAAATAAGCAGTAAAATATATTTTGAACTTAGATTTTGATTTAAAAATGAAACATTTTATAAATTAGCCCACCCTCCTACCCTCTTTCCTCCCTCCTTCCCTCCCTCCCTCCATCTTCCTCTCTCCCTTCCTTCCTGGTTTTGTTTGTGTGTGTATTTGGGGGTTACTGAGAATTGAAACCAAGGCATTTGCCCTGAGCTACAACCCCACCCCACTCCCCCCTTTTTTTGTTGTTTTTTTGAGACACAGACTCACTAAATTGCTAAGGCTTGGTTCAAATTTGGCATTTCCTGCTTCAGCCTCTCAGAGTGCTGGTATTACAGATATATACCATCCTGCCTGGCTCTTTTTATTTTTTTGAACCTGTATTACACTAAGAATTAGATCATATCATCTGGATCATTGCCTGGTATGTAGTAGGCATTCAGTTGCTACTTATTAAATGAATGAATACTACAATGGTGGAGACTTTTATTTATTTTTTTTCAAAAACAGCCTACCAAGGATATAAAAGGAAGAGAGTTTTTTAATTGCTGAATTATTATAAAACCAGACTCATTTTCTATTATTACATTGATACTATATTATCTTATTTTTTATTTTCTGATATTTAAGTCATAAAATAGCCTGGTTATAAATGATGTCTTTGAGAATATAATTTTTAAAGCAGGGTTATTTGGGCCTGAAAAGGAAGAGGCATTTCTTTGATAGTGGGTAAATTTAGAGGTTCATTTGAAAAAGAACTTTCCACCCTGCCTCTCCCCCGGAAAGAAATTCATTTACTTTTTTTCCCCTTCCCTCTTTATTAGAGAGAATAATTTGTGTAGAGTCCTTTGGAAATTCATTTGCAAATTTACATTTTGTATTCAGATAGCAGCTAAGCACTTGGTGGTATAAGTATTAGTGTTTATTTTAAAAAGAAGGAGGGCCGGGGATTTAGCTCAGTGGTTCCCGTGCCCGCCTCACAAGTGCAAGGACTTGAGTTCAATCCCCAGTACCAAAAAAAAAAAAAAAAAAAAAGAAGAAGAAGTACTGCCATGTAAAATTTTTGATTAGTATAAAGCTTTAGACAGAGTTCATTGCATAGGCCAAGCAAATACATTTTTGTCTCCAATTCTCAATTCTTACAAATTTGGTCTTCATTTCTCACTATTGCAGAAGTATAGATAATGTTAATACTTACATTTGTACTCGAATACATTTTTTCCTGTCTAGAAAACAGTTCCTGCTCTCATAGAGCCCAGCTTCATACATTTTTATAGATGATTGAAATAGGTGACCACCTTTAATGATGAGCATCTGATACAGTTTTTGGACTTGGGAATACTCATTAGGCAACATGGCCAGAATTACCCCACATCTTCACCAGTATTCCTCTCCATTTTTATAGGCCGAAAAACAATTTTTCTGACATTTTGGTAAGATTTCCCTAATTCTCTATTCTAATCCTTGATTGAAGGGAGGATTAGGGAATGAGGTAAAGTTTGAATTTGTTCTACAAAATCTGAGTGGAACCAAATGGAATGTTGAAAATTTAAAATTTAGCACAAAAACATCTCATGACCACTTTGCGGAAACTTTGTAAAAGAATGTGCCACAATATAGATTTAAAGTTGTACAGCATCAGAACCACTGTTAGAACTTTTAGTGCACTTATACACATTTTGAAAAGCTATGTATACTTAATCTTCCTAACAAAGAAGAGAGGGCACAATTGAGACCAAAGTAGTTTAAACAGTGTAGATTATAATCATTCAGCCATTCCTTTTATATTGATCAGTGAGTATGTGTCCCTGAGGGAAAGATGAAAGTTCTTTCAGTTCTAGATTACATTTCACAATGTAAAGAGCTCCTTTCTCTGGGTGCAGTTTTAGCCTTTCCAGAACTGGTCACTTTCTTCATAGAGTATTAAGTTGAACTGACTCTGATCTAGCTACTAGAGAACACATGCTCTTTTGGGCTTCTGAGGAATAATATTTTACAGGCTACAAGACAGCAAAGGTAATTTTGAGTGTGTGAAATATTTGTGTTTTAAGACATTAGAATCTAATTATGAAATAAGATGTGACCTAACCATATTATTACTTGAATGAAAAATTAACATAATCAACAGAGAGACGCCAAATTAAAACATTTGAGAACCAAATGGCTTTGACTTAGATATGTTTGGAGAAATAACTCCTTAAATAGTTTTCTTTAAATTCTGGTTAGGATATTTTCCAAATCCGTAAAATTTTGGCCCTGGAGAACAAGAGAAAAGCAAAGAATTGATTCAGAGTAAATGTAGTTAAACTAGCCAAGTTTAGGGATTCAGTGACCTTGAAAATAAATGTGTATGTTAATTAAAATTCAGGTTATTTAATTAAATCTGATAGTTAAGTAAAAGGTTTCTGTATTAACCTAGAAGAAAAAAATTCTTGAAGAATTGTGTAATAGCTGATAAATAACAGAATACATAGTAGCTATTAGATAATATCAGACCCTGATCTAAGTGACTTGCCTATCTTCTCCCTTTAATCTGGGTAGGATATATTAATTCATTTAATTCTCAACAGCTCTAGAAAAAAAAAGCACTGTTTTGCTACAGTGTTTCAATTAAGAGATTGCAGTATAATTACAGTTAGAACTAGTTTATGTCTCAGAGCTGTTAAATAGATGAGCCATGATTCAAATTCAGACCCATTCAAAATGCAGCTCTGTTTCTTGTACTGTTAGCCTGTCTTATTCTGATTCTTAATTCTCTGGTATATTATCTCATATAAAAGGTTTCAAATACCCATTCAATTTATTGAAAGTGGCTTCTTTCAATTTATTGAAAGAGGATTCTAAGACTAGGTTTATCCTTGGTGAAAATTTTTTATTTCCTATCAGAGGTTATTTTATGAGCAAGATATTGAAAATTGGTGACATAACCTTATTTTTAACTTTATATCAAAAAAGATTACCAGAAAATTATTTACTCCTGTAGTTTAGTATTTCTCTAATATTTTATGAAAAGTATTTGTATGTTATCTGAGAAACTGCTGAATATGCAATTCATTATTCCCTAAGATTCACATAAGTTCTTCAAGAATTTAGTTTCAGAAAAAAGTTTCATTATAATTTCCATACTTCTTCTAGCAGCTATTGAGAATTATAAACTCACATTTTCTATTTGCTGTGACTGCAAGGAATTTTGGAGTTGTATTTCTTTTTAATTATAGTAGGACTTTTATTAGCCTAGGCTTTTGATGTGAATAATTTCTTTTCTAATTCTCTGTGACAGAAGTTTTTAATCCATCATCTATGTATCACATTCAGGGAAGTAATGAATTGCTTTGAAGTAACAGGTAAAATTGTTGATGTACAGTGGGAATTTGGGGTGAGGGATGTCTTTGGCTTTTCTCTGATTTTTCAGTGACTTCTGCTCAGGGTTTCTCAAAAAAAAGATAAATTATTTTTGAGGAGTTAGCTTTTCATTTTATGTTTTATCGATCTAATTGAATAGAATCTCTTATAAGCTTCTCATAACCTCCTTGGAAATATTTGGGCTATAAATCATACTTTACTTTCAGATTGTTTTATTTCTCAGTTTTGTCAATGTTAAAAATAGCCTCCTTGTAATTAAAAAAAACACACACTCAGTCTTGGAAATTTAAGAGAATACTGTAGTTGACCTTTTCATGCAAACTGTTGTGCTGCCTACATGTACTGTATTCTCTGTGAATGGTGCATTGTTCCCATTTACTTACTTATTTATGGTTCTGGGGATTGAACAAAAGGACTGGTGAGCTACATTTCTAATCCTTTTTTATTTTGAGACAGGGTCTCCTTAAGTTACTCAGTTAGGCCTCGAATTTGGCATCTTTCTGACTCAAACTCCCGAGGAGCAGGGATTATAGCTGTACGCTACTGTGTTGGGCTCTGTCTCTTAAAAGTGGTGCCTTGCACAGGTAATTGTAAGTTATTTGCGTTGTTATTTCTATTAGTCAGCTTTTCTGTTGCTGGGACAAAATACCCACCACCCACAACTTAAAAGAAGAACAGTTTAATTTGGCTCACAGTGGGTGGATTCAGTCCATGGTCAGCTGGCTCCAAAGCAGGAATGGCATGGTGAAAAGGCATAGAAAAGGAAGGAGCTGGGGAGGTAGTTGTAACCTGCAAAAGGCATGCCCTCAAGTGACACACTCATACAACCAGATTCCTAACAGCATATTTATATAAACTATTAACTCATGAATGGATCAATCCACTGATGAATATAGTACTTCCATGATCCAATCACCTTCCAAAGTCCCACTTCTGAACACAAGACTTATGTGGGGAAATGCTAGATCTAAACCATTATCAATTTTGATTTAGAACTAAAATATTTAAACCATAAAATCTATAGATGAAAATAATATTTCTGTATTTTCTCTCTTAGTTTTTAAGGAAAAAAATACTATAAATTAGTCTTTCTGGTCTCTTTATGGATATGAAGATAATAACTCTTCCAAAATACATCCATAGGGCTACCAGAAATTATTTGACATACCCATATATTCATAGTAGGTAAGCATAACAAATTGAGCATCTTACCAAAATCTAAAATGTTTCAAAACCTGAAACTTTCTGAGTGCTACTTGATGCCACAAATGGAAAGCTCCCATACCTGACTTCATGTGATAGGTTACATTAAAAACACAGATGCACTAAAAATTTATAAGCTAAAATTTCCTTTACCTTATATGTTAAGGTATATATGAAACATAAGTGAATTTGGAGTTTAGACTTTGGCCCCGTCACACAAATATCTCATGTGAATGCAGATATTTCCAAATCTGGGAAAAAAATCGGGAATCTGCAAAACTTCTGGTCCATAGCAGAGAAGGAACACTCGACCTGTCATATCATTATAGGAAAGTAAGGCCATTGCTACAAACGTCAGCACTCAGATTAATTTCCACAGCTGTCATTTTAATATTGTTATGGATCTTCCGATGTGAATTATATTAACAGATATTCTGTATAAAATGTGCTATAATCCAAGCAACATATGTATTATTATGTTTCTGATTGCAAGAGTCCTTTTAGCCTAGTTGATTATTTACTTGCAACAAAAAAAATTAGTTGCTCCAGCTGGAAAAGAAGAATAAAGCCTGGTCTTCTACTAGGTGTGACTTTGGTTGTTTAAATTTAGAAATATGTATATACATGACTGACTAAAAAACTACCAAGAGGTCGTAAAAGTGGTTGGGTGTTTGAATTACACAGCTGTGTAAATGATGATATGTGGTTGTAGTTCTTTACTCCAGTTATAGAACACTGTAACAGTGATCTGAGGACTGTACTTTAGAAAAATTAGTAATACATCATCACCTAGTTTGTTACTCTGCAGATTTTATATATGCATGTGTGTGTGTATGTATGTATATATGAAATAGAATTTGTGTGACTTAACCATAGACATTGAAATGTTCCTTGCTAAAACACACACACACACACACACACACACACACACATACATTTTCTTAAAGTGGTTTATATTCCCACAATAGGAAGAAACAAACCTAATTTGCAGCATTGCCTTATCATTCATTTAGAATGTATTTTACTTTTGTATCTAATTTGGTATCTTGTAAAGAGACTAGTAAGATTTAAATGATGGCTAGTATTATTTAAATTTCGTCTTTTAATAAAGAATATTTACTTGAGAATCATTTATTGAATACTTAGCATGTAAAAAGTACTGTAATATGTTTTGTGGAATATGCAGAAGTGACATATTCCTTGCTTATAGATTAAATGGTTAAATATTAGAAGTAGGAGAAAATAGACTTGGAAGGTGAATTCTAAAATGTTAGAAGAAATTTTAAAGGAAACAAATATTGGAGTACATGAAATTATATACTAAAGTGCTAAAACTTTTATTGGGACATAAGAGGATGTGATACCTCAAAAGAGGCAAATAATAAACTGGAAAAATGTATTCTGAAACGGCAAAGGATAGCAAACTAGTAAGAAAACCATGATGACTGTGATAAGTAAATGGACATAGTACACAAATAGAGTTCACAGATACAAAATATGATGAATAAATAGGCATGTAAAAAAGAGTCAACCTTGCTGGTAATCTAAGAACTGTGGTTGAAATAAGGAATCATGCATAGTGCTCTGGAAACTTCTATTGTTACTATAAGACTGAAAAATAAAACTAAATCAAAAGCAGGTTGGCACTGTGCTTCTGTAGCTTTAAAAATGTTTGCTCACAATTCAGTAATTTAACACAAGGAGCTTTAGTTTATGAAAAATGGTTTTAAAATATGTACTGTGACCTGAAATGATGAAAATGTGGAAGTGAGCAATGTTATGTGAAGAGAAATGGCTAAATAAGTTGTGGTTAATCCATTCATTGGATTGTTCAATATCCAATAAAAATAAATAAGCAAATCATATAATAATATTAAAAATGCATAAAAATTCTGGCTATGTTACATGTAATCTATGATTATACACTTATAAAATATAAATACCAAAAAACTTGAAAATTTAATATATAATTCTTGTGATAAAGTTATGAGAGTATAGCTGATCATCTCTTTGGTCTCTGAAATAGTAAAATTTAAATTTTGATCTATTTATAAGATCTACTTCTTATTTCAAGGTACTGTCAGTCTAGTAGGATAGAACTACAGTACAAAGAAATACGTTATTTACATGAGAAAGACATAACTAAATATTCTGGGAAAAAAAATATTCTGGGAAGACTCTTAAATACTATTTTGTGTTTTATAAAGAACCTGTAAAGTCTCTAGGCATGTGTCTAGTGATACGGATGAATGAAGATGAGTAACTTGCTCTTTGCTCCAAGGGAGCTCTGCCTTAGTCAGGTAGACTCATTGTTGCATCTCATTAGACTCTGATATTAGTAATGCTTTATTAAATATTCTAGCTGATATTTTACATCAGGAGTAACTTGAAGCCAGGCCTGGTGGCATGTGCCTGTAGTCTCAGCATTCTGGGAGGCTGATGCAGGAGGATTGCAAGTTTTTAGCCCTGTCTGGGAATTTTAACAACTTAGTGGTAACCGGACTCACTATTAAAAAAAAAAAATGTAGAAAAGGGTTGGAGATGTAGCTCAGTGTTCAATCTCCAGGACCACCACCACCAAAAAAAAAAAAAAAAAAAAAAAAAGACTTGAATACATGGAGAGGTGCTTGTAATTGAGGGATGCCCAGTAAATCCTAGGTGTGAGGAACATCTGATTGCCCTTTCTTACTGGAATGTTAAGTAGATGTTTGTGAGGGCAGTGACTAGAGATTCAGTATCCAGTGTTTGTTAAGCTAGGTCGGGCTACTTGGTGCAAGTTACTAAGAATACATAAATTGAAAAGCCTCTTTTCTCAAAAGTATTGTCCAATATGGATAGCTAAAGGGAAATGAGAAGTACAGGTGTAAGAGTCAAAGTGAGGGGGAGGGGTTTACTGATCATTGATACTGGTTTGGGTGGGACATGGTTGATCTTTTTTTTTTTTTAATTTTACAAAAGAATGAGCTCCTGAACATTTTCTCTTTATCACATAGGATACCTTTGTCTTGATTTTAAGCAGATGTAGCTTCTTTTAAACTAAGCTATTTCATTATTAGGTAAATTTCCCAGTAGCTGGAATGAATACTTCAGCAAAGTAGCTTCTTGGAGTACACTTGCTTTCCCACACTAGCTTTTGAGATTAGTTCAGGAGTTTGCACTTGCTGTCCATTCTAAGGCTATGAAGTAGCTGTAGAGATCATTTTCTTTGCCTGCTGTTTACAAATGCAGATGCCAAGTGAGTCACTGCCATGTTATTTTTTTCTTACAAATTTCTGACTGTAGTGTTTTTAGGTACACATACTTTTAGTGTACTATGGGAAGGACCTTGCTGAAGTTAGTAGGATTGTATTTATAGTCTCATCATATTTTTAATTAAAATGTTTAGTTTAGCTCTTTGTACATCTAAGTGAAATATTGATATTGCCTTGTCATATTGAATTCCTTGATTTATCTAATTGTTCTCATTAATCTTAAGGAATATCCTATAACAAGATAAATGTGTTGTCTTAGTTACTTTGACACCCAAAGTTAAAGGAGGAAAGGTTTATTTAGCTCATAGTTTGTAGAAATTTCAGTTCAGAATCAGCTGGCTCCAAGGTAGGGGGGCATTGCAGAAGGTAGCAAAGCAACAAGAGACCTTAACAGCATCTTTATGGACGACCCCCCCCCCTTTAAACAAACATTTAGTAAGCAGGAGAAAAGTCAGACAAATTTATTTAGATGCAAGCACGTGGGAGTCACACAAAGCATCAGAGTCCAAAGAAGGGCCAGATAAATGATGGAAGCTTACATATCCTCTTTGTAGGGAGAAAGAAGTGAATGCTGCAGGCAATTTTAGAAAAAGAGTAAATGGTTTTCAGGAGAGATGAATGGATTTAAAGAATAGACAATAGCCTGGACAAAGTGTACCTGGTATCTAGTTAAGGTGTCAGTTCTAGTCTTTTCTGCTCGTTAATATTCTAGAGGATCCAGCCTTTATGTAGACATGAGATGTTTAGAGACAACCCCTTCCTGCAATTCAAAAGGGAAAGAGATAAGAGGGTGGGAGAAGGTCAGAGACACCTTAGTGCTCCTTAAGTGCATTGCATTCCGTATGCCAAAGCATCATACTCTGGGATATTATTTCCTGAGCCTCAATTTCAGCTCTACCACTTTATCTTACTTTAGAAAGATAGCTTTAATAAGACTTTATTCTGACT
Organism: Heterocephalus glaber; assembly: GCF_053883595.1. Lineage (NCBI taxonomy): Eukaryota > Metazoa > Chordata > Mammalia > Rodentia > Bathyergidae > Heterocephalus > Heterocephalus glaber. Next base: position 78,941,021 of record NW_028258315.1, on the reverse strand, counting down.
GTTTACTGGTTTGTTTGTTTTTTAAATTCATGGTACTTTTAAAGCCAAAACATGCCCAAAAGTAGTCCTATACATGTCAGAATTACTTATATAACTCTTGTTTCAATTTGGGGAAAATATAAGTATTTTGGGGGGAAAATTTATAGTATACATGCTGTTATTTGCTTTACCTTTTTAAATCCTCTAGTATTGTAAAATTAATAATCAGAATTTTAAGAATTCTACACTTGATGCCATTCCTTTTGTTCTGTACTTTTGCTTTTCTTCATTTAGATCTGTCCTTTCCATCTATTCAGCAACCGCTATTAAAATTTTTTCTAGATGAGAATAGATGAGTATTAGATTTAAGGAAGGGATTAATGAGATGCCAGTACATATATAATCATGTGATTGGTCTGTAAAGTGTGAATTAGTTATACTGACAGTGGAGTCTAAGCCTACTGTAGAGGTGGAATTGGCATGTTAGCAGGATGGAATGGCAACTGAATATACAAGATTAGAGCTTATTATTAAGCATACTGAAGATAAGGCTCTGAGCTTACATTCAATTTAGAAAGTCTATAGGCAGAACAGTGCATGTCTCACAAGAGGAGTAAAGATGGCAGCCAGTTATATTTTTAGTAGGATAAAAAGGCAGAGATATCACTAACACTTAAGAGTAGAATATGAGCGAGGTGAATTACGGTCGTGAAAATGGTTTTGATATAGGTAGGGTTAGCAGTGATAGAAGAAGAAAGCTTAAACATTTTTATCAACTGACTGTTATATGACCTATTGAAAAATCACCTTAATGTTCTGTTTTTCAAAGGGCTGATTTTAAGTAGTTTCCCTTTGTGTATCAGTTTTATTAACAATGACTGTCTACCAAAAATTAGGTCATTATGTTTATTATAATAAATGTATTTCTTTTTCTAGTGGCTTTATACAAATTTATGTAAACTCAAGAAAAGAGAGGGTATTTGTTATAATGTTTTGACTTATGTAAAATAAAATACCTTTTCTGAAACACAAAAAATTCTTGGCAGTTCATTTTTTAAGGTAATCAGTTTTAATTATTTATTCATTCTTTTTGGGGGGAGGGCAGGACTGGGGATTGAACCCAGGGCCTTTTCCCTGAAACTACATCCCCATCCCTTTTTGAAATTTTTTATATCGAGACAGGTGTTTGTTTGGGATTTTCCTGCCCCAGCGTCCCCCAGAGTCGTGGAGTTACAGATATATGCCACCATGCCTGGCTGTGGTAATCAATTTTATAAAGGTGAAATCTACTTTTTAAAATAAACATTGCAATAGAAAAGTCATAGAGTCACTTCAGATTATAGGAAATATATGGAACAGGGGCTTGCATCTTGCTAACCAACATTTCTGTGGGATCTCCTTTTCTTCCTTCTGTTCTCCTTTTGCACCAGGGCCTCTTTGGAAGCTGTCACTCTCTCACTGAGCTACAGCCTCCTGAACTTCTCGAGTTAACCGTAAAAGCCACTGATGAGTCATCCCTTCTCTTCTGCAATAACCCGGGCATCCTCGCCACATCCAAGAGAGACTCCTAAATCACTGTCTACTTCATTGGAGATCCTTGTGCTCATTTTTGTAAAGTCTTACATAAGTTATCTTTTGGGCATGGTTTGACAAGAGGTTGAGTTTTTCCCCTTTTCTCCATCAAGTAAAAGCACTATATTGCTTGTTGATTTGTCTTTTGTTCTCATGAAAAAACATGATTTAAAAAAATCACTTAAATACTGTAACTTATCCTCGAGTAGAATTTAGGGACCAAAGCTTCTATTACATGTATAATATGTATCTAAATTACCCTGTGTAAATTGTTGGGACAACACCCCATATTTGAAGGGATTTCTCAAGCCCCAGTTCCTTAAATGAAAAATTTCTCTGGAATATTAGTTTTTCTAACTTAGAAACAAGAGTACAGTAAGATGCACTAGGTTTTCTTACCTTTTTTCTGAGTTACAAGAGCTAGGGATGAAAATAAGAAAGAGGAGGGAATGGAGATGAAAGAGAAAGAAGATGTGTTATATAATCTATTGGTCCCCATGAAGAATGTAATCATTATTTACATCAAACATTTTTAAATGTTGAAAAAAGAAAAATATGTGGAATTAAATTGTAGACTACAAAATCTTACATTCATTAAATATAATGCTTGTCTGAGAAAGTAAATGTCTTTAAAAAACATTTACTCACAAAAGACATATCTTTTTTTTATTAAATACAGTATTATTCTTTTGTGTGATTTAACAGAATAGTTAAAGAGTTAAATCCGTCCTCCCCTGATGTATTTTTTTGTATATCACAGTTAAGTCCAGGATGAATGTGAAACATTGTTGGGTTAAAAATTATTGATCTATTTTTCTTTTAAGGCATTTGACTTACAAAGGAATTTCTAATGTATTTTTTTGCTTGATGAGTCATTATAAAAAATAATTATTATATAAAACTATTATCTGATTTATTTATTATATATGTTTAGTGATATTTAGAATTGAAAAACAGTTGTAAATGATCAACCTGTGCCAAATTGTACTTGGATTATTTTTAATCTTTCAAGAACATTTTATGCTGTAGATTTAATTTAAAAATTAAAAACATAGGAAACATAAATGTAAGATATGAAAATGATACTTCTTTAATTCAGTTATATGTTTTGAAAAGAAATAAAATACTACCTTATGATAAATAGTCTAATGGCACAGTATTTGCTAAGCAATCTAAGAGTGTGATGGAATCCCTGAAGCCTTGGGAATAATGTTTGAAAGTTCGTCTGTAAAGTATAATATTCTATGTTAGAAAAGTGTCCTTTTCATAATGACCATCTTAACATGGGTAAAGTGACATCTCATTATGGTTTTGATTAGTACTGTACTGGTGATCAGTTATGTTGAGCACATTTTCGTATGCCCATTTGTGTCTTTGAAAAAATCTCTTTTTAGGTCTTTTGACCCTTTTAAAATTAGTTGCTGTTTTGATATTAAGTTGTATGACTTTACATATTTTGGATATTAACCTTTTATCCAATGTATGGTTTGCAAGTATTTTCTCCCATTTTGCAGGTTTTTTATTTTGTTGATTGTTTCCTTGCTGTGCAGAAGCTATTTAATTTGATACAGTCCTCGTTTATTTTTGCTTTTGTTGTTTGTTCTTTTGGTGTCCTTTCCTAAAAACACATTATCAAGAGCAATGTCAACTTTATCTTTCTTTACAGCAGTATAGTACTCCATTGTGTATAAATACTACATTGTCCTTATTCATTCATTCATTCATTCATCTGTTGATGGACATATGTACTGTGTCCAAGATCTGACTGTTACAGTTGTGCTGCTGTAAACATGGGTGTGCATGTATCCCTGCAAAATGATTTTTTACTCTTTTGGGAACATACCTAGAAGAGGGATAGCTGCTTCAAAACATGATGTTAAGTAAGTCAGACACACAAGCTCAAATATCACATGGTTTCTCTTATATGAGAAACACACAAAGAGCCATAAACAGAAGGAGAAGTCCAAGTACTTCCCCAAATTACATATTCTCTTGTTTCAAAAATATTTCAACATAGTATATGCTAATTTGTTTATTTATACTACCAGTTTATCTCAGTTCATTGAAAAGAAAGTTTTGTGTTATTATTTGTTTTTTTATAAGAATCCTTTTGATTTATGTCTTGTCTAACTACTTTGAAGATAATGATACACAGTGTATTAACTATTCTTATTTTCTTTTGTTATGTTTTAGTTTTTCATAAAATTTAAAAAAATAAGTACAATATCAAGAAGATTTTCCATCTGTTTTCTTCCAGGAGTTTACTGCTTTCAGGTCTTACGTTTAAGTCTTTAGTCCATTTTGAGTTAGCTTTTCAATATAGTATAAGGTAAAAATCTAGTTGTGTTCTTTTGTGTGTGGATATCCAGTTTCCCCACCATCGCTTATCAAAGAGTATTCTTTCCTCATTGTTCATTCTTACCACCCATGTCAAATATTGAGTTTTTGTGCATGAGTCTAGGTTCTCATTTCCATCCCACTGTACTTTTTAAATACCAGTATCATACTGTTTTGATTACTATACCCTTGTAGTATAGTTCAGCAAAAAGGATGATGCCTCCACCCTTGTTCTTTTACAAGACTGTTTTGTTTTGACTGTTGAAGATAGAAAAAGATTATACCAGTGTATAAATTAAAGAAAACCACTGAGGTGTGCATACTAAACCTTACTGTTGTCTAAAGTTTTGGTATACAGTCTTCAGCTTCAGAAAGAATTAAAGCTCTTTTAGAATTTTGCTAGCTACTCTTCTTTTCTTTTTTTCTTTTTCTTTTTTTTTTTTTTGGTACCAGGGATCAAACTCAGGACCTTGCACTTGCAAGGCAGGCAGCAGAACCACTGAGCTAAATCCCAGGCCCTGCTTTTCTTTTTTAAAAATCTAATGATTTTTAGTAGTATGTTCACAGAGTTGTGTGACCATCACCACAGTGAACTTTAGAACATTTTCATTACCCAAGAAAGGTACACTATAGCCATTAGAAGACGTTCCTAGTTTTTCCCTCCTTTCTCACTTACAACTTCCCACCCCATTACTTATCTGTTTTCCTTCATGATATATTTGTATATTCTGGACTTTCTCTTCTCCCTCTGCTTATCTAGCTACAATTATTTGTCCTTTAATTAACATCTTCAGACCCTCCCCACAAATACCCAAGCCTCTAAAAACCACCATCCTACCTCTCCTTCTATGAGATCAACATTTATATTTTGCTTATGAGTAGATTATTCAGTATTAGTCTTTTTGTTCCTGGATATTTCACTTATAATTATGTTCTCCGGGTTCATCTGTGTTGATTGCCAACATCAGAATTTCATTTGTACTGGCTGATTAATATTCCACTTTATATATATATATACATACATATATATGTTCCACTTTATATATATGTATATATTTATTATACATTTATTATATACTTATTATATAGCATTCTAGGCTTTTTCTAGCCTCCTCTTCCAGATTTCCAATCTTTGTAAAGCCAGTGCCCAAACCTCTGTATTTTCCACATAGTTAATGATTCCATCCTCATTGCTGATTTTTCTTAGTCTGTTTGTGTTATTATGTGAAATACCTATGACAACTAACTTTATAAAGAAAGTTTGATATGACAGCAACTCTAGAGATGCAAGGTTGAGAGAATTCATTTGATGATGCCTTTCTTGTGGCAGAGTCCTAAGGCAGTGCAGTCTGTCACATGGCAACAGATAAAAGACACGTTTGTCTGTGTGTCTTCAGGTCTCTCTTCCTCTTCTTATAAAGCCATGGGATTCATTCGTGGAGGCTCCACCCCAGTGACCTTCCTAATACTAATCACCTCCTGGAAATTCCATCTCTAAACACCGTACCTGGGTTAAATTTCTACCCATTTAATACTTTTCAGTGGGGATCAAGTTTCAACATATGAAAGTCTTGGAGAACACATTCAAACCATATCAAAACCATAGCAGTATCTGTCCCACTCCATCAGCCTAAGTGACACAAAGTACAGACATATGAGCAAGTTTGGCCTAGAAAAGGTGGGTGAGGATGAAGTCAGGGTATAAATGAAGTGTTCATGACCAGACTGGAGAAGTAACTGGGTCCAGCAGCACATCTTTCCTGTGGCTCCTGAAGGGGAACTGGGAGTGGAAGATGAAATTAGCTAGAGGCTGATAGAGAAATAAGAACCTTAGTAAAAATAAAAATGTATTCCTTTCTCCCCTCTTCTCCTTCCAGTAGATGGTTTTGTTCTTACATATATTAGATTCCCTCTACCTCGGGCTTCTTCACCCCTAAATGCATATGGTTGAGGAAGTGAGACTATTGGTGATGATAGATTTTTTTCCCCTAATACAGGAAGCTTATTTTAGGTAGATAATAGATTTAAAACCTGCTTAGAGTTGGCATGTAGAGTTAAAAGCTAAAGTCCAAAGGCTTAGAATATATGTTGTTTGTTGGGGACATATTGAAGTAAAGAAATGTAGAAGGTGCTTAGAGACTGCACTTTATTTATTAGCTAGATAAAGTGCACACCCTGCCAGGAAATCAGTTCTCACATTCCAAAGGAATGGGATGGGGGAGTTTGGAGTGGGAGGGAGAGGAGAGGGAAGAAAGTTTATTGTAGGCATGCAAAGGGCCAGTTAAGAGAAAGAGTTTGAACTGCTCTGGGCACCAATGGCAGATTTTAGTTGCTTTTTGAATTGGAGCAGGAGTAGCAACAGATGAAATACCTATACAGGACATGAGCACTCTTTAAGAGCAGATCACAGAAAGCCTATGGTAATGGAAGCAGTATAGAGAGAAATCATAGAGGAAAGAAAATATGTGCAGCCTAATGTGGTGAAGTTCCTAGTAGAAAAGAGGGAAAATTTCCTCTATTTCTTATTTATAAATGAACAGCATGTTTTCTCAGACCCTACCAACCCCAAGGGGCCAAGAAGCAAGAAATAGTCAAAGTAACCTCAGGAACTAGAAATTCCTCGAACATCTTGATTTAAAGTCCCTTCTGTATAGTTGTCAAATTTATTTCAAAAAAGATTTTTGTAATATGCTTTCTATATCCTTTTAAATTCTGTAAAATCTGTGGTAATGTCTCCTAGATCTTAATATTGTAATTTTAAAAATGTATAACTGATACTGTGTAACAGGAAGAAAAGGTCTAAAAGAGCAGGGTAATTGGAAGGGGTAGGGGAAGGGAAAAAAGGGAAAGGAAAAAATATGAGAAGAGGAAAAAAATGGAAACAAGGTCTTTGCAAATAGGGAAGGGTGGAGGGGGTGAAGGGAGGGCAAGGGAAGGGGAAAAAAAATGAGAACCAAGAGACTCATGTAATGGTACAAGATCCCAATGATGAATGTAACTGTATTTTATACCTAAAATGTACCAATAAAGTTAATGGGGAAAAAAAGAAAAAAGTCCCTTCTGTATAACTATGGAACTTCAGACAGTGTCTGTTGTGGTGAATGCCCTGTAGCTCATGCCTTTATTGGCTTCTACCCCAGCAGCAATGGGCCAGGTAAGTTCATCTCTGGGCCCTTGATTATAGTTAAGACGCCTCTCCTGTTTTTCACTTCCCCAGAAGGTTAAAAAAATTTTTTATTAGTACATGTTTTCAGCATGTAATGTTTACATTCCTTGAAGGAAGTTGGTACATGTACATTACACATCTTAATTCTTCTTTTTCAATCCCCTTCCCTTCCCTTCCATACCCTTCTTTCTTGATCTCCTTCCCATCTCAGATCTATCTCCCTATTTCCTACTATATATCTTTTATTTTCCTCTTTATTTATATTTTGTGTTTCTCATATAAGAGAACCCATATGATATTTAAGCTTGTGTGTCTCATTTATTCCACTTAATGTTATGATCTCAAGGTACATCCATTTTTGAACAGATGACTCAAATTTATCTTGGTAGAGTAGTACTCCCCTGTGTGTAAATACATTTTCTTTATCCATTCATTTGTTGATGGACATATAGGCTGCCTTCAAGATTTAGCTATTACATTGTGCTGCTGTAAACATGGATATGCATATGTCACTGTTAATATGTTACCTTTAACTCTCTTGGGAAGATACCTGAGTCAAATGGAATTTCTAGTTTTAGTTTTCTGAAGAGTGTCCATACTGATTTCCATGCTGGTCACACTAGTTTACATTCTCATCAACAGTGTACAAGGGTTCCTTCTTCCCTGTAACCTTGCCAGCATTTTTTAATTATTGGATTTCTTGATGATGGCCATTCTTTCTGGGATAAGATGGAATCTGAGTGTTGTTTTAATTTGCATTTCTTCAGTGGCCAGCCGTGTTGAACATTTCTTCATGTGTGGCCATTTGTACTTCTGTGAAGTGGCTGTTCATTTCACTTGCTTATCTTTTGATTGAGTATTTTATTTGGGGGGGGTCTGATTTTTTTTTCAGTTATTTATGTATTCTAAATATTAATGTTCTGTCTGAGTAATCAGTGGCAAAAACTTTTTTCCCATTCTGTAGGTTTGTTTGTGGCTTCCTTTGCTGATTTGACATGATCCTGTTTGTTGGTTTTTGGTAGTTTTTTCTGTGCAACTAGAGTTCTGTTTAGAATGTACTTGCCTATGCCTATGACTCTAAGAGTTTTACCTATTTTATCTTCTGGCAGGTTGTTTCCATTTTAATGTTTAGTTCTTTGATCCATTTTGATTTTACTTTAGTACATGGTGAGAGATACAGGTGTAGATTTAATCTTCTGCATATGGACTGCCAGTTTTCACAGCACCATTTATTAGAGACTCTCTTTCCTCCAGTGCATGTTTTTGGCCCCTTTAGCAAAGACCAAATTGTTCATTGTGCTTGAGATTGTTTCTGTATCCTGTAAGCTGTCCAATTGATCCTCGTGTCTGTTTGTGCCAGCACCATGTTGTTTTTTTCATTGTATCTTTGTCATATAACTTCAATCCTAGGATTGTGATGCTTCCCATTTTGCTCTTGTTCCCCAGGATTGCTTTTGCTGTTCACTTACACCCAGAAGTTTTGTTCCTTTTCTTTTTTGGGCTATTCTACCTACAGGTGTTCCACAGAGTCAGGCTCAGAAATCTGCCTGTCCTGATTCCACTCTTGGTCTATTGTCTGGGTCTGGTATAATTACTTTTTAAGTGCAGTATATGTGTGGGGATGGCATACTTGTGTGTATAATATGAACTTACCTGTTGCTCTCCTTGAACTTCCTTCTACAAGAGACCCATTGCCTGGATTACCTTGTATCATAGAGAGGAGCCCAGTGCTTGGGAGTTACGGGACCATTCTGGCTCACAAACACCTGGGGGTGGAGACTTTGTCCCCTACCTTGCAAGGCTGGTTTCTGTTTTCGTTCGAGTTAAATTTTTGTGTAGTTCAGGTATTCTGGCCACCAGGAACTGTGGAGTACATAGATAATCAGACAGGATAGTTCTCATGCAAGTACCCTCTGAAACTTTCAGTGTCTAAGCCTTGGCAAAGAAGGAAAGTAGTTTGAGTGAATGGGTCATGAAATTAGTCTGTGCAATTATGGAGGCTGAGAAGTCCTAGAACAGGGAGTTGGCAAGTGAGAGATCCAGAGGAGCTGCTGGTGTAGTTCTACTCTATCCAGAGACAGAGGCCTGAGAGCCAGTGGTATAAGTTCTAGTTTGAAAGCTAGGAGACTCAACACCAACTGGAGCCCATGTTTCAGCTTGAGTCCCAAAGCAAGAAAACTGTTTTCTCAACTTCACACTGGCAGGCAGGAAGAGTTCTCCTTGTGGCAGAGTCAGCCTTTTATCTTGTTCAAACTTTCAGCTGATTGGACAAGGGCCACAACATTAGGGAGGCAGGCAATCTGCCCTACTGAGTTTACAAATGAAATATACTTCTCTTCCATGAATACTGTCACAAACATACCCAAAATATGTTTGATCAAGTATCTGGATATCTCATTTTTTAGCCAAGTTGACATACAAATTAGTCATCATGAATGGTTTATAATTCTGAAGCAATTTTGTTAAATAAAAAGCAGTATAATAATTTTAAAACGTCATGAAATAAGTGAAAAGAATTTCTTGTACTATGAGCAATTTCCTTAGTATTCGGTAATTTTTTATTTAAAGCTGGCATTCTACATACTGTTTAAAATATCCAGATGTTAACAAACTTTTCTTACTGATTGAATCATCACTCTGCAAGAACCCAACAATACAATGGGAAGCATGCTGTTGATAAAATAAAGCCAAATGTTAGAGTCCTGGGATGTCAATTTTAAAAATTGTTTTTAAGATGCAGAGTGTGTGGCTCAGTGGTAGAACACTTGTTAACATGTGTAAGGTCCTGGATTTGTTCCCCATCACTGCAAAAAAGAGAGATTTTTTTAATAAAGCATATGAATTACTATGTTATATTACTATGTTATATTTATCTCTGCATGTGGTGCTGATTTCTGATATTGGATCATGCTTAAAACTAGTGGCAGTCTGTAAATGCAAAATATTAGTCTTTTGTGGTACCCTTTTAGGTAATGAAAATTCATATTGTTGAAGACATGCCTGGATTCATTAAGAAAATGATTTTCATTATATATTCCTTATTCTGTAGGTTTCATAATTGATTTTTTTTTTTGTCACTAGAATTTTTTTTCCTTTTTTCTTTTGTTTTTCTTCACACAGGATCTCGCCATATAGTTCAGGCTGGTCTTGAATTCACTATGTAGTCCAGGCTGGCCCTGAACTCAAGGCAATCTTCTTGTCTCAGCCTCCCAAGTGCTGAGGTTACAGGCAAGCACCACCATGCCTGGCTGTCACTAGAATTCTTTACATTTTAAAGTAATGATGCACTGGATATTCTTATTTATAAATATCTGCATAAGTCTCTCTGTCTCTCTCTGACTCTGTCTACCCCACCCCTCGAACCCAGGGCCTCATGCACAGTAGTCAAGCACTTTGCCATTGAACTATAGCACCGGCCCTCCTTTTTTTTTTTTTTTAAATAAATTCTGTGGAGATAATAAGTGGAGTAGAGTTATGTACAAGAGTATTCATTTTTGAAGAGTTTTGATAAATACTGTCTAATTCCACTTATTTATTCACTCATATAAAATACAGTATTAATAACAACAGCTAGGGCTGGGGATTTAGCTCAGTGGTTCTGCCACCTCCCTCATAAGCACAAGGTTCCAAGTTCAATCCCTGGCACCAAAAATAATAATAATAATAATAATAATAAAACTAATTTATCTTGGGTACTGGTCAGGATTTGGGCTTCATGTAGATTACTTGGTTTAATCTTCAAGACAGTCTTTTGAAGAACGTGTAATGTTCCCATTATGGAACATCTTGAGTGCCTCCTCTGTACCAAACATTGAGCTGGGTAAGGGGACTGTAGTAGTGAACAAAACTATTGTTGGGCTGGGGATTTAGCTCAGTGGTTCCGCCACCTGCCACACAAGCACACGCTTCCAAGTTCTATCCCCAATACCAAGAAAAACTATTGTTGGCAACCATGTTCTAGAGGAAAAGACTGTAATGAGTACTCTGTTTAACTGAGATTGTGTGAAAGGTTATGAAAGAAATTTGGGCTTTTCTGAAAGTATATCACATGGGGTAAGGAGAAAGAAAGCTAGAAGGGAATTAAGAAAAAATATTGTTGGGGCCTAGTTTGAGTCACCCAAGTAGGGGAAGGAATTGTCTTAGGCCTTGCGGTGGTTAAAAGCTGTTCTAGGAGTTGAAATTAGACCAAGTTTGACTGGAATCCTGAGGTGTGTGGAGTAGATTGGCTCAAGATAAGGCTGGGGCTAGCTGGCCATAGTCTTTCCGGCCTTATTAAATATTTAGGTCTTTTCCTAATAGTAATGGGAAGCCTTTGTATTATTTCTAGTGGTGAGTCCCAAGACAATATATGTTTCAAAAACACCACTTCCCTGCTATGTAGACAATGGGTTTGTAATGTGTGAACTTTTCTATTGCTTTATAGTTTCAGCATCCTTATTACTAGTTTGATAGCTAGAGATACGCACATTTTTAAATTAAAAATATATCAAGCTGAGTGTGTAATCCCAGCTACTTGGGAGACTAAGGAGATCTCAAGTTGCAGCCCAGCCTGAGTGACTTAGTGAGACCCTGTTTCAAAAAATAAAAAAGGGCTGGGGCTATAGCTTAGTACAAAGGCCTGGTACTGCAAAAATAAAACACTTTTTAAAACCTTAAAAATTAAATCCATAATCATAGGGCTAAAAGGGTGACGTGAGAAAAGGAAAGGATAATTCAAAGCTTATAAGTCAGAGATTTACTCAGTCCTTTCTTTGGTCAATATGTTAGGAAGGCTGAATTTGTATTTGAAGCAGAATGTTACCCAGCAGATCCTAATTCATGAAAAATCTGAATTTTAGCTTCTTTCCATTCATAATATTTGCTTCCATCTCATCTGGTTCCCACAGACCACATCTGAGAGGGTGTCACTTAAGGAACTTAGTGAAAGAGGTACTGAGGCTTTGTAGAGTGTAAGGTATAGTGTGGGGGAGAAAAATAATTAAGCTTATTTTAAATATTTTCTCGCCTTTTTTACCTGCTTTGTGATGCCAATGACAGTAAGTAATATGGCTATTGAATTGTGAGTTGGTTGTTAAAGAAGCTCCATGATTTTCAATTATTATTTCCTTTAGACAACTCCTTCAGTAAGTTCTCTGCCTCCTAGCTACCCACCTCATCCCAAGACAGGCAGTAAATATAACATTTCTTAGAATTATATTTCTATAAATTATATTTATGTTCTGTAAACGTTTCATTTATTCTAATTTTTGCTTTTAAATTTTAGTTTTGAAAAAAACAAATTTAAAATTGAATGTTAGAAAACTGAAGTTTTATTGCCCCAGAGTACATTAAAAATAATTTTTGACTGAAAAAATTGTAACATGCAAACTAAGGGGTTAATTTTCACTAGCATAGAATTTCCTTTCATTTACCTTCGATGATGTCTTCAGAAGGGGAAAAAATGGTGGAAAGTTTGTAAAAAAGTTAACATATTTCATAATGCTTTTTGCTTCCTAAAATATATGAATCTTTTCTTACAGTGGGATCGTGACACAGACTCCTGTGTTTAAATGATCATGCTGCTTTTCCCTTTGTACATAGAGTAAAGCTTGAGTGAAGCAAATGTGTGAATATTATAAGTAGTGTGTGTGGGCTGTATTTTAAGTTCTTTAATATGTAATGAACAAAAATAAAATAGAAAGTTATTTCAAGATACATTGTGAGCATTTGTACTTAGGTATACAGTAATTTTATTTCTATTTCCAATCTTGATATTTTGAAATTGTCATATAAATAAGGATTAACAAATAAAAAGTTGTAGCTTTTCATAGTATTAATATTTTAACAATAAATTTTTTTGTACTTAAGAGAAAAAAAGTTTTTTCTTTCATTCTTAAACAAAAACTGAGGTTTTTAAGCAGTTGCAGTGTTTTGGGAAACAAAGGTTTTGGTGAACATGCTTCTGGAAGTAGACAGTGTGACCATATCATGCATGGTTTCTTAATAATGCCTGACATTATCAGATTGATTAACTCAGCATGAGGCCTAATCAGATTTAACTATGGTTAGCAGCTGTACACTAGAAGAATAGTAATATGATAGAGGAGTAAAATCAGCTTTTAAATAACCTCCATTAAATACAAAGCTAAGAAGTGTCAATTGTTCATTATTTCATAGTGATATGTAAAACTGTTTTATTTATGCATACTTTTCAAATCGATGCTAACTTATATTTTCAAAGATTGGCTACTGCCAGAAAGCTAGATGTCCTGATAAGATTTTCATTTGGTAATTGATGGTGTGGGTTTCAAGCAGTTATGATTTTCTGCAGGCTTCAAAGGACAAAGTTTTTATCTACATACTGTGTTTACTGTGTAAACTTCACAAGCTATCCAACCGGTCAAAGAAGTAGAGCCAAAACCACTGCTTACTTTTCCTAGGATCAAGAAAGTATTTCTCTGTGAAATAAGTAATTGAATTAACTTTTTCTCCCTTTTATTTAAAAAAACGTAATTATGAAAATTAATAAATGATACTTAAGAGTGAGCCTTAAATTAGGGGCTTGTGAATTCTAATTCTATTAACTATAGCCTAGGTTTTAATTAGATTAATTCACTAAATGTTGAGAGAATACTTACTATGTGTAGGCCATTCTGGGCTCTGAGGCTGTATTAGTGACTAAAACATTAAAGATATGGGTCTCACTTAAAGCACTGTTTTGATGTGCTCAGAATCCATAGCCTTTGAGAACTCATATCCAGACTTCTAAGAAATAGGCATAATAAATACAGTCTGTATTTTACAGTTATGTTGCATGAGATGGTTTTATATTCTGCCTGGTGTGATGTCTAATTCTGGGCACAATAAATACAGTCTGTATTTTACAGTTATGTTGCATGAGATGGTTTTATATTCTGCCTGGTGTGATGTCTACTTCTGGGCACTGTTCTAAAGCTATTGAGCTAATAAAACTCGAAGTGAATATTCAAATATTATCCAATCTGGTGTTGTCATTTGAGTTTAGGATAACAAAACATCTGATGAATAGGAAAGTAAGCAAAATGATATGGATCAGTTTTCACCTTCTGGGAAAAGAATAACTGCATTTCAGAGAGCAGTTTTCCAAATAAACATTTGTTAACACATACTTGGACACCTTGTCTTAACACATAATCACATTATATGGACATATGAGAAGTAACCTAAGTTAAATTTCTCATATTGCTTAATAAAGATTTTAACTTAGTATGGTGTTATGACTAGTTTGAATCCAGAAAATTAATAAACATTTAATTTAGGAAAAAAGAAGCAATTTCTATTGTTATATGGTATAATTGTCCCCAGTAGGTCTTCATGGTAAGAGAATTTAATTTCTAATTCTTTGATAAGTCCTAAATAGATGAAGTTCAGTAACTGACTCAGCCTTCTTAAACTATAATTTTGCATAAGAGTAAAAACATCCCCCCCCCCCAATTCCAGATCCAAGAGGAATTATTTGGAAGACTTTTAAGCATCAGTAAGCAGAAACTTAAAATAAACATGTCCATGTAGCTGTCACTACAACCTTTTAAAAAATGTGTAATTTGGCTATTCTGTGTTATGTGTATAGAAACATTTGTTGAAAATGTCTGCTTCCTAAATGTAGCTTTCAAAAAGTATTGAACAATTGGGTAACTACATTAAATTATAAACAGTAATAAAATGATCATATTAATTAATGAAATCTGAAACCAGTTTAGAATAATAAAAAGGATTTGTGTTAGAATGCAGTAGTGGATTTTGTATTACAAATATATTATGAAAACCTACATTGCCAAAACCACAGCAGTATAAAACCAGATGTAGAAAATAGTAATATTTTTTGACTTAATATTTAACAAATATTCATGTGTTCATTTGGTGTTTTTTGATAATATGATAATCTTTTGAATTACTAAATTGTCATTTCTTTACTATTATTAGGATTTACATATACTCCACTGGTCGTCTTAAGTCATCATGTAAAGTTTTAAAAGCTTGGGTAGAATAATCTCTTCGTTTAACTTTTTTAAAATTGTAAATGTGGTTTTAAAAGCGCCGTCTTTTAAAAAAAAATAATTACACTATTCTTCCATTTTGAGGTAATTGACACATTCAGTTCCATAATTGAGGTGTGATTTTAAGAAATGCTTACTCGATCCTTTTAGTACCTTTATTATCATTCACTGATGTTTGAAATCAATAGTAAACATTATCTTTCATTAACCTATTACAAGGCCATAAATGCAAATAAACCTGTGAGAGAAAACAATTGAATTGTTACCACATTAAAGTTCAAATCACTAATACAAAGTTCCTTTTGTAGGATTCTTTGATAGAGAAGAGAACGCCATGGGAGAGGATCAGGCTTATGGCAGAGCTTAACTGTGGGTTCCAAAGATTGATAACCTCTTTTAAAATTTTGCAAAGGTTAATCCCCATTGCTGAGTCCCTTAAACAGCTTGGGAAGTTTTTTTATTAATCCTCTTCTTTGCAACTCTTTCTTGATACTCAGAATTGTACCCCTAAATACAGTTTATTAATGCTGAAAGTTCTGATAGTGCTAATATTCTTTGGGAAATATAAATGTTGTACATACTGTATACTGTAATCTCTTTTCCCCTACAAAGAAGAGCTGATGTATATCAGGATCACATTGTTGCCATTTTAACTGGGACATTTTCAGGAATTATGGATGGGACTAGATACACCGTCCCTTCGGTCCTTCTTTGTTCACATTTTGCACTGTGTTTTCAGCTGTGACTGGCAGCTGACAGTGTTTAGGTTGCTGTTTACTCTGCAAGCCTATTGACCCAATAGTACCTATTATGACCCAGTTGTCTTACCCACTCAGAAATAGTGATCAAGGTATGATGGTACCTTGATTCACAAACTTGATTCTTTCCATGATTCTGGTCACAAACTGAGTTGGTTGAGAACCGAATCAAATTCAGTGGCTAGGTTCAATGTTGACCTTATGGGAAAATTAGATTCACTTCTTGTCCAGTTCAGTTTGCAACCGGAATTGTGGAGAAAATTGAGTTTGTGAACTGAAGTACCGCTGTACCCTCTTTTATTCTGAGTTGTGACAATTATGGCAAGTGTGACAATATGATAATGCTGTGTTTGGCTCAGTAAATATTTGTTGAGTAAAAGAATAATACTAGAGACTAGCTTCTGTGTATCTGAGTTTTACTTCTATTTTTACTGACTATGAATTTCTTCACTGATGATGCCTTCTTTCATTTCACATTCAGAATTTTAATAGAGTATGTCTTTTTGTGTTGCTGTAACAGAATACTATAGACTGGGTGGCTTACCCAACAGACATTTATTTCTCAGGGTTCTGAAGACTGGGAAGTCCAATATCAAGTTGCTGGCTGATTGGAGGTCTGGTGAGGTGAGGGTACCCTTCATGGTTTGCAGATGGCAGCCTTCTTATATTTTCACTGGGTTGAGAAAGACCTACTGTTTCTTCCTCTTTCATCAGGGCATTAAGCTTGTTTTGAGGGTTCTACTCCATTTTCTAAACTACTCCAATTACTTTTCAATAGTGTTACCTCCAAACATTGTAACCATGGGTTTCAACATATGACTTTTAGAGGGACACAACATTCAGTCCATAGAAGAGATTGTGCTCCAGTTGAGCACCATCTAGTCTGGGGTGACCAGAGGGCAGTTTTCACACCAGCTATCACCAAGGCCTCAGTTTCTCTTCTGTTTAACCTTTAATGGGTTGCTTTTGACCAGGGCACATTGTCTTTAGACTATTATTTGGATTAAATGGCTTTCCTGATTCAGAGCTTGAAGAATCATTCACTCGTGGGTGGGCAGAGATTACTGAAAATATGTAGAACAAAAATACGGTCAGTTGTGAGTTGGTAATTCAGTATTGAAGCTGAATATAAAGGTCCTTTATACTCTTAAGAGTATGCTTGATGTTTTTTAATAATGTAAAGTTGAGAAAGGGGGGAGCAACAATGGAACTAGTTCAGTAGCTTCCTTATATAATGAATGGGTTTAACTGACATTCTTGGTACATATATCATAATATAGAAAGAAAACTTTTCTTGGCAAAAACCAACTTGACATTTTGCCACTCCCAGATAGAATTTTTCAAATGTGATATATGACTAGGAAGTAGCAAATAAGCACTTCAAGGGGATATACTGTTAAAAGTGTCACTTTAAAATACCATACTGTGTTATCATATGTAAAGTAAAACATTTCCAGATCCTTACTTCACTTTACACTCTTTTTTTTTTTTTTTGTACTGGGGATTGCCTTCAGACTCCTTCTGTCTCAGCCTCCCAGAGTGCTGGCATTGCAGGTGTGTAGCACCACACTGGACATTTGCTTATTTTTATGCTTCTCCTTTTTATTTTTAAATGTATACATTAGCTGCATATTGGGAGTTTTAAGTGCTTGCTATTTAGTTTTTAAATGTTCAAGTATTTACTATGTAGTTGAATTTTAGTTATGAAATTATAAAGGACTGTTGCCTGACAGTGACCATTATATTGAAGGCTTTCATTATCATATTGTAACAAGTAGTTTTATTTTAAATTTTCACTGTATGAACAGAATAGTTACATAAAAGTGATTTTTTTCTTATTGTGATAAATCTTTAAAATTCAATCATACTTTTCCATAAGAACTGATAAACTGTGTACAGTTATGTCTCTCAAGGGATGTATGTGTTCAAAAATGGCTAAAGGGAACTACTCTAAAACATTTCTAAGGGAAAATTTGAGTTAACAAAGGGTAACTATGAAGGATATTTTAAGTGAATAATTAAACCGTCCAGTAATGGGGTGTTGGAAATTAGCATTTTACAATATAAAAATGTATGCGTGAGAATGACTTGTCAAACAAAATCCAGTATGTGTTTACACTGCTCAGTGGTTAGATTGGTAAGTATAAAATAGCAGCTAGTATCTCTTTTATCTTAAGTCAGTAAAACAAATGAGGAATTTTAATTAGATTGTGGACCATCCTTGAAGCTAGTTAGGCTACTTGGGGCCTAAGATTTGCTGTCTCTGCTACTTTAGATCAGTGTTTATTTTATGTAAGAATCACCTAAGGATTTACAGAAATACAGACCTTGTTATGGTAGGTCTGGGGTGGAGCCTAAGGTTCTACATTTCTAATAAAAGAACCTCTCTGAATAGCAAAGGACAAGATTATCACAGTTGGGATTTAGAGTCTAAAACTTCAAGTAAAATGATTGTAGGTAATATATTTGTACTTACTTTAGAGTATTTCAGATTTTTAAATATTAGTTATTTAGCTGGTTTGTACACTATCTTTTGCTGGCTAGATACAGATACCCCTTGGGGTAAAGGTATAGATTGGTCAGTGGAGGGACCTTTTCTAGATAGATACAGGGTGTACATTCAAGGCTTGAATTTCAGCTCTCATTCCATCTTGGGAGCCTTTGTGCAGTATACAAAATCTAAGAATACAATAAGTTCCTGCCCTTTTTATTTTAAAGCCCCTGGGCACAAAGTACAGAATAGTAGGAAAAGACATTTAAAATTACTATAATGATAACAAAGCCAACTGCCTAAAAAGTATATAAGCAAAGCAAGAAATCTGTCTTTTCATATATTGTAATAATAGGACTTTCCTTACAGTTTTTGATATAGTTTAAAAATATGTGTTTGTAAACTCAGAAGGTTAAATAAAACGCAGAGACCAAATACAAGCAACACATTGTTGACCATGTTAACTTAAAAAAAAAAAAATAACCACCTCCTTAGCAGTTTAGGGCAGTGATTCCAAAATTTGGTACTACTTAAAATATTCACAGCATAGAATTATAATAAACCAGGATCTGTAGTTAAACTGGAAAAATTTGCATATTCTTCTTACTCATACAGTTCATATTATGGTTATCTAGTTTTGTAAAAGTATGTTGATTATTTGAGAATAGACATATTAATTGGTGGGAAGTCTTGATTTCCAGTTGGTGTGATGTTATCTTTTAACTTCTTTGGTTAAAATTTTAGATTACTCTACCAGAAATGAAAAGATTTATTCTCTTTATCATCTGTGTATTAAGTTCAGCACTTAAATTAGTCATTGTATCTTTTTATTTCATCATTTTCTCTAAAGATACTGTATTCAAATTTGTTATGGTGAAAAGTACAATAGGATAGATAATTATTGTTCCTGTCTAAAAAGTTACTTTTTAGCCAGGTGTTGGCGGTGCATGCCTGTAATTGCAGTACTTAGGAGGCTGAGGCAGGAGGGTTGCCATGAGTTCAAGGCCAGCCGAGGCTGGATAGTTAGTTCAAGATCAGCCTGAACTACACAGTGAGACTCTGTCTCAAAAATAAAACAAACAAAAATTACTTTCTAAAGCCAGTCACTGCTTAATTACAGGGACATCAGTGTTTCCGCTGCCCAAGTTAGTCTGTCTAAAACCATTTCTCCCTTATTCCTCTTTTTTCTATTTAGTATGTAAATCTGTGCTATTAAAAAAAAGTCTTGTAAACCTATTTATACTTAATATTCATCTATTTTTTTGTGTTATTGCCATTTTCCATCTCTAGTCCTTTTTTAATTCATCCACTGTGGAATAGATACTACACATTGGCTGAACCTGCTCTCAAAGGCTCTCAGTGACCTCAACCAAGCTGATTTCTGGTGTCCAATTTGCTATGTGATTTGATTCCTTTCCCTTCTTTCTCTTACCTTTTTCTTCTGACAGGACCTCACTGTATTATCAAGGCCGACCTTGAACTCCCAGGCTCAGCCAGTCTGACAGTCTCTTGAGTAGTGGGGGTAGGACACCATGCCTGGCACCTCTCTTGATTTCTGTAGTACTGTTACTTTTCTGTCCTCTAATCATCCTCCTCCTCCTCCCTCTCTTTCTCTCCCCTTTTCTCTCACCTTCTCTTCTTCCTCTTCAGCCTACCTACATCCTCTACTCATCTTCCATCCTCCATCTTCTGTTTCTCTGTTTTGGAATTGCAGGTTCCCCTGAAGAGGTCTTCAAATGTAGGTAGGAATGAATGAGCCAAGCAGGGAGACAAATTGTAAGAGAACAGATCTTTGTCCAGAGCACATTGCTGTTTGACTTCAGCTTATTGTTATGTGGATAAAACCAGTTTACTGTAATCAGATCTTCAAATCAAGCAAGGTAGATGTACAGAAAGTCCAGATTTTTATGTGAAATATCCTAAATTTTGAGCAGCCAATTGAAGTTTGAGGAATATTCAAATGAAAAGGATTTGGAGCAAAAGAGTTTATATAGCTTATACATTGTATAACCTTTGGGTTGGTAGTCTTTGTTATGTTTGTGGATACCATAGAGAAAAATTGATGGAAAAGAATGAATACCCACAAGCTCCCCTTTCCTGTTAGAACTGGGCATTCTGTGGGCCTTTGATTTGTGACCTCTGCTCTGAATCTTAGAGAACTCATATATTCTAGTAGTTTGTTTCTCTTTCAAGAAATATTATCTGGTGACTTGAAACCATAGTTCTTTGGCTCTCAGTAGGTTAATCACTCTCCAGTTCAGTCCAGGGACCTTTGAACTTCTAAAATTAATGATTCTGTTATTCATTTGGGCATCATGATGATGCACATCTGTAGTCCCAGCACCGGGGAGACTAAGGCAGGAACATCACCATGAATTCAAGTCCAGCCTACTGTTTTAGTTATACCTGGCACTGTCTTAGTTACACCCGACACCCACAGCTTAAAAGAGGAAGGGATTATTTTGGCTCACAGTTTGTAGAGGTTTCATTCTGTAGCCAGCTGGCTCCGAAGCAGGGCAGCATGGCAGAGGGGGATAGTAGAGGAGAAACAGCTCATAGTGTGGAAGTAGGGTGGGTGGGGAGAATGGCAAGGAGAGGGAGATGGGAGACAGGATGCAGTCTTCCAGGCCATGCCTCCAGTGACCCACCTCCTCCAACCAGGCTTCACCTCTTGATATAGTGTGTATCTAGATGTCCCCCCAAAGTCTCCTATGCTCATAGACAGGGCTTTTGGAGGTGGGTGGATCATGGTTGTGTGATTCTGAATTAGGGTGTGTGTTGCTGGGATTAAGGGCATGTGATAACTAAGTTGGTTTAGCATAGATTTGGTTGTGGCTAATGGAAACACTACTCTGGATGTAGGTAACACCACCCAAAAGGCTTGTAGCCGGGAAGGGATAAAAGAGAAAGGGAGGCTTGGTGCTTGTCACCTTCTGCCTGTCACACCAGAATTTCAAAAATTCTTAAGATGAAATTTTTATCATTGGTTACAAGTACTGTTATTTTTCATTAATGGTCAGGCTTATTAAATAATTTTTTAAAAATATCTGGTGAATAAAGAGTTTGTGTAAATTTGTATTAATACAATTAATAATTTTTTTTGGTACTAGGGATTGAACTTGAAACCTTGCACTTGCGAGGCAGGTGGCGGCACCACTGAGCTAAATCCCCAGCCCTACCATTAATAATTTTTACTGCTTTATCAAGAACAACTGAAACTAATGTTTTAATTACTTTTTTAACTGCAAGTACTATAGTTTCATGCCATTGTGTTAATTTGAGATAAGACACCATCAGTTTTACGTTTGTTTGTTTGGTTGGTTGGTTTATTGGTTGATTTTGAGTCAGTCTCACCATGTAGTTCAGGCTGACCTTGAACTGAATGTATCTGAGGTTGGCTTCAAATTTGTGGCAATCCTCCTGCCCCAGCCTCCTGAGTGCTGGGATTACAGGCATGTGCCCCCACAGTTTTACTGATTATTGCTTTTACAGTAGTACAAATATCCATACAATAAAAAAGGCAAATGAGCTCTTAACATTACTACTACGAAAATAGTTTAACTTCATTGACCCTCTGAAAGGATGTCTGGCATACTCAGAGATCTGTGTGTTGTACTGTGAAAACTGCAGTTAAAATTCTTATTAATAGCAACATGTAATATTCCCCTTTTTCTTTTGACAGTAAAAATTTGTAACTATTCTTTTATCTCATTTCATTTTACCTTGGTATTCTCCAATAATATTACATGAAAACTTTGTTCATTTTCTTATTGGTTTAATTTTGTTGAAGTACTGACATGCCCATATTAATATTTTTGGATAAACTTTAGAAGTTAAGTGATAGTTAAAAAAAAAAAGAGACTGAGAAAGTGTTTAGGAAAACTTGTACCAGAAGTGTACTTGGTCACTAAAATAGTTAAAAGAAACTAATTGAATTACTGTATCTTTTATAACAGTGATTGGGAAGTAACTACTATGTGTATGCCAGTGTAGTTCCAAAGCAGCTTATTCTTTGTGCCCTGACCAAGTCATTTGACCACATGTTTCAGTTCCTTGAACAATTAATATTGCTGTAATTTTGATATTCATACGCATGAACCAAGGTAGACTTTCATGGAAAGAAACACAGTCCTTTACTTAAAGCCACTAGCAGTATTTTAATTGTGGCTTTTATCTAAAAAGCAGTATTAATTCAGTATACATTACATATCTCCCCCATATTCATTGTATTTGTAGAAATGATGTATACATATGTATTTTGAATGCTAAACAGCTACATCTGTCAAGGAAGATAACAGTGTTCTGGTTTAGATTATAGATAGTGGGATTCCAATCAAAACAAAGAGGTGAATAAATCAAATGGTTATGGCCGTTTCGTTTAAACTGCAAATTTTAATGTTGCTTAGTTGCACTGATTTATGGCCAGATGTGTACTTGTTTTCCTCACTTCACTGCTCCTGGTTGGGCTTTCTTACAGTACTGTTTTTCCATCTGTAACACAAGAAAAACGAACCAGCGTATCTACAGAGTAAGAACGACTATTGAGATGGACACTGTTTTCAGACTCTGGCTCAACTGATAAATGCTTAATATGGAATATTTTTGGCTATTTCCCTACAAATTTAGACCTATTACTCATTTTTAGATTTTCTTCAAAGCAGATTTTGTTATTAAACATTAATTCAGCAAGGACGTTAAGAAAGCTTAGTGAACAAATTTAACTGATTAAAGAAGATTGACGCTATTTCCTCATGTTCACAGAAATCCTTTTGTTTAATAATTTATAGAAATTATAAGCTTTATAATTCAAAGAAATGTAAAGAGACTTTGAGGTAGAAGTGGTGCCTGTTTCTACTTCCCTTTCCTATTTTTGAATGCTTCCTTCCTTTCAAAAAATGACATACAGTACTGCAATAGTTTTATGGTTATAAATATCTTCTTTCTGAGGATATTAACTATAGTTTTTTTTCTAATCTTCTCTATATGGTCTTTTCCAAGTTGCTGTTTTTTGAGTCTTTCATGTCTGGTAATCTTTGGTTGACTGAATGTATTTAAGTCTGAGTTGGTTTCTCACATCTGCTAAATCATTTTTACTTGTCACATCCTTTCCAGCTTCCAAAATTTATTGCTCTTACATCTTATCCTCTATGTCTACACTGATGTATTTTTTTTTTCAAAAATTCATTGTCATTGTAGCAAATGTCATTGTGTGTTTACTTATTTAAATGAATGCATATACAGTTCTTATTTTAAACCAGAATTCAAGCCCAGCAAGCATGTATAAAGTCAGTATAATAGTTCAAGAAATTTAAAAATCTCATTTTTATTTTCTTATACATCACACTAAATAATCATGTTTTCTAGAAGATTACTTATGAATTGTCACATTTATTTTGTTTTTGTTAAAAAGCTGTAGAATTTTAAAACTAAATTGAATTACTTTAAAAAGTCAGGTGGTTCTGATTATTAGGTTAGTGTAAAGAGAAGTGAACTCTCAGTGATCAACAAGTTAAACAGTAATCCAAAATACAGATTTATAGGAGCAAACCAAATTAGTCTGGTTTTAAATATGCTTAATTTTGCATACTTCTACATTTCTTCAGACTAATTAAATGACCTCTTCTAGAGAAGTGAGGTGTTTTTGTTTTTTTTGGTACTGGAGATCGAACTCGAGACCTTGCGCTTGCAAGGCAGGCAGCGGAACCACTGAGCTAAATCCCTGGCCCCTAGAGAAGTGAGTTTTAAGAATCTTAGTCTTAAGGTTTTGTAGACTCCCCTCAAATACTGTAGAAAATGGCCTTAGAATGTCCATAGGTGTTAGAATCAGCTATTCCTGGCTTCAGATCCTAGTTTCATTACTTGTTAACTGTGTCTGCTTAAGAAGGACAGAATGCAAAAGGTCACTGATACCTTTGTTTTAGAATTACTGCCAGGATTGAGATGAAATCAGTATTTGTCATGTTAGTTTCAAATGTACTATGATTTGTTTAGATTACAAGATTAGGTGACAGTAGTGAATACAACTCTAATAGTTTAGGTGCTAGATACTGTATCAAATAGCTAATTCCCTTTGTAGCTTTGTTATCAGCATAGTACTAGGGCTGGTGCTATAATGGTAAAATAATGTTTGGTTATTTATTGCTGCATAACACATTATCCTAACTGTATTGACTTGAATGTTTATTGACACAGTTCCTGTGAGTTAGGAATTTGGGGGTAGTTTAGCTAGGCTCTTCTGTCTTGAGATCTCTCATGAGGTTGCTGTCAAGATATTTGCAGATCTCTCCCTCTTCCTCTCTCCCTCCCTCCCCCTCTCTCCTTCCCTCCCTCTCTCTCTCCCTCCCTTTCCCTCTCCCTATATATAGATATAAAATATACTCAAAATATACAATAAAATATTTCTTTAATGTATATAATTTTTTGTCAGTTTTACTTGAATAAAGCTGCGATTAAAGCAGATGTCCACTGAATAGCAATCTGTAGTCTAGGAAACCTTCACTGGAGCTGGAGGACTTACTTCCATGGTGGGTCAGTCATATGCCTACCAAATTGGTGCTATTATGGGCAAAAAGTCTCTTTTCTACCTCATGTAGGCCTCTTTACAGGTCATATAAGTAACCTCATGACATAGTGGTGGCACAGAGGATGTCTAAAAAAAATACCCTCAGAAAGCACACAGCATCAATTCTGCCACATTTGTTTTATTAGAAGCAGCAAATCACTTAAGACTGGAGCATGGTCAGTAGCAGAGAGTTAGGCTTTGTCTTTTAAAGGGAAAGGTATCAGTCAGTGAATTAATGAACATGTTATAAAATATCTTTTCTATCCAGATATTCAATTCATAGGCAACTTGAGACTGTAACTATATCAAGAACTATAATTTAATGGTATCTAGCCCTGAATTAGAGATACCTATGTAAATATCAAAGTGCAAAGACAAAGTGCTGTAAAAGCAAGTATGTGTAAAAAGCATACACTTTCTTTTCCCTGTTAAGCAATACTGCTAATTTGGAGCATCTTTGAGCCAGATGTACTGTCATCTCAAATTCAACAGATCTATAGCCATATTCACCAGCCACATCCGCAAAGCAATGTTCTAACTTCTGTTTTTCATTTAGTTCCTCTGCCAGTCACTTTGATTTGAGACTGAGCCTTTTAAACAATCCTCTAGAACAACTCATATCCATCTCTTCAATTTCCATTTCTCGTGCTCTAATCCTATTCCCACTTCCCACTTCATTGCTGTATTACTCAAACTATGAATTCTTAGTTCCTCAGCTGAGATCTGCTTCCAGCATTACCTTCTAGACATTTTTCCATTTTTGTCTTTCAAATAAAAGATCTATTCCATGAGTCCTCCTTATTGAAAATGGAAAGATTGTGCCAAAGGGAGATGCTAGTAAATATTCTGTCTGTTTTTTAAATTATATGGAATTGAAATATAAGTGCTATTTTTAGACCTAAATGTGGAGAGGAAGAAGATATTACTAAGTTTACATCCTTGGAAGACAGTGGGTAAAGAAAACAAAAGAGATAAAATCTCTTTGGATGAAGCAGAGGGAAAAAAATTGAAGGATACAAGTTGAAAGATCAACTTAATTGATGGAATGAATGTGAAAGCACTAAAAACGGTATGAAACATTATTAGTAAGGATAAGATACCTGGTAATAACGTCATTATTTCTAGACTGTGTAGAATGATTCTGAGTAGGAGACTGTAGCTCTGTACTATGAGAACATAAGATGGATATACATTAGTTTGAAAAGAGAGACTTGGTTGCCAGGGGCTCCTTGTGCAACTGTAATCAAATTCCCTTACATTCTTCAGATTTAATATTTTCTTAATCTGGAAAAACAGTTGGATTAGATAATTTCCAGTGTTTACATTTGATGCTGTTAGAATGGAACTTAGATATACATGAAGCAGTTTGAGTTTACTTAGCCCCACCCCTGGAGAAATGTCTTTTTTTAATAGTGCATATTAACAATACAGAACAGTGAGATTCATTTTGATGTATTGGTAAAGGTATAACATATTTGAATTATTTTCATCCCTATTACCTCCCTCTTTCTTTCCTCCCTTTCCCCTTGATCCTCTTTCCCATCTCTAAAGTCTCCTTCCACTTTTCAGCCATCTCTCCTTTGTTTTACATATTCTTTTTAAAAATTGCTCATATAAGAAAAACATACTTAACTTCTCTAAACTGGCTTATTTTACTTAACATGACGGTCTCTGGTTCCTCCATTTTTCTGCAAATGACATGATTTTGTTCTTTATGTCTGGGTAATACTCCATTGTGTATATATACCACATTTTCTTTATCTGTTGGTGGATATCTAGGCAGTTTTCAGAGCTTCGCTGTTGTGAATTGTGCTGCTATAAACATAAGTATGCATTCATTACTACAGTATGCAGTCTTTAATTCTTTTGTGAATATGTTCACATAACCATAGCAGTAGCTGTATCTGAAAGGCTTCTTCCCAGAGGGAAATGGAGTTTTGCCTAGGTTGTTACTGTGCCTAACACAAAGGTACCCGTTGTGGAGACCTGCATTGTTATATCAGCTATTTTTATAGCCATCATTTCCCCCTAATTGCTCATATCTGGCCTTAAGTACTATTGTTAGTTATATCAGCACACTGGTTCACTTCATTAGTGCCTTCTTCCCTGTGCCTGTTGGCAGAGTTTAAGCTGTCATCATCTCCAGTTGAACCTGTTTAAGTAGTAGTGTCACATTGTTCTTCATTCCTCTTAGACTTTAATTTTTCACAGCTTGAATAGCTGGGATATTTTGTTTTCTATTTTGAGGGTATTGGGGGAGTAATGGCTTTATTAATATATAATTCACGTACTATACAATTTATTCATTTAAATTATAGCATTGAAATCCTATGGTTATTGGCAGTCACTCCCGTTTCCCTATTCCACCAGCCCTAGGCATGCGCTTAATCTACTTTTATGGGTTTTTCTTGTCTGGCCATTTCATTTAAATTCAGGGTTTTTTTTTTTTTTTTTTTGGTACTGGGAATCAAACTCCGGTCCTTGCACTTGCAAGGCAGTTGGCGCAACCACTGAGCTAAATCCCCACCCCAAAATGCAGTTATTTTATACGTACATACTTAATGCGTGTGTGTGTGTGTGTGTGTGTGTGTGTGTGTGTTAGAGAGAGAGAGGGAGGGAGGGAGGGAGAGAGAAAGAGAGAGATTGGCTTCTTTTATATAATATTTTCAAGGTTCACTAAATTTTCAAAAAAAATTACATGCTTGTCCTGGTTCAGCCCAGGGTCTAGTAGCAAAAATGTCCCTCTCTGGTTGTTACTGAGAAGATGGAGCCTTAGACATGTGCATAGTCGTCGGAACTTCCAGGGATTGTGGTTTTAGTTGGGTTTTCTGCCTACCCGTCTCCTGTTAATCTTCTAACTAGTCTTTTTCTGTTGGCATCATACCATTAGCTTCTACTAATTTCTAATTGTATTAGTTTCCTTAGGGTGGTTGTAACAAATTACCACAAACCAAGTGGCTTAAAAAAACAAATTTATCAGTTCACAGTTCTGAAAGCTGTAAGTTCAAAATCAAGGCTTGTCAGGGCCATACTGCCTCTAAAACTTGTAGCAGAGAATCCTTCCTTAACTCTTCTGGTTTCTGGTGTTGTCCAGCAGTGTCTGCCTTTGATTTGTGTGTGTGTGTGTGTGTGTGTGTGTGCGTGTGTGTGCGCGCCAGGAATCAAATTCAGGACCTTGTGCTTGCCAGGCAGGTGGGGCTCCACTGAGCTAAATCCCCAGGCCTGCCTTTGATTTTTAAAAAGACCTAAATGGATTTTGATCATGTCTTTCTTTCTCTCTCTCTCTCCCTCTCTCCCTTTCTTTTTTTGTGGTATTTTGTTACATTGTGTGCTATATAATGAATGAATAGTGTAATTGGGCTCAGTTTTGACTTAGAGGAAGTGGGATGTATGATAAAGACTGTGGCTTTAAGTCTCTACAACAAACCAGGTGAAACTTAAATGAAACTATAAATATTTTAACAGCATCAATTGCTTTCTGCCACCAACCAGGACTAGTCCTTATGAAAACTGGATCTGCCTCTACGAAGTTGATAGAAAGCAGGGCAGGATAGGTCTGCATTTAGTATCAAGAAAATTTTACCAAATTTTACTAGGCATTATAGTAGTTTTGATCACTCACACTACAATTAAGTTATTTTATTCTTTTAAGAATTAAAGTAGCCACAATAATCATTTTTTTCTCTTTGGGACAAAGATTTATATTTTGGTGTAATGATATATATAGCAAATGAAAATATTCAGTTTGTATACTGTGTACAGTTTGTCTCCTAGTCTGTTGATGGGCTGGAGGTGAGAAATATATTCCTAGATTATTCAATTACCAGGTGTATGTAATACCCTCTGGAGTGTTTTCTTTAATGATGGTGACTATTAAGATTTTTGTTGTTAGGATTTGAATACTTTTAAGTCTTATCATTATACAGAGAGTGTCAGAATATGTTTATTCTGATGAGATGGCCTAAATAATATCCATTCTCAATTCTTTTCTTGGATTTTGTTGGGGGGAGTGTGCTTTAGTTAGCTTTCCCATCTCTGAGACATAATACCTGACACCCACAACTTAAAGGAGAGGTTTAATTTGGCTCACAGTTTCAGGGGATTCCGTCCATAGTTGGCAGGCCCCAAAGCAGAAACATCATGGTAGAAGTGCACAACAGAGTAACACTGCTTAGTTCACAGCACCGGGAAGCAGAGCAAGGAATCAGTGGTAGAGAGGAATGTATGAGGGACTATAAACAGTACCCACAGTCATGCCTCCATGACCAACCCAGACATACCCAGGGGTGTGCTTTACTAATCTGCTAGATATTTCTTAATCCAGTGAAGAGACATGTCAGGGTAATGGTGGTGGTAGAGTGGTATATTTCTTGAATTTTTAAGTACAGATCCATAGATTTACAAACTTCGACTTTGTCCAACAGTCACAATGTGTACTTACTTGTGCTTCTGTAGTTGTGAATTTTCTTTCAAGTTTATTTGTTCATTCATTTTCCAGCATGTAACATTTGAATACTTTGTTTAGTATAGTATGCTTCTTTGAGAAACATAGTAAATTCCTATCTCACCCATATCCTTGAGCATCCAATCTGATAGAGGAGACAGAATCATGAGAATGCTAGGAAGCCTGTATGCCCTGACCCCTCTTATCCTGGCATAATTATTAATGCCTTCTCCTTTTATTTTAAAATGTTGTGGTTTGGATAATAAATTATACAGTCACATTGTGAATAACTATAAATCCTAGTCTGAGTTTAAGCATTAGATTGCTTCAACTAAAGCACCATAGAAATAGGGAAGGATTATTTAATTTAGGTCAGATGGGAAAGAACAGATATCTTAAACCTGACACTGTCAACTCATGTTCAGAAGGCAGAGGACTGCCATTTGGTTCTTGGAAATTCCCAAGTACTGTGTAAAAGAATTTCATCTCTGTTTTACTTCTTATATATAAATATGTTTTATAAATTATAATCTTAAAAAAAAGAGAGAAAAGTATCAGTGCTCTGGCTTTTTACCATCTTCCCCAACTCAACCCCCACATCTCCCCTCTCTGGTTCTTGGGATACTCCCTTTGAGAGACTACTGAGACTTTTGTTTTGAAATTGGAAAGATTAAAAGAAAAAATTTAGATGTGTCTCTCCCTTGCTTTTTTTCTTTAGGACAGTCTCACTATGTAGTTCAGATTGGCCTTGAACTCACTATCTAGCCCAGGGTGACCTCAAACTACCCAGTCCTTCTGCGTCAGCCTCCTCTGAGTGCTGGGATTACAGGTGTGCACCACCACGCCCAGCTCCCTTGCTTTTTTCTAAATCTTTTAATTTTACTAGAAATATTGTACATTAAGCAAGAAAAAGGTTATAACTAGTAACAAATATCTTCTTAACAAAGTTTGAGGTTGTATATTATTTGACCTCAAAGAGTTTCTGTAATTCTTGTAATGCCACATAAAGTTTAATCTTTAGTACAGAATCTGATATACTACCCATTTCCTTTGACCATCATTTAATCTCTTTCACTAATGTGAAACTCTATAAGCAACTTTTTAACTAAGAGAAATACTTGTATAAGCCAGCACAGATAGGAATGTTTGTTGTACTTACAGCGAGGTCTGATTTTAACTATAGTAAAGGTTGGAGAAGGTCAGGCAAAAAGCTTCCCCTGGAACTAGTTTTTGTATTCTTTCAAACAATGAAGATACATGAGTTTTTCTCTTTTTCACTTTAGCAGAGTAAGTAAAGCTACAATGTAAAGTGTCCATTAAATCTTCTCAACTATAGGTACCAGAAAAACAACGAATATTGAATGCTTAGCCAAGCAGTATTTAATAGAATTGTTGAATAGGCCTCCGGTAGATAGCTGGGTTGGGAAGATGCAGAAATTAGAATCATTTTTATTGAAGCAATGAGAAATCAATGATGACCTAAAGTAAGTTGCATTTTGGCGAAACATCAGTAGAACAGAATAGAGGATGCAGAAACAATCTCAAGCACATTCAACAATTTGATCTTTGTTAAAGGGGCCAAAAACATGCACTGGAGGGAAGATGGCCTCTTTAATAAATGGTATTAGGAAAACTAGCTGTCCACGTGCAGAAGATTAAATCTAGATCTGTATCTCTCACCATGTACTAAAGTAAAATCAAAATGGATCAAAGAACTAAATGTTAAAATGCAAACAACCTGCTGGAAGATAAAATAGGTAAATGTAAGTCAAAACTCTTAATTGTTTCATTATAAACCCCGAAGAATGCTTGAAGAAAAGAAAGAAAGAGGTGGGTCTGAGATCCTAATACTCCTTTCAGGGCATGCCTTCAGTGACCTTCCTTGTACACCCACCACCACCACCAAGATTCTCCCACCACTCAACAGTGCCCTGGAATGGGAATTGACCCTTTAAACATGGTCCTTTGGGAGACACTAAAGATCCAAACTCTTAAGTTTCTTTTGAGCGTGTGACAAAATAATTTTTGATTAATATTTTAGTATTTGTTGGTACAAAAATTTAAGGCAAGAATTTATAGACATGCGGATTATATGTTTGATAATAGGAAACATAGTTAAAAGTCAAATTTTTAGTATTTATTAAAAACTCAAACCAAATAGACAAACATAAATGGAGCTTCTAATATAAGCAAGGCTTCTCAGAACAGACATTAAGGAGGCTGAGGCAGGAGGATTGCTGTGAGTTTGAGGCCAGCCTGAACTACATACAACTACATAGTGAGACCCTGGCTCAAAAAAAAAAAAAAAAAGTCCATTGAATACATTTTACCAGGTGCTGTGGGGGTATCGAATTGTATATAATTTTCTATTTATAATTTGCCTTTAATTTACTAAAAGCAGTTAAAAGTAAATGTTGCTACATTTTACCAAGGCAGTAAGACAGACTATAGTAGACAAAAATGTAGTTGGGCAAAAGGGCAGATTCTCTGTCAGATGGCTCTAAAAGTTTGATACAAGAAATGTAGATGTCAGGCTTTGATGGGAGACTGTTGAATGTCCTCAGTGTTGTTTTCACTGGTATACAAGTTAATTATCTGTAACAACTAATTGGAGCCAGTAGCTCAAATAGCTCTACTCACCACCATTGGCATAGAAGGTGGAGGATGGCACAGTTGGCCTTACTGCTGGCCAGGAAGTTTTCCATCAAGGTTTAGCTATGGTCATTCCTGCATTTCCTCCAGATCTTCTTAGGACAGCATTGCCTTACATGCGTCTTTGGTAACCAGGGATTTTTCAGGAAGCTCTCCTACCACCTTCACTGTCTGTGATATTAGGAAATTTGTACTCATTTCTAAAGCTTTACTGCTCTGAACAAATGAAGAGATCTTCTATTTGGCAAGAATAAAAATTATTACAAAACATCCTACTTCTAAATTAAGTGGTAGATTGCATCAGAGTAGCTTATGATAATCTTAATTGTGCATAAAAATACTCAGGAATCTTGTTAAAAATTTAGACTCTGTGGCACTTCCCCATAAATTATAATGTAGTAAGTGTAGGATGAAACAAACATTGTAGAAACCAGCTTTCTCCCAGATACCCAGAATAAAGATTGTGTCCTAAAAACTTGAGAAGTTAGAAATGATTTGAAACTAGTATTTATAAGCAGATTTAAGCCAGTAAACATGTATTTCATAGCTGATTTTTCTTGTGGTACCAGGAATTGAACCTCATGGCCTTGCATTTGCCAGGCAGGTGCTGTGCCATTGAGCTACATCCCTGGCCCCATAGCTGAATTTTACTACCCTTTTTTCACAGCTCTGAATATGATACTTTCAGTTACATGAGCTCATTAGTCTCTTATTAGTATACTTCTAAGATTTTGGAAGTAGCACTTTGAAAGATTTCTTTCTTTATTGTTTGGTAATCAATACTGAAAAATTAGGAATCCTCAAATAAACACATACTCTACATTGCTGGTTATGATATATTTGTCCTGTAGGGAGTAGGTGATAGCTGTCTTTAAAGCTTTGACACATTGTAAGTACAAGAGATTATTTAGATACATTCTGTAGTTCACATTATATATTGAAGTACACAAAATGCAAGGAAAGAGTGTCTCCTAATTCAGTTATTTGAATAAGGATAAGGCAGAGTGCTTTCCCCGGTGGGGTATAGAGAAAATCCTATATACACTGGCATTACACTAGATAAATTCTGAATAAATGATTTAGAATTCCAGAATGCTCTGAACTTTTCAATTCTGTTTGTTTACATAAGTGCCTTTTATACCATCTTTAATATACTAGGCTCAGAAAATACATTTGATGTTATGTAGATTTCCCCAAAGAACTTATTTATTCTTGCCCATTAAGTCATAAAGAATTTAATTTTATTGAAAAAGGCTAGAATGACAATATTATGCCACTAAGTTATTTCGAATTATCCTTTTATGATTCTGTAACATCTAGATGTTTTATTCTTAGACAATCATTTCCCAACCCAATGTTGTGACTTTTGTTTATGTTTTAAGAGTTTTATAGTTTTAAGTCTCATGTTCTTTTTTTGTCCCAGGTATCTATCCAGAGTACCATATTACATTTATTCCATCGTGTCCCCTTAGGCTTTTCTGGACTGTGACAGTTACTCAAGACTTTTCTTGTTTCTGATGACATTAACAGTTTTGAAGAATGTGGGTCAGGTGTTTTGTAGCCTGTCCCACAATTGTGATTTTTAAATTTTATTTTATCCCATTCCCCCCCTCAAAGCCCCCACCCTTCCCTATGTACAAAAGCTTTCTTTTCACTTTTTCCTTCTGTTTTTACTTTTTTTCTTGTCCCTTCCTTCCTTTTCGCCCTCCCCCCTCCCTTGTTCCCCTTCTGATTTGAACACTTTCTCCCCATTTCCCAAAATCGATTGTACATTTCAGTCCTTATTTCCACTTTCAAGTTTTTCACACCAGAGAAACAATGTGGTATTTAAACATGTGTGTCTGATTTATTTCACTTAACAGTATGGTCTCAAGATCCATCCATTTAGCTATAAAGATCTGAAGCTCATCCTTCTATATGGTACAGTAGTACTCCCTTGTATAAAAAAACCACATCTTCATTTCGTTAGTTGGTGGGCATTTGGGCTGTTTCAAAGATTTAGCTATTACAGACCATGCTGCTATAAACATGAGTGTCCATATATCGCTATGGTATGATGCTTTTTAATTCTTTTGGGATGATACCAAGAAGAGGTATGGCTAGGTCAAATGAAACCTCTAGTTTTAGTTTTTGGAGAAATCTCCACACTGATTTCCATAGTGGTTGCTTGCACCAGTCTACATTCTCACCAACAGTGGAAAAGGGTTCCTTTTTTCCCCACAACCCCGCCAGCATTTGTCATTGGTTGATTTTTTTTTTGATAGTAGCCTTTCTTTCTACAGTGAGATGGAATCTCAGCCTTGTTTTAATTTGCATTTCACAAACGACCAGCAATGTTTCATATATTTATTTGCTATTTCTAATTCTTCATCTAAGAAGTGTCTTTTCATTTCAGATGCCCATTTTTGCTTTGGGTCTTTAAATTTGAGGGGCCTCTGATTATTTTTAGTTCTTTATATGTTCTAGTTTTCCCACTCTGTGGGTTGTCTCTTAACTCTCTTGGTAGTTTCTCTTGCTGTGCAAAAGCTTTTTAATATGATGAGGTCCTAGTTGTTGACTCTTTGTAGTAATTTCCGTGCAGTATGGGTTTTGTTCATGAAGTCTTTGCCTACTCCTATTTCCTCAAGCATCCTACCTATTCTATCTTAAAGCAGATTTAGTGTTTCTGTTTTAATATTTAGATCTTTGATCCATTTCAATTTTAGGTTAGTGCATGGTGAAAGATATGGGTCTAATTTCAATCTTTGGCATATAGAAACCCAGTTTTTCCAGCACCATTTATTATCTTTCTTCCAGTGAAGGTGTTTGGCTCCTTTGTCAAAGATAAGGTAGTTGAGTATGTCTGTAGTTGTTTCTGCATCCTCCGGTCTCTTCCATTGATCCTCAGGTCTGTTCTTCTGCAGTAACATGCTATTTTTATCACTGTTGCTTTGTAGTATAATTTCAGGTCAGGGATTGTGATACCCCCTGCTTTGCCTTTGTTGCCCAGAATTGCTTTTGCTATTCTAAGTCTCTTCTGATTCCAAACGAATTTTAGGATTGTTTTTTTCTAATTCTGTGAGATATGCTGTTGGGATTTTGATTGGGATTGCATTGAATGTTTGTTTTTGCTTTTGTTTTTTTGGTACCAGGGATAAAACTTGGGACCTTGCACTTGTGAGGCAGGCGGTGGAACCACTGAGCATTAAATCCCTGGCCCTTGCATTGAATCTGTAGAACAATTTTGGAAGTATGGTCATTTTCACTTTATTGGTTCTTCCTATCTAAGAAGAAGGGATGTCTTTTCCATTTCGGATATCTTCTTCAATCTCCTTTTCAGAGTACTGTAGTTTTCAATGTAGAGGTCTTTTATTTCCTTCGTTAAATTGATTCCTAGGTATTTCATTTTTTTTGGATGCTATTGTGAAAGAGATAGTTTGTCTAATTTCTCTCTCCATGAGTCTGTTATTTCTGTACAGGAAGGCTGTTGACATTTTTTTTTTTTTGGTACCGGGGATCAAATTCGGGACCTTGCACTTGCGAGGCAGGCGGCAGAACCACTGAACTAAATCCCCGGCCCTTGATTTGTGAGTATTGATTTTGTATCCAGCTATGCTATTAATTTGGTTATCAAATCTAAAAGTCTTTTCATGGAGTTTTTCGGGTCTTCTATGTAGAGTATCATATCAGTCTTAAATAATGATAATTTAACTTGTTCCTTTCCTCCTTATTCCTTTTATTTCTTTCTCTTGTCTAATTATTATGGCTAATGTTTCCAGAACTATATTGAACAAGACTGGTGATAGTGGACATCCTTGTCTTGTTCCTGATTTTAGAATGGAAGCTTTCAGTTTTTGTCTGTTTAGTATGATGTTGGCTGTTGGTCTGTCGTAGATGACTTTTATCAGGTTGAGATAAAGATCGTCTATACCAGTTTCCTGTAGGATTGTTTTTTCTTATCATGGATGTTGTTGGACCTTGTCAAACACTTTTTCTGCATCTTTTGAGAGGATCATATAGTTTTTGTCTTTGGCTCTGTTAATACAGTGTATTACATTTATTGATCTGCATATGTTGAACCATCCCTGCATCCCTGGGATGAATCCAGCTTGGTACATGTATAACCTTCTTGATGATCTTCTGCATTCTGTTTGCTAGTATCTTACTGAGAATTTTTTGCATCTATGTTCATTAGGGCTATTGGCCTATAATTCTCCTTTTTGGTTGGATCCTTCTCTGGTTTTAGATTCAGGGTAATGCTTGCTTCCAGGAATGAGTTTGGGAGTATTGTTTCCCTTTCAGTTTCATTAAAGAGTTTGAGGAGTAGAGGCATTAGATCTTTTCTAAACTTCTTCTAGACTTAAACAGTGAAACCATCGGGACCAGGGCTTTTCTTTGTTGGTAGTTTTTTAATTACATATTCAATTGCATTGGCTGATGTTGGTTTATTTAGAATTTCTATATCTTCTTGAGTCAGTTTTGGTAATTCATATGTATCTAGGAATCTTTCCATTTCTTCTGTATTTTCCATCTTATTAGAATATAGGTTCTCCAAGTAGGTATTGATGATCTTCCTGATATCTGCAGGATCTGTTGTGATTTCACCCTTTTCATTCCTAATTGTATGGATTTAAGTCTTTCCTTTCCTTTTTTTGATAAGGTTGGCTAAGGGTTTGCTGATTTTATTTAACCTTTCAAAGAACCAAGTCTTTGATATATTGATTCTTTGTATTGTTTTCTTAGTCTCCATTGTGTTAATTTCTTCTCTTATTTTTATAATTTCCTCCCTTGTATGAGCTTTCAGCTTGAGTTGCTCTTCATTTTCTAGAAGCTTGAGGTTCAGTATTAGGTTGAACAGCCGACTCTTTTCCTGATTTGGAAATTTACTGCTGTAAATTTCCCTCATAGGACTGCTTTCATTGCATCCCATAAGTTCTGGTATGTTGTATTTTCATTATCATTTCATTGTAGAAATTGTTTGATTTCTTCTTTAATTTAATCTGTGACTCATTGGTTGTTCAGGAGGGTGTTATTTAATTTACATGTGTTGATGAAGTTCTTGTTGTTTCTTTTGCCATTGATTTCCAATTTCATTGCACTAGTTCAACCCCGGTACCAAAATAAAATAAAATTAAATAAACAAACAAACAAATAAATAAATAAATAAATGTGCTTCTTCTATGCAGCATATTGTAGGATCTTGCTTCGTGATCAATTCTGCCAGGCTGTTTCTTTTGCTTGGTGAATTGAGGCCACATTAACATTGATAGTTATAACTGATACATATTGTCTTATCTCTGTCATGTTATTTTCCTGCTGTTGGCTTCCTTCTTTCCTTTTCTCTTTAATTTCTTCCCTTCCCTGGTAGAGTCATTCTTTTGGGGTTCATGGAGTTGTAATCCTTATTGTCTTCTTCTAGAATATCCCTCAGAACACTTTGGAGAGCTGGTTTGGGGGTCATGAATTTCTTCAGGTGTTCTTTGTCATGGAATTATCTTTATTTCTCCATCAATTTTGAAGGATAGTTTTGCAGGGTACATCAGTCTGAGTTGGAGGTTGTTTTCCTTTAGGGCTTGAAATACTCTAGGTTCTCCTTGACTTGAGAGTTTGTGTTGAGAAGTCTGCTGTGATCCGAATGGGCTTTCCTTTATAGGTGATTTGTTTTCTCTTGACAGCTTTTAATATTCTGTCCTCATGTCGCATTTCTGTAATCTTGACTATTATATGTCTTGGGGAAGATCTTTTTTGATTATGGCTAATTGGAGTCCTATGTGCCTTACTTATGTCAAATTCTTTTTCCCTGTTTGGAAAATTTTCCACCATTACTTCAGAGATGGGTTTTTTTTATGTCCTTTGCTTTATGTCTCCTGCTTTTTCATTGACTCCAATCAATCTTACTCTTATTTGCTTCATCTAGCAGCCTCTGGATTGATTTCTCATGGTCCATTGCTATTTTTAAGAAATCTCTCTTTTCACAATTGCTAACAACAGTCATATTTTCTATACCTGATAGTCTGTCCTTACATTGGCTCATTCTGCTGCACATACTTTCAGTGGAGTTTTTAATCTCCTGGGTATCTGTTTGAATGTTTCATGGATTCCATTTCTTTCTTATGCAGGGCGTTCATGGTTTCCATCATGTTTCTGAGCTCCTCTATTTTTCTATCTGTATCTTTCATTTTGGTCACCATATCTGTAGTTATCTGGAAATTATTTCTGCCTTGATTTTTTTCTAGAGCTTTGTTCATCTTCTTTGTTATTTCTGCTGTTACCACTTCAGAGTCCAGGTGGGTGGCTTTCAAATTGTTTCACTTCATTGTCCATGGGGTTGCCTTTAGTAAGCTGAAAGTCTGTGGGGATTGCATCTTGTTTAAGTGTATTTTCATTTTCTTTTTTTTTTTTTAAGTTTCGTTCCTAAGTTGAGGGCTGCAAATTGCTTATGGTGAGTAGTTTTATTAACAATATTCAGAACCGTTAGGAAATGACCACTTCTCAGAAGAGTCTTCCAAGTGTAGCTAGCTTTTGGGTTTTAAGTCTGCTGCAGGATCCTACCTCTTCAAGTTATTGGGGATGAGAAGTTTCTGCCTACTTGGCCCACTTGCCAGTTCTTTGGTACTGGCCTATAGGTTTTTTTGTTTTGTTTTGTCTTTTTAAGACCCTTAGGCTGTCTCAGTCTTGGTATACCAGGAGGATCAACTGATTACCACAATTATTGCACTGTAGTAGTACAATTAACAATAATAATAGCATCAAATACAGCCTAGAAGATGGTAAACTGTGGCCCTTAATATGTTGATTTTATCCTTAGGAGGGAAGATTTAAAAGGGATTAGAGGGTAGAAAACAAAAGAAGAGGAAGAGATCAGAAGCAAGGCTGGAGAACGAACTTTAGGAAACTTGAAAAAGACAGGTGGTAAAGAGAAAAGGAAAAAAAACAAGAACAAAAAACTAGAAATGACATTCAAATAATCAAGAAAAAAACACAACAAAACAACTAGAAAGGAGGAAAAGAAGAAAGAAAAATGAGAGAAAATAAAAACCAAAAACATTCAAATCAAGGTGTGTTTCTACTGTGACTGTAGGGTAATGTGGACAAACAGAGTTCAGAGCCAAAGTGTTTAATCCTAGTAAGCTAGCTGCAGCTTCACGGTGGAGTAGTGGATAATCCCAGTCAGCCTGCCCCTTTAGTTCCTCTGAAGTTCAGGCTAGTTTCTGGCTTTGAAGCTGGAACCAGAACAGTCTGTGTGGCTCCTGCCAGCTTGAACTCTGCTCCCTGACCTCCTGCTGACTTGAACTCCGAACCCACACAGAGATACTGGAAGCCACTAGATGGAGACTGCCCACAGCTGTTCAGAATTATGAGCTCAGTTGACCCCCTCCAAGATGGTTTCCAGCCAATCACCCTATCCTGGGTGAGGTCTGAACCCAGATAACTCACCAGCCACTGCAGTCCGGTACATCCACTGCTCTGTTCCACTGGTGCGTTTCTCTGTGGAGTCACTGTGCACCTGCAGGTTCGGCCCACCATTCCCTTGCAGCGAGTCCAGGCTCTGGGAGAGCATGCTGCTTGGTACCTCCCTATTCTTCATTAAAGTCTCTCTCTTCATTTCCTGTAGACTTCAGTTCTCACCTCAGATCCTTTCTGTGTCCTGGGACCCACTTCCCTCCTCCTCCTGCTCCTAGAGCTGCTATATTCTAGTATCTAGACAACAAATCTGGGAGAGACTATTTCTCTGCTGCTCACCACCCCACAATTGTGATTTATCTGACATTCTTCTCATGATTAGACAGGGTATTTGGGCTTTTTGAGAGAAAAACCACAGAAGTAATATACCATTTCATCATATATCAAGGGTATATGTAATCACCAAGCCTTGTCACTAGTGATGTTAACCTTGGTCCTCTACATAGTATTGGTAAGGTTTCTCCACTGTATATACTCTGCCCCTTTATTTGGAACTAAGTCACTATGTATGGCTCACACATAAGAGGTAGAAAATTAGCCTCCTCCCCACCCATTTAAATATGATATATTTTTATTCAGTGCTCTGTGTGCATGTGTATGTATTTTTTTGATTGATTGATTGATTTTTGGTTTTTTGAGACAGGGCCTCACTTTGTAGTTCAGACTGAACTTGAATGCATTCTGTAGCCCAGGCTAGACTCAAACTCATGGAGATCCTCGTACCTCAGCCTCCGACTGCTGGTATTACAGGTGTGCATCACCACACCTAGCTGTTTATTTTCTTTTGAGACTTCTTTGCCCCAAAGATTATTTATGTTGTTTGGTTTCTAAATAATTTGAAAGCTTTTCCTGTTTTCAGCTTGTTGATTTCTAACTTGATTTCATTATAGCAGAGAGCACACATTTTATGATTTTAATACCTTTAAATTTTAAAAAACTTATTTTATATCCCAGGATAGAGCCTGTTTTGGTGACTGATTCCATTGGCTTTTAAAATGCAATGTAAGAGTAAACTCTTCTACACATATCAATTATGTCCTCATGGTTGATTTGTTAAATTCTTTTGGATTTTCTGTCTGGTACTTCTATCAGTTGCTGACTGTAGGGGATTGAAGTTCCCAGCTGTAATTGTAGATTTTTCTTTCTCAATTCTTTACTTTTTTGGTATTTATACATTCAGGACAGGGCTATAAGTCATATGTCTCACTGCCAGACAGCTTTGATTTAATTTTATTAGTAAAAAGAACAGTATAAGTAATTAGATCTGTTTGTACCACCAGTGGTACAAGCTCCCTAATGGGACAGTCATACATGTACCACTGGTTATTCAAGCCAGAAGGAACATGTTGAGATTATTATGTCTTCCTAATGGTGTGATCCTTATGTCATTATGTAGTATCCCTGATTGTCTTTAGTAACTTTTTTGCTTTAAAGACTATTTTATCTGATATTAATATAGGCATTCTTGCCTTTTAAAAGATTGTTTGCATGGTATATATTTTTCCATCATTTTACTTTTAACCTACTTTACTTTGGATTTTAAAAGTAAATAAAAAACAGTCTAGTTATTAAATGTTCTCATGTGGAATTCTTTCAATTAATATCTGGGCACCCATGTGAATAAGTGGTACAAATCATTCTGAAATGTAGAAAATGGAATATTGGTACAAAGCAGAGTATGAATAGGACCTTATCCATTACATCAGTATTTCGGTCCTTAAACAGGTGTTTGATGAATACCTCAGGTTTAAGTACATTGTTTAGGTGCGGGAGGTGTAGTGATGAACAAAACAGAAGGAAAACAAACCAAACCCCTGCTGGCCTGGAGTTTATATTATAGTGGAAGAAGAGAAAGTGAAGAAATAGACTATATCTTCTGTGGGAAGGTGCAGCAAAGTCAAGCTGGGAAAGAAAGAGGCACAGGTAATAGATGGGGGGTGGAAGTGAGTGGCTGGGGGAGGTGAGCTTGTTATTTCAGATAATGTGATTAGAGAAGACCTTTGAGCAAAGACCTGAAGATTGTGAGGGATGCAGTGCTGATTTCTGTTTGAAGAGTGTCTCAGGCAGAAAAAGTACACTTTCTTGTGAGTGGAACCAGTAGGACAGCAGTATGGCTGGAGCAGAGTGAGATGTAGGGAGAGTTCGGGGAGATGAGGTCAAGAGGAAGCAAGAAGTCAGACCAGGTTAAGTCTTCAAGGACATTGTAAGGACTTGGGCATATGGGAGATGGGAAGTCACTAAGGGTTTTGAACAGAGTGGTGACGTGCCTGAGCTTGCATTTGATAATTTGTGTATTCTTGTCTGATTGCTGTTTATTTATTTTTTTCTGTTTATTTTTAAATTATTTCTTGGAACTTAAAGGTGAACCAGGTAATTTCAAAGGTTTTTCTTCCTACAGGGAAATCTTATGTTTCTTTACCTAATATGTTTCTGAGACAATTGATTTTTAACTTTTAGAAGTATGGAAAATAATAATTATATCTGCTGATGGTATTGTATATTTGGTATATTCAGTGCTTTATTAATTATAGCTCACCATTTTTGAAAAGGAGCTGCACACATAACAATCATTAGGTAAAGAAATTACTAAAAATATCAGAATTACATGTAAAAAGATCATTTAAAAACTTAACAGGATCTATTTAACAAAATGAAGAACAAAAATTTGTGACAAAACTAGGCTAAAGAAATTGTTGCATTTGGATATAGTACGACATAGCTTTGAGCTTCCAGCCAGCCGGTAGTGGTAGTTTTTTGTTTTGTTTTCTTTATGTGGTCATGGGTATTTCTGTCTAAAACTTGTATCAGATATGTTTTTATTTAAGAAAAAGAATATTTAGTTACCCAGGGAACCACTTTTAGATGCTACCCCAAATGTGTTTCACTGATGCTTGAGGTCACTTGGATAATTTTTTAAGAACCCAAACACTTTTATAAAGATTTCTTGGGCACTTATTAAAAACGATGACAGATTTGCATGGTTGTTATCTCTGGAAAATACAGCTATATATTTTGTTACACAGATGATAAAAGCATTTATTCTGAAGCAGAGTTGGTTTTTTTTTAAGGCAGGATTAGGAAAAAATATGACACCAGTGATTCCCCATCCTCAGTCCCCAAATTCTGCAGGTCCCACTGTTACTTCTGTATTGTTGCTGTTCATGATTAGATCATAATTTCAGCCCCAATTGGAAAAAGATCACAACCTTGGAAAGTTCTTTGAGACTAGTGGTTTTAAAAGTAGGATCAAGGAGATCTTGGAGGGATACCAACTGCAGAGAGTCATGAGCTTCCAGAGCTTTGAAGAAAGGGTCTTTTTTTCATTTTAAATATTTTTTAAATGTCCATACATAATGTTTATCAAGTGTAAATCTTTGTCATTATGAAATGCTTAAGTTGAGGGTATAAGATACAGGGTATTTGAGCAACCAGTATTCAATAATTTCTTTCTCAGAGAACTATGAGAATTATTAGGCTGAAAGAGATTTTGATATTCCTGGTCAGCAGTAGGAAGGGAGGACCTTAGAGACAGATTCTTTGGCACCAAACCATGCACTTGCCTACTTGATTCACCTCTTTTTATCTGTAAGAGAAAAAAAATCAAGACCCTATGAAGCTTCCATACCATTCATTTGTTTTGATAACAGCAGTTACAATAATGAATGACAGTATT
Organism: Heterocephalus glaber; assembly: GCF_053883595.1. Classification (NCBI taxonomy): domain Eukaryota; kingdom Metazoa; phylum Chordata; class Mammalia; order Rodentia; family Bathyergidae; genus Heterocephalus; species Heterocephalus glaber. Next base: position 78,897,929 of record NW_028258315.1, on the reverse strand, counting down.
ATAACTTGGAACTGTTTATAATCTTGTATTATTGTTAGTAATAGAAGTAATAAGAATAGTAGCATGTAGTAGTAATTTACAGTTTAAAAAAGGTTTACAGATTTATTTTTTAGGGTACTTTTTGTGGAGGGGAGGGGTACTGGGAATTGAACCCACACCCTTCCAACTGAGCTACAGCCCCAGATCTTTGAAAACAGTTTGATTTTGAGGCAGGGTCTCTGTAAGTTGCCCAGGATAAGTTCAAACTTGAGATTCTCATGCCTCAGCTTCCCAGAATGTTACAGGTTTATGAGTATTAAATGACTGCATCTGAGACGTCTATATCTGATATATAGTTGAGATAAATGTGTGTGGGGGTGTGTGTGTGTATATATATATGTGAAAGATATAGGTATATTTGTCATCTCATTTAACACATAACTGATTCGAGCCTTTAGCCTTACAAAGGTGATGGAACTAGCCAAACAAACATGCTAATAAGTGCTAGAATCTGGGACTCAAATTCAAATCATGATTTAAACAGATGTGCCTTCAATTGTCATTTGTAAAACTTTTGGTTGTTAATACATTTCTCTTCACATAAAGATGAACATTTGATTCCTCATATTATTTAGAAAGTAGTTTTTCCCTTTATTCAAGACCTAAATTGTGCAAACAAAAGTCTGTACTAATTTTTATTTAAAAGATTTCCTTAATCTGCTTTACTGTAGTAAAACCCTGTTTTCTGAGCCCTCAAGACCTCTTTCTTCATTGCTAATGATAGATGTGTTGCGTCATTATGGGTGCATAAATATCCTACTGCTGAGTATCACTAGAATCTTCACGTAGGAAAAAGATTTTAGCGTGCAAAAACAAATCAAAATACTCATGTTTCACCCTTAATGACACCCAATCTTAAAACAAAACACAGAAATTGAAAAAACTATAACTTCCAAGTGTCTTTTAAATAACCTAGTGATATAGGGCTAATAGATGTAACTCCCAAACCTACTAGATAGCCGAAACACGAGTTTGTGTTCTCTAAAATCAAAGCATCAATTCTAGGAACAGTGGAGGTTAAGGGTAGGAAAAATTTATTGGGAGAAAGAAAGCTTCTGCCTATGAGAGACAGAAGGAGGACCAGAAAGTGGGTTATCCGTCCACCCCACTTTTCAAAGATGTTTGATACAGCAAAGCCATGCGGTGAGGCTGTTAAAAAGTGGGACAAAACTCTAAGACCCAATGGAAATTTACAAGGTGGGCATGAGGTGGGATGAAACCATGACCAACAAATAAGATTACAAGTACAGACTCCCTGCCCAGAGGAAAGGGGGCTGCCATCTGTCCCGCCATTCCTGGCCCACAGGTAGGTCCTTCTAAGCTGCCCTCCCACTGCTTCTGGTCCAGAGGAAGGGGCTTCTGGGCCACCAGCCAGCCAGCTGCTCCTGGACCAGAGGAAGGGGCATCTGGGCCACCATCCCTCCCACCGCTCACGCCCCCTTTCCCACCTCTCCCAGCTCAGAGGAGGTGAGCCCCGCAGGCACCAACAGCAGCCCCCCTCCCTGCTGGTCGAAATCAGAAGACACATAAATAATTTCCCAAAACCAGACTTCCAGATCACCTACAGGACCCCAAAGGGAAATGAGATGGAATACTGTGATACTCAAGCACCTGGACCCACTGAACTGGCAACAAAAGGGAATCTAGAAAAAATGAAATTAGAAATAATTTCTCAGATAACAGGAGAGATTGTGGTCCTAGTGCAAGACATGATTAGTAAATCTAGAGAGGAGCTGAGGAACATAATGGAACCCCAACATAGGAAACAAATGGAATCCATAAAACAGATGCAAATAGATTTCCAGGAGATGAAAAACTGCCATCGAAAGTCTGCACAGCAGAATGAGCCAATGTGAGGACAGAATTTCAGATGTAGGAGATAAGATTGCAATTGATGACCAGGAAAAGAAAAATTGCTTCAAAATTATAAGGGAACACGAGAAATCAATCCAGCAGCTGCTAGACAATGCAAAGAAGAATAACATAACACTGATTGGAGTCAACGGAGAAACAGGAGAGAGTGCAGACGACATAAAAAAAATCTTCACAGAAATAATGTCAGAAAACTTCCCAAGCCAGAGAAAAGAACATGACATACAGATAAGTGAGGCATATAGGACTCCAAATAGCCTTGATCAAAAAGAATCTACACATAGGCATATAACTGTTAAGATTCCAGAAACACAACAGAAGAACAAAGTTCTACAAGCAGTTAGAGAAAAGAAACAAATCACATATAAAGGAAAGCCCATCAGAATCACAGCAGACTTCTCAACACAAACCGTCAAGGCAAGAAGAGCTTGGAGTGACATATTCCAAGCCCTAAAAGAAAACAGCCTCCAACCCACATTGATGTATGCTGCAAAACTGTCTTTCAAAATGGATGGAGAAATAAGATACTTTCATGACAAAGAACACCTTAGGAACTTCGTGAATACCAAACCAGCACTCCAAAAAATTTTACACAATATCCTAGGAACAGACATTGAGGATCACAACCCCAGGAAGCGAAGCAGAATGAACCCGTCTGGCACCACAAGAAATTAAATGTAAAGGGGGAGAACCCAACAAAAAGAAAAAGTCATGGCAATGATAAGACAATACGTTTTAGTTAAAACCATCAATGTTAATGGTCTCAATTCACCAATCAAAAGAAATAGACTGGCAGAATGGGTCAAGAAACAAAATCCAACAATATGCTGCATACAAGAAACACACTTAATTCAAAAAGAAACTCATAGACTGAAAGTTAAAGGGTGGAAAACAATACTCCATGAGACAGGAACCTGAAACAAAGCAGGAGTAGCTATCCTCTTTGCAGATCAAGTAGATTTCAAACCAAAACTGATTAAGAGAGATGAAGAAGGACACTACATCCTTATAAAGGGAACAATCCAAGAGGAAAAGGTGACAATCATAACTATCTATGCACCAAACACTAGTGCATCCAACTGTATAAAACAAAGACTAACGGACATGAAAAGTCATATATGCACTAATACAATTGTAGTGGGGGACCTCAACACCCCACTATCACAAATAGATAGATCAACTAGACAAAAAATAAGTAATGAAATACTAGAACTCAATCGAACTCTTGAACAAATGAACTTATCAGATGTTTACAGAGTCTTCCACCCCACAAAATCAGAATATACATTCTTCTCAGCTGCACATGGATCATTCTCCAAAATAGACCACATACTTGCTCATAGAACAAGTTTAAGTAAGTGCAAAGGAATTGAAGTTATCCCCTGTATATTATCAGACCATAGTGCAATGAAATTGGAGATCCATAGCAAAAGAAACTGGAAAAATTTCATAAACACATGGAAATTGAACAACATACTTCTGAATAACCAATGGGTCACAGAGGAAATAAAAGAAATCAGACAATTCCTTCAATTAAATGACAATGCCAGTACAACATATCGGAATCTATGGGACACAATGAAAGCAGTCTTAGGAGGGAAATTCATAGCAGTGAATACACATGTTAGGAAAACAGTGAGCCCAATTAACCTGATGCTGAACCTCAAGCTTCTACAAAAGGAAGAGCAAGACACACCCAAAGCTCATACAAGGGAAGAAATTATAAAGAGCAGACCAGAAATCAGTGCAATGGAGACTAAGAGAATGATACAAAAACTCAATGAAGCCAAGAGTTCGTTCTTCGAAAGAATAAACAAAATTGACAAACCCTTAGCCAGGCTTATCAGAAAAAGGAAAGAAAAGGCCCAAATCCATGCAATTAGGAATGAAAATGGTGAAATTACTACAGACCCAGCAGAAATCCAGAGGATCATCAATCCCTACTTCCAGAACCCATATGCCAATAAGATGGAAAACACAGAAGAAATGGACAGATTCCTAGATACATATGAATTACCAAAGTTGAACAAAGAAGACCTAAAAATTCTGAACAACCCAATATCAACCAATGAAATTGAAAACATAATTAAAAACTTATCAACTAAGCAAAGCCCGGGCCCTGATGGCTTTACTGCTGAATTCTACAAGACATTTATAGAGGAACTACTGCCACTACTGTTTAAACTCTTCAATGAAATTGAAAGGGAAGCACTACTCCCAAATTCATTCCTGGAAGCAAGCATCACCTTGATCCCCAAAGCAGAGAAAGACCCAACCGAAAAAGAGAATTATAGGCCAATCTCACTAATGAACAAAGATGCAAAAATCCTTAATAAGATACTGGCAAATAGAATGCAGACGATCATCAAGAAGATCACACACCCTGATCAAGTGTGACTCATCCCAAGGATGCAGCGATGGTTCAACATATGCAAATCAATCCATGTAATACACTATATCAATAGAGCCAAGGACCAAAACCATATGATTATCTCCATAGATGCAGAAAAAGCATTTGACAGAATCTATCATGCATTTATGATAAAAGCCCTACAAAAAGTTGGAATAGATGGTTTCTACCTCAAACTGATAAAAGCCATGTATGAAAAACCAGCAGCCAATATCATACTAAATGGTCAAAAACTGAAATCCTTCACACTAAAATCAGGAACAAGACAAGGATGTCCACTATCACCACTCCTTTTCAATATAGTTTTGGCAACATTAACCACGGCAGTTAAACAAGAGAAAGAAATAAAAGGAATAAAGATAGGAAATGAAGAAGTCAAATTGTCATTATTTGCAGATGACATGATACTCTATATAGAAGACCCCAAGAACTCCACCAAAAGTCTTCTAGACTTGATAACCAAATTCAATCAAGTAGCTGGTTACAAGGTCAACACACAAAAATCAATAGCTTTTCTCTACCCAAATGACAGACTCACTGAGAGAGAAATAGGGCAAATAATTCCTTTCACAATAGCATCCAAAAAACTGAAATACCTAGGAATCAACCTAACAAAAGAAATCAAAGCCCTCTTCTCTGAAAACTATGGCACTCTGAAAAGAGAGGTTGAAGATGATATCAGAAAATGGACAGACATCCCTTCCTCCTGGGTAGGAAGGATCAGTATAGTAAAAATGGCCATACTTACAAAACTGCTATATAGATTTAATGCAATTCCAATTGAGATCCCAGCAGCATACTTCATGGACCTTGAGAAAACAGTCCAAAAATTCATTTGGAAGAAGAAGAGACCCAGAATAGCAAAAGCAATTATAAGTAACAGAGACATGGCAGGGGGTATCACAATCCCCAACCTGCAACTCTACTACAAAGCTACTGTGATAAAACCAGCATGGTACTGGCAAAGAAACAGACCTGAGGACCAATGACACAGATTAGAAGATGCAGCAACAACTCCAAACACACTCATCTTCTATAAATGAGCCAAACACCCTCACTGGAGGAAAGATAGCCTCTTTAAAAACTGGTGCTGCAAAAATTGGGTTTCACCTTGCCAAAGATTCAAACTAGACCTATATCTCTCACCATGCACTAAACTAAAATCGAAATGGATTAAAGATCTAAATGTTAAAATAGAAATGCTGAACCGGCTGGAACAGAGGTTAGGTAGAACTCTTGAAGACATCAGTGTAGGAAAAGATTTTATGAACAAAGCATCAGTTGCCCGTGAACTAGCAGAATCAATCAACAAGTGGGATCTCTTCTTATTAAAAGGCTTCTGCACAGCAAGAGAAACCACCAGCAGTGTGAAGAGACAACCCACAGTGTGGGAAAAAATCTTCACATGCTCTTCCTCAGACAAAGTTCTACTATCTCGAATCTATAAAGAACTTTAAAAGATCAGACCTCCCAAATTTAAAGACCCAATCTGAAAATGGGCATCTGAAATGAACAGACATTTCTCAGAGAAAGAAGTAGAAATAGCAAATAAATACATGAAAAAATGTTCAAGATCACTGGTCATTTGAGAGATGCAAATGAAAACAATGCTGAGATTCCACTTCACTCCAGAAAGAATGGCTGCTATCATGAAATCCACCAATAACAAATGCTGGCGGGGCTGTGGGGAAAGAGGAACCCTGCTTCACTGCTGGTGGGAGTGTAGACTGGTGCAAGCACTGTGGAAATCAGTGTGGAGATACCTCAAAGAACTAGGACTAGAAGTCCCATTTGACCCAGCTATTTCCCTGCTGGTTATCTTCCCAAAAGTATGAAAAGAATCATACCACAGTGATATATGTGCGCCCATGTTCATAGCAGCACAGTTTGTGATAGCTAAAACTTGGAAACAGCCCAAATGCCCATCAACTGGAGACTGGATAAAGAAAATGTGGTTTTGTTATAAAATGGAGTACTGCTCAGCCATAAAAATGAGAAATTAGAGACATTTATAGCTAAATGGATGCACATTGAGCCAATAACTCTTAAGTGAAATAAATAGGACACACATGTATAAATACCAAATAGTTCCTCTGGTGTGAGAAACAAAGTGTAAACAAGGACTAAAAGTTATAATTGATAATGTGAAATAGGAAGAAATGGGGCAAAGGGGAAGGAAGGGGGGGGTGTGGGGGAAAGGAAAGAAGGGAATGGAATTAATATGAGAAAATAGGAACAAAATCTTTGTAAATAGGGAGGAATGGTGGGTTTGAAGGTAGGGCTAGTCAAGGGTGAAAAATAAGAACCAAGAGAGATTATGTAAAGGTGCAAATTTCCAATGATGAATGTCATTATATTGTATACCTAAAATGTACCAATGATTAGAATGAATAATCAATAATGCAAAATAGGAAGAAATTGTCCGAAGGGGTAGTGGTAGTGGGAGGGGCAGGGGAAAAGAAGGGAAAGGGAAAATGATCAGAAATGAAAAAAATGGAAATAAAGTCTTTGTAAATAGGGAAGAGTGGAGGAGGTGAATGGAGGGCTAGGAATGGGGAAAAAATAAGAACCAAGATGCATCATGTAAAGATACAAATTCCCAATGAGAAATGTAAATGTGTTGTATACCTAAAATGTACCAATGAAAGAATTTAAGAAAAAAAAAAAAGAATACAAGTACCATCACCCAGGTAATATTGATTAAATGGGGATCAAATGGGAAGACAAGTCACATACAAGGAATTTCCCATGGAGAATATCAGTCACTGCTATCTATGTCTAGAGGAAGTAATACTTCTTTTTCCTTTTTATAATGCTAACCAGTGAATGTCCCTCAATTGTTCTCCATGTTGGTTCCTTGCTGTGTTGGCTCCTGGAGGGCTGGCACCTTAAGGGAGGCCTTGTCTCCCTGCCAACAAGATATCTAATTAACTTACCTATCTATAATATTCCCCCCTCTGAAGAAGTACCCCCAAGTGCTGTGAGGGGGCACTTCTGGCTGAAGAGGGTCGTAGTTTTGATCACCAGTTAGAGTTACTCTACAGAGTCTGTCTAAAGGCCCTGGATAGGTGCCAGGCATTGTCATCTTGGTATCCATATAGCTTTGAGTCTGGAGGAGACAAAAGCCAAAGAAATAGTTAAGAATATATGGTCTAAATAATAAGATCAGCAGGACTGCTATGAATTTAGCCAACAAAGGTTTGCACTGGGAGGAACTAGTAATAGCCTCCCATAAAGAGGATAAAGAAAATGTCCAGGGGACTTCAGAATCCAACATAGAAGTCATATTATATAGTTCAGGAGTTATAAGCTGTTTATAAGGTCGATCTGGTGGATCCCGATAAAAGAAGTCTAGCACATTTGTTATTGATTCCATTTGTATGACTGCTTGGAGGCATAGGCAAGAATAAATAAAACTTTCAAGAAATTAGAGCATATATAATTTTAAGGATGCGCACACTAGAATGTAAGGGCAGATTGGGGAGAAAGTTACATTGAGATACTGTAATAGTGATTGTAACCTGCTGACTCAGATTCTGTCATTGATAAGAGATTATATATAAGTCTGATACTTTGTCATAAATCTCTAGTTTTAGCTGTAGGAAGATGCGATATTTCAAAGAACAAATCTCCCTAAGAAATTTAAAACTCTAGCTGAGCTCTTACAGATTTTACCATAGTTTTTTCCTAATTATCCATAACTGTGGTCAGCTACTGGTGTAGCTAGGAACTGCCAGAAGGGGTTAGCAATCAGAGTCCCTTTTTATATCTAGCTTATTACTATGGCATTATTTATACCTCTTTTGGTTATTCTTTTCTGCTGGTGTTTAACATCAAATTAAAGTGAGATCTGTGTCAATCAGTATGAACCTCTTGCTATCAAGGTCAGTTAAGTCTCCTCAGGCATTACTTTGGAACCATGGATAGAGCCTCTCAGCTCCTCTGTCAGTGTCAACCTTCAGGATGGGTCACAGCCTTGCTTGACCATGTTGCTTGCAGTGAAAGCATGGGAGATTTTTTACTTTGTGACCCTCCTTTGGCACATGGTACATTTGTCCTCTGGTGCCCAGCAATCTCCCTGCTCAGGAGGTTGAGTGACTTACCAAAGAGGTAGGATCCTATAGGAAAGGTTCCTTTGTGTCCTGGATCTTTGTTGACCTTGAGGGGCCTCATAGCCCAGTTACCTTACTAGTTTTGGTCTCCAAACTTTAGTTGTTGAACACCCAGAAGAGAAGATCAGTGACACAAGTATTTGAGTAGGAGCAGTGAGCTTAACTATTATAATTTTAGCTGGACAGTAAGCACTTTTAAAATATATGTTCTCAATCATGGTCATTTTAGGAGTTGAATTGAATCCCTGCAGAATGTTAACAGACAATAGTTATACATTATATAGAAAAACTTAAGATCAAGATCCACATGTAGTATTTTTAGCATGACAGTCATGATGACGTCTTTGTAACACTTACATATCCATCTTAGTATGGAATAGTCTTTCAGTCAAACAACCCATCTGATCCCAAGACATTTCAATGACAAAGAAAACTCTTTGTTATCCTTTAGTAGGATACCATCTAAAGAGAACGTAGATATTGGCCTATGAATGCACCTTAGGAGTTCATCTATTACAAATTGTGCTGCTGTGAACATGGGTGCACATATATCACTGTGGTATGATTCTTTTAATTTGGGGAAGATACCCAGCAGGGGAATAGCTGGGTCAAATGGGACTTCCAGTCCTAGTTCTTTGAGGTAGCTCCATACTGATTTCCACAGTGGTTGCACCAGTCTGCACTCCCACCAGCAGTGGTTTAGCCTCTAATTTCAGTGTGTGACATTGTTTCAACTGTTTGGCAACTGAACATCCCTAAGTGTGGTGACACATGTAACATACATCACAAAAGTTTTTAAGAAAAGTACTATTTGACTGGTTTTCTCATGCTGACTTGACATGTACCTCTTATCACAAGTAGCTGGAGTGCAAGAGAAAGGCAGATACCTGAGTCAAAGATCATTACCATAAACAGTATCTTAGAAGATCTGTACACCCAGAAGGCATGAATGATATTTAGTATACCATGAAATAACAGTGAATATCAGTTACATGAAATCCCTTGTCATTTAATTGTTTTGTACCAAGAACATTTTAAATAAAGCCTTGTTTTCCCACAGAAAACTTAGACCATGACCAGTGTATACATATCACAGTAAAATGTTTACCAGTGTATTTCCCACAAGGCTATGGAAATTATTGGGGTCCCCTTTGTGAACAAAGGCTGGAATAAATTATTTTCCAGGCAGCTGCTCCTTTATTTACCAAGGTGAGCCCTGTCCAGTAGTTCCCCCTAAGCCCAAGAGTCTTTATTATTAACAAATTTTTAGATGACCTATGAGAGCCAGATCATAACAATTAACACATTTTTTGACCAATGAAAGATTTCTGAGTAACTATATATAGACAACAATATGTACTGTATTTGTAAAACTAGTTGACATTATTTGGATAATCTGGCAACCTGGGAGAAGCGTGTCTTTAGTGACATTTATCTATAGTTACAGGCAAACATCTTAAAAAATCCAAAATACAAGAAGAAAAATGCTCAAACACAACAACTGTATGTGTTGTAACAAATTGAACAGATAGACAAACACACACATAAGACAACTTGTTTATAAACCAGAGTGTACTCAGATGTATTTGGCCAAGTTGAATTATAATAACTTTTATAATTTTTAGGTTTATAATTATAAAAAAAGACTAGTCAGAACTTTGTAAAGCAGTTAACAGAGATCTCTTGTAATAAGAATCAAAAAGAATAAAAATCTACATCTGTGAAAGCAAAGACCATTTTAAGATGGGCCCTAAGCTGATAGTTTATCTGACTGGAATACCCAGCTACACAGGCTTCTAATGATTGCTTTTAGCCACATATAACTGTAAAGGGAAATAGTTACAAGTAATTTTTAACTATCTCCAGTGGGGGTCTGCTCAGGCCAGGTTTGCATGTAGAAGAGACTAGGTGACACTCTTTGGAGCTAAGTATGAATTTCAAACAGTGAGGGAAGAAGGCCTGCCAAGGCTCCAACCTGCTGTGCTGCAGATGTCTACCTATGACAGTTTTTTCCATTTTGAAAAGAAAGGGAATGAAGGCATCCTTGTCTATCCCTCTTGTTCTGTGCCCAATCTAAGGTACCCCTTAGACTTTATCTCATCCAGTGCCAGTGGTGGCAGACTAGAGGTACAAGAAAGTGGCCAGAGCCAGGTTAACTGCTCTTAACCATTCTCTCATTTTGCCTGAGGGCTGAAAGACAGATAAATCTGAACTAAAACTTACATTTCTCTTTTGAGAGTTTCAGGACTAAACATAGACCAGTTTTCTATATGGCCCAGTGATAAATGAAGTTCAGCTTTACTCTGGAAGGATTCCAGCCAGGGGAAACTGATCATTCTGGAAGCTTTGTCTTGAAATCCAGCAGTCACAGAAAAGGAAAGTACCTTGAATCAAACTGCATTATTTCTCAGGAGCAGGGCAGTGAAGAAGGGACAGAAGAGTGCCTTTAAGTATGGCACAAGAACTAAGTCTTAACCATCTCAAGTGTAGAAGGACAGTTAAGATCAGGAGATTTTCCAGAGTGGATCTGTGATCCTTAGCAAAACATGACTCCAGAGACAAAAGCTATGATTGACTTGTACTGCATTGCCAAGCAGAAAAATCAAATCAATAAGCAAAGAACCCAAATGGCTGCTTTTTTTTTTTTTTTTTTTGCCTCTTGAAAGAGAATGAAAGTGTTCTAACTATGTTGTTTAGGGCTTACCCTTTTAATGAATTACTGTGAATCTATAATATCTGATTTATGATTGAAATACCCTACAGGCTGTTGAGCAGGTCCCTGATGTTGTAGAAACACTCCCAAAGCCATGTCACACCCTTTATTAACATACAAACTGAAACGGTATCCTGTAGTTAGGCACTTAGAAGTGCTTGTTTGAACTTCTATAGTGCGGTCTGGGAATGAGGTCCCCAGGTGTCTGTCTCTTGGGTTTTTCCAGCAGCTAATAGAGGGGGTCACGCAATCTCACTATGTCCTGCTATCTGAAGGCCACAAAAGCCTATAATTTCCGGGAATCTCCTTAGCTGTTTTGGAGTCTTGGGCTGTGGAAAGGAAAGAATTGGTTTAATTCTTTCTTCCCCCAGTCTTTGAGTTCCCTGAGATATAATAAGGCCTAAATATTTTACCTCAAGGCTGCAAAGTTGTGCCTTAGATCTAGAAATATTGTAACCCCTGTCTGTTAGAAAATTCAGCAGAGCAGATGTCTTGGCTAGAAAGCTCTTCTGAGGGGGCACATAACAACATACTATCTACATATTGCAAAACTGATGGGAACAACTATAATATTTCCTTTTATCAAATCAGGATGTAGGGATGTCCTATTTTTCCTGAAAAATAGTTGACAATTTAAAATAATTGAAGGACTTAGTTCTCATGTTTCTTAGACCTTCAAGAACACATGCCTGAAAATGTCTTCTATTTAATCTCCTATCTGATTGGCAGGCCGGTGGGGCTCTTGTATAGGAACTGCTTGTGTTCTAGTAGAAACCGGTTGTTCCCCTGGCTGCCTGTCTTTTTGAGCTTCCAAAATTAAAATATCTGTTTCTATATGTAGTAGCAGCTAGTAATACTACTTGTCTTTCATTAGAAATCAATGTTTGATTTAAGAGCAACATTACATCTTTTTAGTCTGTAGGTCTGAGTAAGTCCTCTAAAGACCTCAGTGTACATATCAGGGTCATCTGAAAACTTCTCATTTGATCTGTCTAAGATTACTGAGAGAAAAGGACACATGAACACAGGTAGTTCCATATTTGCCATTTACTTCCTGCAAGGGATATTGTCTTTGAGGGCTCTCAACAACTTAGCTAAGGATGGATATAGCCTCATGGAGATTAATTATAGCTGGCCTAGAAATTCCACCCTCAGCACCTGGTGGTTAGAGTGAGGAGTAGCCTTAAGGCTTAGAGGTACTGAATGCCTTAAGGGTGAAGTGTCTCTCATTTTTCTATGGCCCACATTTATATTTGAACACAAGCAAGAATTACTTAATGTGAAAAAATCTCAACATAAGATGATTTTGACCATTTTCTCTCTTTTACAGTACAATTCTAATTGTGAGAGCATCATAGTACTTTCCTCTGTGTACTTGGCTTTAGGAGGTAGGCAGGAGTAGAGAAATACTAAATTGCTTCTTAATATATTCTAAAGGAGTAAGAGGTTCAGATATAGCAATTTGAAACAAGAGAAACAAATATGGCATCCCATAAGTCTCTGCTTGATTCCTGTGCCCCCTAGGGCATCCCCCAAGGTTTATACCACTCCAGGGTAGGTAGCTACCATCTGGAGAGAGAACCAGAAAATAAAACAAGACCATTATCTACCCTTTACCAGCTTTCGATCTTATCTTCTTTACATAACTCAAAGCCTTACTCCAGTAGGTTCTCTTTAAAGTCCAAGTTACAATTGACTTCAGCCATAACAGTCATGTTTAGAGAAGGAAGTATTGCCAGCACACCAAGAGATTTAAACCACTGCTATCTAGATCCTTAAGAGAGAGAGGAAAATAAGTCAGCAGTCAAATTAGGGCATTTTTCCTGCAAAAGAGATTACCTCCAGAGATGGTAAGTCAGAGATTCTGCCCTGGGCCTAGGGCAGAAAAAGCTCTGAGAAATTTCTGTTGTCTGTCCATTTAGGCACGTTTATTAGCAAGACAAGGCTACTCCTTTAAGGTCCATTTTAAATTCACCAAGTATTTGAAACTCATAGGTCTTTCTAGCAGCCACAATCTACATAGTAAAGGCACCTTTATATACTTCCTATGCACGCGTGAATGAAGAGAAGGGCTGGCTAAGATAGTCCCATATTCTAGTGAATGAGTAAAAACACAAATGCAAGCTACTGATTGCTATTTTCCCTAGTGTAAGACAAAGCAGTTGTTGTGAGTTGCCTTAGTCTGACTTTCTGCAAGGAGGAGTGGTCTGACCACAAGGGATTTTCAAATGAACTCCCAACAAGATGGAGAAAAGTTTAAGTGGAGTTTTTAACTCACTACCAGAGAGAAAAAGCCCAAATAAAGCTCAAGCAAGTTAAACATCCCAGAAAATTACCATACAGCATTTTATAAGTCCACAGCCAACATTCCAAAGTCCATAACCTATCAGAAAAGGCATTTTTCTCCCCTACACACATAAATGATGAAGACCATGCCTGGGGGAAGGGGGGAGGAAAAGGTTCAGGTATTTTTACTCCATCAAAGATTTGTTCTGTACATTTGTCTAGAGAAAGCAGTCCAAACCTGTAGCTCAACTCTTAAAGGAGGCTTAAGAAAGGGCTCTGACGGCATAATTTCAGATCAGTCTGAGACAGAGGATATCTGATGATCACTGACAGAGTTCCCCTTTCACCTCCCTGAGAAGTCCAGATAGGGACAAGATGTGGAGATTTTCTACTGATTCCCCATATAGACTGTGGGGAGCTAGTGTTGTCTTCTGAGGGACCTTTGGGTATCTCCCAGAGGGTAGCCCTGGCCATGACCCCTCAATTATCACCTCAGCTTCTGCTAGTTCCACACAATCAGAGCTCTGTCTCCAAAAGGAACCCAATTGTCTATCTAGTCAACATTCCAACCACCATTGATGTCAATGAGAGTGGGGATTCACCAGAGGGCAACTGGAGAAACCTGTCCTCTGCTTTAAGAGTGGCAGCTGCCCTAAAGGCAATTACTAGCTGGCAGAGTAACAACTGTTTGGCATTCTATAAGGGACAGATAAAAGCCTGAACTGTCTATCTGAGATGATTTCATAAGAGTCCCATTTTACAACATTTGTAAGCAACCAAGTCCAAATACAACACATACAAAACAAGAATAAAATGTAATTTTAACAAAAGACAGTGCATAAGAAAACCAAAAAATTTGCAAACATTTAAAACACACAACTTAAAAGTAAGACACTTTTGAAACAAAAGCCGAAACAAAGGCCAGAATTTATGAAACAGAAACCAGAATCTGTGAAACAAATAGCCAGAGCCTCTATAACAAAAGTTACAATCTGTGAAGCAAAAAGACCAAAGTTAGAACCTATGGAACAAATGCAAACTCTTAACCTCCCAATGGAACCTCCAAAATGATATAGGAGGAAGAGATGTAACTCCCAAACCTACTAGGTATCTGAAACACAAGTTTGTGTTCTCTAAAATTGAAGCATGAATTCTAGGAACAATGGAGGTTAAGAGTAGGAAAAATTTATTGAGAGAAAGAAAGCTGCTGCCTAAGAGAGACAGAAGGGGGACCAGAAAGTGGGTTGCCTGCCCACCCAACTTTTCAAAGATGTTTTATACAGCAAAGCCATGTGGTGAGGTGGGTACAAAATGGGACAAAACTCTAAGACCCAATGGAAATTTACAAGGTGGGCATGAGGTAGGACAAAACCATGACCAACCAATAAGATTACAAGTACAGTCATCCAGGTGATATTGATTAAATGGGGATCAAATGGGAAGACAAGTCACATACAAGGAATTTCCCACTTAGAATATCAATCACTGCTGTCTATGTCTAGGGGAAGTAGTACTTCTTTTTTCTTTTTATAATGCTAACCAGTGAATGTGCCTCAATTGTTCTCCATGTTGGTTCCTTGCTGTGTAGGCTCCTGGAGGGCTGGCACCTTAAGGGAGGCCTTGTCTCCCTGCCAACAAGATATCTAATTAACTTACCTATCTATAATACTAGTACAGTATGACTTTTGAACAGTAGGGATATATTTTGAATAAGATTGCTAACCAGAAAATAATGACAAACATTCACTAAATTATATTGGCATATTTTGGTGTTAATTAGATATCACAAATCTGTTTTGTTTTTCTTTCTGCTAAAGTGGTATTTTCAAACCTCCAGGAGTAGCTTTTCTTAGGCATTTTTCTGGTCAAGAGCACATTTAACCACAGGCCCTGAGAAGAGGCAATTAACTGTAATTCAAGCTGGGAGTTCTGCTATTGAGATGAGAATTATCCAGATTAGCTGCCTTTCCTTTTAAAATTCAACTGATTTTTAATCTTTGTTTCTTTGACAGTCTGTAGAGATCTTTATAATGCAATAAGGACTTTTATTACATGCACATTTGAGAGATACCAGGCTTTGGGGCATTAAAGGCTGTGGTAACAAGCAAGTGCATAAATCCACACATTTTCTGTTGAAATAACTGAATACCAAAGGGGAGCAATCTATAAGAATAAAATGTTATTCATTTCAGGATTCTGGAGGTCTGAGGTCAAGGGGCCACATCAAGGAGGGTCTTCTCATTGGTGGAAGCCATGAGTTGGCAAGACAAAGCATCTCCTTGTCTTATAGAGCAAGTGAGTGAGTCATAGAGATTCCACCTCCTAGAACTCATCTAGTCCTAATTATCTTCTAAAAGCCCCAGTTTGAATCCCAGATACCATTAACATAAGATTTTGGGGAACAGGTTTGCAGTACAAAAATTTTAGGACATGCTCAGACTATAGCATAATGATTTATTTTCCAGTTGTGTGGATTAACCAGGCATCTTTATTCCTTCTTCACTGTGCTTTCAAATGGATTGTTTTGTGGTTCTTAAATTTGTTCAAGTCTTTAGTAAGTCCTTGTGGTTTGAAGAGAGGATTCTTAACCATCATTTTATTAGCTCTAGTTAATTCTAATAGAGGAAAAAAGATGTAGTTGCTGCTGCTGAAAATGAAACGAAATTGAGGATGATTAACACTGGCTTCCAGTGGTATACTTTAATTTTGCCCTCTCTTTATATAGCTGTAAATAAAGATAGTGGAAGATTTATTTTGACCAAAGCACAGAAATATTATATATTTTGGGGTAGACAACTGCAGTAATAAAAACTATATCATTGCTTGGAATATCAGACTCACATAAACTGTCATTTCATGGGATTGTTAGCAGGTGTTATATAGAAATTTGGTTCTGTGTTTAAAAAGTTTCCATATAAGGAATTAAGCAAAGTGAAACAGCTGTCTTTACTGCTGGACTTTGTGAAACATGCTTAGTAATGTCCACTGGAACTGAGATAAGATAGAAGAAATAAAAGCTAAGTAGAAAGGGGAGAAGAAAATCATAACTAAAAAGTGTACTTATTTTTTTGGTACCAGGGATTGAACTTGGGAAAAATTGTACTTTTAAGAACACTGCAATTTCCAGGACTTAGCTGAAGTTACCCAAGAGGTAACTCATCATTTAGAGCCGTAAATTGGCTCAATTAAAAATTTAAAAAGTAAGGGCCTATGATAAAGGAGTCCTATGTCAACATTCCTTTGGTTATATTTGTACTCATTCCCTACCAGATCCATCACTAAAAGGCCATAAATTGGTCCAGTTAAGAAAATAAGGAGCAGGTTGAGAAAATCCAGAGAATATTTAAATTACCTATCACAAAACAAAACAAAACACCCATGTCTGTGGAATGGGCTAGTACATTTCTGGGTGTGGGCGACTTTCTTCCAGGCTTTCCACCTCCTTAGAGTATACATGTTCCTGGCTCCAAACTGTAATGCATCTCATTTCTCTGAGTCACCTGCACTGTGCTCTCAAGTGTACCCTAAATCTCTAGTACACCCTTCTCATGCCTCTTACTGACTCATCCCGAAAATTCTTTCTTCCACGGAGTCAGCATACCTGCACCAAAAGGCAATTTAAGTTCCTTCAGCTTCAGGAATCTCTCAGAACTCACCCAGTGACAGAAGGGATATAATGTAAAGCAGTTTTTAAAAACTCAGTTAGCCAGGTATAGTGGCACACTATCAGAAGGCTGAGGCATGAAGATCACAAGTTGGAGCCTAACCTGGGCAATTTACCAATTTAGGGAGTCCTATCTCAAAACAATAAAAGTTAAAAGAACCATGGATATACCCAGTGCAGAAGTTCTGAGGTCAGTCCCCCAGTACCATAAATAGTAAATATATAAATTTCAGTTTGTCATTAAGCCCTTTTTCTTGTTGACTTGTCACTGATTAGGAAAATTCTGGCTTTTGTTTTGCTTTGTTTTCTTTGTTTCGGTTTTTTGAGACAGGGTCTCACTATGTATTTTAGGCTGGCCTTGAACTCACTATGTGGTAAATCCTTTTGCCTCAACCTTCCCAGTGCTAGGATTCCAGACATGCGCCACCACACCTGGCTGAAAAATGCTAACTTTTAAAACAATTTAAAAACCCAAATGTTTATTATCTGTATGCCAACCTCAAGGCCTAAACATAATAAAAAATTTTGATGTGTTTTACAAATGAAATTTAAAATATAAAGCAAACATTGTGTATGTGTGTGTAAAAATCAATGTTTAATAAAAATGGTTTAATCCATTAGCCCATGACTTATAACTAGTAAAATTAACCAATTTATTAACAGAAGAGATTTAATAAAAATGATTTAATTCATTTACCTATGACTTAGCTAAGAGATGAGGCATTTGAGGAGAAAAGTAGGCAGTTTTGATGGCTATTTGGGAGATACAATGAACAAGACTTGGTAACTGAGGAAAGATGATGCCGTATATCACCAAGATGGTTAAAACTAGAAATAATCCAATGGTTGGATGTGTGTAGGGACCTGTAGTTTGTGCATTGTAGGAAAAAATGTGTAGTATAATAGGCTCATTAAAAATATAGCAAAATCTAACATCTGAGTTAGCAGTGTTAAAACTGCGCCTTCTTGGGCCGGGGATTTAGCTCAGTGGTTTTGCCGCCTGCTGTGCAAGTGCAAGGACCCGAGTTCAATCCCCGGTACCAAAAAAAAAAAAAAAAAACTATGTGCATTCTAAGATTGAATAAATAAATACATTGCAATTACTAAAAGTTAAATTTTTTAGATTAGAAAAGGGAGATACAAATAAAGGGGAAGCTATAATGATCCTTGGATTGCAAATGGAATTGTCAATGTGAGTGGGAATGAATAGTGTATGTATATGTATTATATATTATTATAATATAATAATATTAATATATTAATAATATAGTGTTATGTAATGTATTTTATATATGGCCTAGAAGCATTGAAATCATAGCACCCATAAATACACCTGGTACCCAGTTTCTAGGCATCAGTAAAAGGAACCAGGGCTTCATGAAATAGCTGATACCAAGATTGGGGCAGGGGAAGTGCAGGATGAAAGTGTGTCAGAAAGTAAGGAAATATTTTTTAAAATACAATAAGAGCTTATCAGTAGAACATAAGAGAATGAGTGTGTATTTCAGTAGTAGAGTACATGTTTATTATGTGTGTAGGCCCTGGGTTCATTCTCTCCTGTGTACATGTGTACACACACACACACACCCAATACAGTAGTCAACTATCATTTATTTTTCTTTCCCCAGTTTTGGGGATAAAACTTAAGGCCTCATATGTGCTAGGCAAGTGCTCTACCATTGAGCTATACCCTCAGCCCCAGGAGTTAACTTTAAGGACCTCTGTATTGGCTAATTAGGGACACGTTTGAGCATAGTGGACTATATTTCACAGAATAAAAAGAAATGTCTTGATATAACTATGTAAATAAATGAGAAAAGGGAAACCTCTTTCTTGCTATAGAATTCCAATTAATGTAGAAAGAATGATTGAAAAAGGAAATCACTTGGAAAATAATGCAGTAATTGTTTTCAGGCAGGAATCATTAGTGGACAATATAATGTAATTATAAACTATATAGTCACACAGTAAAGGATATTTGTATGGTCACAAAGTATGTCACTAAAAGATACACATTACAGTAGTCCCTTCTTACCCACAGGAGAAATATTCTAAGACCCTCAGAGGATGCCTGAACCATAGATAATGTGGAACCCTAAATATATTGTTTTTCCTATATATAGCATGCCTGTGATAAAAGTTTAATTTATAAGTTAGGCACATTAAGAGGTTAACAACCATAATAAGAACAATTATAACAATGTACTGTCAAAACAGTTATGTGAATATGGTCTCAGAATATTTTATTGTACTACACTCACCCTTTTTCTTGTGATGTGAGGTGATACAGTGCCAATGTGAGGAGATAATATAGGCATCGTAATATAGCAGTATGCTAGTATGTAAACCTGCTTGAAGACAAGCACTACAGTAATTGATCTGATACCTGAGAAGGTTATAAGGCTACTAAATGAGTAGTGGACATGAATATGCTGGATAGCTCATGTTCTGGGTGGGACTGAGTGAGAAGATGTGAGATCTCATCATGCTGTTCAGAATGGTGTGCAATTAAAATTTTTCAATGCTTATTTCTGGAAATTTGCATTTAATATTTTCAGACTACAGTTGACAGAGGGTAACCAAAACCATGAAAATTGAGACCCTGGATAAGGGGGCACTGTAGTAATTACAAAAGGAATCATAGTAACTGTAGAGTGGAGAAGGCAGACATCTCATTAACAACTGATGAAAATGCCAGCAATAGATATATATGAATACTATGTACTTTCTGGTATGATATACTGAGAAGGACACAGCATCACTTTTATGGCATTTTTGACAAAAATGCGTGCCCTGAATTTAATTATAGAAAATATTAGACAAATCCAAGTTGAGGCCCACACTACATATTAACTGATGAGTATTGGTTTTTGTTTTTGGTTTTTTTTGCTTAAATTCTTTTATTGGTACATTTTACATATACAGTACGTTTACATTTATCATTGGGTGCTTGTACCTGTACGTGATGTATCTTGGCTCTTATTTTTTCTCCATTACCTGTCCTCCCTTCACCCCCTCCACCTTTCTGATGAGTATTCTTTTTTTTTTGGTACTGGGGTTTGAACTCGGGTCCTTGTGGTTGTGAAACAGGCGGCGGAACCACTGAGCTAAATCCCCGGCCCTCTGATGAGTATTCTTAAAAGAGTGTTAAGGTTACGAAAAATGAATTGAGAAAGTATGCCAGATTAAAGGGAACTGAGACTTGATAACTAATGAGATTCTCAGTGGAGCCCTAGGCCAAAGGACAGTAGTAGGACAGTCAGAAAAACTTAAATAAGGTCTGTAAATTAGTAAATAGAATAATATCAGTGATAATTTCCTGATTGTGATAGTTGTGCTAGTTATACATGATGTTAACATTTGAGGAAGCTGGGTAAAGAGCATATGGGAATTCTTTGTTAGAATACTTTGTACTGTACCAATGTGTAGGGTTTTTAAAGTCTGCAATTATTTTAGAATTTAAAATTACAAAAACTCTTAACTCTCTGATTTAGATGTTTTCTTCAGTTTAATGAGGGAGAGGAAGGTGATAGAGTTGGTTTTGTTAAGTTTGACTATCATTATGTTATTTTTCAGTTTTAATTACAATCCCTGAATATTTACCCCATTTGAGATTTTTTCAGTTTTCCCCCTGTCTTAAAATATGGGAACCAAATGTATTTTTAGTATTAACACCCTGTATCTTTTAAATACATTGTTTTTTGTTTGTTTCTTTCCTTTTTTTTGGTACCTGGGACTGAACTCAGAACCTTGCGCTTGTGAGGCAGGCAGCAGCACCTTTAAAATACATTCTTAATTGTGCTTCCAGAACTGGTTTAATTTTAACCTGACTTAAAATGATCAAAGAACTCAAAGTGATTATGTTGTTTCGTTTATTTTTGATTTTTAGGGAAAACTGGAAACATTGAAATAAAGAAATTAAGACAAAAAAGGGAAACATTTAAAATCTCTGAATATTGGATAATACTGTGAATTTTCAGTTCTTAACCTCCACCTGGATAAGCTTAAAGCTTTGAAGCTGTTTGTCAGGACCAAGTAGTTAACATACATTGGTAGTGACTTTAGAATCTAGGTATGTTGGGCTCCAGATTTTCCCCTGCTACTCATATGCTTAATTTTGAAGAGCCATTACTCCTTAAAATGTTTTATTTTTGTCTGGTAATCAGGTTTTCAGAATGCAAAACTGTCAGTGTTTATTTACATTGAGTTTTTTTTTAATATAAAGTTTAAGCTGATGTTGGGCAAGTGAAGAAAAATAATTTGTGTCTCCTGTTTGCCATATTTTCTTCTTGTGAACTGCTTGTTAATGCCTGTCATGCTTTTTTAAAAACTATGAAATCTGAACAGCTGACAATTATAAAAGTAATTACAGGTTGCCATTATGAAACACACAGTCACACCTAGTCCTCCTTAAAATAAAAAATATATTTACACTAAAATACATGTTTTATCATGTTAAACAAAAAAGTTCTAAAAAGATCCAAGACAAGTAATGTTTTTGAGAGAAAGATGCTGGCTGGGTACATGGTGGTAATTGTTTAAAAAAATAAAAGAAAGAAAAGTAAAAGGAAAGGGAATCTCTAGCTGTAGAAAACCTTCTTGGCTTCCATTGGAAATAAATTTCCTTTTGTAGCCTGTAAATAAGTCAAAAAAAGGAAGATTGAAGGGTAGGAGCAATGAATGTGTTTGTTAACCCTGTTAATTACTGAGAGCCAGAAATATGTGAAAGGTTAGTCATGTTAAGTACAATCCTTAGGGCAGATGTATGAACCATTTCCTTTCCTTTTATCCAGGCCTTGCACTTTTCCCTTCCTATTCTGTTTCATTTCCTACATTTCTTTTTGTATCCTCTTGTCTTTTCACTGATGCCCTCCCCCCACGCACACACACTGGAAACCAAGAATGAAGTATCAACACTAGGGGGAGAGTTTTAGCTTCCTTGAAAATCTTCTCACTATACAGTTGATTAGATAAGATTATCTTTGCCCAAAAACATGATGAATGTTACTTTTGAGACTATTTCCAAGAAGTGTGGGCTCACAGAGTCAGAGGCCGTGAATTGTAAGGTTGTAAGTCTTGGTAGTAGCCTAAAATTCCATTTTCCATCTGACTAAAGCATTAAATATTTGAAGTAGGGCTATAGACCTAAAGACCAGAGCTGGACAAGAGTCTGATCTTTTTGGTGGTGATATTAGTTGTAGTGATGCCTTTTATAGAACACTTTCTGTGTTCCACATACTACTTCAAGAGGTCGATGCCTATGAACTCATTTAATGTTTACAGTCTTAGGAATTAACCTTATCCACATTTTATGAATGAGGAAACTAAAGCATATTAGGTAATTTACTCATAGCCAGTCACACGGTTGAGATTTTTACTGGGAGGTATTGTAGGTCTTATTTTGGACTTTAAAACCCTGGTGATTTATTTATAATATGTAGTTTTTTACATTATCCATTTACTTTAGATCTCCAAGACTATAAACTAAACATTTAAGCATAGGTACCTTATACCTTAGGTATAAGGCCTTCATTTAGGCATCTGTGTTTGTTTGTTTGTGACAAGGTCTTGCTGTGTAGTGTAGGCTGATCTTGAACTCACTGAGATCCTCCTGCCTTAGTCTCCTGAATGCTGCATGTATCACCACACCTGGCCCATTTTTAAGCATCTTAACCAATGGACGGCCGTGACAGAAATTGAAGGTAGCATCTTAAAACTGTATCTCCCTCAGCCACTTTTCTGTGTATGCTGAATTGTAAAGTGCAGTCTTTTCCCTTTTCCATTCTTTTCACTTTCTCCTTCCTGTTTATTTTTTAAATGCCCTAATGATTTAATAGTGTAGTCATTGATCAAACTATTTGCAAAGACATATGATCAATTTTTCCTCTTTATAAAAATTCTGTTTTATCCTAATTCTCACAAGGAATTAAGATGATGTAATAATTATGAAGACACTAATACCCAAATCACAAAAGACTTCAAAGACCAAGCAGCTATGTGTATATAGATCCATATAACAAATCTAACAATAGTAGTGGATGTGAAAAAGAGCAAACATTTGTTGACTTCTGCCTAAACCTTAGGTATTTTATACAGTTTATTGTTGACAGTAGAGATTTTAAATTTGAAACTCCAAGTTTGGTTATGTTAGGAGGGGAGGAAAGGTGTTGAAAGAAACACTTTTTATGTTAGGCATTAAGGGATTGTAGGGTACTTTGTTTTAGTTGATTTTGTTAACATTTGCAGTTCATTTAGCACAGAAGGTATGATGGTGAGAGCCTTTTCTACTAGAGATAAAAATGTTCTTTTCATTGCTTTGTAAACATTTTTCTGTAGTACACAGTATATTTATTTAGTGACTATATAGAATATAAGTTAATACAGTATTTAGTGTCAGCCTAAATTGATTAGGTGAATTTGCTAGAAATGGAAGGAAAAACTTTCCTTAATAAGCCCTGAGAACAAGAATAAATTTTCATATCATTTTCTCTGCTTCATAATTCTGGAAAACTGTAGCATCTTTCTATTTTAGGACAAATTATAGAAAGAAATATGTTATTTGAGGACCTCTTCCCTTCCTCCTCTCTCTCCATTAACTACCCTCTTCCCTCCATCCCTCCTTTTCTTTTTCTAGTACTAGGGATTAAACCTTAAGTACTCTACTACTGAGTTGTGTTCCTAGCCCTTGGCAGAACTTTTTTGTCATTACTGGTTCTGTACTGGAGAAATATTTATGTTTTTGGTAACATAGGTCTAGGGGTTTGACATGAAAGATTACCGAAAAGTTATTCTTTGTTATGTTTTGGCTAGTTATATGTTAAATATATAAAGTGAGTACATAAAGACATACATTAAATTATATTTCCATATTTAAAAGTTTCTTTGCCAGCTGTTCCTCTAGAGGACTAATATATAGAATATATAAAGAATTCAAAGAAATGAGACCACCTAATAAAAGACCCAGTCAAGAAATGGGCAAGTGCAGTGAAAAGATACTTCACAGAGGAAGAAGTACAAATGGCAAACAAATATATGAAAAAATGTTCAACATCTCTGGCCATTAGAGAAATGCAAATTAATACACTAAAATTCCATCTTACTCCAGAAAGATTTGCAATCATGAAAAAATAAAAAAAATAACATGCTGGCAAGGCTCTGGTGAAAAAAGGAACCCTTCTACATTGTTGGTGGGAATGTACACTAGTACAACCATTATGGAAATCATTATGGAGATTTCTCAACCAAAATTAGAAGTTCCGTATGACCTAGCTATCCCCTTCTAGAGATATCTTCCCCAAAGAGCTTAAGACATCATGCCACAGCGACACATGTATGACAGTGTTTAAGGTATCTTCCACTAAAGAGCTTAAGACCTCCTACAACAGTGATACATGCATAACAATGTTTATAGTAGCACTATTCATAATAGCTAAATCATGGAAGCAGCTTATATTACCCATCAACAGACAACTGGATAAAGAAAATGTGGTATCTGTACATAATGGAATACTACTTGGCTATAAAGGACAAATTTGAGACATTTGTAGGAAAATGAATGCACCTGGACAATATAATGTTGAGTAAAATAAACTAAGCACACAAGCTTAAATACCATATAGTATCTCTCTTTTGGGTAAGGCAAAGCACAAACAAAGAGATTAATAAAGGATGGATAGAGAGGGGGATGAATCTCTTGCAAATGGAAAGGGGTCCAAGAGACTAAGGGCAAAGGTGAGATGAAGGAGAAGTAAAATAAAGATATGTCATGTACAGGAACCTAATAACTTCAATGCATATAAACAGTATAAGCCATAAACATGAGGTAAGATTAATAATATCAGTAAGAATGAAAATGAAGGAAAGGAAATCAGAAGGAGGGAGGGAGGGAGGAAGGAAAAAGAAGGGAATTAAAAAAAGAAGTTGTTTTATGTACATGTACCCACTGCAAACATGTACTAGTAAAAAAATTAAAAATTTTAAAAAATATCAAATAAAAAATAAAACTTTCTTGGGCTGAGGATTTAGCTCAATGGTTCCACTGCCTGCCTTGCAAGTGCAAGGTCCTGAGTTCAATCCCCAGTACCAACAAAATTAAAAGTTTAAAAAATTAAAAATAAAAATTTCTTAAGATATACAAAGATATTAATATTCAGGTTCATGAAAATTAGTTGGCACAGGAATACATTTATGACTTAGTGTTAAGTTCTTAAAAAGCAAGATTGAAGATTATATGTAATATATTCAATTTTTTAAAATGTTCCGAAGAACATGTATCTTACTTTAAACTTTTGTGGGACTGAAATGTATAATGGATGTTGGGAAATGGGAAGAAAGTGTTTAAATGGGAAGGGGAACAAGGGAGAAGGAAGGGAGAAAGGAAGGGACAAGAAAAATAGTGAAAATGGAAAAAATAGAAACAAAACTTCTGTACATAGGGAGGGGAAGGGGCTTGAGGGGGGATGGGAGAAAATAAAATTTATTAAAAATAAATAAAATTTTAAAAAATAAACTTTTGTGAAGTATCACATATGTACAAAAATGTGCACAATCCTAAGTGAACACCTTGAAGAATTCTCAAGTGAACACACCTGTGTAAGCAGTATTGTAATGTTACATTTTGTGTACCTAACGCATAAGTGGTCAATAAACATTTGATGAATGAAAGAAAATATGAGAAAAGTTTTTTGAAGAACAAGATGATTAAGATTGTGGGGAAAGAAATATTGCATATGTAATATTTATTGCTCTGAATTGAGCTGTAGACTCCCCCCGCACCCCCCCCAAGTTTGCAGTCTTAAATAATGCAAATCACATCCTCTTGAGATTCTGATAGAGAAGAAGGAAGTTTGCCTTTGAACAGGTGATTATCCGTACAACTGTACTCAGCACAGGTCTAGTTCTATCTCTAAGTAGGAATTAAGGATTCACCAACTATAATGACTGAATTTGAAGATCACCTGCCTAAAAGGTCACTTAGAATTGCACCGGAACTTGGTTAAAGGGAGTGTAACTGTGGTCCTAGCAAAGAGAAAATTGAATTGCTATATGCTGGGACAGTTAGACTAATACAATCTTGGTGACTATGACTGGTTCCTTTTCTGAAAAGCTGGTCTTAAACTCTTATTGGCCATTAAAAGTTAGGACAGATTAATGACAGATTAATGACAGTAATTTACAGAGTGTAGAAGTTTTCAATACAATGAATTAATACAACATTGTTTTGTTTGTCATTTTGTTTTGTGCTGGCATAAGTGGCTTAAAATAATAATGTGATTAAACATTCTTTAAAGCTTCAGTTGCAATAAAAACTACAAAGACTTCATTTTAGGTATTATATCCCTAAAAGGGTGCTTGAATGCCATCTCTAGCACTAATTACTTACAAATTTAATAGTCATGGAAGAAAATGGTGTTAAGAAGACTAAGAAATTATAAAATTCCAGATATCACAATTAGAAGGCACTAAATAGATAGATTGTTTAGTTTGTCCTGCTAAACATTTAAATTATCTTCAAAAATACTCCACAATTCTGTTTTGAGCAGTTGCTGCTGTATACTTGATTAATACATAAACAGTAATTTACTAAAAAGTTTTTGTTAGTTCTTTTCACTTCTGTATTTAAGGTTTGTGGAGCCTCGGGTACTGCCTGATTAAGAAAGTGGTAACTGACACTAGGCTCAAGAGGAGAAAGAAAATATCTCACCAACAGCAGTCAGCAGCAACTACTGTAATGGTTTTCAGCTGTTGCTCATCTAATTGATCATAGTGCTATAACAGAAGGCAGTTCTGTGATAGATAGATATGTTGTTCTGTTGGAATGTATTCTTCTCCCTTGTTATTTTTAAGCCCTCCTAACTCTGGGTTTCCCTTTCCTTGAAAAGCAATTTCTAGCAATAGTTTTTCTTAAAGCTGATAATTAATAATGAAAGAAAAATACATGACCTGTTGAGTTTCTATAAAAGTTAAATCTTTTGTAGGACACAGAAAAATAATGTTCTTTATTTGATTACAGTAAAATACTCAGCTATATGAAAACTTACCCAACTTTTGTTAAATGCCTTTAATTACTAATATCCTGTAACAGTAAAAGTTGAGTAGCTTTCATCAATAACCAAACTACGGGGTCCAGATTTTGCCTTCAGATATTGTCATCCCTTTATGGCACAGAGGTTGAACAGTGACATTTTCCCCATCTATCAGAGGTGTATTTAGATATCAAAGACCAATAAACAATGTGTTTGTTGAGACATGGTACTAGGTGCTATTTTGACTGATAACACCTTTCACTTAAGGCTGTGTAATACATTGCATATTAATTAGGATGTTCTTGTGTGTTTTCTAAATTGGACTTGGTGTTTTCCTTTAACATTACTAAAATGTTGATAATTTATTCATAACACTAGAAAAATATAGCATATTTCTTTTACTTTTGTACTCATCAGCGTCGTGACCAACTATGGAACAAATGGTTCGTTAACTGCTTATTATATTTTTAAAAACTGGGTTCTTACCTGAAGATCCCTCATTTAATCTACTTTCTGAAGGAGAAAAGTAAGCTACATGGGCGCCTCCACCAGTGAGTACTGTATTACTACTAGGATAACAGTAGTAACAGATTCCATTCTCTGATGGTCTGTTACTACTTAGGGTAATAGAGTAGCTTGTTAAATGTTATCTAGTGCCTTTTTCTTTTTTAGTCATGCTACTTTCTTCTCTTTACTGCTCTCCCCCCTCCTACTCTCACCCCCAGTCTCTTCCTTGTGCCTTTAAGAACAGCTCATAAGGTGGAAATTTATTGCTAGGGATGTCACCTACAAGTCAGAAGCTTAACTTTGAGCTTGAAAGTAAGCTCTTTTTCATTAGGTTCAAAGCTAGCCAATAGCCAGGCATTCCAGTGGTTAGAAGGTTTTTTGAGAATTTCCAAATGTAGGTTTGTACATGACAACATATTTGGAGGACTAATTCTATAATGATTGTAGAGAGAATAATTCAAAATACCATGGAAAAAACAATTAGTCCCTTTCAGGTTTAGAAGGTTGATGTGTGGAGAGATTCAGAGTGGATGAAGCTAGGATGAGATTTATGCCTGAATCCCAAGAAGAAACTGAGCTTCCTTCAGTCTTGGTGGCTTTTATACTAGAAGTAAATGAAAATAGATCCTCAGAAAAGTCATAGAGTAATCCCTAAAACTTTCATTTGGTGCTTGGTTTTTTGGGCAGAGCGTACAAAACTTAGAAGCCTTTCAGAAAGTCCTATTTGGGACATACCCACCTTGACACAGTAGTAATGTACTGTACTGTGAGGTATGTGGCCAAGGGCAGTTTTCAGAGAGTTCCATGTATCCTACGGTAGTGCAGAATATTCAACAAGGGTTTGATATGGGTCTCACTGGGGTTCCCAGGCTGGTCTGTAATACTTGGTTCAGGTAGTCCTCCCTAGTAGCTGACACTGCAGGTGTGTGTGCCACCCTACCACCTTGCAACTGAGAGCTGTGAGATTCCCCCTCAAGAATTCAGAAGTGCTGAGTGAAATGCCTGAGTAACATTGGGAGGGAGAACAAGAGGGAGGAGGAGGTAGCTGAGTACAGATTTTTTATGATGAGAAAGATTGCACACTTAAATAATTATACAGGCACAGCTATGCTTACTGAGTAGGTAGATGAAGAGAGGAAATATCTGATGCCTGGAAGCTAAGCCCATGAGATCCTCACTGGAGGAACAATAAGAGGAGCCATGATTCCTCCTGCACCCAAGTACCAAGTAGATAAAAACAAGGTAATGACCATAGAGAGGGGCAAACATTTTTATAGGCTGAATAACTAGCCCAAAGAAAGTGTTTTAAATAAGACACTAAGATAGCTAGGTATTTATTTATTTAGCAGTATTGGGGATTGAACTCAGGGTCTTTGCACTGAGCTACATCCCCAGACATTTTTATACTTTGTATTTTTGAAACAGTGTCTTGCTAGGTCACTACGTTCCCCAGTCTGGGCTTGAACTTGTGATCTTCCTACCTCACCCAGGATGCTGGAATTACAGGTTTGTGACACCATGCATTGGCTCTAAAATAGTTCTTTATATGGCAAGGACTACCATTTAAAAATGGAATAGCAGCTTATAACTGGAAAGAGATTGGATTAGAAAATAAAGTTACTTTTTTTTGTACACCATAGATTGTGAGACTGGCCAATTTATACATATTCTAGAAAACTTCAACTTACAGTAGTTACTGTGACAGTCTCCACAGATAGTAAAATCTCTGACCTATAAAACTTCCATTGCATATAAGAAGGAAAAAATGGAAACAAAGCTTATGTATATGGAGGGGTGGAGGGATTGCAGAGAGGGAAGGGAGATGGGAAAAAAATAAGAATCAAGATATATCATGTACAGGTACAAATTCTCAATGATGAATATGATCATAAGGTATACCTAAATATATCAATAAATGCAGTAAAAAAAATTTTAAACTTCCACTGCATGAACAATCCTGTGATTTTTTTTTCTATAGTAAGTACCCTTGAAGGATAAATAATATGCTTTCATTCATGTCTGTTTATTGACCACATGAAGCAGCACAGGCAGTATGTAATACCCTCCTATAACCACATTTTTAAAAAATGAAGCCTGATGTGGTTGCCCACACCTATAATCCCAGCTATTCAGGAAGCTGAGGCAGGAGGTTTACAAATTCAAGGTCAGCCTAGGCAACTTAGACCCTGTCTCAAAATAAAAGAATAAAAGGGGATGTAGTTCCATTGTGAAGTACTTGCCTAGGAAGTGTGATGCCCTGGGTTTAATCCCAGTACTGGGGGAAGAAAGAAAAATTGTGCCTTTTATGCAAATAATCCAGACTTCATGAATTTTAATATTAGATATACTGACATCTTCTAAAATTTTTATTTTACATAGAGGGGTCTGAGCTATTAACTGAATCCAAGAAATGGAGGGAGGGGAAGAGAGGAGGAGATAAAAGAAGGAATTAAGATGTGTTTATATACATGTGCTAACTCCCCACAGTGAATGTAGTTATTATGTACTGCAAACATGTATTAATAAAAAATGAAAAGTAAAGATGGAAATATAGATTCGATGGGTATAAAACTTGAATAAGAGGCAGGACTTGAAAATAAAAAACAATGGGATGCACTGTCAGGGGTCTTGGTTTGGCAGTCAAGCAGGTAAGTCTGTGAACAGTCCTCAAGACCAAGGAAAAGCAGGAGGAAAGTCAGTTACATAATGTTACATACTTTGTATATTGAGATGATCAGGTGTTTGAGCCAGTCAGGAAACTAGAGCTATAGGGCAAGAAAGTCATCGGTAAGGAAATTGTGGTGATGAAGCAGTCAGAAATATTTCATACTAGTCCAAAAACTAAGCATTTTTGGGTGTGATTGAACAAGTCTGTAATCTCAGCAGCCTGGAAGGGTGAGGCAAAAAGATCATAAATTCAAATCAGTCTGAGTGATTTAGTAACTTTATACCCTGCCTCAAAACAAAAAGTAAAAAAGGGCTGAGCATGTAACTCTGTAGAGGCCCTGGGTTCAGTTGCCAGTACTGCAAAATAAAACAAAATTCAAAAACAAAAAAAATGTAATTCCAGAGTTGAGCAGACTAAAACTACAGTTAGACACTGTTAGGTCAGTGAAAAACTTGTGTGAGGTTAGGACTAAATCTTATTCCTGATATCAGCTTGTCTTCATATATTCTCACTCCAACTACAGACACATTCTTCATATATTCCCTGGAACATCTGGGAAACTGCTCTCCAGAATTTAGTTTTGTTCTCTCTTTCTGCACACAAGTATTTTCCTTGACTTCACTCCTCACATTTGAATATCCCCAAAAAGTTTTTCTCTACTCTTCATTAGTGACCTTAACTTTGTAAAATTTTGGACTGACACTATTTTGTCCTTTGATAAAACCTTCTAGCAATTCTAAGTAGCTTTATGTGGAGCAGCAGAAACACTAAGTTTCTGTTATTAATCAAAATAGACTAAATTACACTGTATAATAAACATCAAAATTTCAGTTATTTAACAAAACAAAAATTTACTTCCCACCAAGTAGATATACTGCATATTTGAGCAATTCTCTTGGGTAGAGACTTCCATCTTGGTAATTTGGTGATTCAGGTTGCTTTGATTTTTATGGCTCCAGGATTGCTATGGCAGGTAGAAAGAGAAATGGAGGGTCTCATATTGCAGTTAAGTGCTTTGATCTGGCCCAAATCCCCCTGGCCAGAAATAGCTTCTTGGTCTTGCTTAACTGCTGGGAAAAATAAGAAAGTATAATTTTTCCATGGGCAGAATGAATCGGGTAACAGGATAGTTAAATACCAAGTCATTAGCACACCTTGCTTAGGCAATGAAAGGTTTGTATGCTGATCATTGATTTCTGAGAAATCAGAAAATTGAAATGTTGTTTGTTACCCTACTTTTTGTCATATAAGTACTTTTTTTCATAAGCTCAGTTTATAAATTCTTTTCTTCTAAAGGGCCAGTTATCATTTACTGAATTCTGAGGATCCCAGTGCCTGGAGGTCCATATTTATATGTGTATGTGTAAGTGTGTATACGTGTACACCCATGCACAAAATTCTACGCACATCTGTAGAAAATATTTAAGTATTTGAGTTCTTTTCACTTAGCTTTAGTACCTAGTATACCAATCAGATTTAGGATTTTAAAAAAATTTTACCTTAGAATTGTATACGTGAAGTTGTATTCCAAAGAGGATTTGAGGACACCGGGGATGTAACTTTTCCATTAAAGTCATTAATTCAGTATGAAAGTTCTCAATCAGCAGCTACTGTTTCAAAAAACAAATATATCGAACGGAGTGATCATTAAAAGAACTTGAGTTCTCATTTCGGCAGCACATATGCTGAAAGAACTCGAGACAGCATAGGTAGATGTCTAGGGGGTTGTGATTTGATTCTAGCAATGCTGACTTTGTGATTTGTAAATATATAACTTCTGCATTTTGGTACCAAATCCCTCTTTTGAAATCTTTAGACCTTCAAAGATGGAAATATGCATTGAAGGGAAGAAGAAAATTGATGACAGGACTACTTTTTAAAAATATTTATATATACCCTATGTTGGCTTTTGTTGTTCTGTCATGGTTTTGAATTAGCTACTGATTTTTTAAATAAACAGGTCATTGAAAATGTCTGTACGATATATAATAGTAATTCTGCTGTTGTGAAATGGTTCAGAACAAAAATAAATACAGCAAACTAAGTTTTTTAAAAAATAATTTTGTATGTAGTACTTATAACACTAGTGGTGATGATTCTCAATGATGCTAAGCATTCATTAATTCTTGCCAATTAAATTACCTAGAAACAGCAAGCCAGGGATTTAGCTCAGTGGTTCTGTCGCCTGCCTCACAAGCATAAAGTCCCGAGTTCAAACCCTGGTACCAAAAAAAAACCCAACAACAGAAACATGAAATATATTTGACACAATAAAATACATAGAAAATAATCTCTTTAAAGAAAGTGGTGAAAATCAGTTTCCTACAGCTCTATCAAATATTAAGAAGTATTTTTTAGCGGAAAGTCCTGAAATAATAGTTTAGGTTTTTATGTTAGGATTTTTAAAAATATGGCCGGGCATGGTGGTTCATGTCTGTAATCCTAGCCCTCCCAAGGCTAAAGAATCCTGCTTCGAGTTTGAGGCCAGACAGGGCTACATAGTGACTTCAAGATTAGCCTGCAATACAAAGCAAGACCCTCTCTCAAAAAACAAAAACAAAAATTTGTCCAAATCAAATGAATGTACTTGTTATACAAACATAAATTGCAAAATAATTTATCAAATTATATAAATATAATCATGTTGCCCAGCATGGTGGTACATGCCTGTAGTCACAGCATTCTGGGAGGCTGAGGCAGAAGAATTGCAAATTCTGACCCCACCTGAGCAGTTTAGTGACTTTAATAAGATCCTGTCTCAAAATTAAAAATGAAAAGAATACTTACATTTAAAAAGTAACTGTCAGAATACAAAGGCAGTGAAAATAAGTCTTTAAATACTGAAATACTTTTTGCTAAAAAAAAGCAAAATAGCATATCATATGCTTTAACTGTGCCACAAGCGGATAAATGTTAAGGCATGGAAGCTGTCTGTTAGGCATAGTACTCATTTAATCTTGTTATAACTTTGTGAGAATTGATACTCGCATATGTTCAATAAATTTCCCCAATGGCATATAGCTAGTAAAAGTTAGAAGCAAAATTTGAGCCCTCATGTATGTTCTTTTCTCTATATTCTGCTCTTTTTCAGCTTCATGATCAGGATAGAAAGAGGAGTGCCAGGGACAAGGGGATGATTATGAAGCAGCCATGATCTGATCCCAGCCCTCTCAACACTATGACCCTTACCTTTTAGAGTTCTTTCTTTGCTGTTTTTTATAGACACAGAATAAATGACTCCTTTTGTATCTTTGCTCATGTCTCTTGTTCTCCTTCAGGATTCTGCTCTAAGTAATAGTATTGCTATGGATCGTGGCAAAGTGTTGATCCCTACTGCTAGCATCTGCTTTTAGAAATAAGCAGAACGTGTGGCAGGTTTTTAGAATGTAGTCTCATAGATCAGGTTTCTCCCAAACCTTCTAGGCAATGAGGCCTGGAGAGATCATATAGATTCCTCAGGCCTGAGTCCAAAACAGACAGACTGGTGTGAGCTGTGAATGGGCGGATATTCACTTACTGTACAAACTTCTTTTCTAAACACAGTACTGTCTTGTTCTTCCTGATGGGATTAAATGAAAAGTAATTTCTGAACAACTTTTTATGACATCTATAACTAGTATCTGCAGGATTTGGAAACTGCTTCGATGATAAGATCTACTAAATAAGCATTTGTGGCATATTTAAAAACTAGTACTTGAGATGCAGAACTTTGAAGGGGGCTTTCACTGGACATTCCTAATGTATTATTTTTGTTTAATTCTTAGTTGAGTATTCAGGTTTTTTAGCTTTTATGTATTTAGGAGTTTTATTACTTAAGAAATATACTTCCGTCTGTGGACACTTTGAAACTTTGTAATTCCAGCATGCTTAGAAGGGGGAAATTCATGCAACATAGATAATGGAAAGCTGTCATGGTGGTGCATGCCTGTAATATCTCCAGCATTCTGGAAGGTTGAGGCAGGAGGATCACAAGTCCCAGTCCAGCCTGGGCAACTTAGAAACTCAACAAAATCTGTCTCAAAAAATTAAAATGGGCTGGGGATGTAAAAACCTTGGGTTTAGTCCCTATTCTCTCCCCCCCAAAAAAATCACAAAACATTGATACTAAATACGAACTAAATTTCTAAAGTCTGAATGTCAGGTCAAATCTCTATATCCTTAGGAACATGGATATACTCCTAAACTGTGCTGCCACAAGACCAGCCCCATTAACTTGTTACACTGGGAGTGAACCAGGATTGTCCTCAGTGTTAAGGTTGATCTGCTTGTTTAATTGGTTTTCCTTTACAACCTTCAGTTATTTTTGCAGATTAAAAATGGTATTAGTATTTAAGGCTGTTCCATAGTAGAACAGAGGACAACCTAAGCATTTGAATAGTACCGAAAGGCATTCATTGTTATAGTACAAAGTGATAACTGATCTTTCAAACTATGATCCTTAGTCATCCAAAAAAGTTTAGCATGTTTATGCTCTTCAAAAACAAGAAGTGCTGTAGTTGTTTAAAAAAAAAGGAAAAATATTGTTTTATAAAAAAGTCATTGTTAAAAAATCTTATTCTTCTATGCTTTGTTCCTTTATATGACAAAATTAATTGCATTTTTTTACTGTGTGCCAGGCCATACTGAATGATGTAGATACAAAGTTGAATAAAGCATGATCTTTGTCCTCAAACACTTCATTATGTAATCATTCAAACACACATGTAAAGAAAAAATTAGAATATGATATATTTTAATGATAGTATTTGGAATACTACCAGACAGAAAGCATAGAAGTAAAAAGAGCAATGAATCTTTTTGAAGAGGGTATGAAGGTACATATCAGCTTTGTGGTTCATGATAAATTGTACAGTTAATATGTACTTTATTTTTGGTTATGTCAAATAAATGAAATACAACTGTAGTTTTGTAAAATTACCAATTGGGATTTACCATCTATTCTTTTGAGGTTTTAGCGTGTTGTGAGTGAAAAATTGTTTTTGTTACAGAAAAATAATTGAAAGTTATTTGAGACTTAGGATGAGCCAGCCATATTTGTTAATTTCATATGAAGTAATCTAACCACCTCACAAATTCCTACTTTTAAACTCAAAGTATTATGGATATCCTTTAGACAGCCATGGTACCATGTTTTTGTTTTTGTTTTCGCTTTTTGGTACTGGGGATCAAACTTGGGTCCTTGTGCTTGCGGGGCTGGCAGAGGAACCACTGAGCTAAATCCCCAGCCCCATAGTACCATGATATATAAAGTTATATACTTGAAATTGTATATAATCTAAATATTTTAATAATTTTATACAAATCTTTTATAGGAGGTCTATATTATCTGAGACTACTTTCATGAAAAGGCTCTTTAAAATGAATATACTTAAAATTGGGATCAAACATTTAGAGTAAAATGTGAAAAATTAAGCTGAAAATTAAAAAATAATTTGATTCAATTCAATTAAGAAATTTGCATTATAAAACTTATTAGCAAGTGAATAGTAAAACTAAATTAGCATAGTTTTTGTACACATTTTTTATTGCACATTCAACTTTTACAGTATGATAGCACATCATTTATACAAAAATATTAAGGTTCTTTAGTTTTTATGAGAGCTTCTCTTAGTTCATTAATAGACAAGTATATTGGTCAGCTTTCCCATCACTGGGACAAAAAAACCCAACACGTGAAACATTAAAAAGAGTTAGATTGGCTCACGGTTTGGAGGGTTCCGTCCATGGTTAACTGGCTCCAAGGCAAAAAGAGCTTTATTAGAAGAATGCTGCTCAGAGAGAAGCTGGAGAGAAGAATACAATCCTCTAGATCACATCTGCAGTTACCCACCCCCTTCAGCCAGGTTCTACTTCCTAAGAGCACATTCAGCTATGAACTCATTATTAGAGTAATCCACTGATAAGTATAGTATCCCCGTGATCCAGTCTCCTTCCAAATGCCCCACCTCTGAACATATGAAGATTTGGGGGAGGGGAATCCTAGATTTAAATAATAATAGGATATTCAACCTTTATTTTGCAGTCTACTACAACTGAAGTATCTGGAATTTCAAATACCAATTTCATTTCATTCTGAGGTGACTTTTCAGTTGTTTGAAAGCTTTCTCATTCAGAAAACAGCTTTGATCATGACCTTTGGTCAAAGATGTTTTTGTTGTTAAAAACCAAACTTCATTAACTCCAAACAGTATATGAGGAAGGGTGTCTAGAATTAGCCTGTTAGGCACACAGAACTTTGTGGTCCCCCCAGATATAATGGCTTTCTTCTACCAGACCTTTTCTTTTTCTTTTTAGCTTCCAGAACAGTGAAACTTCAAATGTTACTGCTTTATTGCCTTTGGTGTTTTGTTTTGTTTTGTTTTTTACTGTTGTCTTCTAGCATGTATCATTAAATAATAAACATTTCTTATGTGAAGCCATATGGTGTCATAGACTTAGACCTTATGGTTTCTTGTGTTCTCTCCTAAGAAAAATGATGGGATTACATTTTTGTTTTAAAGCCGTGAGTTATGCATGTTATTTCATGTGCATATCATTATGTTTTTGGTACAGAATGTCTGTAGGGACTTGCTATATTGTTATTTTTCACCCAGTGTGTTTTAAAACTGCCAAATTGACTTGAGGCAAGTGTACTCCTTGGATATGCTCTTAGCGATATGGGCAATGCCATTGCAAAACCAGCCTTCCAGCTGTCATGTCTGTTTTTCTGCTTTGGGCACATTTCTGTCTTGTATGAAAGGTAGCTATTAAGGTCCTATGAGTTACCTGCCTGGGAAGCAATACAGAAAGAAGAAATTTTATTTACTTTGTCTACAGTGATTGTTTTATGCCCTCAAGCATGAAGACTGATAGGCCCCTTGAGCTAAACCAAGCTTCTATACAGGAGATTCTGGGCAAATTTTAGGTTGATTATATGTACTCTTTTTAAAAAATCTGTAAAATCTCTTACATATCTGTTAGTAGTTTTTTCCCTTCCTCTCAGCACCAGGAATTGAGGCCAGGGCTTTTGATCTGAGCTACATGTCCAGCCTTTTAAAATTTTTGAGGCAGGTTCTCACTTAAGTTGCCTAGACTGGGCGTAAACTTGCTATCCTCCTGCCTCAGCCTCCCAGAATGATGGAATTATGGACATATGCAACCATCCCTGGCTCCGTTGCTTCTGTAGATTTTAAAAGCTTCATATGGAATATGAAACTCTTCCCCATGCCATTTTAGAGCTGTGAAAATTTCTCAGAAGTAGTCACCAGAACACATTTCTATGCTGGTCCATTTTAGTTTCTCCATTTTTTTAAACCAAAAGCGGGGGTTTTGTTGTTTTTTCCTTTTGTTTTACTGATCCTAATGACTTTGTTTCTTTAAAATCCCCCCCCCTTTCTTTTATCCTGCCCACTTTTTTTTTTTTTATGGGGGATCGAACTCTGGTTCTTGCACTTGCAAGGCAGGTGGCGGAACCACTGAGCTAAATACCCGGCCTGTGCCCACATTATTTTGTGAATGTCTTTCTCACTTTTGTTGTTGTTGTTGTTGTTGTTGTTGTTGTTCTGGGTTTTGGTGGCACTAGTGATTGAACCCAGGGGCATCATACTGAGCTTTATCACCAGCCTTTTTTATTTGTGAAACAGGATCTCACTAAGTCACTGAGTTGCCCAAGCTGGGTTTCAATTTATGATCCTCCTTCCTCTGCCTATCAGAGTGCTGGGATTGCAGGTGTATGCCACCACAGTGACTGTCCTTCTCACTTCTGTATTAGTTCTCTACCAGAAATTTCCTACTTTTCTAAGTTTGTGCCCATTTTGAGTCCTAATCACCTTTTTCTTTGGCACTCTTATTGAGGCACTTTTCAAAGTGAGTTCAGTAGGCATCTATCTCTGCTACCTAGTAGCCTTGAGTGAAAACGCAAAATGTTGAAAATGCATGAACTATAGGTAGTAGTAATTTAGGCAAAGAAGCATTGACGAACTTTAATTAAACTCCATTTTATAGCTTATGAGCAGGAATTGTTCTGTTGTTACATAGTCTTTCTATATGAAGTATTACAAGAAGTAAAGAATCAAATTCATGATAGTTAAAAGCCTTCCACATGAGGTTTAGTATATTTTCATAGGATTGGTATAAATGGAAGAGTGGATGAATGTGTTCTGTGACATGGTGAGAAAACAGGGAACTGGGAAAATTGGATTTTAATGTGTAAAAACCTGGGATGGAGACGGAGGAAGTCTCAAGCTTCACTAGTAGTGGAGTTGGAACCCCTGGATTGATGCCAGTAGAAAATATAGGACATGTAACTTTCTGGAGATAAGACAACGAAAGGAACCTCTGTGGGAGCTTCCAGGAAGAAGATGTTAGGTAAATGAAAAGTATACTTGAGTGTAGCTCTCTTGTCAAAAGGGAAGGGAGTGGAAGTAAAAGGAAAAATGAGGTGCTTATTACAAAAAAAAAAAGGTCCAAAGATGGGCTAGTAATTAAACTATAGTGACTAGCATTTTAAAATACATAATGGCATCTACAACTGAGTTTTTTTTTTTAAGGTAAGAGTCTTCCTGTGCTTCCCAAACCACTAGGCCAGTCATGTTGAACCTTTTAGAGCTTTCAGTGATATAGCCTGCTACGACACGAGTGTCATAGGTTCGGCACCACTGCCCTAGGCTCAAGTGCTGAGTGCTGGAGCAATAGGTGCATATCACTGCATCTAGCTTGTCAACAAACATTTTTAATAGTCTTTTTTTTTTGAGTTAACACCTATACCCTACATTATTATGGATATTTATATCTTTTCCTCGTTGTCATTGATTGGTTCATTATATTTTCTCAATTCTCAAAATAGTAGGTTTTTTACCCAGACAACTATGCTAGTGTTATTTAATTGTTGACTTACTCATGAAAAAAGAGCTGCTTTTTATTTAACAGAACATGAGGGACTGAGACCAAAAAATAGAATTGCTCTGGACTGATATGGGGAGGCCAATTCAGCAAGTGCAATTTTAAAATGCATGAGGTAGCTTCTGTGAAATTAGAGATGAATTAAAAATAACTAGAGAATGAATAATAACTGTCTTGTAAGGCAAGGGGAAACTTTTTTGATCAGAGTGCTTACAAGGATGTATTTCTTAAAAGGTATTTGTTGTAGTCAGGGTTTTGGCAAAGGAATACATTGAATACAGGACACATAATTTATAGGAGTATTTTATGATAATTACCCAAAAAGTCAAATACAAAGGAGTGAAAGATAGATTAACCACACACTAGAGGCTCAAAGAATCCAGCCACCCGAGGGCCTGGATCGCAGCAATTTCCGACACAAGTCCAGCTAAAGGCTTAGAGTCCAAGACAGTGTCCTCCATGAGTCCAGCCAGTAGCATAGAGCCCACAGCAATGTCTCATGCTCATCCATATTGAGGATCTACACCTGGAAGCCCCAAAGGACATTGGTGGAAGCCAGAAAACCTATGCCAGTGAGATGAAGGATTTGTGCCACCAAGCTGAGGGATCCACATTGGAGCCAGGAAGTGATGCTCATGGTGAAGATCAGAGCCCCCCTGAGAACAGTAGCCATTCCCAGCCGCAGCGAGGTCTCCAGCTCCTCCTCTGGTGAAAACAGCCTAGTTCACATCAGGAAAACCATCCACAGCAAGCTTCTCCTAGAAAATTAACAGGCCAAGATCTTCCCCTCCAGTTCTCTTTTTATGGCTATTGACAACAATCCTCAGGTGGATCCTCCACACCCAGAGCACGCTGATTCAGTTCAGCTGGGCATTACAAGTTGACCATTAGTTAATCCACTATAGCACTGAACAATCTATGGTATAAATAAAACATAACTTTTATACATTTGGTGTACATCAATTAAATCTCATTTTTAATATAAAAAAATTAAATTCTAATGGGTGCTACAGACGTAAGATACTGTTCTTGTTTTGTTATTTCTACTATATATACACTTAGTATCTAACATCTTTGCTTCCTTTAAAATATTCTTTAAAGTGATACCCTAGGAAGAAAACTCACCAAAATATTTCATTTATAACTGTCAGGAGCTGAAATTTTCCAACACTAACCTCTGTTTCAGATTCCTGCTGTTACCTCTGCACTATTAGTTGGTGTCAGCAGGGAGTTAACAGCACTCAATTTAACCTTGCTATTTGTATTCTGTTTTGAATTTTTTTCCCCTCATTTAACTTCTTTACATGGATTCTCCATTTTAAAGATCATGCATGCACCACGGGGGGTCTGTACAGTGGAAAGACTGTCCTGCAGATAAGCACACAATAAAAGCACATTTAAAGATAATGTGAAGCTACAATACTTTGCTTGAATTTTTCTGGAAAAATAGAGGTATTGGCTGTGAAAATGATGGGAACAAGAGAAAAATTGAGTAACCCACACATACTGTTTTCTGTAAAGATTATAGATTTGTTTAAAACACGTTAGACTTATATATGAGTAGGTTAATTGTAGGTCATATGTTCAGACAGTAGGGCCTGTCTGAGACTGATACTCCTGCAGCTGACCATGAACTAAGGCACATCTCACCAGAAGCACTTCTTCCTCCACATTGAAATTAGGAATCTATTTTGACTTGAGACCACATCCTGTATCATTCAGAAGCATTCCTTCTGTCAGTACTTCTCACTGGTAGTCCTCCCCTTTCTTGGCCCTTTATCTTACAAATACTGAGCTTTTCTATTCTGAATGGTCTTTAGCAGCAGAGTGGGGAGAACAGGTTTATGAAGAGGGATGCCTAAACCCCAGATCTCCTTTCCCTTGCCTGACCCACATGGAGGCTACCTTCTCTAAGCAAGTCTCCATTAAATGACTTACTACTATCCTTTACTCAGCCTTTCCCAGAGTAGTTGCTGAGTAAAGTACCAGATTGATGAAATGGAAGGGAAATAGGGAAGATCTAGTAAGAACAGGAATACTGAAATGCTGTATGGTGGGATAAACCCAGAAGGAAAACCCAACTTCTTAATTCCTCAGTTCCCCGCATTTCCAAGCTTGTGAACATATTTTGTTTTCCATGACTCATTGTAGTACACTTTTCTACTAGAAGATAACCCTGAGATTCCACTAGTTTCATCTTCACTGACCATTCTGCTATGTGCTGAGCACATTAAAGTGAAAATAACAACACCTCTGGTGACATTGAGGAGGTCCCGCGTTTCAGTCTGTGTTGCAGGGAGCTATGCATTTCTGCTATCCCAAGCAGATTATCCCACAGCATTTCTCCAAAAATGGCTTGTTTTGGTGATTGGTCATTAGGAAGTATAGTAACCCAGGTATTGTGCTATAATACTCTATTCTTACATTAACATGACACACATCCCAACTTACACTGTTGTCCTTACCTGATTATTTTTAATAACAGCATCCCCATTTGTTCCCCTAAAGTTTGTATGGTAGATTATATGGACTTTTTAGTCCAGTGGAATATGTAACAAAAGCCCAAAATTTACATATATGATTTTTTTTTTTTAATACTGGGAATGGAACTCCGGACCTTGTGCTTGCGAAACAGGCGCTGGAAACACTGAGCTGAATCCCCAGCCCCAATATATATGATTTTTAAAGTTAAAGTAGTAGAGATGATGTTTAAAAATAGCCCAGCCTGGGCCAGGAATTTAGCTCAGTGGTTCCGCCACCTGCCTCGCAAGTGTAAGGTCCCGAGTTTGATCCCCAGTACCAAAAAAATAAATAAATAAATAACTTAGCCTGGTGTGGTGGCATATGCCTATAATCCCAGCAGTCTGGGAGGGCAAGGTGGGAGGATCTCAAGTTCTAGCCCATCCTGGGAAATTTAAAGACTTAATGACGTCCTGCCTTAAAAAATAAGAGATGGCTAGCTTCATAGGTCTTCATTTTGAAGTTTTTAACTCTTACTACACATAGAAAGTAGGACAAATACAAATTTTAGAAAATAAAAGTTAAATTTATCTCTTTCCCTTTTTAAAAGACAGATTACTTCATATAAATTATTCTGTATGTTTAAGTGTGTAGACGCTAAGTTAAATGAGTAAAACATGTTTTAGTAAGAAAATAATTTATTGGGCTGGGGATTTAGCTCAATGGTTCCACCACCTGCCTTGCAAGCGCAAGGACCCGAGTTCGATCCCCAGTACCCAAAAAAAAAAAAAAAAAAAGAAAAGAATTTATTTTTTGACTTAATGCATCATCAACCATTGATGAGATGCTATAAAACCCTATTTAAGAGAGATATAGGCTCCAATTATTAAAAGGTAATGGCCTCCAAATGCCTTATTTTTGTCTTGGTCTAGTACATTGAGAATGCAGAATTCATACTTTAATTATCACCTCTTTATATTAGCTCTAAGATCATTTCTATACTTTTCAAATGAAAGTTCAGTGATAAGCCAATTACAAATCATTATTTTCTTACTCATGTGCCAGCCTGGTAACTATAACCACACTATAAAGATTTTTCTGGGACTTTGAAGATGGAATTACTGCCTTTAGGGATTAATAAATTAATTATTTTTGTCCATTTTTCATTCTAATTTTAAATCTCCAGATTATATAAAGACCATTTTTATCTAGTATATTTATATACCTTAAAAACCACTCAAGAAATGGAGTTATATTTTTGTATGATAATAAAGGGCAAAAATAAGACAAATCTACATTCTTCTTTCTATTTGGATGTCATAAGATAAATACAAAAACTGAGATTGTAGTATAGTAAGAGGGTTAGCTTGTCCTTAAATCTCATTGATGTGCACTGGAGAAATGTGCAGTTGATTTAGAGGAATTTAGTAGACACTTTGTTCCCTATGTTCTCCTGATGTATGTACCATTCTACTGAAATCTACTTTTATCACTTTGTCATGGGAAGTATGAAATATTATATCTCCCAACCTGTTAACTGTATGAAACGCCGAGTTCTTGTTTTCTAGAAATCAAAGAATGAGCCCTAGGAAGAACAGAGGTTAAAAGTAGGAAGATATTTATTGATAGGAAAGCTCCTGAGGGGCAGGAAAGGTCCTGAGTGGGTAGCCAAGGACCCCACTTTACAGAGAAGTTTTATAGGTTGAAGCCCACTTGGGTACAACATGGGCCACAGCCATGAACATCCAATAAGGTTACAAGTATA
Source organism: Heterocephalus glaber (assembly GCF_053883595.1). Taxonomy (NCBI): domain Eukaryota; kingdom Metazoa; phylum Chordata; class Mammalia; order Rodentia; family Bathyergidae; genus Heterocephalus; species Heterocephalus glaber. The sequence goes on along the minus strand of NW_028258315.1, from coordinate 78,854,528 downwards.
GTCACTTAGGTAATGGTGGCCCAATTGGGAAGCAAGTCATGTAGCAAGTGTGGATGGAAAGAACAAGGATTCTCCTAGCAGGTGATGAGTCCAGAGGTCTCTGGTCACTCTCAGGGTGGTTGATGCCTATCTATACTTCACTAAGCCCAGTTCTTTGAAGACGTATGTGGATCTGGGCATCTTGAGGTCTGGTTTTCAGCTGATGTAGCTATAGTTTGTTTCACCTTTGTCCTGGCCCTCTCGAGGACTTAGTCCTATCTGACTGCCTATAATATTTCCACCTAGCTCATCTATCTATAATAAGTTGGCCCATGGGAATCAAACTCTGGAAAATTAATTTGTGCTAACTAAACTCACAAGAGATTTATTTATAAACTAGTAAATCACTTCTTAATTCACTGTGAAAATTCTTCCTGATCCAAAAGTGAGAAAAATTTATCTGATATTTCTGAGTTCTCATCATTCAGCACAGGTACTTCAATGACTACAAAGGTGAAAAACATTTAGTTCCCATTTTTAGTGAGTTTATTTATTAGCTGGTGAGAGGACTTGGAAGACATAGAATACCAGCCAGACTTCAATAAATGTATAATTGACATGTGATGGATAAACATATAGACGAGATCCCTTTCTTTCTACTAGGTAGACTTTTATTGAGCTTTAAGGAATGTGTTTTAAGAAATATTTCTCTCAACCCATTATTAGATAATAAATTATGTTACTCCCTTTTCTGTGTGTTTCTGTATTATTAAGTGGGACCAGCTGTTTTTAATTAGGACACTTTTGCTTAGGGATACTCGAGGTACTCTCCAAAGTTTTGAAAGTCTTAACATGTCGAGATCTATGATAAACTCATTCTCACTTTAATTGTTAATTATATCTGCCTTTTAATTTTTGTACTGAAGTGTTACAGCTAACTTGTAGATTGATTATATAATGCATAAGGCAAAAATTATAGAGTACCTTTAAAAATTTCATATAGCCTATAAATTACAATATATTTGGATTTTGTAAAACACTACTTAGTAATGTAAATGAATAATGTTTGGTAACACATGATTATAATAAGGCATACAGAAGCCAAACATAATTTTAAAGATTTTAATTCAAAAGATTGTTTTCATCAGGCATTTGTATAAATTAAGTATAGGTATCATGTATGTTCTCTGTCACAGTGATGGCAGACCTTTTAGAGACCAAGTGTCCAAACTGCGAACCAAAACCCCACTTACTTATCTCAAAGTGCCAACCCTGCAATTAAACCTGAATACTGAGATTTCAGTTTAGAAAAAGCAAGTCATAAATTAGCATCTTTTGTTTTAAAAGCAAAACACAATAACAGAGCTTTCAATTATATAAATAGCTTTTTATTGAGAGATAAAAGTTTGCATTTAGCGTGCTTTTGTGTGTTGTTATCCAATGCTCAGCTGGTGGGGCAATACTGGGGCAACTTGCAACTTGGCTTGTGTGCCGACCAAGACAGCTCTGCATGCCTACTGCGGCATGCATGTCATAGGTTCGCCACCCAAGTTTTTCATTTTCTTCCATTGATTAGATTTTGGGTGGAACTGTTTTCCAGTGTATATGGGATGCTCGTCTTTTAAAACAAGATAGAAACCTCCTTTTGAGGGGCTTTCTTATAGTCAGTTTATTTTAGACAGTGTATGTAGATTTGTTCTGTGTGGTGACAGTAAAGAGATAACCAAGTATCGTTTCATGAATCATATGATTTATTGCCAAACACAGAGAATTTCTTACCCTTAGGTTCTAATATTTAAAGGGGGAGTGAATAATGTGAACAAATCTCATAGAGAATAACTATATTTGAGTTATATTAGCCATATAGTAAGTTGGAAAATACTCTCTAGTTTTTCAGTTAAGATGGAAGCAGGCCTCTATGGAATGTAAAGTATAATTATAAAGATTGGGGTGTAGCTTTTTATGAGCAGTATTTGGAGGGACAATGGCCTGTCCACGACAGATGTCCATGATGACATGTAAGGTTTATTCGTGCTAGAGGGTATTGTAGGTACTGGGGGCAAGCTTTCAGAGCTAAGCTTGAAGACTAACAGATTTTTGCCTTGTCACAATGTCACAGCCTCAAAGTGTCTGTCCGACTCAGGTTTATGTGTCCAGCAAAACATCATATGGGTAGCAACTAAGTGTTTGAAATCATTGTTATTAATGTTAGTCTTGGGCATCGCTCTTAGATTTGGATGTTAGTCATATTTTTCTCTAACTACTATCTTCACCCAAACATATATGCAGCTGGCTAGCATTGGATCCCATGTTCTGACTATGATCATGGATAGTTTTTAACACCCTACAAGAAAATCAGAGCTTTGCTGCTACTGCACTATATGAAATCAGCAGAGCCACAGAATATACCGAAGTGTGATAAAATAATCCCATATAGCAGGCACACTGAATCAGGACTAACTACATATGTATGCTTCATCCTACTTTAAAGTGTGGTACTATGTGACTTAGCCCACTATAATAGTAATTTTATGTAGTTACTAATAATATTGTTAATGACACTAATTGTTATTAAATCATTTTCACAAATTAATATAATTTCTATGTTTAGGAGACTGTAATTTGAAAGATTTGTAGACTCCTTGATTTCAAAGCCAGTAGCAGAGGCAGAATGATCTGTTAGGTCCTGGCTACTGTACAGAATATTGGAGGGCCTGATAAAAGATGGTTTTTAGGATCTGGCACTGAAGGTATATAAAGCTCAGACTCCAGAATCCAGGAGTTGTGTGTAAATTTCCTTTGTTCTGCTTATTGGTTGAGTGGTCTCTAGAAAAGTACTTTAAACTTTGCAAGGTTTTTGAGACAACTAAATGAAACAGATAAAATGCTTAGACCAGTATGTGGTATATAGTAAGAACTCAATATTATTTGCATTTTAATCTTAATGATATTTGGAATTTCAGGTTTTCAGCAGGTTTTAAGTGTATGTGTATTGTTAAGTGAACTACTAATTTTAAATTTCTATTTTTTTTAAAGGGAGTTGTCTCCCAAAGATTTATATACATATATAGTAGTTCTGATTTTAAAGAGAATATTTCAGTCAGTACTACATATATGGACCACAGCACAGGGTTCGCATGTAGTTTGTCCCCCCCACCCCAGGACAATTAGATATATAACTCTGTATATCATAAAACACACATAATCACCATTCACACTTATTTTTAATGTATTAAATACAATTACACCTGTATTGTTTTCCTAATCTGTAATGTGAGGCCTGTAACTACAGCTGAGAGGTATTAAAAGCAGAACAGGAAACCACAGTTTTCTTAAAATAAGAATACAAAGTAAGCTGACATACACAGTGTTTTTATATATGTCTGAAAAGAAAATATACTCAGTGAACAAAATATTCTCAAAGGTGACTGCAAATAATAGTGAAAGAATACCACAGTTTACTTTAAAATTATACATCTGCTTTCATTAGACTATACAGAAATCTCATTGTAGAATACTTTTTTTTTCAAAGCTATGTATCTCAACTGAGTAATCTTTTTGTGATGTGCATTATATCCTAAAGCATACATGTGAAGCTAAAGCTGCTTTGTCCTCCCAAACTGTAATGATATGTGTTCTGTCTCATCACACCCTTTCCTCTTTATGGACCAGCAAGTCAAGGACCATGTTTCTTAGGATTATTACAGGAGCTGTTTGCTAGTGGTACATGTATATGTAAGTAAAACATTCACAGCTAGCTCTCAACTTTTATCAGAAAATTGATTGCAAGTGAATGCATTTTTGTTTTTAAATTGTTACTTTTGTTCTTTAAATGTATATTAATTAAAACATTTAGCATGAAACCTATTAAGAGGATAGAACAAAAAGCACAAATATTGCACTCAACTGGCTGTTTCCAAGATTATACTAAACAAGGGGAGATAGTTGATATTTTAATGTAAAATATTGTGTGGCAGACCTAAATTTTACTTAAGAAAAGATTAACATTAATTCTTATGTTTGAAAAGTCCCTATACCCTTCCTTTAGCTATTACATCTTTTTTAAAAATTAATTTTATTGGTACATTTTAGGTATACAATATAATAACATTCTTCATTGGAAATGTGCACCTTTACATAATCTCTCTTGGTTCTTATTTTTCCCCCTTCTCCTGCCCTCCCTTCAACCCATTTGTTCAAGAGTTTGATTGAGTTCTAGTATTTCGTTGCTTGTTTTTTGTCTAGTTGATCTATCTATTTGTGACAATGGAATATTGAAGTCTCCTACTGCTATTGTTTTAGTGCTTATATGATTTTTCATGTCTGCTAGTATTTGTTTTATTATAGTTGGTTGCACTAGTGGTTGGTGCGTAGATATTTACGATTGTCATCTCTTCCTCTTGGATTGTTCCCTTTACAAGGATATAGTGTCCTTCTTTGTCTCTCTTAATCAATGTGGGTTTGAAATCCACTTGGTCTGCAAAGAGGATAGCTACTCTGCTTTTTTTCGGGTTCCCATTGCATGGAGTATTATTTTCCACCCTTTAACTTTCAGTCTATGAGTTTCTTTTTGAATTAAGTGTGTTTCTTGTATGCAACATACTGTTGGATCTTGTTTCTTGACCCATTCTGCCAGTCTATTTCTTTTGATTGGTGAATTGAGACCATTAACATTGATGGTTATAACTGATATGTATTGACTTATCATTGTCATGACTGTTTGTTTTTGTTTGGTTCTTCCCCTTTGCTTTTAATTTCTTGTTGTGCCTGGTGGATTCATTCTGCTGGGCTTCCTGGGGTTGTGATCCTCATTATCTTTTCCAAGATTTTGTCTAAAATTTTTTGGAGAGCTGGTTTGGTATTCATGAAGTTTCTGAGGTGCTCTTTGTCAGGCAAGTTTCTTCTCCATCAATTTTGAAAGATAGTTTTGCAGGGTACATCAATCTGGGATGGAGACTTTTTCCTTTAGGGCTTAAAATACATCACCTAAAGCTTTTCTTGGCTTGAGGGTTTGTGTTGAGAAGTCTGCTGTATTTCTGATGAACTTTCCTTTGTATGTGATTTGTTTCTTTTCTCTAAGTGCCTGTAGAACTTTGTTCTTGTGTTGGGTTTCTGGAATCTTAACAATTATATGCCTATGTGTACTTTTTTTTTTTTGATCAAGGCTATTTGGAGTCCTATATGCCTCACTTATCTGTATGTCAAGTTCTTTTCACCTGCTTGGGAAGTTTTCTGCCATCATTTCTGTGAACAGTTTTTTTTTTTTTTATGTCATCTGCACTCTCTCCTCTTTCTTCATTGACTCTGATCAGTCTTATGTTATTCTTCTTTGTATCGTCTAGCAGTTGTTGGATTGATTTCTCATGATCCCTTACAGTTTTAAAGCAATTTTTGTTTTCCTGGTCATTAATTGCATCCCTATCTTCCATATCTGAAATTCTGTCCTCACATTGGCTCATTCTGCTACCTAAACTCATAGGCTCATAGGCTCATAGGCTCATTCTGCTACGTAAACTTTCAGTGGAGTTTTTAATCTCCTGGAAATCTGTTTGCATCTGTTTTACAGATTCCATTTGTTTCCTATGTTGGGAAGCCCTCATGTTCCTCAGCTCCTCTATTTTTTTACCTGTGTCCTCTCTAGATTTATTAATCATGTCTTGCACTATGGGCACAATCTCTGCTGTTATCTGAGAAATTATTACTGATTTCATGTTTTCCAGATCCTCTTTTGTTGCCAGTTCAGGGAGTCCAGGTGGTTGAATATCAGATTGTTCCATCTCATTTCCCTTTAGGGTTGCTTTAGGTGATCTGGAAGTCTGGTTTTGAGATTTGTTTACGTGTCTTCTCATTTCAACAGGTGGGGGGATGGAGGGTGTGCTGCTGGCGCCCATGTGGCTCACCTCCTCAGCATTGGGGACAGTGGTACAGCCTAGCTATTACATTTTCAGTAGTAGTGTTTTGTACAGACTCTACGTTGTGATTCTTCTATGTCTCAATGTTTGAAATATTATCTTTAAAGTCAGTACTGCTATATGTTTATATAAATCTTTGGGGGAGAAATCCCTTTGCAATATTGATCACCCAGGCCTGGTGGTGCATTTTGTGACCCCAGCACTTTTTTGTTTGTTTGAAGTTGTCTCATTTATTATTTAGGCTATTTAGGCAGTATGCTTATGTTGAAAATGCAAGCGAAATTTTTGATTGCTTTTTAAAAAAGTAAATAGTAATTAATGAATTTACTGTTATACTCAAAATCGTCTACGTTTAAGGTGAGAATCTCTGCCAGTAGAAAGGTACTGTTCCAAATTGTGAATGGTATTATGAAGAATTGCAGTCTCTTTGTTCTTTTCTTCTTGAAGATGTTTAAGCTTCCTTCTGTAGATACTCTGTGGGGAAATTGTAGCTTCTGGATATGGTTTTGATTTAGTCTGAACTCTTGCTAGTTTGGCATGAAAATCCAGCTATAGTTTGATTATTTCATTTTGCATTTCTTTTTCTTGAATTATTAACTTTGCATTTAACTGAGATTTCCATCTCCTTTTTCTTTATTAGATGTTTGTGCTTTTCTTCATTTAATTCAACTTTTTTCTGCATATCTTGATAAAGTTTGCTTAGTTCTATCTTACGTTCTTCCTCTTTGATTTTCATTTCATGTACAATTTTGGCAATATTATTCTTATATTCCTGTTTGTGATATTTCAGCTTTTCCCTTGTCATATCAGCATTTCTTTTTAGTTGTTCATTTTCACCTCCCAAATTGTGTTGATATTCAGTGGTCTGTTGTAGCCCTTAATCATATCAGGAAGAGCAGCACATTCTTTTTTAATTGAGGCTTCCTTTGTTTGCTTTACTTTTAATAAACAGGTACTCTTTTCCAACTGAATTTCCAGTATGTTATTCTTTCCACTGATTTCTATCATTTTGTTTCCTGTGAAAAATCCTTTATAAGTTTGTCAACAGTCATACTCCTAATCTTTTTTATACATTCTTCACTACTTTGATCTGTGCTTGAACTTGATAAATATAGTAAAATTCTTGTAGGGATGCAGGATACTGTGAGGACATATGCAGGAAAGAATATCCTTGAAAAAAATTGAGAATTTCAAGTCATCCACAAAGAGTTCAGAACGTACTTGCAGTTGTTCCTGGTTTCTCCAAGCCCAGCACTTTAGAGGCTGAGACTGGAGGATCAAGAGTTTGAATTCAGCTGGGCCACATAGTGAGACCCTGTTTCAAAACATACCCTCAAAAAAAGAAAGAACTGATTGACTCTGTTGCAATAAGACTATATGTGATCAGTAAAGTACTCAAAATTTAAAATTAATAGAATAGCTCCTTACTTTTAAAGAACTGTTCTACAAATGTTCCCCCATGTTTCTTAAAGTTTATGTATTTACTGAGTTCTCATTATATTTCCAGCGTGATAAAGCTTTGAGTATAGAGAGATGAACAAAATATACCTGATGATGGAAAAAACAGATATTAGACAATTAAGTATACCTCTCTGAGGAGGTGACCTTTCAGTTATAAACTTGAAGGGGAAAGGGCAACTATGGTCTATGCTAAAGGAAAATATGCAAAGACTATGGCAGGGAAGAGTTTAGTCGGCTAACCAACCACAAAGTAACCCTGTGCAGCAAGAAGGGGGAAAAAGTGACAGATGAGCTTGGAATCATACAAAGGAGTCAGTTTGGCAATTCTTCTCCTAATGTCATCTCATAATAAATTAACTTTCAGTGAAATCACACTACAGCTAAAGTTGTTACTTTACCTTTAACATAAAGGAACAAATAGTCAGAAAATTTGAATATCATGAAAAAAGAAAAACTCAAAAATTGCTAAATTTCTATATGGGGAGCTTAAAAATAAAACCTGCAAAACATAATTTTTGTTGAAATTTTTATAAATAGAGTCTCTACTCAACTCACCTACTAACAAATGGCCCCATGGGAGGTGCCACTGGAATGCTTTAAGTCTGAATTTCTGCATCTGAATTTCCCTTTTCTTATGTGATTTTTAGTTGCTTACTGTAACCACAGTGCCATACCTTCATGTTTCTCCTTTAATCTAGGAAGAAAATACAGTAATACCTTGGTTTAAAAACCCTTCTGTTTAAAAAATTTTGGTTCACAATCCAGTGTTCGGCAAAATCTTGCTTCTGTTCACAAACAGCGTTCAGTAACAAACACAACCGTGTCCATCTTCCCCACACAAACACAAATGCATCCATCTTCCCCAAAATCTTAAAATATATTAAGTTCATAAACTGAGATACCACTGTACAGAAGTAGGTCTGTGATGACAGAACCCATGGTAACAGTATAAAGAGAGGAGGGGAGGGAGCAGGCTGTGTGAGCCTTGCCCCCTTGCCCATACGTTTTTTTTCGTTCATTCCTTTTTTTGATACATGTTAGGTATACAGTATTGCTGACATTCATTATTGGGAATTTGTACCTTTAATTAACATATCTTGGTTCTTATTTTTTTCCCTATTCCCCTGCCCTCCCTTCAACCCCTCCACCCCTCCCTATTTACAAAGACTTTGCTTCCATTTTTTCCTTTTCTCATATTTCTTTCCCTTACCACTCCTTCTTCCTCTTCCCCTTTGGACCTTTTCTTCCTATTTCACATTATCCATTGTACATTTAGATCCTTATTTACACTTTCTGTTTCTCATGCCAGAGAAACTATTCAGTATTTACCCATGGGTGTCCTATTTATTTCACTTAACAGTATGGCCTCAGTGTGCATCCATTTAGCTATAAATGAATGAACAGACATTTCTCAGACAAAGAAGTAGAAATAGCAAATAAACATATGAAAAAAATGTTCAGCATCACTGGTCATTCAAGAGATGCAAATAATAACACTGAGATTCCATCTCACTCCAGAAAGAATGGCTGCTAACATGAAACCAACCAATAACAAATACTGACGGGGCAATGGGGAAAGAGGAACACTACTCCACTGCTGGTGGGAGTGTAGATTGGTGCAACCACTGTGAAAATCAGTATGGAGATACCTCAAAGAACTAGGATTGGAAGTCCATTCGACCCAGCTATTCCCCTGCTGGCTATCTTCCCAAAAGAATTAAAAGAATCATACCACAGAAATATATGTGCACTTGGAGAGGTGGAGGCAGGAAGAGCTCAGATTTAAGCTGAGCCCTGGCAGTTTAGCAAGATTTGTCTCAAAATCAACTTGGGATGTAGTTTATTGTGAAAGACCTGGATGAGGGGTGGTGAACCTATGGCATACATACCACAGGAAGCACACAGAACCCTCTCTGTCAGCAGGTGAGCCAAGTCATCCCAGCAGCTGAGCATCAGATAGCAGTTGTTTTTTTTCTGAACCAAAACCTCCCTATTCAGGTTTAATTGTGGTCTCGGCACTTTGTGATAAATAAGTAGATTTTGGATTGCAGTTTGTGTACTTGGTCTCTGAAAGATTCACCTTCTCTGCCCTGGGAGTTCAGTCCCAGTAGCAAGGAAAAAATTTATAAAGAAAGGAAAACAACATCCAACGCAGATTGATGTACCCTGCAAAACTATCTTTCAAAATTGATGGAGAAATAAGATACTTTCATGACAGAGGCACCTTAGGAAATTCATAAATACCAAACCAGCTCTCCAAAAAATTTTAGACAAAAATCTTAGGAAAAGATAATGAGGATCACAACCCCAGGAAGCCCAGCAGAATGAATCCACCGGGCACAACAAGAAATTAAAAGCAAAGGGAGAGAACCCAACTAAAACAAATAATCATGACAATGATAAGTCAATACATATCAGGTATAACTATCAATGTTAATGGTCTCAATTCACCAATCAAAAGAAATAGACTGGCAGAATGGGTCAAGAAGCAAGATCCAACAGTATGCTGCATATAAGAAATATGCTTAATTCAAAAAGAAACTCATAGACTGAAAGTTAAAGGGTGGAAAACAATACTCTAAGCAATGGGAACCCGAAAAAAAGCAGAGTAGCTATCCTCTTTGCAGACCAAGTGGATTTCAAACCCACATTGATTAAGAGAGACAAAGAAGGACACTATATCCTTGTAAAGGGAACAAGCCAAGAGGAAGAGATGACAATCGTAAATATCTACGCACCAACCACTAGTGCAACCAACTATAATAAAACAAATACTAGCAGACATGAAAAATCATATAAGCACTAAAACAATAGTAGTGAGAGACTTCAATATTCCATTGTCACAAATAGATAGATCAACTAGACAAAAAACAAGCAACGAAATACTAGAACTCAATCAAACTCTTGAACAAATGAACTTAACAAATGTTTACAGAGTGTTTCACCCCTCAAAATCTGAATACACATTCTTTTCAGCTGCACATGGGTCTTTCTCCAAAATAGACCACATACTCACACATAGAATATGTTTAAGTGCGTGCAAAGAAAGTGAAGTTATCCCTGTATATTATCAGACCATAGTGCAATGAAATTGTAGATCCATAGCAAAAGAAACTGCAAAAATTTAATGAACACGTGGAAATTGAACAACACACTTCTGAATAACCAATGGGTCACAGAGGAAATTACAGAAGAAATCAGAGAGTTCTTTGAATTAAATGCCAATTCCAATACAACATATTGGAATCTATGGGACACAATGAAAGTCTTATGAGTGAAATTCATAGCAGTGAATACACATATTAGGAAAACAGCGAGCCCAATTAAACAACCTGATGCTGAACCTCAAGCTTGTAGAAAAAGAAGAGCAGGAAAAACCCAAGGCTCTTGCAAGGGAGGAAATTATAAAGATGAGCGCAGAAATCAATGCAATGAAGACTAACAAAACGATACAAAAAGTCAATGAAGCCAAGGGTTGGTTCTTCAAAAGACTAAATAAAACTGACAAACCCTTAGCCAACCTTATCAGAAAAAGGAAAGAACAGACCCAAATCCATGCAATTAGGAGTGAAAAGGATGAAATTACAGCAGACCCAGCAGAAATCCAGAGGATCATCAATACCTACTTCCAGAACCTATATGCCAATAAGATGGAAAACACAGAAGAAATGGACAGATTGCTAGATACATATGAATTACTGAACTTGAATGAAGAAGACATAAAAATTCTAAATGACCCAATATCAACCAGTGAAATTGAAAATGTAATTAAGAACTTACCAACTAAGAAAAGCCCAGGTCCTGATGGCTTCACTGCTGAATTCTACAAGACATTTAGAGAGGAACTACTGCCACTACTGTTTAAACTCTTCAATGAAATTGAAAGGGAAGCAATACTCCTGAATTCTTTCCTGGAAACAACCATTACCTTGATGCCCAAAGAAGAGAAAGACACAGCCAAAAAAGAGAACTATAGGCCGATCTCACTAATGAACATAGATGCAGAAATCCTCAATAAGATACTGGCAAACAGAATACAGAGGGTCATCAAGAAGATCATACACCTTGACCAAGTGGAATTCATCCCAGGGATGCAGGAATGGTTCAACATACACAAATCAGTAAATGTAATATCCTATATTAATAGAGCCAAGGATAGAAACCATATGATCGTCTCAATAGATGCAGAGAAAGCATTTGAAAAATCCTGACACGCATTTATGATGAAAGCCCTATAAAAATTGGAATAGACAGTCTGTGCCTCAATCTGATAAAGCCAACTATGAAAAACCAACAGCCAATATCATACTAAATGGTCAAAAACTGAAATCCTTCACACTAAAATCAGGAACAAGACAAGGATGTCCACTATCACCACTCCTATTCAATATAGTTTTGGAAACATTAGCCACGGCACTTAGACAAGAGAAAGAAATAAAAGGAATAAAGATAGGAAATGAAGAAGTCAAATTATCATTATTTGCAGATGATATGATACTGTATATAGAAGACCCCAAGAACTCCACCAAAAGTCTTCTAGACTTAATAACCAAATTCAGTCAAGTAGCTGGTTACAAGGTCAACACACAAAAATCAATAGCTTTCCTCTACACAAATGACAGACTCACTGAGAGAGAAATAGGGCAAATAATTCCTTTCACAACAGCATTCAAAAAACTGAAATACCTAGGAATCAACCTACCACAAAAATCAATAACCTCTTCTCTGAAAACTATAGCACTCTGAAAAGAGAGGTTGAAGACTATCTGAGAAAATGGAAAGTCATCCCTTGCTCTTTCATAGGTAGGATCAACATAGTGAAAATGGCCATACTTCCAAACCTGCTATTTAGATTCAATGCAATCCCAATTGAAATCCCAGCAGCATACTTCATGGACCTTGAGAAAACAATCCAAAAATTCATTTGGAAGAAGAAATCTAGAATAGCAAAAGCAATTCTAGGTAACAGAGAGACATGGCAGGGGATATCACAGCCCCCAACTTGAAACTCTACTACAAAGCTACTGTGATAAAAATGCATGGTACTGGCAAAGAAACAGACCTGAGCACCAGTGGAACAGATTAGAAAATGCAGAAACAACTCCAGACACACTCAGCCACCTCATCTTTGACAAAGGAGACAAACACCCTCACTGGAAGAAAGATAGCCTCTTTAATAAATGGTGCTGGAAAAATTTGCTTTCAACTTTCCAAAGATTGAAACTAGACCTGTATCTCTCCCCATGCACTAAACTAAAATCGAAATGGATTAAAGATCTAACTATTAAAACAGAAATGCTGAACCAGCTGGAACAGAGGTTAAGTAGAACTCTTAAGACATTTGTTTAGGGAAACATGTTATGAACAAAACCTCAGTTGCCTGTGAACTAGCACAAACAGTCAACAAGTGGGATCTCTTCTTACTGAAAATCTTCTGCACAGCAAGAGAAACCATCAGCAGTGTGAAGAGATAATCCACAATTTGGGAAAAAATTTTCACCATCGGTCCCTCAAACAAAGGACTATTCTCTCAAATCTATAAAGAATTTTTTTAAAAATCAGACCTCCCAAGTTTAAATCAAAGTTTAAAATCCAAAAATGAGCATTTCAAATGAACAGACATTTCTCACTCAAAGAAGTAGAAATGGCAATAAACATATGAAAAAATGTTCAACATCACTGGTCTTTTGAGAGATGCAGGTGAAAACAATGCTGACATTCCAGCTTACCCCAGAAAGAATGGCTGCTATCAAGAAATCAGCCAGTAACAAATACTGGTGGGGCTGTGGGGAAAGAGGAACCCTTCTCCACTGCTGGTGGGAGTGTAGACTGGTGCAACCACTATGGAAATCAGTATGGAGATACCTCAGTGAACTATGACTGGAAGTCTCGTTTGACCCAGCACTTCCCCTGCTGGACACAGGATAAAGAAAATGTGGATTTTTATATAAAATGGAGTACTACTCAGCCTTAAAAATGAGAAATTAAATATATTTATTGCTAAATGGATGCACATTGAGGCAATACTCATAAGTGAAATAAATAACACACACAAGTGTAAATACCGAATCGTTTCTCTAGTATAAGAAACTGAAAGTCTTAATACCTACTAAAAGGTGTAATAGATAATGTGAAATAGGAAGGAAAGGGGCAAAGGGGTAGGGGAAAGGAAAGAAGGAAATGGAATTAATATGAGAAAATGAAAAAAAGTAAACAGAGTCTCTGTAAATATGAATGGAGGGGTTGAAGGGAGGGCAGGGGAAGTGTGAAAAAAAGAAAAAACCAGGAGAGTATGTAAAGGTGCAGATTTCCAGTGATGAATGTCATTATATTGTATACCTAAAATGTACCAATAAAAGGATATGCAGTTTAAAAAAAAAAGGAAGAAAGCTTGTGCAAAGGACCACATATGAAGGAATGACATTCTTTAAAACAATAAAATACTGCAAAGGTCAACTGCTCTTTGTGCAGTAGCTAAGAGGTGATAGTTGTGAATCTTTTTTTTAAAATTCTTTCATTGGTACTTTTTGGGTATAAAATATAGTTACATTCATCATTGGAATCTTGTACCATTACATGAGTATCTTGGTTCTTTTTTTTCCCCCTTCCTTGCCCTCCTTTCACCCCCTCCACCCTCCCCTATTTGCAAAGACTTTGTTTCCATTTTTTTCCTTTTCTCATATTTTTTCTTTTCCCTTTTTTCCTTCCCCCAACCCTCCCACTTCCCCTGCTTCTTTAGACCTTTTCTTCCTGTTACACAATATCAATTATACATTTTAAAAATTACAATATCAAGATCTAGGAGACATTACCACAGATTTTACAGAATTTAAAAGGATATAGAAAGCATATTACAAAAATCTTTTTTGAAATAAATTTGACAACTTCTAAGAAGTACCTTGAAAGACAAATTAATGAAGCTAACTCTGGAGGAAATATAAAATTTGAATACCACCTATTAAAGAAAGTATATTCCTAGCTTGAAAACCTACCTATATGACAAGAGCAGGCTCATATACATTTTAACTGATAAATTATATCAAACATTTAAAGGAGAAAACAGAAGGAACACTTCTCACCTCATTTTAGGAACTCAACATTGTGCTAATCCTAAAACTGGATAAAGATATTAGAAGAAAAATGTATGAACATAGATAGAAATTTGTTTAAGAAAACAAACTATTAGAAGTCATATCTGGCAGTGTGTAGAAAGTGGTTTTGTTATAGGCATGGCAGTGTTGGTTCAGCTTTGGAAGATCCACCCCCAAAAGTCATCATTTTAACAGAGGAAAGGAGAAAGCCATATGATCCTGTCACTAGTTGGAGAAAGGGTATTGGACTAAATTCTACAGCTGTTCATGGTAAAAGCTATCAGGAGACTAGAAGTAGAGCAACCTTCTCAATAGATTAAAGACATGTACTCCATACTTTCAAAAAAACACCATATATGAATGGAAAAGATACAATGCTTTCTCCTTAAGGTGGGGAACAAAGGCAGATATGCTTACTCTTTATCTGTCCATTAAACTTTGAAACCTAGCCCCAACCAAAATAGTCTGGCAATAAAATGACACAATTAGAATAGGATTGGCAAAGTAGAAGCAAAATCTTTATATGTAGATGAAATGATCATCTACAGAGAAAATACTAAGAAATCTCTAGAAGCCTCTAGAACTTGTATTTGAATTTAGCAGGATTAGAAAACACAAGGTATATATAAAACTTCAGGTCTGTGTATACTTGCTATAAATGAAGAATTGGATACTGAAATTTAAAAGTTATGTAGGAGTGCAAAGGGCCTAGAAAAGTTAAAAAACAAAACAAAACAGTGTTGGAAGATGTTTAGTACCCAATTTTAAGACTTCTTCTAAAGCTACAATAATCAAAGCAGTGTTGGTGTAAGGAAAGACTTATAGATCATTGGAATAAAACAGAGAATCTAGAAGTAGAACCACACAGATATGGTCCACTGAGTTTTGAAAGATTATTTAACATTAGCATTTTATAGAATATAAACTCAATTCAAGAGCCGAGGAAGAGATAGTGTGTTCAGCAAACGGCACTAGAACACCTGGTATCCGTATATAAAAAATTAACCTCAACCCTTTTTTTCCATACATGAAAATAGTTGAAGGGATCTATGAACCTAAATATGAAAGCCTAAAAGTATAAAACTTGAAGAAGAAATTATAAGGGAAAATGTTTATGAATTCAGGGTAGGCAAGAACTACCTAGGATACAAAAGACATGATGTGTAAAAGAAAAAAACTGATAAATGAGATTCCATCAAAATTTAGAACTTTAAATGACATCATTAAAATGAAAAGTAGTCCTTAAACAGACCATATTTACAGTGCATGTAACCTATGACCAGAATATATAAAGAATTCTTAGAGCTCATTAATAGACAAACCAATTAAAACATAGACATAAGAAGATGATAAATAGCCAGTACAGCATAAGGAAAGGTGTGCAACCCTAGAATCAGAAAAATACTAATCGGTACAATACCAAGATTGAATTATACACTCATTAGGGAGATGAAGTTCAAAGTTTTAAAAGCCTTGTCATGACTTTTTCTTTTTGTTGGATTCTCCCCCTTTGCGTTTAATTTGTCACGCCCAATGGATTCATTCTGCTGGGCTTCCTGGGGTTGTGATCCTCATTGTCTTTTCCTAGGACGTTGTCTAAAATTTTTTGGAGTGCCGGTTTGATATTCATGAAGTTCCTAAGGTGCTCTTTGTCATCAAAGTATCTTATTTTTCCATCAATTTTGAAAGATAGTTTTGCAGGGTACCTCAGTCTGGGTTAGAGGCTCTTTTCCTTTAGGGCTTGAAATACATGACTCCAAGCTTTTCTTGCCTTGAGGGTTTGCATTGAGAAGTCTGCTGTGATTCTGATGGGCCTTCCTTTGTATGTGATTTGTTTCTTTTCTCTAACTGCTTGTAGAATTTTGTTCTTTTTTTGGATTTCTGGAATCCTAACTTTGTTTTTTTTTGGTACCAGGGATCAAACTCAGGTCCTTGGACTTGCACAGAATCCTAACTATTATATGCCTATGTGTAGTTTTTTTTCATTAAGGTTAGATGAAGTCCTATATGCCTCACTTATCTGTATGTCAAGTTCTTTTCCCCTCCTTGGGAAGTTTTCTGCCATCTCTTCTGTGAACATTTTTTTATGTCATCTGCACTCTCTCCTCTTTCTTCATTGACTCCAATCAGTCTTATGTTATTCTTCTTTGCATCATCTAGCAGCTGCTGGATTGATTTCTCATGTTCGCTTACAATTTTAAAGTAATTTTTCCTTTCCTCCTCACTAATTGCAATCTTATATTGTATATGTGAAATTCTATCCTCACATTGGTTCGTTCTGCTGCACAGACTTTCGATGGAGTTTTTAATCTCTTGGAAATCTTTTTGTATCTGTTTTATGGATTCCATTTGTTTCCTATGTTGGGATTCCATCATGTTCCTCAGATCCTCTATTTTTTTAATCTGTGTCCTCTCTAGATTTATTAATCATATCTTGCACCATGAGCAAAATCTTTGCTGTTATCTGAGTAATTATTTCTGATTTCATTTTTCCCAGATCCTCTTTTGTTTCCAGTTCAGAGAGTCCAGGTGGTTGAGTATCAGATTGTTCCATCTCCTTTCCCTTTGGGCTTGCTGTAGGTGATCCAGAAGTCTGTTTTTGAGGCTTGGTTACGTGTCTTCTCATTTCCACCGGGTGTGGAGGGTGTGCTTCTGGCACCTGGACGGCTCACCTTCTCTGCCCTAGGAGCTTGGGATGGCCATCGGGGAGCTTCCTTCTGGGTGCAGGACCAGCTCACCTTCTCTGCCCTAGGAGCATGGGATGGCCGTGGGGGAGCTTCCTTCTGGGTGCAGGACCAGCTCACCTTCTCTGCCCTAGGAGTGTGGGATGGCCGTGGGGGAGCTTCCTTCTGGGTGCGGGACCAGCTCACCTTCTCTGCCCTAGGAGCGTGGGATGGCAGGCGGGGAGCTTCCTTCCGGGTGCCGGGACCGGCTCACCTTCTCTGCCCTAGAAGCTTGGCATGGTGGCAGGGGAGCTTCCTTCTGGGTTCTGGAATCGTTGTAAATCTTGAAGGGCATTGAAATCTATGTTAAGGAGTTCTTACTGAAGGCAAAGAAAATCAGTTGAAAAGTCTTAAGTAACAGTTTCAGGTTGGTGCTTCAGGAAATACTGGTAGAATTAACAAAATGAATTTGAAGGGACAAAAGTACAAATAATAGTTTGGTTGTTATTGCATCATTGTAGATGAGAACTGATGGGATAGATACGTTCAGGTTGTGAGCGTTTCAGGATTTTAGGCAGAATGTGGTTAATGCATGCTTTTATTAAAAGGAGTGTAGTAAGATACCTTCAGATGTGAACATAGTGAATTTAAGATGTGTTAAATTGGGTCATCCAGGTGGATATGTTCAGTGGGCAGTTGTATGTATAGGTTAACAAACTTGTAGGAAAGATCTGGACTGGAAATATAGATTTGGAATTCCAGCAAATGATGATAAGTATGGGGAAGTAGATGAACAACATGTGTATGAAATAAGGAAAAAGTCAACTGGCTTTTTAGGTGGACAGAAGAAGAATAAGGCCTTTTAATTTTCTGTTTTCTATGAAAAGAAAAGCAGTTTTAAGGGACAAAGTGCCTGACCTGTTCCAATATACATATATTTTTAAAATCTTAAACATATTCACCTTAAAAATTATTCACCTAACTCATTTGCTCTAATTGGTTCTTCTAACAAGGTGTCCTCATTAGTCAAGTAGTTAATATGTTTTATGTTTATATGAAGTTACTCAATTTGAGTTACAGCTATTGTTTCCTTAGTCCCTGTTTTCAGGTAGTTTTAGAATTATTGTTTTCAGTGGCTTTGCTGCAAAGGGATCACTTTTTCTGTTTTATCCCATTATTCATTTATTTTCCTATTTAATAAGTGGTATGAATTGCAGTGTAATTTTACATTGTTTTAGGTACATTGTGGGTCAAATCAGCATCCTTGGGGCAGTCTGTGAACCTATTGTTTGGTTTTTTTTAAGAAATTGGGGGTGTGTGACTGGTTGGTAAATTAGGAGCATAGGTGTATCTGAAAATATTCTCTTCTGGATCTCTGTTTGGCTCAGTTTTTCCCATTTCTTCAAGTTTGATAATCATTGTCATGTTTTAGAACTATTAACTAAATTAATGTGTATCAGTACAGTATACTAACAGGATTTACTTAAAGACAAATGAACAGAAAAATATAGTATCTGTCAATTTAAAACATTTTTAATGAAAATTTGAGTTTTATGTCATAGAAACCATTAATAAACTAGTTCATCTAAGATTTCTTATATGAGGAGGGGAGAAAATTTCTACACTAGAAAACTAGCCATTTGGGCATGTTATATATTTCTTAAAACCTAGTATAACTAAATTCTGTCAGAATGATTAAGATGATTTTACCTTGATAATGAAAAATCATATTTCTAGTGCTGGATGTGAATTGCTTTAAAGAAAGAATGCAATCCTTTTCATGATGTTTGTATTAAATTATCCTTTGATTTGCAACAGTTTTTTGTACATTTGCTTCCTCTTTGCAAGCAATTGGTTTGAAATCGTGTTCTTTTCAGTGGCTTTGCAATAAAGGATTCACTTCATTTCTGAGTATTGCATTCACAGAAACAGTTGTTGGCTGCCCAGAGTTTTTTTATCATTGGATGTTGTGATTCATTATGCCCTTAAAACATTTTTTTCTGCCTGGTTTGTGGTCTCCCCATTTTAGATTACCAAGTAGCAGCTGCTTGGATAGCCTTTTGCCATAGCTTTTCAATAGGATTATGTAGCACTCCATGTGATTTAAGGATGATAAATTTGCAAGAGTCCAGGGCTTGCACTATATTCCTGCTTTGTCATTTAATGTTAAGTGTATCTCACACTGACAATGATGAAACTGCTTTAAGAAATCAAATACAATCTTATGCAGAGCCAAATCTCACTTTCATTTGTACCATTAGCTTCTGTTTTGTTTTTTGGTTTTTGTTTTTTGGTTTTGTTTTTTTTTGGTACCGGGGATTGAACTCAGGTCCTTGTGCTTATGCAGCAGGGAGCGAAACCACTGAGCTAAATCCCCGGCCCATTAGCTTCTGTTTTGATCAAGTTTAGTAAGCTGCATTACTCTTTAGTGTCTGATATCTTTTCAGCTCATCAGTCCATTCTCTTGTACTTGTGACTCCTAAGGTACATTTACTGATTTGTATTTGGGCTAAAATCTGTACCCTAAGAGCAAGCAGAATTTAACTGATGGAGTTTATCCCACCAACTATTCCATCAACATGTATGTTAATATATGCAAAAATGTATAGCTCTGTTAAAGTTGAAAAAACTTTTCCTTGATATTAAAGTCTTTTTTTTTTTTTGGTCAGACTTCTTTGCTTAGTGTACTAACCTGTCTTTGTAGCAACAGGACTTAGGAAAAAAAACTTTGCTTAGTAGAACCTGTATATAGGAAACAAAAAATATCTCCAGATGCTAAAAAGAAAGAAATTAGATCCATTAGTATGTTGCTTCAGTTTACAACTACATTCATTCACACTTAATGACAGTGGGACTGTCTGAGAAATGTATCCTCGGGTGACTCTGCTGTTGTGTGAACTGACATCATAGCATATAATTGCACAGACTTAGATGGTATAGATTAGTCACTCCATCATCATCTTAATGCAGTCAAGAGACCTGGTAAACAGGAGAAGTATGAATCTGCTTGGCAGCATAACGTGGCATACTGTTTTAAAGTAATGTTTTATTTTTTAGTAGGAGTATACTCAAATGATGAGTAGTAAATACATAAAACATTATACTTGTTTAAGTACTGTATTATATATTGTACATAATTATAGGTGACATACTTTTGTATGATGGCAGCACAGTAGTTTGTGCCAGCATCACTACAAACATGTTAATAAATGCATTGTCCTATGAAGTGTATTGTACTTTGGTATCACCAAGGCTAGGACATTACTGGGCAATGGAATTTTTCAACTTTGTTGTAATTTTATGGGGCCACCATAGTATATGTGGTCTATTATAAGCTATTACCTGACATGTGACTATATGATGTTTAAGGTGCCATAGTTAAACTTTTAATGGTTTTAGGACTGTGGCTTAGTTTTGGCTTTTTATGTAATACTTACCTATTAAGAACAGCATTATAAAGAATTGAGTAACAATGAAAAATTCTTGCCTTTTAATTTACTTGATGAAATCCACAAAACTTTCAGAATGCTTCTAATCTTAACCAAAATTATTACCTGTATTTTGTTGAAGCAGAATGCTTAAATGGTACACAGAGCAAGGAGGCTAAGTCCGACACCAAGGGCATGAATAATCTACACACTACACTAGCTTGTCCTGAATATTTTTGAGAATTGACTATATATCCTTAAATGATTCACATCTTTAGGTCAACATTAATGTTGATGCTAAACTGATCATGCAGTTTCTAAGTGTTTCTCATTAGTAACTTTCTAATAGCTGGAAACAGTCAATTAAAGAATGTTTCTAGTCATTTAATTAATTACTTGATGAATTTAAATTAAAATCATGATCCAAAATTGTTACTCAAATGGCTACTCCACCCAAACAAACTTTCACTTGTCTTTTCAGAGATGAAATGTTCTATTATTCTTTAATAATTAGCAGATACTGTACACCAATTTTCCCAGATCATTTAAGATTTGTTTTAATGAGGTTTATTCTTACCTATTTTTGGTGATGCTGCAGATCAAACCCTTGTGCATGCAGACCTGTACTCTACTATTGAGCTATAGCACCAGTCCTTTAATGAGGTTTTACTATGTGTTTTCATAATTATTATTTAAGACATAGACAGTTTTTATTTTGTGAAGAAAGAGTTGCCTTAAGTAGGAACCCAAAATAATTTTAAAAGATTATCTTTTGTGCCAAAGTCTTGCAAGAGAGCACATCTTTCCTTGCTTTGTTGTGTAGGTATATAGATCTTGGGTATGATGTCAGCCTTCCTTAAATGAAGGTTCTTTAAGCTAAGAGTCAAGATGATCTATCTTTAGTTTTGACTCTTCATCAGTTTACCTAGCACTTTAGTTAGCAACAAGATCAAGTATCTATTGAAAGCCTATGAAGTACATTGAACCTTTCTGAACTTTAGATACCTTACAGGTAAAATGGACGTGATGACTACTTCAGACCATTCCTGGTAAAATTATTATAAAAAAGATAATTACTTAAAGTGTTTTGGGAGGTCTGGTTAGATTCAGAGGAGTATTACTCTGGTCATTATCACCCTCACAATAATGAAGCTAATTGGAGCGCTCACTACTTAAAAACACATCAAATTTGTTAAAATTATACTGGAAAACCTGGTACAATTATACTGGAAGTTTATTCCTATATATTACTAGTGCTTTAAAGATAGTCTTTTCTTCCTAATTTAAGGTCCAGCTCAACATTATGTCTGGTGAGCTAGGTTTTGGGGGGAATTTACTGGTAAGTGTTGGAGCCAGCAGGATGATCATTTGGGAACATGTTTTTTCCACATTAAAATAATTACAGCTCTAATAAACATTTAAAGAAAATTGGACATTCAGTAGCTTATTTAAATGTATGTTTTCCAGAGCTATGCTATGTAAGTGATGATGTGCAAAAAAGAATATAGTATTAACTCTTATTGCTTATTTTTATGGAATGGATTTACATTCACAAAAATAGCTAGAGAATTTCTTAAGTCCTACATTATGAAATGTGATTATATTGTAGAGAGAAAAGTAGTAGTAATTTAGAGAAGCTATCAATATGGACTTATTGTCAAGAAGACTTCTTAAAGATTATGGTACTTGAACACCACATCTGTCTGCTAAGTGTACAGGAAGTTTTCTGGTAAAAGAAAATAATATTCTCCTTTGCCAGAAGGATACTAATCCCATTCATAAATAGATACTGGTGGACCTGGAATATGAATGGTAAATGCTATCATCATCATTTACTTTTATTATTTTGAGAGAGAATTGGAGAAATTGGGAAGAAAATTTGATGTGTTGGAGTGGAACTTTTCAAAATAATGTGCATTTCTCAGTTTATTGATGCAAAGTTCACTTGTTGTCATTAATAATTTTAAAATATCTTAGCCTATTCAGGCTACTACAAACAAAACACCATAAACTGGGTGGCTCATAAACAACAGAAATTTACTTCTCACAGTTCTGCAGACTTTCAGTCCAAGATCCAAAAACTTCAAATTTGGTGTCTGTGAGTACTCCCTTCCTTGTCTACATTTTTTTCCCCCTCAGTACCAGGGTTTGAACACAGGACCTTGCGCTTGCCAGGCAGGCTTTGGGCCTCTTTTGTAAGGACTCTAATCTCATTCATGAAAGCTCTGTTTGCATGACCTGATCACCTCCCAGAGTCCCCACATTTTACACCATTACCTTGAGAGTTATATATGAATGGGGGTGGGGAGGTTGAACATTAGACGTAGAATGTTTGTGAAGGAATAAAAATAATTATACATAGTCCAGTTCTTAAAAGGCATGAGCTTATTCTTTTTTTGGTTTTTTTAGTACCGGGGTTTCGAACTCAGGACCTTGTGCTTGCAAAGCAGGCAGCATAACCACTGAGCTAAATCCCCGGCCCAAGCTTGTTTTATAGATGAAAAATGAAAATATTCATCTAATTGGTATTATTAAAGTCAATTACTGTATTCAGCTACTATATTTTTATATATTTATTTAATGTATCATAATTTTTAAATATGAAGCAGGCATATTTAAATGAGTTTTCACCCATTTAGTGCCATTGTCATAGTTCTGTCATAGATACTACTTGTGGAAGTAAGCTAAATTAGTACATTTTAGTGAAGTATTTTACACACAGATTAGGAAATAGGATTTTAAATTTGAGATAGAAATAAAGGTTTCCCTGTATAGAGTCAGGTGGCTTATATATTGGATTTTCCAGTCATTTGACTTTCATAAATTATGATCTCTTGTCAGATCCCTGTCTTGATATCTAGATCAGAAAATACAGTTTCCATTACTAATGGTCCTGTTGCCGGAAATTCTCATCAGTTAATGTTTACCCAAATTGAGTTAAAGTCCATTTTAGATTACTTGATATTTGAAAAGAATCTGTAGAGATTTATAAAAAATTAGAACCTATTTGAAACTGATTACCTAAAGAGCCTTTTTAGGTTAGGAGCAGAAGTGGTTTCAAAATGGAACAAAGTGTAGATAATGCATATGCAGTGTTCCTAGAAGGACTTTTGATTCTAGGGATATCTAAATTTGTTGTTTTTGGTGGTTTAAGGAGACTGTGGTTGTAAAATACTCTCATGCAGGTCAGATGTTACAATAAAGACAGATCATCTTCACATAAAGCACAAAGTTCTGTTCTGTTTTTGTATTTATATTTTAGTTGTTTTCAAGATGAATTAGACTGGATTTTGCTTATATTTTGAAGCTTTTATTGTGTCTATAAAAATCAGTCTTTGTGTATTTGCTGTGTCCCTTGAAAGTCATGGTTGTGATTTTCTCCTTTACTCATAAAACACAATTTTCTTATGTTTGTCTTGTCATGAACTTCACTGAAAATTTTTAAGTAAAATAACTGACAGGAAAAGATTTTGCCAAGGCCCAAAAATACTCTTGACAATTTTATCTTGTTAGTCCTTGTTACCAGTAGCTCATGTTTTCCCCTTTCTTAACCATCCCCAAATATTTGTTTGCTTTTGCTGTGAGGTATTTATTTTAAGCACTCAGTATTTGTCATGAGTTTGAGTGAAAATAAACCAAGAAAAATTAAAATTGTGGCACAGGTTCCAGTTTTTGTTTTCTTGATTGGATATTTATTATGCCTCTGGTAAATTCTTACGAAACTTTAAAATGGCATATCAGACTACTCAACAGAAATTAGACTTCTTTCCACTGAAGCTGCTAATAGGAATACATTTAAAATAGTCTTTTAAGATGACCTGAAAATAACATACCATAAAATTATGTAGAACAGAACAGACCTTGAACAAAAACAATCATATATTTCCTTTAGAATGACTTAATAGAATGAAAAGCCAATAAAGAAGACGGAAAACAGATAAAGTTCTGAAAACTGAAACGAGCTTCAGATGTATAAAATGTGACTGTATGCCTGCTTTTTCCAAACCACCCGGTAATGCTCAGCTATCTAAGAAAAATTACCAAATATTTTTCAAAGAAATAAAACTGTGCAGATCTATGCTTCATTACCATTCTTTGCAGGCTTTATTCACAGCCATTTTATGAAGTAAATACTGTAAAACTGTTAGTAAATAAAGACTGTTTATACAGTATTTTTCAATATTTGCCTTCCATAATTGTAATTATTTTTAATCATTGACAGTAGAATATGTAGCATATTTTGTGCATGGAATTCTCACTGTTAGTTTATTTTTAAATATTGGTGTTTGGGGGATATGGTAATTAACATTGTTTATTCTCTTACATCTCTGATCATAGAGAGCTCTGTTAATGATAGGACATTAAAAGAGAAAAATCTCACTTAAACCTTTATGGCAGTGCAGTGCTGTATATTTATAAATACATTTTTACCAAAACGTAAGATAATTTAAAAGAAAAATGTGATGAATTTTAAAGATTTTACATAGTATTTTATTTTATTCAAAAATTGCATGTTAATACTCTAATGTTAATGTTTCAGGTTATTTGATGCATTAAAAAAACACCGTATTTGACATTGTCAGTTTTCATTTATTTTAAATACTGAGCTAGTATTTTTGAAAGAAAATGGAATACCCTAGGAGGTAAAGATCAGAGCTGCTGATAGATTATTTTCATCCTTACTTTTAATGTCTATATGCATTACATTATTCCCCACTATTAAACAGACTCATAAGACTTACAAAAGTTTTTAATGATTGTGTGATATTCCCTTGTGCAGTCATTTCATTAGTTCCCTTAGGTAATTTTATTAGCACTAAACAGAGATATCTTGTTTAATCCAAAAAACAAATCACTTCTTTCAGGAAAGTTATTCAGCAGATGCCTATTAGATGTGTACCTCAGATGTTTGTACAAGTATTCATTGTCCTCAGATTACTTTAAAAGCTGTTTTGGATTTTGAGCTATGCTCCTTGGTAAACAAAAAATTTTCCTCCTTGACACATTTAAATGTTTCTTATCTGGACTTTGATTTTTAAGCTGAAAACAGTAGACACGTTGTTAGAACAGGAATTTTAATATAAAAATCCCTAAAAGTACTCCCCACAGTGAATGTAATCATTATATATACAAACACGTACTAACAATAAGTTTTTAAAATTCAGCTTGTAGGGCCTGGGATTTAGCTCAGTGGCTCCGCCGCCTGCCTCGCAACCACAAGGACCTAAGTTTGATCCCTGGTTCCAAAAAAATAAATAAAATAAAATTCAGCTTGTAATTTGAATTAGATGTCTAATTCATGCTTTTCAGTAGCATTTTAAAAATACTGTTTTTTTCTTTGCAACTTTTAAACCAAACTTCAACATTCTAAGCATACTCCTTTGCTATAGTAAGAACTAAAATATGATTGAATGAACCACTGAAAGAAAAGAAACAAATCCTCAGAGATTTTTCTATCTAAAAATGTTTCTTTGATTTCCCAAATTTAACTAAATTAATGATTCATTTGACTTACTGCATGTATATTGAGATTCAGTTGCCCCAAGGCAGACGAAGACTGGATCAGAATAGAATAGAATATAAAGGTCTTAGAATAGACTCATGAGCAAATGAAAATTTAGTATATGATAAAGTTAAGGAATCTTTAGTGGCTTATATTTTAAGAACATAAAACTGCAAAGAAATCTTGAACTGTCCTAACTAGTTTTATTGTTAGCAATAAATAATATTAATATTGTAATTTAAAATTTTTAAACTGTGTTGGCTCAAGTCCCAGCATTCTAGGAGGCTGAGGCAGGAGAACTGAAAATTCAACCCCGGCCTGGGCAGTTTAGCAACTTACTATGACCATATCTCCAAAAAAAAAAAGCAAAAAACCCAAACCCAAATAATTTATGTATACAAGAGGATATGCATGTTATCAGGAGCCAGGCTACTTAGAAGAATAAGTTACAATTATAAAATCAGAGAAATTGAGAGGGAAAACATCCTATGTCTGTCAAGTTTGAATTGGTAGTATTAGTTTGAACTCATGACATTTCAAAAACTTATTTCCTATCTGTACATCAAAAGAGACCAGAAAAAGTGATATCGAGTGGTAATGAGTATACTTGGTGCCTAGCCCCATTCTCTAATTGTCATTCCTCGTTAAGACTCCTTAGAGAAATAGCTTATGCCACCTATGAGGAAACGTGTAAGGTGGTCTTGGGATACCTTGTGCCAGTAAGGGAGCACTCTGAGACCATTGTGATGTAGATAGTGTACCAGATCATAGGAGTTCCACTGTTCAAATATGAGACAATTTGGAGTTGAAAAGGAGTGACTACAGTTGATTCAACATTAGGCAAAGAAATAAAAAAATCCATGATTTCTCTGTATACAGTGTTGCCAGAATTTCATTAACTATCAGTTTAAGAAAACCTATTAAACATCGAAAATTAGGGTTTTTTTAGTGTGACTTCTTTTAAAATAGACCTGAATCCTAGTAATCATTGATACTTTTTCTAAGGGTCAGCAAAACCCATCCTTTTGAAAACTAAAGCATTTGTTTACTTCTTATGTATTGGTACGCTGGTGTTCTTCACAGTTTTTCAAGTAATAATACATTGGCCCCCATGTAAATACTTTCAGCTGTATGTGAGTAACTAAAATGCTTCCATAGCTATCATACCGAAGTCCACTATCAAGGCACTAAAATTTCATGGTGAACAGAAAGTATTTCTCAAGCTAGAGGCAGTTGGAGGGTGGCTGAGTGAGACACTGAGAGGCTTTGAGGACTGAGTGAACTCTGTGAATATCATGGGATCACCATAGGAATGGCACTAAGTAGTGGGAGTGTTTACTAGTTGAAACAGTAAGTATAGAGGCACCCATTTGTTCCTTTTAAGTAGAGTTAGGCTGGGCCAGACAGAGCTTTAGGCTCTTGAAGGTTCAAGGAAGCAAAGGTCAGCAACTAATTTATCAAAACCATCTTGGAATATGTGTAATACATCCGAAATCGTATGATCATGATTGTACCAAATATTCTACTATCTGAAAACTTTTATAGTGTAACTGTTTATTGACATCTAGATTTTTGGCTATGGGGGAATGGATGTTAATGATCTGTTAATTTAGCCATCTCTTTGTATCAGATGATATAATCAAGTAAGATCAATGTGAGCTGCCCGTCCTCACTTAAGACAGAAAACCAATATTGTATGATTCCATTTATATGAGGTACCTAACATAGGCAAATTCATAAAAACAGAATGTATACAGGTTACCAGGGATAGATGGTAGGGCAAATGAAGAGCTGTAGTTTAATGAATCCACAGTTCTGTTTGGAGTGATGAGAAAGTTTTTAGAAATAATGACAGTTGTACAGTATTACAAATGTATTTGATGACACACAATTGCAGATTTTAAAATAGTTAATAGTAAATGTTATATATTTTACAACAATAAAAAATCACTTGTCAATTAAAAACGTAAAACAAGCTGAAAAGGAAAAAAGTGTAATAGTTCCCTCTGATCTGCAGTGTAGATGTTCTAAGACCCTCGATGGATGCTTAAAGGTGCAGTTAGTGCCAAACTTGTATATAAACTTTTTTCTTGTACATACATATCTGTGAAAATTTTAATTTATAAATTAGGCAGAGCAAGAAAGTAACAATAAAGACTAATAATAAATCAGGATAGTTATAACAATGTACCATAATGAATGTTAATGTATTCTCTTTGAAAAGTTCATGATAAATACCGGTATTTTCAGACAAAAGATGTCTGCTAGTAACTAAAACCACAGGTGAGAATCTTGTAAATAAAATACTAGTAAGGAGACCATTGGCAAGGTCCCAGACAAGAGCAAGGATACTATGGGACCAAGCTGTGTGTCAGGGTTATACAGTTTTACAACGATAAATGCCCACCTTGTACATGGAGAGAATCAAATAAGCAAAAGCTGCCCTAGTCACAGATCCTTAATCTTGGTTCTATCTGATCTGGCCTTACAGGCTATAACACCTCCAAATTTGGTGTCTTACGGTGCCTGTTTATTGAAGCTAGATCATGGAATTCACTATACATATTTACCTATGTATTCATGCACATTAAATATTCATCAGAGTTTTTCTTTTGTTTTTGTTTTCTTTGGTACCAGGGATTGAAGTCAGGACCTGGTGCTTGTGAGGCAGGCGCAGTGTCACTGCGCTAAATCCCCGGCCCCATCAGAGTTTTTATTATTAAGTGTCTGTTCTGGATACAGGGGCAACACAAAGACTTAAAAATATGGTACTGTCCTCAAGAGGCTTAAAAATGTAGTTGGATGTTTCTCGGCCTTTTCTTTTTAACCTACAATTTTCTTGGATAAACAAACACAATGCTACACCCTTCTCAATTTGAAATCTGAAGATAAATTCAAGTATTTCTTATGACTTGATTCTGTTTGGTTTCTTAGTATGTATACTAAGAAATATATCATTGTCCAAATGTTTTTGTCCCTCACTTTTGGATAGTGAATTCTAGTGAAAGATTGAATCACAGAAGAAGAAAACCATGTTTCAAAGAATTTGAGTTCCTGAGTTTGGATAGCTTGATTTGAGACATTAATTCCTCACTTATCTGCCATTGTTGTGTGGTGTACCCTTTTAATATAAAATTATTCCACAAGAATACCCATTCCAAAAATAGTTGTCAAAGAAATGTAATAACTAGATTGTTGTATATCTTAATATTCTATTTGTGCTGTCTTCCATTTACATGTAATTAGCTGAAACTTTAGCATATAGATGGAACTATTGAATATGAAAGGAATTAAAGGTACAGTCTATAATGGTTTATGCTGACACTATAAATGAAGTACATTACATATTAATATCTAGGATCTAGATGTATAACACTAATGGCAGAATAGAAAGTCTTTGTTTTTTGAGAGAAGCTGAGCCAGTCCCAGCACCCAGAAAGAAGCTCCCCCGCCACCATTCCATGCTCCTAGGGCAGAGAAGCTGAGCCAGTCCCAGCACCCGCAAGGAAGCTCCCCCACCACCATTCCATGCTCCTAGGGCAGAAAAGCTGAGCCAGTCCCAGCACCCGCAAGGAAGCTCCCCCGCCACCATTCCATGCTCCGAGGGCAGAGAAGGTGAGCCAGTCCTAGCACCCAGAAGAAAGCTCCCCTGCCGCCCTTCCACGCTCCTAGGGCAGAGAATGTGAGCCGTCCAGGTGCCAGAAGCATCCCCCTACACACATGTGGAAATGAGAAGACACATAAGCCTCAAAAACAGACTTCTGGATCACCTACAGCAACTCCAAAGGGAAATGAGATGGAACAATCTGATACTCAACTACCTGGACCCTCTGAACTGGAAACAAAAGAGGATCTGGGAAAAATGAAATCGAAATAATTACTCAGATAACAGCAAAGATTGTGCTCATAGTGCAAGACATGATTAATAAATCTAGAGAGGACACAGATAAAACAATAAAGGATCTGAGGAACATGATGGAATCCGAACATAGGAAACAAATGGAATCCATAAAACAGATGCAAACAGATTTCCAGATGAAAAACTCCATCGAAAGTCTGCAGCAGAACGAACCAATGTGAGGACAGAATTTCAGATATAGAAGATAAGATTGCAATTAGTTACCAGGAAAAGAAAAACTGCTTTAAAATTGTAAGGGAGGGGTGGGGATTTAGCTCAGTGGTTCCGCCACCTGCCTCACAAGCGCAGGACCTGAGTTTGATCCCCGGTACCAAAAAAATAAATAAATAAAATAAAATAAAATTGTAAGGGAACACGAGAAATCAATCCAGCATCTGCTAGATAATGCAAAGAAGAATAACATAAGACTGATTGGAGTCAGGAAGAAAGAGGAGAGAGTGCAGATGACATAAAAAAACTGTTCACAGAAGTAATAGTAGAAAACTTCCCAAGCAGGGGAAAAGAACTTGACATACAGATAAGTGAGGCATATAGGACTCCAACTAGCCTTGATCAAAAAAAATCTACACATAGGCATATAATAGTTAGGATTCCAGAAGCCCAACAGAAGAACAAAATTCTACAAGCAGTGAGAGAAAAGAAACAAATCACATACAAAGGAAAGCCCATCAGAATCACAGCAGACTTCTCAATGCAAACCCTCAAGGCAAGAAGAGCTTGGAGTCACGTATTTCAAGCCCTAAAGGAAAACAGCCTCCAACCCGGATTAATGTACCCTGCAAAAACTATCTTTCAAAATGGATGGAGAAATAAGATACTTTGATGATAAAGAGCACCTCAGGAACTTCATGAATACCAAACCAGCACTCCAAAAAATTTTAGACAATGTCCTAGGAACAATGAGGTTCACAACCCCAGGAAGCCCAGCAGATTGAATCCATTGGGTGTGACAAATTAAATGCAAAGAGGGAGAATCCAACAAAAAGAAAAAGTCATGACGAGTCTTTTAAAACTTTGAACTTCATCTCCCTAATGAGTGTATAATTCAATCTTGTTATTGTACTGATTAGTATTTTTCTGATTGTAGGGTTGCACACCTTTCCTTGTGCTGTACTGGCTATTTATCATCATCATCTTATGTCTACTTTTTAATTGCATTGTCTGTTAATGAGCTGTAAGAGTTCTTTATATATTCTGGTCATAGGTTATATGCATTGTAAATATGATCTGTTTAAGGACTACTTTTCATTTTAATGATGTCATTTAAAGTTCTGTATTTTGATAGAATCTCATCAATTTTTTTCTTTTATACATCATGTCTTTTGTATCCTAGGTAGTTCTTGCCTACCCTGAATTCATAAACATTTTCCCTTATAATTTCTTCTTCAAGTTTTATACTTTTAGGCTTTCATATTTAGGTTCATAGATCCCTTCAAGTTATTTTTATGTATGGAAATAAAGGGTTGAGGTTAATTTTTTATGTACGGATACCAGGTGTTCTAGTGCCATTTGCTGAACACACTATCTTTTCCTTGGCTCTTGAATTGAGTTTATATTCTATAAAATGCTAATGTTAAATAATCTTTCAAAACTCAGTGGACCATATATGTGTGGTTCTATTTCTAGATTCTCTGTTTTATTCCAATGATCTATATGTCTTTCCTTACACCAACACTGCCTTGATTACTGTAGCTTTAGAAGAAGTCTTAAAATTAGGTACTAAATGTCTTCCAACACTGTTTTGTTTTTTTTTAACTTTTCTAGGTCCTTTGTACTCCTACATAACTTTTAAATTTCAATATCCAATTCTTCATTTATAGCAAGTATACATAGACCTGAATTTTTATGTATACCTTGTGTTTTCTAATCCTGCTAAATTCAAGTACAAGTTCTAGGGGCTTCTAGAGATTTCTTAGTATTTTCTCTGTAGATGATCATTTCATCTACCTATAAAGATTTTACTTCTACCTTGCCATTCCTATTCTAATTGTGTCATTTTATTGCCAGACTATTTTGGTTGGGCCTAGGTTTCAAAGTTTAACGAACAGATGAAGAGTAAGCATATCTGCCCTTGTTTCCCACCTTAAGGAGAAAGCTTTGTATCTTCTCCATTCATGCAAGGCGTTTTTATTGTAAGTATGGAGTACATGTCTTTAATCTGTTGAGAAGGTTCTGTTCTACTTCTAGTCTCCTGATAGCTTTTACCATGAACAGCTGTAGAATTTAGTCCAGTACTCTTTCTCCAACTAGTGACACGATCATACGGCTTTTTGCTTTCCTCTGTTAAAATGATGACTTTTGGGGGTGGATCTTCCAATGCTGAACCAACACTGCCATCCCTATAACAAAACCACTTTCTACATACTGCCAGACATGACTTCTAATAGTTTGTTTTCTTAAACAAATTTCTATCTATGTTCATACTTTTTTCTTCTATTATCTTTATCCAGTTTTAGGATTAGCACAATGTTGAGTTCCTAAAATGAGGGGAGAAGTGTTCCTTCTTTTTTCTCCTTTAAATGTTTGATATAATTTATCAGTTAAAATGTATACGAGCCTGTTGTTGTCATATAGGTAGATTTTCAAGCTAGGAATATACTTTCTTTAATAGGTGGTATTCAAATTTTATATTTCCTCCAGAGTTAGTTTCATTAATTTGTCTTTCAAGGTACTTCTTAGAAGTTGTCAAATTTATTTCAAAACAGATTTTTGTAATATGCTTTCTATATCCTTTTAAATTCTGTGGTAATGTCTCCTAGGTCTTCATATTTTAATTTTTAAAATGTATAATTGATACTGTGGAATAGGAAGTAAAGGTCTAGGGGAGCAGGGGAGGGGAAGAGGGGAAAAATATGAGAAAGGGAAAAAGTGAAAACGGGATCTTTACAAGTGGGGAGGGCAGGGGAAAGGGGAAAAAAATAAGAACCAAGATACTCATGTAATGGTACAAGATCCCAATGTTGTATGTAAATGTATTTTATACCTAAAATGTACCAATAAACTTAATGGTGGAAAAAAAAGTCTTTTTTGAAATAAGCCTTAATAGCTTGGTCTAGTAAATAATAAACAGCATTCTGCTAATATACTCAACTTATTTAACCAATTGAGTACCTTACATGTGCAATATTCTGTGTGAACTCCCTTAGGTTGGTGCCTGGTCCTACAGTTAAAGTTTAGTGAAGTTTTCATATTCAAGAGGGAGTATTTATAGTCTGGTAGCAGATGGCTGGATCTGCATTCTGTCTCTTCCATTTACTAGCTGCTTGACTCAGATTAACTTCTTAACCTCTTTATGCCTCAGTTTCCTGGTGTAGATTTTTAAAAACAAAAAGAAGAGTTTGACTCAAAAAACATCAACCTTGTAGTATGTTTTGAATATAAACATTATGAAGGACTTAAAACAGTGTCTAGTATAGTGGATGTTAGCTATTTTATTATTTTAATGTGAGACAGGTGTTTTTAAAAAGAAATATACATTAATAAGGTCTTGACCTGGTCTGGGAGATTCAGGATGACTTTCTTAGGAGTGTGATTTGGTCCTGAGAAGTGAAAGGTGAAAACCGGTAGTCCTGACTGCCTGAATAAGGAGGGAAGAATGAAGTAAGAAATCTTAGGCTGAGAACATTTAAGTTTGAAGACCAGGAAGGAGCATGATCAGAGTGACTTGAGGACAAATATTGTCTCTTAAGACCTATGATGAGGTAAAGGCAATGATGGAGGTAAAATCTTGTAGAGCTTTTGGAAGTCCGTGAGGGATGATTTAAAGGAAGAAAGTGACATGCTTTTTTCATTTCATAATGATTTCTCTGCATGCATTCTTCAAAATGTATTGAATGGGCAGAGTAAATGTAGGAACCATAATCAAAAGATTATTGAAAGTAAAAGATGATTAATAGCTTAGAGTAAGATGGGAGATTGATAGAACTAGATAAGTCAAAATGTATTTAGGAAATAAAATAGACATGACTGGTTGTATTACTGAGTATGAAGGATGAGGGGGAATAAATGTCAGGGAGGTCTCACAACATATCAACCAGGAAAATAAATTGTAGTTAAGTCAAGAAAGAGAGGGAATGTTCTAAGAGACATTGTGTCAACTTTCAATTGCTGTGACAAAATAACCTGAGAAAAATGAGCTATATAAGGAGGAACACTTATTTTTGGCTCAGGGTTTCAGTCCATGGTTGCTTGGTCTTACTACTTTGGGCCTGTGATGGCCTAGTACACTTTGGTGGGAATGTATTGCAGGGGTCACCTATTCACCTCATAGGTCTGGGAAGTAAAGAGACAGGGAGGGGCCAGAGTCCCAGGATGAGCTTCAGGGTCTCAGTGTGGTGAACAGACTGCCTTTCACGAGGCCCCACCTCTTGAAGCTTCCACCACCTCCCAAGCTTCCACCACCTCCCATACAACACAGGCCCTCCTCAACGTAAGGGCCTGTGGGACATGTATCAGTAAAGACACACAGCACCAGAGATTCCTGGTAATATTGAAGGGTTCTCAAGGTGCTAGACAGATAACACCAGTGTCACCTGAGAACTTACTAAAATGATAGGTTGTCAAGTCCTGCCTGGACTTAATGAATGAGGAAGCGCCTTATGAGGCAGCCCTGCTCTGTATTTAACAAACCCTCAGGTGATTTTAATGCATGACAAAATTTGAGAAACTACTTTTACAGGCATGGTGGAAAGGGAATGGTTTAGAAAGAGGGACAGAGGAGTGCTACAGTCAAGGACTTGCTTTAGTTTTAGGGCCTGTTTTTGTTTTGGAGTTTTTTTGTGAGGATGGTACTAGGAATAGGACCCAGGGCTTTCTCACTAAACTACGTCCCCAGCCCTTTTTTATTTTTTATTTTGAGACAGGGTATCTCTTAATTTGCCCAAACTGAGCTCAAACTTGTGATCTTCCTATCCCTGCCTCCAAGCCTAATGGGATTACAGGGTTGTGCCCTCATGCCCAGCTGTTTTTCAGCAGCGATCAGCAAACTGTAGCCAATGGACCAAATCTAATCATCTGTTTTTGTACAGCCCATTTAGCTATTTTTTTAAAAATTTGCTGATGCCTGATTTAAGAGTATTAAAATGTACTATATTTGGTGACAGATGAAAACAGAGAATGGTGCGATATCTAGGCAGAGGATAGGCTCTGAGCCTAGAGGACAAAATGTGGCACTTTGATTTGGAAAGATGAGTCCTAGCAGTGTGGTCCTTGCTTTGTGGTGTATAGGGGCCTGTAGTCCCAGAACCCATGGCTTTGCCTGAGGTAGTAACTTAACCTGGTGTCTTTTGCCTAATAATTTTAGGGCTGAGGAGGTGGCTTTTTTTTTTTTTTTTGAGACTTAACGCACAGTCCTTCCACAGCTTAGGCATACATTAAACTTCAAAGCACACTGTCTGGGTTAACAGGCTACACCTACTAATTCTGATTATGTGTATTTCTAAAATATTATGAAAGAGTCCAAAGTTAGTTCAAACAACATTGTCAAGAAAATTTTGTCCTAAAATTTTAACAAAGTCTTTTAAGAAAGTCTAAAAACCTATTTTCCCACATTGACTCTCAAAATGTTTGAGTTTTATATCAGAATATCACTTTGTGACTTAAACTTTTGCCATACATGAAAAATTATCAGAAATATATTGATGGGTCTATACTAATTGTGACCATATTTACATTAATCAAATTCTTTTCCCAAATTCTTTATATACAAATTGCCACTTGTCCTATATGAAATTCATTAAAAAGTTACAAACCAAAGAAATGTCATTAGAAATAATGCACTCAAAATGTAACTGCTTTCCCTCAATGAAGAATATTTTTAAATAATTTAATTGAAATAGACTGATCTGCTATCAATTTCAGCCACAACAGTATTCCTTCTGAATGTTCTCAAGTCAGTCTGGCCTTTTTAAAAAAATTTTTATTGGTACATTTCAGATATACATAATCATAACATTCACATATGGAATTTGTACCTGGGTATATCTTCATTCTTTTTGTCCCTTTCCCTCTCCTCCCTTCAACTCCTCATCCTTTCCTTATTTATAAAAGCTTTCTTTCCATTTTTCCCTTCTATTCTTTTTTTTCTTCTCCCTCCCCCTCCTCCGACCCTTGATCCTCTTCCCATTTGAACATTATCTTCCTATTTCACAATATCTATTATACATTTTAGTCCTTATTTCAACTTTTGGTTTCTCGCACCAGAGAAACCATGCAATAGTTGAACATGTGTGTTCAATTTATTTCACTTAAGAATATGGTCTCAAAGTACATTCATTTACCTAGAAATGTCTCAGGTTTATCTTTCTTTATGTCAAAGTAGTACTTTATTGTATAAAAATAAAACCATATCTTTATTTATTCATGTAGTTGATGGGCATTTGGGGTATTTCCAAGATTTAGCTATTTCAGCTGTGCCACTATAAACGTGGGTGTGCATATATCACTGTGGTATGATTCTTATAAGTCTTTCAGAAAGACTCCCAGAAGAGGAATAACTGGGTCGAATGGAACCTCTAGTTTTATTTTTTTTTTTAGGAATCTCCCCATGGATTTCCACAGTGGTTGCCCCAGTCCACACTCCCACCAACAGTGCAGACAGTTTCTTTTTCCCCACAGCCCTGCCAGCATTTGTTATTAATTGATTTCTTGGTAACAGCCATTATTTCTGGAGATAAAATCTCAGTGTTGTTTTAATTTGTATCTCCTGAATGAGGAGTGATATTAAACATTTTTTCATATATTTACTTGCCTTTTCTACTTTTTCATCTGAAAAGTGTCTATTCATTTCAGATGCCCAATTTTGGAATAGTTTCTTTTGCTGTCCAAAAGCTCTAATAAGATGAGATCCCAGTTGTTAATTCTTCGTGATATTTCCTGTGCAATTGAAGTTTTGTTCGTCAGATCTTTGCCTACGTCTGTGTCTTCAGGAGTTCCACCTATTCTATCTTCCAGCAGATTCAGTGTTTGTTTTAATATTTAGATCGTTGATCCATTTCAATTTTAGTTTAGTGCATAATAAAAGATACAGGTCTAGTTTTAGTTTCTGGCATGTGGAAAGCCAGTTTTTCCTGAACCATTTTGAAGAGGCTATCTTTCTTCCAGTGAAGGTGTTTGGTCTATTTATCAAAGATAAGGTGGCCAAGTGTATTTCGACTCGTTTCTGCATCTTCTAATCTGTTCTATTGATCTTTACGTCTGTTTTTTCCCCAGTACCATGCTGTTTTTATCATGTAGATTTGTAGAACAATTTCAAGTCAGGGATTGTGATGCCTTTGCCTCGCCCTTCTTGCCCAAAATTGCTTTTGCTATTCTAGATCTCTTCTGGTTCCAAATGAATTACAGATTTGTTTTCTCTAATTCTGTGAGATATATTACTAGGATTTTGATCAGGACTGCATTAAATCTGTGTAACAATTTTGAGAGTATGGCCATTGTCACTATATTGGTTCTTCCTACCCAAGAACAACAGATATCTTTCCATTTTTCTCATATCCTCTTCCATCTCATTTTTCAGACTACTACTGTTTTCAGTATAAAGGTCTTTTACTTCTTTTGTTAGATTGATTCCCAAGTTTTTGTTTTCTGGTTTTTTTTATGCTATTATGAAAGGTATGATTTCCCTAATTTCTCAGTGAATTTGTTATTTGTGTACAGGAATGCTGTTCATTTTTGGGTGTTAACTTTCTATTCAGCTAAGCTACCACATTTGATTATTAATTCTAGGAGTCTTTTGGTGGAGTTTTTGAGATCTTCTATGTAGAGTATCATGTCATCTGCAAATAATGATAATTTAACTTCTTCATTTCCTGTCCTTATTCCTTTTCTTTCTTTCTCTTGTCTAGTTGCTCTGGCTTATGTTTCCAGAACTATATTGAATAAGAGTGGACATCCTTTTCTTGTTTCTGATTTTAGAGTGAAAGCTTTCAGTTTTTGACTATTTAGTGTGATGTTGGCTGTTGGATTGTCATACATGAGTTTTATAAGATTGAGATAAAGACTCATCTCTTCCATTTTTCTGTAAGGTTTTTATCATCATTGTATGTTGAACTTTCGCAAGTACATTTTCTACATCTATTGAGATGATCATGTAGTTTTTGTCCTTGTTTCTGTTAATTTACATTTATTGATTTGTATATTTTGAACAATCCTTGAATTTATGGTGTATAATCTTCTTGATGATTAGTTGCATTCTGTTTGCCACTATCATACTGAGGATTTTTGCATCTGTGTTCATTAGAGAAATTGGGCCGTAGCTCTCTTTTCATTGGATCCTTCTCTGGTTTTGTTATCAGTGTAGTGCTTTCAGGAATGAGTTTCATTAAAGAATTTCAGGAGTGGTTCCAGTAAATCGTCTCTAAATTTCATGTAGAATGGAGCAGTAAATCCATGAGGACATGAGCTTTTCTATGTTAGTAGGTTTTTAATTACAACTTCAATTTCATTGACTGATACAAGGTTATTTAGAATTTTTGTATCTTCTTCATTCATCTTTGGTAATTCATATGTATCTAGGAATCTGTCCATTTCTTCTCTGTTTCCAATTTTTCCCCCCATTAATTTTATTGGTACATTTTAGGTATACAGTACAGTTACATTCATCATTGGTATCTTGTACCTTTACATGATGTATCTTGATTCTTATATTTTCCCCATTCTCCTGCCCTCCCTTCACCCCCTCCACTCTTCCCTATTTACAAAGATTGTTTCCATTTTTT
Organism: Heterocephalus glaber; assembly: GCF_053883595.1. Taxonomy (NCBI): domain Eukaryota; kingdom Metazoa; phylum Chordata; class Mammalia; order Rodentia; family Bathyergidae; genus Heterocephalus; species Heterocephalus glaber. The sequence goes on along the minus strand of NW_028258315.1, from coordinate 78,815,858 downwards.
CCTTTTCTCATATTTTTTCTTTTCCCTACTTTCCTTTCCCCTACCCCTCCCACTTCCCCTACTCTTTTAGACCTTTTCTTCCTATTGCACATTATCAATTATACATTTTGATCCTTATTTACACTTTTAGTTTTTCACACCAGCGAAACTATCTGGTATTTACATGTGTGTCCTATTTATTTCACTTAAGAGTATGGCCTCAATGTGCATCCATTTAGCTATGAATGTGTAGTTTCTTGTTCTTTATGGCTGAGTAATACTCCATTTTATTTTTAAAAACCACATCTTCTTTATCCAGTCTCCACTTGATGGGCACTTGGGCTGTGTTCAAGTTTTAGCTATTACAAACTATGCCCCTATAAACATGGGTGCAAATATATTGCTGTGATATGATTCTTTTAATTCTTTTGGGAAGATACCCAGCAGAGGAATAGCTGGGTCAAATGGGACCACTAATACTACTTTTTGAGGTATCTCCATATTGATTTTCACAGTGGTTGTACCAGTCTGCACCCCCACCAACAATGGAGAACAGTTCCTTCCTCCCCACAGCCATTCTTTCTGGGGTGAGGTGGAATGTCAGTGTTGTTTTCATCTGCATCTCTCTAATGACCAGTAATTTTGAACATTTTTTTCATATGTTTATTTGCTGCTTTTACTTCTTTGTCTGAGAAATGTCTGTTCGTTTCAGATGTCCATTTTTGAATTGGGTCTTTATATTGGGGGTGGTCTGATTTTTTTGAGTTCTTTATATATTCTAGATAATAGTCCGTGGTCTGAGGAGCAGCTGATAAAAAAATTTTTATCCACATTGTAGCTCTTTTAGCTCTGTTGGTGGTTTCTCTTGCAGTGCAGAAGCTTTTTAATAAGATGAGATCCCAGTTGTTGATTCTTTGTGCTAGTTCCTGTGCTACTGAGGTTTTTGTTCATAAAGTCTTTTACTATTCCAGTGTCTTCAAGAGTTCTACCTATCTTCCAGCAAGTTTAGTGTTTCTGTTTTAATATTTAGATCTTTAATCCACTTCGATTTTAGTTTCATGCAAGGTGATATAGATATGGGTCTAGTTTTAATCTTTGGCAAGTTGAAGTCCAGTTTTTCCAACACCATTTATTAAAGAGGCTATCTTTCCTCCAGTGAGGATGGTTGGCTCCTTTGTCAAAAATGAGGTAGCTGAGTATGTCTGGAGTTGTTTCTGTATCTTCACATCTATTCCACTGATCCTCAGTTCTTTTTCTTTGCCAGTACTATGCTGTTTTTATCACGGGGCTTTGTAGTATAGTTTCAAGTCGGGGATTGTGATACCCCCTGCCATGTCTCTGTTGTGTTGCTTTTGCTCCTCTAGGTCTCTTCTAAATAAATTTTTGGATTGTTTTCTCTAGTTCTGTGAAATATACTGTTGTGATTTCAATTGAGATTGCATTGAATCTATATAGCAGTTTTGGAAGTATGGCCATTTTCACTATATTGTTCCTTCCTACCCAGAACAGGGGATGTCTTTCCATTTTCTTATATCCCCTTTGATCTCTTTTTTCTGAATGGATAATCCCAGCAAACCTGGGCCTTTAGTTCCACTGAAGTTCATGCAGCTTCTGGTTTCTAGCTGTAAGGCTGGGAACTGAGTTTTTCAGCCCGCAGCACTCTTGAGTGACTCCTGCCAGCTTGAACTTGGCTCCCTATGGCTTGAACTTGGCTCTCTGACCTCCTGCTGGCTTGAATTCAGTTGGGCCTCACCCTGACACTTGGAACTGCTAGATCTGAGTTCTGACTCCTGTTGGTCTCTTTCCAAAATGGCTATTGGCCAGTCACTCTCCTGGGGGATGTCTAAACCTAAATAACCAGCCATTGTCTGCAGTGTCTACCACTCTGTTCCACTGTTTGTTTCTCCACGGACGCCTCTGGGGTTGCCCTTTGTCACTGTGTCTGTACAGGTTCAAGCTGCCCCTCCTACACTGTGAGCAGGGGCTTAAGGATAAAGTGCTGCTTGCCACCTCCTTCCTCCACATTGGGGTCCCTCTCTTTGCTCTCCCTGTGAGCTCTAATTCTTGCTCCTGATCCTTGCTGGGTCCTGGGGACCCACTTTTATCCTTCTCTTCTTCACATTGCTATATTCCAACGTCTGGATTCCAAATATCAGGCAATTTCTCTGCTGCTCACCAATCTTCCTGGAAGTCCTATAATAATTTTTGGAGAAATAGTTTTTATAAAAAGGATTTAGTCGAATTTGATCCCTGGTACCCCCCACCCCAGAAAAGAGGATTGAGTATTCTGTATGATGGTGTTATCTTTGTATTTAATGTACTTACTAATTAATGTACTGTGTGTAAAAAGATTTTGCGTTTTCACTTAAATGTTCAAATGGTCTTCTGAGAGTCTCAAGAATATTAACCTTGCATGTACTTTTGTGGTTTCTCAGATATGATTTGGTCGTTGTCCAAAAAAAAAACAAAGAACTGTAGAAATTTTTGCTTTTGTTGATAGGTGAGTACAGACCTGGCTTTCTCAAGAACAGCTGGAAAAACTGAGCAAAACAAATCTGTTTAAAGGCATAGAACTGATAAGGTAGTAAGGATTGTAGTATCTGGGACGCCAGAGAACAGAAGTACAGAGAGTGATGTCCAACATTTGTCCCTGCTCTTTACCATTGGCTATTTCTAGCCCATTCTCAGCAGTTTGATCTGAGCTCCTGGTGTACCGTTCTGGGAAGGTTAAAAATTGAAATCCAGAGATTACTAAGGAATGGCCTAGGTAAACACCTGCGCTTTTGACACTTCCAAAACATAGGCTAGCAAACAGAAGGACTATAGTCCGGCCCTCAGTCAGCTCTTTGATTGAAAATGATCTGCCAGAGACTTGGCTTTGATTTCACTATTTTTATACCAGACTATTGAGCCCAGTAATTAAGACCTGTGTGTGTGGACCCTAGGAAAACTCAACCCAGTGGGAAGAAACACTCCTGAAATAACAAAAAAGGGGAAGAACCATATTATGTGAGTAAACCTGCTTTTTCTTGTGCCATGGAGGTTAAGGGTGGGAAACCTGAAAGATGGCTGAGACCTGGTCATAAGGAAGAGGTGCTACTGCTTGTTCAAATGTGTTGAGAACCACCGTTTTATTTCTCACAGCCTTTCTCTTATGATGTGTTGAGAACTACCTTGATTCTGCAAAAATTTCCTCTTAAGCCAGACAGGAAAATGGGAGCCAGATAGCGCCCATGACTGAATTCTAGTGAAGTCATTTCATAACAATAACCATCTATCTTTGAGACAATGTCCCAGTGCCTAAAACTCCCATGCCTAGGGAGAAGGGTAAGAAGAGGAAGATAGGCATCTTTGCTGAAGTGATAGCATCCTTCTCTGGCAGCCAAGTTAAGAAGAAGTAGGCCCTTTACTACCTCACAGCAGGCCACTTCTAATTGCTCCCATCCCTTGTACATTATCATACTGTGGAGCATGAAAAAGACAAAATATCTCTTCTGAACTGTAACTATTTCTTGATAAAATACAGAAAAATATACTGCTTGCATACAGAAGCCTAATTAAAAATGCTGCAGATAAACCCTACATTATAGTTCTTCAGGGATTCTGAGCTTATAGTTTGCACAATTTTTATAAAATTGCAAAATATTAAACTTGGTAAACCATGTTCCTGTTGGAAAGAAACATGAACATTATCATAGATTTGAATTTTTGGCTGATATTTTGTCTGATTAACCACATTCAGTTATAACACAGAACAGACAAAAGGAATAAGGCAAACTATTTAATTTACAGATGGGGGGAAACTAGTAATTGAGTTCATGTGTTCTGAGTAGGAGCATGTGGCTAGCAGTTAGCCCTTAAAGATTTACATAAGTGGATGGGGGGTGGGGGGATAAATGAGTATCTCCATGTTTATGTGATCTCATACCTTTCAGCACCATAATTAGGTATAAGAATTTAGTAATAGTTCGCTTACACAGAAAATATAAGCCTCTAGCAAATTTTAGTGGCTTTAAAACCTCAAATTCAACTTTTACTGGTTCAGACTTCCTACTCTCCTTTTCATTTTCTCCTTCTATTCTTTCTTCTTTTGTTAATATTTGCTGATTATTTAAGACTAGTTCTGAGTGCTAGGGATGTGAACAGGTCTGTTTCCAATAAATTTATATTCATTTGTGGTTAGACTTTAAACAGTTGAATAGGAAAATGCATACCAGTTTTGAGTTGTGCTCCTTAGGAAATTAAATGGAGTTTTGCTATAGATTGACTGATATGTTACAGTCATGATGATTGGTTAGAATAAAACCCCTTTCAGAAGATGATATTTAAACTTTGGGCTGTCTTAGGAGAGTATGTTACTATCTCTGGTAAGAAAATTCTAGGCACAGGAACCAACTTTCCTCATCAGTTCACAGAAAGACTAGGTAACAAGAGCATGGTGAAAAAATAGTAGATGAGCCTAGGGCAGTGGTGGCAAACCTATGGCACACATGCTGTAGCAGGTTGTTGGTTATCATTGAAAGCTCTAAAAGGTTTGCCATCACTGGCCTAGGAAGATGGTCAGGAATTAGATCATGAAATTCTCTGAAAGCTGGGTAAGAAATCTGGATGAGGCTAGTCAAAGCAAGAATAGTAATGGTAGTAGCAACTATATATTAGCTGACTTTAACATGTGCCATATATTCTGCTAAGCATATTGCTTTTCCTTTTCTAATTGTCAAAACTCTGTTAGGTAAATGCATCATTTCTGTTTTCAGACCAAAAAAAAATGAGGCTCAGATAATTCATGTCCTCAAGTTCACATTATCTGTGAAGGGGGAAAAAAGTGAGATTTCATTTGAACTCTGTTCTGATAGATTCCAAAACCTATGCTCTTAATTACAGTGCTGTCTGTATTGTTCTTGGCTTTTACCTCCTGCCCCCTTTCTCTTCCTATCTCCTGCAACTTCCAAATAATGTCTCTTTCAACTATGCCAATTCTAGGACATAGCTAGAAAAGTCCATTATATTCCATCAGAACTGGCTGAACTGGCTTCCAATCTTATATTCATTTTTATTTCTCCCATTTGTCACTGTAGGTTCCTTGCTTGATAATGTAATTAGGCTATATATTATTTTTAAAAGAATACATGCTTAAAACAAGACTAGGACATTACAAAGTAATTTCCAAGTAATGTCAGATTCAGGATAGTGATCCTACTTGATAATCATCAATGTTTCAGGATAAATTTGCCAGAGGAAACAAACCAGCAATTTGCTATAATTTTTTTTGTCAGAATAGTTTTCACATTTTTTAGTTTCACTAAAAATTAGTGGACACTACCCCAAAATGAGTGTAAATGAGTGTGAGAAGTGATAAACTTTAGAAAATGTTTTAAGGTCTTTAACCCGGGACCTGATGTAAGTATTTTAGCTACATGTCCTGAAGAGGTTCAGCCATCTTTAGTTTGGAAACTATTTGCAAACAACGTAAATGACTACATTTCATTAGATACTTAGGGAAAACTTTATCTGACATTTGTCTTCTAGGTATTTAACTATCATCTCATTAGGATTATAATACAATAAATATTCTAATATGCTTTCACATCAGACTAAAATTAGTAATTTATAGTTACTCATTTCGACTTATGTAACTTCAGAATGTTTGCCATCTGGTCCTTCACTGGAAGCCTAGTGGTTGTAACACTCATTTGAAGGCTCAAGTTGAGCCTACAGGTCTGGTGCCTATTTGGACACCAAACTAGAGATGTGGTTAAGTCTGAGCCAGAGTACAACTACAGCACAGCCACTCTTGACACGCCTCAAGTTTAATGAGGTAAGCCAATGCATGAGAAGGAGAATACATGGCAACCTTAAATACAGATTGTCCGTTCTTTTGGAAAATGAGTAACAGGTTGATTTTTTCCAGTAGATGTTGGGTCATGCTATGTAAATGATTTGTACTTATTCGGAATCTAGTTAACAAAAAAAAAATTTCATAAAATGAGTCAAAGATAAAAAGCCTAATGAAACTAAAATTAATTTGACTCCTTGAACAAATGTAATTATTTTTGTAGTTACGCTTAACTTATACTTGCAGTACTTGATGTGAGTATTCAGAGAAATACCCAGAGGCATAATTTCATGGGTGTTGTAGTGACTGTATGAAGCAGATGAAAGTTTCACAGCTTTCAAACATTTTCAATTTCACTTTTCTAGGGTTTAGTAAAATGAGTCTTTTGCAATTAATTTCTGGCACCTAACTTCTAAATCTGACCTTGTTTTGTTCAGTTGTTTATAAATTGTCTATGTCAAATGATCCAGTACTCTATTGAAAAGTTCTGTTGTCGCCGAATATACATATTTGGTTTTTTATGAAATAACATTGCAGGCACATAACAAAACTTCCATCATCGTTTTAAATCCTCTGAGTGATTATGAATGCCATAGTAAGCAACCATCATATAGTAGGTAGAATAGTACAGTAATGACATTAAAAATAAGAGAACAGACTCACAGGCATCAGCACCAGCACCATCACCAAGTGGCCCCACTGCTGCCGGAGTAGAACCTGGCTTCACTTGATGTCCGTTTTCTAATATTTGAACCATCGTGCCGTGGTCTGACTGGCCTCGCCAGGAACAGTGAGCAGGATAAACTCCAGGACCAGAACAGCTGTGCCAGTATCCGAGATCCTCTTCTGAGGTGTAGCAGTGCAAGGAGGGACTTGGAGCTTGCTATTGATGGAGTTCTTTGGGCCGAACAACAAATTAAAGATAACTTTCAAGAGGTGAAAGCTCAGATCCACAGCTGCATAAGCCACCACTCGGAGTGCCTTTAGAGCCTCGAGGTGTATCTGTACGAGCAGGTGGACTTCATCCATCAGCTTAAAGAGGAGACCCTGCAACAGCAGGCCCAGTGGCTCTACTGGCTCTTGGGCCAGTTCAGTTGTCTTATTTATCAACTGGAGTATACCCAAAGCAAATATCTAGCCAATCAAGTCTCTGTGTGCCTGGAGAGACTGGGCAATTTGACCCCTAAGCCTGAAGATTCAACTGTCCTGATCTTTGAAGCTGACACAACTGCTCTGCGCCAGACCATCACTACATTTAGGTCCCCTAAGACCATTCAAATCCCTGAGTACCTGATGGCTCATGCTAGTTCAGCAAGCCCTGGGTCCTTCCTAGAGAAAAGAGGTTGCATTCCAATGCCACAGCAGAATGGCTCTCAACAATGTGAGCAGCAGAATTTGGCACCAAGCAGCATGGCTGTACCTCTCAGCGAGTGGCTTCTTGGAAAAGAAGCTAGCAGCAGTTGCCAGGCTTCTTTCATTCCCAGCACCAACCCCCAGGACTGGCTGAGCCACAAACAGAGCTTGGAGATCAAACATCTGCCAGAGCCTGCAGTGTCCCCATTGATGTCTGGGGCAACCTACAGGACGTAGAAAACTGGCTGCTCAAGTCAGCAACAAGAAGTTCCTGGAAAACCAGGTTTCCCAAAGTGTAAGAGCCATTCTACCAGCAGTTCCTTCTCCATTAAAGTTGAGAAGGTTGATGATCTAGAGAATCTTGATCAGGATGACTTGGGCCTGTCTGATTAGCTGGCAACTCCCCAGGAGCCCTTCAAGCTGGAGAAGCCTGAGAATGGCAACCATGAAGCCATTGAGAAGTTTGAGCTCCTGTTTCCAGTGTTCAGGAGCCCTACAACATGAGTGATTGGCTTGCCCAGCCTGACTCCTGTACCAACTGTCAAGGCAACCAGCCCGGAGATGTGAAAATTGAAAACCTGGGCAATCTGAAGTGCCTGAATGACCACTTGGAGGCCAAGAAACCACTGTCCACCCCCAGCATGATGACTGAAGATGGCTTGTCCAAAACCATCAGGAACCATACAAAGTAGAAGTGTGCAAAGCCAACTACCCGTGCAAAAGCTTTGCAGAGTGTGTGTGTGATGAGAATTGTGAGAAGGAAGCTTTGTGTTAATGGCTTCTGAAGAAGAGGGGAAAGGATAAAAATGGGATGCCTGTGGAAGTCAAATCTGAGCCTGAAAATCATAAAGAGTCCCTCGATTTGTGGCTCTGTCCTTCTAGAAAAGAGATAACAGAACAAGCTAAGGCACCAAAGGCATTTGGTCCTTCTAGAATTACTGATTCCTTCCAGGTCCTAAAAAAAACTTGTCAGAGTGGCTTATCAGGTCCTCATGCAAAGAAGGGAGCACCAAGAAAGTGCCAAATACCAAGGACAAGGTTGGCAAACAAGCTTAAAAGCCCCATGACCACTTCCTGGTGCTCCTTTAACACTGCTGACTGGATCTTGACTCGAAAGAAGGTGGGGAGCCTCAGCCAGTCCTCTGAAGACAAGTGGCTCCTTCGAAAGAAGGCCCTGGAAGTATTTCTTAATTCACCCCTACAAGAGGAACATAACTTTCCCCCAGACCGATATGGCCTCCCAACTGTTTGTGATCTCTTTGCCTGTATGCAGCTTCAAGTTGATAAAAACAAGTGGTTGTATCAAACTCCTCTACAGATGTGAAGGAGTGGACTGCAACTCCAGAGCTTCTCTGCAGATCATCTCATCTGTGAGCTGTGGCTGCTTCTCCATTGTGTTCCTGGGTCTGACCAGCCAGCTTAGTTCCTTGTCTGCCTGAGTTTGGACTTGCCAAGATACTTCATCAAATTATGGGCCACTTTGTTACAGAAGGAGGCTATTTGTCGATGCTGAGGTGATTCTGTTCTCCTTAGGGAAGTATGAATTTGCCACCACACTAGAAAGGCAGCATCGTAAGGGATAGTTCTCTCCCCAGCTTCCATGGCTCGAGATTGAGTTATTAATGGAAGTACATAAACACTGTAGTCCCCAGAGTGAAATGTTCCTGTAACCCACATGTGTTCAGCATTCTAAAGGTAGCAGACTCCTGAGCCTTTCGATGGCCCTTAATGTGCTTCTCTTGCCGTGGGTTTTGAGTTAGTGGTCAGAAATGATTATTCTGCACAATTAATATACAGCCTGTTGCACACAAAAATTTTTTTAAAAAAATAAGAGAACAGGTGCCACTGCCTGCCTTGCAAACGCAAGGTCCTGAGTTCAATCCCTGGTACCAAAAAAAAAACAACAAAGAATACTTTCTACCTTCATCCAAGAGAAAGAATCAAGGTTATCAATAATGAAAAAATGGACCATTGGTACATTTATCGTCACTGCTTCTCTATGCATCTTTCTTCCTGCTTTCTCTCCAGTGCCATCTCATTTTTTCTACAGTCTTACACAGGAACTAGATGAGTAGTACTGAAGAGCAATCTTTAAACAGAATGTGCTCCTGTTCTCTTGACTCTTCTCCTTAACATTATACTTTCTAAGAAAGTATATACACACACAAGCAGAGTAATAATTTTGTTCATAAGTTCAGTAGCAGTGAGATCCTGCATGTTGGAATATCATATGAGAAATAATTATATAAGTATTTATTGAACATTGGTCTTTTATATGACCACAGTAAGATTTGGTAACAATATTTTAAATTGTTCCTCCTCACCCTCCCTTTCAGTTAATTCTACATAATTTTTTATTAAAAATAAATCAGTCACTTAGACGTATAACCCACAGACTCTACCATTGTCCTTTTATCAGATAACCCAGTTGTTTCTCTGTAAATAGAAATTAAGAGCTAGGAGTTCATTTTTTTGTTTTATTATTTTATGAGTGTATCATTTGGATGACTATTAGAAATATAGCATTCTAAATTATATAAGTAACATATTAGAATTTTCTGCCATTTCGTAAAAACTGTTTTATGATTTTATTTAGAGTACCCAAGTATTTTTTTGCATAGATTTTTGCATCTTTGCAATTTAAAAAGCATGATTTTTATGCTTTCTGTTTAAGATTATTGCCGAGTCTAGCATTCAAATATTTGCCAGGCTATACTTCTATGCTCTTTACTCCTGTAGCAGTAGACAGAAAGAATTTGCCTATAAATTTTCATCACTTTTCTATCAATTTTATGCAGTTGCAGGCATATTGAATACAAAATATCTGAGATACAGTAGTTACCACGATCCATTCCCCAATACTTTTTTCAGTTCAGCCACTTTGTTAATATTATTAAGTCTAGCTTATCTCTTTTGTCTTGGAGATGAAGATATTTTTCTGTTACTGAAACAAAAGTAGGACAAAGCTAGGACTTAGTTGGCACTACTATAAGCAGTGCATTTTTGAAAAATAATTACAGCAATGGTTTCCTATATAATATCTTCAGATTTGCTTTCATTTTAATACGTTATACATTAGAAGTCGTACAAGACAGTATAATGTGGTAGACTAATCCAAGTTTGAATTCCAAATCTGTCTCTTCGTTTTCTAAACTTGGGTAAGCCATCTAACCCTCTAAAACCTTTTCTAATTTTGTAAAAATGTAAGTGATAATGCCTGCCTCATTGAGTCAAAAGAATAAAGTGAGGTTATGTAAAACAACTTTCACAAGGACTAGTACTTTCCTTTAGTCTTGAGTCCCACGGCTTCCTAGTGACAAAGTATCTGTCAGAGTAAAGTCTTCTGACACACAAGTTCTTTTTTAAGCACAAAAAATTTTGTCTACCATTATTGGCTAGTAAGGGACCTGGAGCTCAGTTCAGTGGTGCTCGCCTGGAATCCTAGCACTCAGGTGGTTACCGGAGGAGGATCATGAGTTCAAGGCAAGCTGGACTACATAGTGAGACCCTGTCTTGGGGGCAGGGTAGCTGTGTATGGCTACTGGTTATGCAGAGGTATGACTCTTTTTCAGGTAAATTATCCCTATTCCTGGCTAAGGTTCTGGGTTTGAATCCAAGTTGTATAAAAAGATTTTTTTTCTTCATAAAATTCTATTAGGGATTTTCCTCAAGACTTCTAGAAGCTAGCAGGGTAATACATGCCTATAATCCCAGCTGCCCAGGAGATGGAAGCCAGAGGTATCACAAGTTGGAGTCCAATCTGGGCAACTTTTAATAATTTTGTGACCTTGTCTCAAAGTTAAAAATTTTTTTAAAGCCTGGAGTTATACCTCACTGGGAGGTCCTGGGTTTATAAACAAAGAATCTGAAATCAACAAGAGGTAAAAATAAAGTGAGGGAAATAGGGATGTGCAGGTTTTCTGCTGGGTGAGTGATGATAATGAATCCATTTGCTGAAAGGGAAAGCAAAAGAGGAAGAATAGATGAGACTTTGGCAAGTTCATTTTTCATAATCACTAACATTTCATTTAGTTTTAACCTTTATTTTAGGACTTTTATAGTCCCTAATATTACTCTTGCAGGGCATTTATAAGTATGTATAACTTTCCTTTTGGAGACACTCTTTATCCCCAGTGCAAGTCTAAAACAATGCTGCCTCTGATTCCATGAGTTACCTTTTCTATTGAATTTCCACAGTTAAGGCCAAGGTAAAATCTTAACCTCTTTTCGTTATACTTTTCTCCATGGAGATCTTCTCAACAATCATCTAAATATGCATGTTAGTTTTTTAAAAAGTAAGTAAATTAGAGAGCCTGGCATGGTGGCAAATGCCTCTGAGCTACTTGGAAGGCTGAGACAGGAGGATTTTAAGTTCCAGGCCAGCCTGAGCAACTTAGAAAACCCTGTCTCAAATGAAGGGAGAGGGAAAGGGGCCAGCACTTCCTGGGTTCAATCCACAATACCTCAAAATCAAACAAATTGAATGCATTTGAATTGGGATGTAGCTCAGTGGTGGAATATGAGCCTATCATGCACAAGGACCTGTGTTTAATCACCAGATTCACCAAACAAAAAGTGGATACATAAAAATAAATGATTAAATAAAGACAGAAACTTGAGTATCAAACTGTATAACTCAGAGTACTCTGCCATGGTATTACATTGACTACCTAGAAGGCAGAACCCAAAAGTAAGTCAGTGTTGGATAGTCTTTATAAGGATATCTAAGTTATAAAGATTTGATAATGGGTATTTCTATTCCATTCTTTCTTTTGCTGGCTGCTCCATTTGATATCCTTTTTGTTTCTTCCTTCTTTGTAGAGGTATGTAGCTCACTGGAAAGTGCAGGTTCAAGCTAAGGTAGCTTCAGATCCTGACTGACACATTGTACTTGTGTGGCTTCAGACTGAAATATTTAACTTTTTGCTTGAACTTCCATTTCTCTATCTGTAAAATGATGAGAATAACCTTATGAGGTTATTGAGAAGATGAGAAAACATTTAATTAACTCATTTAGTAGGGAAGAAACTTTAATATTGTCATCATGCACCTAGTTGAAACTATAGAGACAAACAAGATACAATAAAGCTCAAATAAACAAATTTAGTGATTGATAAGTTGCTAGGGTAAAAGTTTTTGGTTAAAGAGGAGATTAAAACTAATAGTTAAAATGAATTTTATAAAAGGTTATCCATGGGACTATCTTTACTTAACCCTGTCTTCTGTGACCATGATAATTGAGTTGACTGTAAGGAAGATAGAAAGAGGAAACAATTCTCCTGCCAATTTAAAGAAAATTTGTATGCCCAGAGGCATGCATATCCACTCTTACTGGAGAAAATGCTTTAAAATTCAGCCAGCAGTACTCCAGACTTCCCTGATGATGAATTGCTTGCTAAACTGTGCCACAGAGTATTCAATTTAATTCACTTATCTTTCTTGGCATAGTTTCTTTATAAAGCCTATGCCCTAAAGGATGGAAGAGAGGGTTAGCAGGAAAGCCCATGCCAGTGTTTGAAGTAACCATATCTAGTGTTATTTTTAATGTGTGGACTATTTTCTACTTCATATGCTCCAACTGTCTTGGAAATGTTTTTTTCTTCAGCCTCACATGTTAAAGGTGTCCACTGTTCTCCAAAGGATTCCATCAAGATGTAAAGATCTGAGTTTTCCTTCTTCTTTACTTCCTTTTTTCGAAAACCTTGACTCTAACCCTGAAAAGTCCCGGAAAGTCCTGAAAAAGAGGACTCGACCACTGTCCTCTGTGCAGAAAGACTTACAGCTTCATACCTTACTTCCTATCCTTCCTCCAGCATCCCTTATCCAAAATTAACTCGTATTTTTCTGTTTTTGTTTAGCAAAGAATTTAGGTTCAAGTGAGATCTGACACAACCCAGTTTAACAGAAATAGTCTGAGTCTAGCAGCTACACATTTCTTTACCTCTGGCTCTGTGACCTTAACCAGGATTTTCATATCCAGTCTTATTTCATTGGACTTCTGAACTTCATTATATATCTGTAGTAAAACCTAAAACTATAGTATTCTCTGTACTTGCCATCACCTCTTTTGAGAAATAATTATTAATAGTATAGGAAATATTAAAAAAAATTCTATTTCCCAAAGTTTTCTGATTCTGTAATAATTTTTTTTTTTTTTTGATACCAGGGGTTGAACTCAGGACCTTGTGCTTGCAAGGCAAGTGGCCGAACCAGTGAACTAAATCCCCGGCCCTCTATAATAATTCTTGATTCAAAGTTTATGGAACCCCTGGCACATATTGGAACATTATGAAATTAAATACAGTTAATTGCTTCTGTGTATTTGGTTTTTTTGTTGAGGGGATGGAATGATACCATTTATTAAAGCTTTGAAATTATCCCTGGCCCAGAGATTCTAAGGCTGAGCACATAGTTTTTACCAAAAGCACAATTTTGAGAAAGAATCTATAAAGATAATACAAGCATTTTGTGTTAGTGTCTTTATAGCATAAAATTAATTCTTCTTATAGTTGTGTACTATATTTAGTAAGGCAGGGCTATGAGAAATAGACTACAAAAAATAGACTACAAATAAATGCTTTATACACATTTTTGGAAAAGAATAAGTTCACTTATCTAATTAATGCTAGATATATTTGTGGCCTCAAAATTAGTTTATTGGGCTTTTTCTGCATGTATAAAGAAATAGTCATAAATAGTATTTGTTACTTTATTTGTTAAAAAAATGAATATAATTTACCTGGAAAACAATTAAACCTGGACCACATTAAGCATCTAAATCTTTAAAATACATGCTGCTACTTTGAATTCTACCGCAGTTTTTCCCAGGGGAGAGTTAGATACAAGTTTAAAGCTGGTAAATGTCCCAACCATTGGTAAAGCTTTAGATTTGTACAAGGGTCTAACTAGATTTGATGGCTGGCTCTTGGAGGTTATAAATGTTTATGCTAAAATATACAGGACCTAAATTAGAAGTCAGCTTTTGCAAATTTAACATCAGAGTTGCACATTGGAAACAGTTTTAGAGACTGAAAGCTATTTTCTAGAGTGTGCCTGCCGAGTAGCAGTTAACAAGACCTACCAGTTTTACAGTACTGTAGCTTCATTTTATTTTCTCTCAGAAGTACATTTGTTACTTATAATATGCTTGTCACTTGTTTTTGGGTTTTTGGGGGGTTTTTTGGTACTAGGGATTGAACTCGGGTCCTTGCACCTGCGAGGCAGGTGACAGGAACCACTGAGCTAAATCCCCAGTCCGCTTGTCACTTGTTTTGTTGCTTAATCACATGCAGTACCAAACATAGTGCTGAGATTTACATGGCCTTTAATGACTTTTCCTCAGAATTATAAATCATACTATCAAGAATCAGCAGTGATTTTTATATGACTCAGAATGGGCCCTTGTATTTGGAGTAGAGCTTAATTTTTACTTTTTAAAAAATGATTATAACTGAGTGCCCACAGTGTAATTTTGGAGTTACGCTGTTGTTTTTAGTTTTAGTATATAATTTTTTTTCATTAAGTTTATTGGTACGTTTCAGATATACAATACAGTAACATTCATCGTTAGGATCTTGTACCTTTACAAGATGTATCTTGGTTCTTATTTTTCCCCCATTCACCATTCACCCCCTCCACCCTTCCCTATTTACAAAGACTTTATTTCCTTTTTTTCCTTTTTCCGTATTTTTTCTTTTTCCTTCTTTTCTTTTCCCTACCCCTCCCACTTCCCCTACTCCTTTAGCCCTTTTCTTCCTCTTTCACAATATCAATTACACATTTTGATCCTTATTTACACTTTTAGTTTTTCACACCAGACAAACTATTCGGTATTAACACATGTGTCCTATTTATTTCACTTACAAGTATGGCCTCAATGTGCATCCACTTAGCTATAAATGTCTCTAGTTTCTCATTCTTTTGGCTAAGTAGTACTCCGTTTTATAGCAAAACCATATCTTCTTTATCCAGTCTCCAGTTGATGGGCACTTGGGCTGGTTCCAAGTTTTGGCTGTTACAAACTGTGCCACTGTAAACATGGGTGAGCATATATCACTATGGTATGATTCTTTTCATTCTTTTGGAAAGATACCCAGCAGAGGAATAGCTAGGTCAAACAAGACTTCTAATCCTAGTTGTTTGAGGTATCTCCATATTGCTTTCCACAGTAGTTGCACCAGTTTACACTCCCACCAACTATGAAGAAGGGTTCCTTTCTCCTCACAACCCTGTCAGTATTTGTTATTGATTGATTTCTTGATAGCAGCCATTCTTACTGGAATGAGGTGGAAGCTCAGCGTTGTTTTCATCTGCATCTCTCAGATGACCAGTGATATTGAATTTTTTTCATGTGTTTATTTGCTGCTTTTACTTCTTTATCTGAGAAATGTCTGTTCATTTCAGATGCCCATTTTTGAATTGGGTCTTTATATTGGGGGGGATCTGATTTTTTTGAGTTCTTTATATATTCTAGATTGTAGACCTCTGTCTGAGGAACAGCTTGTAAAAAAAATTTCCCACATTGTAGGTTGTCTTTTAGCTCTGGTGGTGGTTTCTCTTGCAGTGCAGAAGCTTTTTAATGAGATGAGATCTCAGTTGTTGATTCTTTGTGCTAGGTCCTGTGCTACTGAGGTTTTTGTTCATAAAGTTTTTTCCTATGCCAATTTCTTCAAAAGTTCTACCTAATTTATCTTCCAGCAAGTTTAGTGTTTCTGTTTTAATATTTAGATCTTTAATCCACTTCAATTTTAGTTAAGTGCATGGTGAAAGATAGGGGTCTAGTTTTAATCTTTGGCAAGTTGAAATCCAATTTTTCCAACACCATTTATTAAAGAGGCTGTCTTTCCTCCAATGAGAGTAGTTGGCTCCTTTGTCAAAGATGAGGTAGCTGAGTATGTCTGGAGTTGTTTCTGTATCTTCTAGTCTATTACACTGAACCTCGGATTTTTTTCTTTGCCAGTACCATACTGTTTTTATCAGTGGCTTTGTAGTATAGTTTCAAGTTGGGGACTGTGATACCCCCTGTCATGTCTCTGTTGCCTAGAATTGCTTTTGATACTCTAGGCCTCTTCTGGTTCCAAATAAATTTTTGGATTGTTTTCTTTAGTTCTGTGAAATATACTGTTGAGATTTCAATCAGGATTGCATTGAATCTGTATAGCAGTTTTGGAAGTATGACCATTTTCACTATATTGTTCCTTCCTACCCAGAACAGGGGTTGTCTTTCCATTTTCTTGTATCCTCTTTGATCTCTTTTTTCAGAGTGCTTTAGTTTTCAATGTAGAGGTCTTTTGCTTCCTTTGTTAGATTGATTCCTAGATTTTTTATTATTTTGGATGGTATTGTGAAAGGAGTTGTTTCCCTAATTTCTCTCTCAGTGAGTCTGTTATTTGTGTACAAGGAGGCTATTGATTTTTGAGTGTTGACTTTGTATCCATCTACTCTACTGAATCTGTCAATTAAGAAGAAGTTAAACTGTCATTATTTGCTGACAATAAGATACTCTACATAGAAGACCCAAAAAACTCCGCCAAAAGACTTCTAGACTTAATTGACATTCCTATCTCTATTTTTTTTCTTTGTCTTCTCTAATTGCCATGTCTAATGTTTCCAGAACTATATTGAACAGGAGTGGTGATAGTGGGCATCCTTGTCTTGTTCCTGATTTTAGCATGAAAGTTTTCAGGTTTTGACCATTTAGTATGATGTTGGCTGTTGGTTTTTCATAGATAGCCTTTATCAAGTTGAGATAAAGACCCTCTATTCCAATTTTCTGCAGGGTTTTTATTGTAAATGGGTATTGAAATTTATCAAATGCTTTTTCTGCATCTATTGAGATGATCATATAGTTTTTGTCCTTGACTCTGTTAATATAGTGTATTACATTTATTGATTTGCGTATGTTGAACCATCCTTGTATCCCTGGGATAAATCTGACTTGGTCAGGATATGATCTTCTTGATGACCCTCTGTATTCTGTTTGCCAGTATCTTATTGAAAATTTTTGCATCTATGTTCACTAGGGAGATTGGCCTGTAGTTCTCTTTTTTGGTTGGATCTTTCCCTGTTTTTGGAATCAAAATAACACTTGCTTCCAGGAATGAATTTGAAAATACTGCTTCCCTTTCCATTTCATTGAAGAGTTTAAAGAGTAGTGGCAATAGTTCTTCTCTAAATGTCTTGTAGAATTCAGCAGTGAAGCCTTCAGGACCTGGGTTTTTCTTTGTTGATAAATTTTTAGTTACATTTTCTATTTCACTCATTCTAATTGGGGTGTTTAGAATTTTTAGATCTTCTTCATTCCACTTTGATAATTCATACATATCTAGAAATCTGTCCGTTTCTTCTGTGCTTTCATTTTATTAGAATACAGGTTCTCAAAGTAGATATTGATAATCCTCTGGATTTCCACTGGATCTGTTGTGACTTCACCTTTTTCATTCCTAATTGCATCGATTTGAGCCTTTTCTTTCCTTTTTTTGACAAGGTTGGCTAAGGGTTTATCGATTTTATTTATTCTTTCGAAAAACCGACTCTTCGATTCTTTGATTTTTTTGTATTGTTCTCTTTGTCTCCATTGCATTTATTTCTGCTCTGATCTTTATAATTTCCTCCCTTGAACAAGCTTTGGGTTTGTCTTGCTCTTCTTTTTCTAGGAGCTCAAGATTCAGCATTAGGTTGTTTATTTGAGATCACTGTTTTCCTAGTGTGGGCATTTACTGCTATTTGAATTTCCCTCGTAGAACTGCTTTCATTGTGTCCCATAGATTCCTGTATGTTGTACTGGCATTATCATTTAATTGCAAAAACTGTCCAGTTTCTTCTTTAATTTCCTCTGTGACCCATTGGTTGTTGAGGAAAGTGTTATTCAATTTCCATGTGTTTGTGAAGTTTTTGCAGTTTCTTATGCTGTTGATCTGCAGTTTAATTGCACTATGGTCTGATAATATATAGGGGATAACTTCAGTTCCTTTGTATTTACTTAAACATGTTCTATGAACTAGTACGTGGTCTGTTTTAGAGAATGACCCATGTGCAGCGGAAAAGAATGTATATTCTGATTTTGTGGGGGAACACTCTATACATGTCTATTAAGTCCATTTGTTCAAAAACTTGGTTCATTTCTAGTATTTCATTGTTGATTTTTTTGTCTAGATGATCTGTCTTTTGGTGGCAGTGGGGTATTGAGGTCCCCCACTACAATTGTATTAGTGCGTATTTGGTTGTTCATGTCCATTAATATTTGTTTTGTATAGTTGGGGTCATTCATATTTGGTGCATATATATTTATGATTGTCATCTCTTCCTCTTCGATTGTTCCCTTTACAAGGATGTAGTGTCCTTCTTTGTCTCTCTTAATTAGTTTTGGTTTGAATTTACTTTGTCTGTAAATAAGATAGCTACCCCTCCTTTTTTCCATGCAACAGGAACATCCTTTTACTTTCAGTCTGTGAGTTTCCATCCTTTTACTTTCAGTCTATGAGTTTCTTTTTGAACTAGGTGTATTTCTTCTATACAGCATACTGTTACATTTTGCTTCTTAATCCATTCTGCCACTCTGTTTCTTTTGATTGGTAAGTTGAGGTCATTAACTTTGATGGTTGTAACTGATGTATTGACTTTGCATTGTCATGTTATTTTCCTGTTGTTAGCTCTTTTTTACTTCCCCCCCCCCTTTTAATTTTTTGCCTTGCCTGATGGATTTGCTCTGTTGGGCTTCATGGAGTTGTGACCTTACTGTCTTTTTCTAGGATATTGTTTAGAGTTGTTTCGAGTGCTGGTTTGGTATTCATGAATTTTCTCAGGTGTTCTTTGTCGTGGAAGTATCTTTATTTCCCCATTAATTTTGAAAAATTGTTTTGCAGGGTACATCAGTCTAACTTGAAGGTTGTTTTCTTTTAGGGCTTGAAATATCTCACTCCAGGTTACCCTTGACTTGAGGGTTTTGTGTTGAAAAGCCTGTTGTCATTCTGACTGCTTTCTTTTACATGTGATTGTTTCTTTTCTCCAACTGCTTGTAGTATTTTGTTCTTCTGTTGGGTTTCTGGAATCTTGATTTCTATATATCTACGTGTAGATATTTTGATCATGGCTGGAGTCCTGTATGCCTCACTCATCTGTATGTCAAATTCTTTTACTCTCTTTTGGAAATTTTCTGTCATTCTCTGAATAGTTTTTTATGTCATTTGTACTTTCTCCTGCTTTTTTTGGACTATCAGTCTTATATTATTCTTCCTTGCATCATCTAGGAGCTTTTGGGTTGATTTCTCATGGTCCTTACTAGTTTCAAGAGATCTCTGTTTTTGTGGTCACTGACCACCATCCTGTCTTCTATATCTGATATTCTGTCTTCAGATTGGCTCAGTCTGCTGTGTATACTTTCAGTAGAGTTTTTAATCTCCTGGATATCTGTTTGAATCTGTTTCATGGATTCCATTTCTTTCCTATGTTGGGTGTTCATGATTATCATTTCTTTCCTATGCTGGGCATTCATGGCCTCCATCATGGTCCTGAACTCATCTATTTTTTTATCTGTTTCTGTTCTCGAGTCTCTAATCATGTCTTTCATTCTGCTCACCATCTCTGTAGTTATCTGGGAAATTATTTTTGTTTTGAATTTTTCTAGAGCCTCATTCCTTTGTTTGGTTACTTCCTGTACTATCAGTTCAGGGTGTCCAGG
Source organism: Heterocephalus glaber (assembly GCF_053883595.1). Taxonomy (NCBI): domain Eukaryota; kingdom Metazoa; phylum Chordata; class Mammalia; order Rodentia; family Bathyergidae; genus Heterocephalus; species Heterocephalus glaber. Next base: position 78,796,011 of record NW_028258315.1, on the reverse strand, counting down.
TGGTTGATTATCAGACTTTTCCACCTCGTTTCCCCCAGAGTTTGCCTTCGGTGAGCTGGAAGTCTGGGTTTGTGCCTTGCTTAAATGTCTTCTCATTTCTATTTTCATTGTTGGTATTTTTGTTTTGGTTTAATTCCTGGGTTGATACTTCGATATTACTTATTGTAGGTATCTGTGTTGCTTGTATTTAGAACCCTTATGGAAGGATTGCTTCTCAGAGGTGTCTTTCAGATACAGCTGGTCCTAAGGTTTTGAATCTCTAATGAGCCTGGTGCAATCTCATTTTCATTATACCAGAAGGATAATGAATTAGATAGATCACAACACCTTAGCCCAAGTGATACAATCAGCAGTAACAATAGTATAAAGCATAGCTTAGAAAATAACAATTTGTGACATTATTAATCTATCACCTTTAACCGTATGAATTAAATCAAAATCGAGGACCAGCCCACAATATGTTTATAGTGAATAAACTCTTCAATATAGCAACTTTACCCTTTGGGATGGGGACTTAGAAGAAGTTGGGGAGGAGGGATAGATAGGTAGAAGGATAGGGAAAGATTAGAAGTAAGGCCAGAGGACACAGGAAGATCACTGAAACTCTAGGGAGCTGTTGAAGACAAGGAGAAAAGACAGAATGAAAGAACAAACACAAGAACAGAACAACCTATCAGCAATAGGGAAGGTAGCAACTGTTTTTACTTTCCTTTGAAACTGGTAACAATCCGGAGATGGAAAAAGAGAGAATAAAAGAAAAAGAAAGAAGAAATCTGAATTAGGGCAAGAACAGGAACAAAAAGGGAGATGAAGAACAATGTGGGAGAGCAAGAGAATGAGAGAAAGAAAAGAGAAAAGAAAAAAGTTGAAAAGAATAGAAAAAAATAATTTAAAATTAAAAAAATTAATTTTGAAAATAAAAATACCTCCTTTAGGGTATGTCTCTGCTGTCACAATAGACAGTGTCAATGAGTCTCACCAAGCCAGCAGCAGACCCCTGAGATTCAGGCAGATTTCTGGCTGCAAGGCCCAAGATGAGCTCCCTAACCTCCTGCAGGGTTGAACTCTGCAAAGTTCTACTGCAGGTTCCCCCTGCCCTTCCCCTGAAGATAGTCCAGGTTCTGATGGAACATGGTGATCCCTCCAACTTACCACCTACAGTGGTCTGGTGTGCCTGTATTGCAGAGATTCTCTTCACTTTTCCAGTGGTCTTCAGTTTTCATCAAGGAGCCTGAGAAAGGCCCTCTTTCTGTTCACTTCTGCAGTTCAGGACAATGGCCGTTATGACCCCCTGTGCCTCTGCGGTGTGGATCCAGGTACAGGCGCAACTAGGAGGCCTGGAAGGGGGGTGGGGAGTGCGTGCTGTGGTGGTGCTGCAGGTGCCCTCGTGGCTCCGCTCCTCACCGTGTGCCCCTGGCTGGGAGGCCCTCAGGGTGGTGGTGTAGCCAGAGAGCTCCAGGCGTCTCTGCTCCTCACGGGTGCACCCTTGGCTGGGAGCTGCAATTATTAGTCAGAATTAAAAAGTAGATATCATATGACTGTATCCAAATTTAAATTAAGGAGAAATTTGGCTTATGTGGAGTATGCTAGCTAACTGGAGTTTTTTTTCCAGACCATTATTTGTTCAGTGTTGGTTTGGGGGATCTTTCTGAAACAAATCACATCCTCTGGCGTCTTGTTGGTACTTGGGATTTTTTTTAAGTTATATGGAAAAATGTTTAAGTGCTTTTCAGTTTTGTTTTGGTTGAGTTCTACTGTATTTGAATATTATTGTAGTTTTTTTTCCCTTGCATTGTTCTTCTTTGAATGGTTTTAATTTCTGTATGTCTGTGTATTTGATAATAAAATTATTTTTAAATTTAAAAAAAGTAGGTGTCAGTTCTCTGAAAACATAGGAATGTGTGTTAAGTAAGGAATGATTCTTTGTATAGTGTTTTGTTTGGTTAGGCACTTTTCTCCTCTTTCCTTATAGCATTTTTAAAATTTTGTTTTGTTTTGGTTTGTGTTTTTGAGACAGAGTCTCACTATGTAGTTCAGGCTGGCCTTGCACTCATTGTACAGTCCATGTGCATGATACACCTGCTTCACCCTCCCAAATGATAGGAATACAGTTGTGAGCCACCATGCCCAGCCTCCCTACAGCATTAAATCAACTGTTTTATTGGAAGGGATTGAAGGAAGTAGGAAGGAAGGAAGGAAATTCACAAAAAACAAACAAAAAAGATACTCCTTTTTTCATTCTCTGTTTTCTTTTTTTACCTCTCTTCAGCCCCTCTCTGATCTGGGGTGTAGTTTTTAAATTGTTAAAAGTTAAGTGAACAAGTGAAAGAGAATGGTCATTTCAGAGTACTGTAATGTATTCTGGAAAATCAAGTGCAGATATTTCACATAACAGGAAAAACAAAAGGAAAGTGTAAGACAGTGTCTATTTTAGGTTGGAGGAAACTGAATTTTTCCCCTTTGGTTGAAGCTGTAGGTATTAGATAAAAAAACAAGGACTGAGCCTTTTTTTTTCCCCTCTGACAAGCAAAGGGCGTATGACCTTGCTGACAGCCATCCTGCCACATCCCATCAGGATGAACTTGGATTAAAAGCCCCAGCATCTTCCTGTCCTCTCTGTGCATATTTCTTCAGCCACATGCTAGGCTGTGTTGGCTCCTGCAGCCATGACAGGAGCTGTGCCTCAGCCTTAAAGTGTGGCACCTCTCTTCTGCTGTGGGCAGCTTCAGGGTGTTACTGCTGCCTCTCTCAGTTGCTATTAAAAGCTATACCTGACAGGGTAAAGATGAAGGAGGCACCAAACCTACCACCTTCATCTTCCAAATCCCAAAACCCTCTGTGGGCCATGATCAACACAGAAGACACTCCTGGAAACTCCTGGCAGTTTGTGGGAATGGCAGAGCTGTCACTCAGGCAGCCACTTCTCCCACAGTTTGGCTGAGCTGTCACTGTGATGGCTGAGGCTGTTCTAGATGCCCCATGACCTCTCAGGGAGCTATTTGCCTTGGCCCCAGCAGGCTTGAAACACAGGGCTATCCCAGTAAGACTCTACCCTGCAACCTCCAGATAACCCTGCCAACTGTGATTTAGAAAGGCCCAAAACAAGTTCATGAAAAACAGCAGACTATGCATGTGTGAGTCTGCTCCTCCAGTATATAAGCACTGTTCTCTTACATTCCTTGGGTCAGTCTAGGAGAGCTTCTTACAGTGTGCTACCCTCTGTGCTGTAGCACAAGTCCCAATGAAAGCCTTACATGGTCACTTGTATTGTCTACTCATGATTTTTATCTCTGGTGCAGTAGGCTGAATAAGTTACACTAAGAAAGAATTGGTAACACTAGAGACTGTTAGCTCTGAAGAGTTGCAGAGAGCAGCAGAACAGTAAAGACTCAAAAGCAGTGGAGACCGGCTGAGACCAGTAGAAGAGCACCAAGGAAGTAGCAGAAGCTCCTGGAAGATCTCCAGAAAGCTGCCAAGGGAGGCCACAAGCCCTGAACAGCTAATAGCAGCAACTAGGAGCTGCCAAGAACTGTAATACAAAGAGTTGAGAGTCACTGGTAAGCTGCTTACATCAAGGGAATTGTACTACTCCAACTATATTTCTATCAGAATTGAGCACAAAGAACACTGACCCAATCGGCAACAGGTGGAGCCCTTTCTGCTCCTAACAGTCACATGACAGTCAAGGTCAACAAGTTTCAGAAACAGTTTGGCGCATGACAGGGAGTCACCTGCATTGGGAGCATTGAACCCTACATATGTATGCCTCTATATCTGCTAGCCTTTGTTCCAAGTATCTAAATGCTGGGAGAGAAAAGCAAATTTATTTACTCTTTGTCCTTTGGTTTTTGCCTAATGAGAGAAGTGAAACTCCACTCCTGTTGTCTCCCTTGGAAAACAATGGGCCTCATCAGTATTTCTTTTGGTTATTGAAGACTTCCTAGGAGGACTTGGGAAGTTTCAGGGGTTAAGGTCAGTTTCAGGGGTTATGTTTGCTAAATTAAGCATTTTAATTTTTTAATATTAAAGCTTTACTCCTTTAATACTTTCTTCTTCTGTAATTATGTCTCAGAAGCATAATAGAAATATCCTAGTTGACTACTTGATAGTGATATCAACTTAGGCAAGCTACTAAAGTTCCTTGTGGTTCATCCCCTTCAACCAGAAGATTGAAAGTATGAAAACTAAGTACAAACTGCAGCACATGCTACCTCCTAGCGGTTCAGTAAATGTTAGGTGTTGTTATAATTATTACATCTAATGTTTTGGTCAATCTATGAAAATTCTTGACACATCTTTGTTAATCCTTTACTATTAAATTAATAGTTATATTTGGAGCAAAAGTGAAATACTGTAATAGTTGCTTGTCCTCAGTGTCTCTCTGTGTGTGTTTAAAGAGGAGAAAAGTTCAGTATACTTACTGATCATAAAATTAGTTGCTGTGATAATTAAAATCACATTTAGATAGCAATGTGGAACCCATATGTAGCCATATGTATTCAAGGAAGTGGTAAGCTCCCCAGAGGTAGTGTAGAATTAATTACCGATTATAATAATTGCATTTAATTAAACATGATGTGTAATATATATAAATGTTGGGGTTCATTGATAAAAGTAATTCATACTTTTCATTTTATTATTTTGAAACTTAACTTGATATATTAAAAGAAAAATTTGTTGTCCATGATTAAAATCCTCTTATATAAGGGTTTTTTTGTATAATAGATTATCTTGAAAAGATACAGTTATTATACAATGTAGTGTGACAGCAAGACTGAATTTGTTTCATAGAGCTTTCAAAGGCACAATGCTCTTCTTAGCTAATGTTCCTTGCAAGATACCTTTGAAAAGCTGCAGCTATTTAACTGCTGTTTGTCAAGTTAGGGGTAGGCTGTTAGAGAATTCTTATTCGTTCATACTTGTAACAGTAAATTCACACTGCACAATTGGAACATCAACATTAAGATGAGATTCAGCTTAGACTCAGGATTTGAATTAAATTTGAGACCTGGGGGTCAGGGATTTAGCTCAGTGGTTCTGCCACCTGCCTCGCAAGCTCAGGGTCCCGAGTTCAATCCCCAGTACCAAAAAATAAAAAAAATAAATTTGAGACCTCGTTATTGCCTTAGTTTAGGATGTCAGAAACACCTCCTCTTTCCTGGTTTGTTTATTCAAGGACACTGACAACTTGATACTGTGCTGTGGTGGTTCTTAAGGTGTTGTCTCAGGACTCCAGTGTCAGCATCACCTGGGAACTTCTTATGTAATCAGAAATTACTGCAGACTTACGTAATCAGAAATTCTGAGCAAGGAGCATGGTGGTACATGCCTGTAATCCTAGCCCTCTGGGAAGGAGAGCAGTAGGATCACAAGTTTGAGCCCAGTGTGAGCAATTTAGCGACTTTGCAAGACCCTCCCTGAAAATAAATAAAAAGAGACTGAAGACCTAGCTCAGTGAAGACCCTGGTTCAATCTCCAGCATCCAAAAAACAAAAACCAGGCGGCCCGACAACAATCCACTGGACACCCCCCCACACACACACCTCTGTACAGCCACCTGGTTCCACACTACAAAGATGCAGAGGACACCGGACCACCAGATGACAGTACTGAGTCCTGCCGCTCTTGGCCCAGAGGTAGGGGCTTCTGAGCCGCCATCCCACTGCTTCTGGTCCAGACGAAGGGGGTTCCGGGCCACCATCCCTCTTGCTGCTCCTAGCCCAGAGGAAAGGGCTTTTGGGCCACCTTCTGTCCACCGCTCCTGGCCCAGAGGAAGGGCCTTCCAGGCCACCATCCCTCCCGCTGCTCCTGGCCCAGAGGTAGGGGCTTCTGAGCCGCCGTCCCACAGCTCCTGGCCCAGAGGAAGGGGCTTCCAGGCCACCATCCCTCCCACCACTCCCAGATCAGAGGTACGGGCTTCTGAGCTGCCGTCCCACTGCTCCTGGTCCAGAGGAAGGGGCTTCCCGGCCACCATCCCTCCCACTGCTCCCAGCCCACAGGAAAGGGCTTTTGGGCCACCATCCCTACCGCTGCTCCCCGCCCCTGTCCCACCTCTCCCACCTCAGAGGAGGTAATCCGTGCAGGTGCCAACAGCCCCCCCGCCGCCCCGCTCCAGTCGAAATGAGAAAACACATAAATAAGTCTCAAAACCAGACATCCAGATCACCTACAGCAACCCCAAAGGGAAATGAGATGGAACACTCTGATACTCAACCACCTGGACCCACTGAACTGGCAACAAAAGGGGATCTGGAAAAAATGAAATCAGAAATAATTTCTCAGATAATAGGAGAAATTGTGCTCCTAGTGCAAGACATGATTAATAAATCTAGAGAGGAGCTGAGGAACATGATGGAATCCCAACATAGGAAACAAATGGAATCCATAAAACAGATGCAAATAGATTTCCAGGAGATGAAACACTCCACTGAGAGTCTACACAGCAGACTGAGCCAATGTGAGGACAGAATTTCAGATATAGAAGATAAGATTGCAGTTGATGACAAGGAAAAGAAAAATTGCTTCAAAATTATACAGGAACATGAGAAATCAATCCAGCAGCTGCTAGATGATGCAAACAAGAATAACATAAGACTGATTGGGCTCAATGAAGAAACAGGAGAGAGTGCAGATGACATAAAAATCTCTTCACAGAAATAATGGCAGAAAACTTCCCAAGCAGGGGAAAAGAGCTTGACATACAGATAAGTGAGGCATATAGGACTCCAAATAGCCTTGATCAAAAAAAATCTACACATAGGCATATAATTGTTAAGATTCCAGAAATGCAACAGAAGAACAAAGTTCTCCAAGCAGTCAGAGAAAAGAAACAAATCACATACAAAGGAAAGCCCATCAGAATCACAGCAGACTTCTCAACACAAACCATCAAGGCAAGAAGAGCTTAGAGTGACATATTCCAAGCCCTAAAAGAAAACAGCCTCCAACCCAGATTGATGTACCCTGCAAAACTATCTTTCAAAATGGATGGAGAAATAAGATACTTTCATGACAAAGAACACCTTAGGAACTTTGTGAATACCAAACCAGCACTCCAAAGAATTTTACACAATATCCTAGGAACAGACATTGAGGATCACAACCCCAGGAAGCAAAGCAGAATGAACCCATCTGGCACGTCAAGAAATTAAATGTAAAGAGGGAGAACCCAACAAAATGAAAAAGTCATGGCAATGACAAGTCAGTACATGTCAGTTATAACCATCAGTGTTAATGGTCTCAATTCACCAATCAAAAGAAATAGACTGGCAGAATGGGTCAAGAAGCAAGGTCCAATTATATGCTGCATACAAGAAACACTTAATTCGAAAGGAAACTCAAAGACTGAAAGTTAAAGAGTGGAAAACAATACTCCATGTGATGGGAACCTGAATAAAAGCAGGAGTAGCTATCCTCTTGGCAGATCAAGTATATTTCAAACCAACACTGATGAAGAGAGACGAAGAAGGACACTACATCCTTATAAAGGGAACAATCCAAGAAGAAGAGATGGCAATCATAAATATCTATGCACCAAACACTAGTGCGGCCAACTATATAAAACATACTAATGGACATGAAAAGTCATATATGCACTAATACAATTGTAGTGGGGGACCTCGACACCCCACTGTCACAAGTAGATCAACTAGACAAAAAATAAGGAAATACTAGAACTCAATCAAACTCTTCAACAAATGAACTTATCAGATGTTTACAGAGTCTTCCACCCCACAAAATCAGAATACACATTCTTCTCAGCTGCATATGGGTCATTCTCCAAAATAGACCACATACTCTCTCATAGAACATGTTTAAGTAAGTGCAAAGGAATTGAAGTTATTCCCTGTATATTATCAGACCACAGTGCGATGAAATTGGAGATCCAGAGCAAAAGAAACTCAAAAAATTTCGTAAACACATGGAAATTGAACAACACACTTCTGAATAACCAGTGGGTCACAGAGGAAATTAAACAAGAAATCAGACAGTTCGCTCAATTAAATGCCAACTCCAATACAACATATCGGAATCTATGGGACACAATGAAAGTAGTCTTACAAGGGAAATTCATAGCAGTGAATATGCATATTAGGAAAACAGAATGAGCCCAATTAAACAACCTGATGCTGCACCTCAAGCTTCTAGAAGAAGAAGAACAGGACAACCCGAGAGCTCATACAAGGGAGGAAATTTTAAAGATCAGAGGAGAAATCAATGCAATGGAGACCAAGAAAACAATAAAAAAAATCAATGAAGCCAAGAGTTGGTTCTTCAAAAGAATCAACAAAATTGACAAACCCTTAGCCAAGCTTATCAGAAAAAGGAAAGAAAAGGCCCAAATCCATGCAATTAGGAATGAAAAGGGTGAAATGACAACAGACCCAGCAGAAATCCAGAGGATCATCAATACCTACTTCCAGAACCTATACGCCAATAAGATGGACAACACAGAAGAAATGGACAGATTCCTAGATACATATGAATTACCAAAGTTGAACGAAGAAGACCTAAAAATTCTGAACAACCCAATATCAACCAGTGAAATGGAAAACATAATTAAAAACTTATCAACTAAGAAAAGCCTGGGCCCTGATGGCTTCACTGCTGAATTCTACAAGACATTTAGAGAGGAACTGCTGCCGCTACTGTTTAAACTCTTCAGTGAAATTGAAAGGGAAGCAATACTCCCAAATTCATTCCTGGAAGCAAGCATCACCTTGATCCCCAAAGCAGAGAAAGACCCAACTGAAAAAGAGAACTATAGGCCAATCTCACTAATGAACATAGATGCAAAAATCCTGAATAAGATACTGGCAAATAGAATGCAGAACATCATGAAGAAGATTATACACCCTATCAAGTGGGATTCATCCCAGGGATGCAGGGATGGTTCAATATATGCAAATCAATCAATGTAATACACTATATCAATAGAGCCAAGGACAAAAACCATATGATTATCTCCATAGATGCAGAAAAAGCATTTGACAAAATCCAACATGCATTTATGATGAAAACCCTACAAAAAATTGGAATAGATGGTCTCTACCTCAAACTGACAAAAGCCATCTTGAAAATCCAACAGCCAATATCATACTAAATGGTCAAAAACTGAAACCCTTCACACTAAAATCAGGAACAAGACAAGGATGTCCACTATCACCACTCTTGTTCAATATAGTTCTGGAAACATTAGCCATGGCAGTTAGACAAGAGAAAGAAATAAAAGGAATAAAGATAGGAAATGAAGAAGTCAAATTGTCATTATTTACAGATGACATGATACTGTATATAGAAGACCCCAAGAACTCCACCAAAAGTCTTCTAGACTTAATAACCAAATTCAATCAAGTAGCTGGTTACAAGGTCAACACACAAAAATCAATAGCTTTCCTCTGCATGAATGACAGACTCACTGTGAGAGAAATAGGGCAAATAATTCCTTTCACAATAGCATCCAAAAAACTGAAATACCTAGGAATCAACCTAACGAAAGAAATCAGAGACCTCTTCTCTGAAAAGTATGACACTCTGAAAAGAGAGATTGAAGATGGTATCAGAAAATGGACAGACATCCCCTGCTCCTGGGTAGGAAGGATTAATATAGTGAAAATGGGCATACTTACAAAACTGCTATATAGATTTAATACAATTCCAATTGAGATCCCAGCAGCATACTTCATGGACCTGGAGAAAACAATCCAAAAATTCATTTGGAACAAGAAGAGACCCAGAATAGCAAAAGCAATTCTAGGTAACAGAGACATGGCAGGGGGTATCACAGTCTCCAACCTGCAACTATACTACAAAGTTACTGTGATTAAAAACACCATATTACTGGCAAAGAAACAGACCTGAGGATCAGTGGAACAGATTAGAAGATGCAGAAACTATGCCAGACACACTCAGCCATCTCATCTTCGATAAAGGAGCCAAACACCCTCACTGGAGGAAAGATAGCCTCTTTAATAAATGGTGCTGGAAAAATTGGGCTTCAACTTGCCAAAGATTAAAACTCGACCTATATTTCTCTCCATGCACTAAACTAAAATCAAAATGGATTAAAGACCTAAATATTAAAATAGAAACTCTGAGCCAGTTGGGACAGAGGTTAGGTAGAACTCTTGAAGACATTGGTGTAGGAAAAGATTTTATGAACAAAACCTCAGTTGCCTGTGAACTAGCACAAACAATCAACAAGTGGGATCTCTTCTTATTAAAAAGCTTCTGCACACCAAGAGAAACCACCAATAGTGTGAAGAGACAACCCACAATGTGGGAAAAAGTCTTCACCTGCTCTTCCTCAGACAAAGGTCTACTATCTCGAATCTATAAAGAATTTAAAAGATCAGACCTCCCAAATTTAAAGACCTAATCCAAAAATGGGCATCTGAAATGAACAGACATTTCTCAGACAAAGAAGTAGAAATAGCAAATAAATACATGAAAAAATGTTCAATATCACTGGTCATTCGAGAGATGCAAATGAAAACAATGCTGAGATTCCACCTCACTCCAGAAAAATGGCTGCTATCATGAAATCAACCAGTAACAAATGCTGGCGGGGTTGGGGGAAAGAGGAACCCTGCTCCACTGCTGGTGGGAGTGTAGACTGGTGCAAGCACTGTGGAAATCAGTATAGAGATACCTCAAAGAGCTAGGACTGGAAGTCCCATTTGACCTCACTGTTCCACTGCTGGGGATCTTCCCCAAAGAATTAAAAGAATCATACCACAGTGATATATGTGTGCCCATGTTCATAGCAGCAGAATTTGTGATAGCTAAAACTTGGAAACAGCCCAAATGCCCATCAACTGGAGACTGGATAAAGAAAATGTGGGTTTTTTTTATAAAATGGAGTACTACTCAACCATAAAAAATGAGAAATTAGAGACATTTATAGCTAAGTAGATGCACATTGAGGAGATACTCTTAAATAAATAGGACACACGTGTATAAATACCAAATAGCTTCTCTGATGTGAGAAACTGAAAGTGTAAATAAGGACTAAATGTATAATAGGTAATGTGAAATAGGAAGAAAAGGGGCAAAGGGAAAGGAAGTGGGAGGGCTAGGGGAAAGGATAGAAAGGAATGGGATTAATATGAGAAAATGGAAAAATAGGAACAAAATCTTTGTAAATAGGGAGGAATGGAGGGGTTGAAGGGAGGGTTGGGCAAGGATGAAAAATAAGAACCAAGAGAGACTATGTAAAGTTACAGATTTCCCATGATGAATGTCATTATATTGTATATCTAAAATGTACCAATGATTAGAATGAATAATCAATAATGTAAAATAGGAAGAAAAGGTCCAAAGGGGTAGGGGTAGTGGGAGGGGCAGGGGCAAGTTAAGAAGGGAAAGGAAAAATGATGAGAAATGGAAAAAATGGAAATAAAGTCTTTGTAAATAGGGAAGGGTGGAGGGGATGAAGGGAGGGCTAGGAATGGGGAAAAAATAAGAACCAAGATGCATTATGTAAAGGTACAAGTTCCCAATGAGAAATGTAATTGTGTTGTATACCTACAATGTACCAATAAAAGAATTTAACAAAAAAAAAAAGGAAAAAAAAAAACCTGTCCAGTTTCTTAGGTAAAATATGCTATTTATGTGCATGCAAAAACAATGAATTAATACTCAATAAATTTCAAGTTATCTCTTAATATTCAAATATTCATTATCTTGTCATTTTAAATTTAGTGTTTTTACATTTTTAAATATAACTTTGTGCTTTCATTTGATAAATCTTGGATATTTAGATAGTTTTAAGCATGTATGAGGATGTATGCTAATTCTCTTATTGTGCTTTTAATGAGTGTGGATTTGATTTTACTCTGTCCAGTAAAAATTCCCCTTGCAGCATAATACTGCATTCTCAAAAAAAAAAAAAAAAGAAAAAACAGAAACCTGTGTTGTTAACGGGCATCCCATGTGTTTCTCATGTATCTAAGCCTTCAGTATCATTGCTTTTTTATAATAATTGCCTTTTAGACTATTTGATGTCAATTTTAGTGAAAAATTGACTAACTTGAGGAAATATTGCATTATAGGCTATAAACCAAGATGCTCATTGCAAAGTTAATTTAAACTTTAGCACATTGTGTAGGTAAAACTAATTAGGTTAACTAATTTCTCTTCACACAAACCACAAATAAGTGTTTCAAGCCATTATCATGAAATATATATCAAATTTGACTTCTGGATTAGAATAACTGATAGCAATATTTTAACCATAAGCCATCAGGGAAGTGATTGAAAGTATTACATTTTCGTTTAGAACTATAGTTAAGATCAGTTCAGCCTTAGTTTTTTGTCACTTACCCCTGCCTTGTCCTACAACACCACAGCTGGTCTAAAGTATAGTAAAACTTTGCATTTCTGTCAACTTTGCATTTTCTGTTAACTTGTTCCACAAGACAAACATTTCTAATAAAATTTAACTTGATAAACAAGGAATGTCTTGCAATACAAGTAGTACCTGAGGCTGAACTTCTCATTGTCACAACCGAGTCTGGTTCTCTCTAGTTCTCTCTCCCTGCCAGACTGTGAGTAATTATCTCCTAACAGCAAGAGGTTAAGGAAGAAATCTCATCTGCAGAGGAGAAGAAAAAGGCAGAGGAACCCTTCCTTTCAAACGAGATTAGGGAGATATGTAAAATATGGGAAACAGTGCAAAATTTTGTACCCAAGCACTACCCAAATAAGGGTAGTGCAAGTGATGAATCTGTTTAACCAACAATGCATTTCTGCAAAATCCTCAAAAGGAGGTGAAAGCAAGTGTCATTGGATAGGTTCCTTGTTAAAACTGCACAACAAGAAAAAGATTCCATTGAGCAGATAGTGATTCCCATTAGTAACAGTGAAAATCATCCTACCCAATAACCTTCCTCTCTGTGTCTCCCTCACACCAACCAAAGGTTTTCAAAGGTAAGTACAGGTTAATTTGTTTATTTATCTTTATATTTTTATTTTCTTTATTAGTTTGTATTATAGTATTATGGTCATTTTCTTTTGTTTTTCCATTAAGTTTATTGGTACATTTTAGGTATACAATACAGTTACATTCATCATTGGGATCTTGTACCTTTACATGATGTATCTTGGTTCTTATTTTTTCCCTATTCCCCTGCCCTCCCTTCACCCTCTCCATCCTTCCCTATTTACAAAGACTTTGTTTCCATTTTTTTCCTTTTCTCATATTTTTTTTTCGTCTTTCCTTTCCCCTACCCCTCCCACTTCCCCTACTCCTTTAGACGTTTTCTTCCTATTTCACAGTATGAATTATACATTTTGATCCTTATTTACACTTTTAGTTTTTCACACCAGAGAAACTATCTGGTATTTACACATGTTGTAGTCATTTTCATATGAATATTTTGGGGTTGTGGAACAATCATGCATATTTATTATTTTGTTTGGGGATATTCACTTTGACATACAAATGCTTTGGATTATAAGCATGTTTCCTGACCAAATTATGCTTGTAAACTGACATTTTACTGTATTTCATTTTCCTCAAGTTTGAATGTCTTTTCTTCACCTTCTGGTGAAAAGATTCTCTTCCTGTACATGGGAACACCACTTCACCCCACACGCTCCCTTGGCCTGCTCATTTTTTAGCTTGTAGCATAATACTACTTTCTTGAAGAAAACTTCTCATACCTTCTCTGTTCCTGTATGCTATTCTACTTCCTCTTTTTAACATCACACCATCAGAGAAATAATTGCTTGTGTTTTGTTCTTCGTGACCTGATATGTTCTAAGCTTTACAAGTCAAAGATTCTCCCTAGTTACTATAGTATCTGGCATGTATGTGTCAGGCATTCAGTATATACCTATGAATTAAATAAATGGTTTTTACATTTTTTTCCTTACTTTATGTGTTTGGAGAGTAAAATTCTTTTTAACACAACATTCCAAAAAACTCTTCTTACATGTGCCTCAGGTACACCTGTTTTGAAAAAGAATAGACAACTGAAATGATGTTTTATATCAGTGTGTACAACTCAGCATTTGAAATTCTATGTTAAAGTATTAGAGTGTGAGAGAACTTTTTTAAGTCTGAGAATGGATTTTATGAATCTTGTAATAAACTCTGGAGAAAACCATATGATCCATTGCTTCCAGCTCTCAGGGGAGACCACACTGGCTAGAGACACTCAATCTACCTGACCTAGTTCCAGTGAGTGAAGGAATCTTGCATCTGTCTAAGCATGGTGCCTGGTATACTGCAAGTGGTAAATAAATGTGAATTGCTTTCCTTTCTTCTTAAGCTTTCAGAAGCAGATATCATACCATTTCCATAAGAAATGGCCATGAGAACATTTGAAATTGAGATCAGTACTTTAGCAAGGAAAGTGCTCAAACATAATCTAAACTTCAGTGTCTAAAGTTTATTAGATGTTAAGCAGTATTTTCCAAGTTAAATTTCATAATGTGGGTTTCATTTTATCGTGTTTAGAAAACAGAGTTACAGTTTCAATGGAAACATTTTTAATAAGCTCAGGGAATAATATTTTAGACATTAAAAAACAACACAAAATAAACTACATCTAAGTATGTACTGGTGGTGTGAACATGATGCACCTCTAAGGGTAAAAAGCTTGTACCTAGGTGGTATTTTGGGTGGACAGTGGATTCTTTGGGGCTCTGGGAGGCTGGGGTGCATGAGGGTGTGCATTTTGTAAGACCCTGGTTCTGTCCTTTTTCTGTACTTCCTGACTTATGATATGAATGGTTTGCTCTCTGTATTCATCTGTCATTGATGTGTGTGGCACCCTCACCAGAGGCCCAAAGCAGTGAGGCTTCCTAATCTTAGAGTGGAACCTCCAGAACTATGAACAAGGAAAAAAAAAAAGAACTTTTCTCTGTATAAAGTTAATTGCCTCAGGTATTTCATTGTAGCTAATACAATGTACTACCCAAACTGACAAGACAATTTCACCAACCCCTCATTATGTTAATTAAAATTGATCTAAAGATACTTATTGTATATATTATGATTGATAATTTTTTTAAAATCTTCCATAAGGATTTGACATTCAGTCCTAGAATGAAATAACTAGCCTGTTTCTGTTATACCATAAATTTATTGTGTGTATGTGTTTAAAACCGGAAATATTCTTAGTTAAGCAAGAAACAAAGTAGAACCAGGAAATCCAAATATGCATATTTATCCAATATGATTGGCAAAGATTAAAAAGATAAAACTCAGCTTGTCAAAGATGTGGAAATATGGGCAGAGTGGATGAAACGGTAAATTGTCACAGAATTTTTAACTGACAGTTGATGAGTATGTATCTTGATAACTCTGATTATGACAGAAATATACCTAAAGATATTTGTCCACTGCTGGTCATTCAATATTTTAAACAATTAGAGCTTAGTAAGATTAATGATGGTAAATCTGCTTAACAGATGAATAAGTAGCTATTCAAATGTTGATACAGATATAAAATGGACATGAAAATAATTACTATGTTAAAGTGGTTATACAGACATATATTACTTAAGCAAAGGAAAAAACAACAGGTTATTTCCAGACCACTTCTCTCTCCCTCTTATCTGCATTTTCTAAAGTTTTCTTTTTGAATACTTACTGTTACTACTACATTTTACCCCAAGAAAAGGGAACCTATTAAAATAGCATTAGGTTCTATCCTATGCTGTTAAATGAAAAGAATTGGATTTAAGTAAGGTTTTTCATGTAAAATTTATCTTAGTAATATCTACAGAAGAACATACTGGTGTTACTTGGTACTGCCATCCTGCTAAATTAAACTTTACGGTTTTGTTATATAATCCTAAATTTCCCAGAGAGTTAAAGAATTTGCCTCATGTCTTGGATGCCTTTATGAATGCATGAAACAGGAAACTGCCCCGGTAGGTGTAATTTGAGGGACGCTAAAAGGAAACTACCTGTTTTAAGTAAACCTGGGAGTCTCCCTGCCCTTCAAACTCTCACTCCTTCCTCATCCTTGCTACAGGGCCTAAGATGGAACCATTAAAAATATATTCTTTTTGTTAAACATTTTCCTCGCCTTTTTTTTTTTTAGTAAAAACATTACCGAGAGGTGATATGTCAAATCACTGTCCCCCATTTTAGTTTATCAGCTTAATCTACTCTGTAATAGATTAAATTTTTATAGAGAGCAACTCACATGAAGGACTTGAGGGAATAGAAGTACCGACATCTCTGACCAGTACATCAGGAAAGATAGAGGAAGAATTTTTTCTCCATTTTGCTTTTCTCTGTGTTATGTGAAAATTATTTACCAGCCAGGCATGGTGGTTCATGTTTGTTGTACTTCCAGCTCTTGGGAGGCTGAGGCAGGGATCGCCATGAGTTTGAGGCCCTCCCTGGGTTACATAGTGAATTCAAGGGCAGCCTGAACTAAATAGTGAGACCCTATCTCAAAAAAAAATATTTTTTTTACCAAATAGACAATAGAAAACATTATTTGGATAGCAGATTTCCAAAACATAATTTTAATAGCAGCTTTCCAAATGATGAATGTCGTGCTAGGTACAAGTTTCATTAGTAATTATGTTTAGTATCTCTTGCCATCTGGTTTAGATTAGGCTTAAGCAAATTTGGAAATCAAATATCTGCAATGACATTGATCACCTACTCCAATATCTAAAATATTTCCCTCTCTCTTGCCTTTTAAAACATGTTGAAAGACATTTTTGTGATGCTGATGACTGCTCTGGTCACCATTTTGCACTTGGTGGGGCTCTCTTTTTTTCCTTACATCTGTGTATTTCTTTGTGCTCCGTGATGTAATTGTTTTCTTGACCTCCTCTTTGACTCCTGACTTGGTTACTCTTCAGTTCCCTAACTAGACATTCACCAAAGTTCAGCTAGTGCCCTTTTGTTCTTCTTTTCATACATTCTTCTCTTTGATGATGGATTTTACTATACCAATTTAAACAGTTACTTCTAAAGTTTGGCTCAACTCTTTGTCTCCATGTTTGTTTCTCTCCATCCAAGTCTCTTACAAAATGTTGCTTCTTTTTTTTTTTTTTGTATCAGGGATCGAACTCAGGCTTTTGGTCTTGCCAGGCAGGCAGCAGAACCACTGAGCTAAATCCCCAGCCCCAGAATGTTGCTTCTTAAGGATACCTCACTACTGGATTTGATATGCTCAAAATTGAAATAGTTTCCCTCCAAAAAGCTCTTTTTTTTCTTCTCTATACATCATGAAGTTCTAGTTATTACATCTCATTCCCTAAGATCTTTTTTTTTTAAACTGTGCCCATTTCTCATACCTTCTGAATTAACTTAAACACAAACTATTTTGAATTCTTCCTTCAAAGTTGAGATCCACTCACCCCTTTCTTACCAGCCACACTGGCATCAGCTTTGTTCAGGTACCCAATCAAATGTTTGCTTCTTAATTGATGTTGCTGGCTAATCTTTTTAAAACTTCACCACTAGCTCAGCCTTTCTAAAAACACATTTCCCCCAGTCTTTTCCATCTTACCTCTTTTTATAAAACCAAGTTTGTTTGTTTGTTTTAACTTTTATGTCCTGTTATTACTTCTGTGCCAGCAGTGGTATAATATATCTCCTAGATTTTGGTACTTAATCATACTCTACCTTGTACTTAACTATTTCAGGGAGTTGCTGGTATTGCCTCTTAAGTTTCCAGTACCTGTTGAATTGAATAACACTTTTTATTTCTCTTTTTAAGTAATTGTGTGCAGTAGTATAAAACTTTTGAGTTTGTATGTGATTTTCCACAAACTTCTAATTCAGAAGTTCTCTACCATTATTATGGTCAATAAATAACTTCTTGGATTTTTTGTTAACTCTGGATCCAAACCCCAAGAAATCTAATTTAGCATGAGTCTAAAAACAGTCTTTCAGCAACACTGCTGAGATGCACTTTTCATAGAATCCATTAGTCTAACATCTACATGTGGCACAGTTTTAATAACACAGTTATCACATGTGGTTGTGTATTTCTTTCGGATGTTTATGTAAGTTGTAGCAAAAATTATCAAGCCAAGTTTCAGAAAATGCTACAACTTCTTAGATGGCTTAGAAATGCCACAGACAACTGAATTTTTCCACAGATTTATAAACTGCCAGGAATTCAATTACGGTGTTAGCTATTTTACCTACCAGGGTAGTGTAGTAGGAAAGAATCCTTTAAATTACTTCTGCTGTCAAAAGCAGCAGTGTAAAAATAAATAACAAATTTACATTGTGTTTACATGAGGAAGTGAAACATTTAAAAGTATCTCCTTTTAATGATCTAAACAAAGGATGCTTCTGTTTCCTATTGTAACTAAACTGCCAAATTGACATTTTGGAAGTTATTTAAGAATTAATATATTCTCCCAAGATTAGATTTTTTTCCTTTTGTAAGATTCCTTTATGAACTCTTTCAATATAGTCTGTGTTCTTCCAACCTTTTTTTTTCGCTTTTCTATATGCTTTTCAACATAAACATCTAATGTATGTTTTTGAAATAAAATTTGTACAAAATTGTATGAGGATATAATATAATCATCTAAGAGAAATTGTGGATCTTAATAATTATTTACTTAATATCCCTATACATAAGTTTAAACATGTTTCAAAGTTTTAGATGAAATAATGCTGATTTGTATGTTATAGAGGTTGATTTTTGGAGTGTCATGTCCTGTTGTGTTGTGTTGTGGTACTGGGGGTTGAGCCCAGAGAACTATATTGGCAACAAATAAAGCAGAAGGATTTTTCTATTATTACCAATTTATGTAAGTCAGTTAAGTCATTTGTATTTTTTAGGTTCTTTTGGTAGTGGTCACAGTCTTGTTTCAGGTTGAAGTCTCAAAACAAACTCTCTCCTACCTACCAACCTTTATTAGCAAGATGACACAGCAATAATAAGGGAACCTTGTTTGATAAGCCAGTAAATCCCCCGCTTTGTCCTTCTTAAACATACTCTGATAAATACCAAAACAGGAAATTTAACGTTCTTTTAATAGGATCAGCCTCCTTTCTGGTGTCATATATCATCAGTTTTCTACTCATTTGGAGTGTGTGCTGTCGTCTGGATATCAACCCCCCCCCAAAGTGCATATATTAAAATCTGTTGCCCAGTGCAGTTGTAATAAGTGGGGCTTTTAGGAGGTGATTGGGTTATGAGGGCTGAGCTCTCGTGATGGCGTTGGTCCCCTTTAAAGAGGTCTAAGGGAGCTTGTGTGCTCCTTCCAGTGAGTACACATAGATAGCATCATGTATGAAGAATGGGCCCTCACTCGACACTGAACCTGCTGGTAATTTCTGTTGTTTATAACCTAGTCTAAGGCATTTAGTTACAACACCACAAATGGACTAAAAACAGATGTTTGTTGCAAAAACAAGACGCAAGACTTTCATGATCTTGAGTACAGTTCAAAAAGTGTTAAGTTGTTGGCCTTATCGGATAATCCTGCTCCTTTCATGCAAAGGTGCTGAAGCATGTATGATCTTTCTGGCCAATACTTTAAATATTCTTTATTTCCTCAATATAATTTGTTCGTAATGTTGCTCGTGCTTATAGATGAACTTTCTATGGAAATGTAGATCAAGAGATTAGATGCAGGTGGAGATGTTGGATTCATTTGCCTCGAGTTAAAATCCTGATTAGCTTTGGCATGCTATCCAGCCCTTCCTGGAATACTAATTTCTGATTAGGTCCTCTAAATGCTTACTTGCACACAGAGGTACATCGTACTGTCTGTATCAGTTTTTTTTTTAATTGCAAATCTTATGTGTCAGTGGGTTGAAATTAAATCAAGGAGACTAACATCTACTGCTACATTATGGAGTGGGATGGTGTAGGAAGACATTGTTTGTCCTAGGTAATGTTTTTTGAATCTTTTAGTTACATGTGTATATGTCATTGGATAATGATGTAAGATGTATATCTTTCTGTGGGGTGTGGAAAAAATATTTGAAATCAGTATTTTAAAGTTAATTACACATGACACACAATCATAAATTTAGTCATCCTAGGATTATAATGGATTGGAATTTATGACTTACAGAGTCACTTGAGTAAATAAAATTTAGCCTTTTCTATATATATGAAATTATTCTTGTACAGAGTTGTCAGGCAGAGATAGTAACAAAATGTTTTGTTGAAAAGTAGATTATCAAGCTAGACATTCATTCTGTCATACTCTGGAGGTGTTAAGTATCAGTGTTATGAAAGCTTTTTCATATTATTGTATAGACACTTCAGATCTCCAGAACAACAGCAGAGAGCTGTGATGTGATGATTACAGCAGTAATGATTCTGAGTGCTAGATTTAGCAGTATTTAAGTCATGCTGTTAACTTTGCAAATGATACGTAAATGTGGTTAAAATACCTTTGGCAGCAAGGATGTTAGATTAAGGAAAGATCTTAACACCTGTTTAGTCTTTCCTATTTTTTTTCCCAAATGTTACTTTTCTAATTAACTTGTAATAACTTCCTACCTTTATGGTCTGGCTGTGTAGATGCTTCTAATACAAAGAGTAGGTTGCCATTCCTTCATCTTCAGAATGTACTTTTTTGTTTTTCTGCCTGAACAGTGGTGGGTTGTCAACATGTGACAAACTTTCTTATAGAAAAGATCTCCTTTGGGTCCAGCACAGCACTTCTAGAGTAGAAGCCACTCAGGACTTGAAATAATGTAGAGAAATGCTTCATCAAAATCAATGGGGAAGGCTTTAGTAAGTTGTGAGTGTGGCTTGAAATTTTGCGTTTTATTTTATAGTTGTCCTACAGAGGTTATTCCCACTTGCCTGATGTGCACGGTCTTGAAAGAACACAAACTAGATTGGGAGTGCTGTGGGAGCAGAACATGATCCTTTCTCTTATCATCATGGCATTTGTGCCTCCCGTACCTTCTGTCAGATGTTAAGTGCTAAGTAACTATTTGTTAAATGAATGAATGAATGAATGAATCATTGATTTCACTGAAATTCGCTTCTCTTGAGGCACTTGCTAAGCTGATTTGAACTGCATGGTACAACATGCAGTAGGAAGGCTCTCTCTCATCTCTCACTTGCTCAGGCCTAGCACTTTTTCCTCTCTCCTCAATTAAGAAATTTCAAAATCAGCAGACTTAAATTGGTACCTATAGAATGCCTCCTATTGGAGGGCTAGTAAGTCTGGGCATATAAATATGTAGAAGAAAACAATGTTTTAGGCATTTAGATGGAGGCAGATGCTTAAGGGAGTCTGTCATGAAAAATGAGAACACATAGTCCTCATCTACTAGAGAGCTTACAATTTTATAACCTGGATTACCATTATTTGTTTCAATTATCTGTATTTGTAAGTTATTTGAGGGCAGGATATGTGGATCCATTCATATCTGTAACCTTCATAGCACCTGACATAGTGGGAACCCAGTAAATGCCTAATGAAGGCAGAAATAGATCACTTTTCCATCCAAGAAACTCTTTAAATATTTACCAGTCTCTTTAATAAAAGAAATGAGCTAGACAGCTTATAGGAGGTCCTTCCTATCTCAAGTATTATGGTCCTGTAATGTGAAAAATAATTTTAATTGACAGCCCCAAGATCTGAGTAACATCATGTTCTTGAGGTTTACATATAATTTAAAATTCACACTCAACTCTTCTATGTAGGTGTTGGAAATGAAGCTTAAAGTAACTAGAAGCAGTGGAAAATAAGTCAGGAGACAAGCACTTCTAATTAGCAGTACCAAATAATTTGTCATTGACTATTCCTTGTATCTGTATTACAAGGAACAAATGTTGTTCATAGTTCTAACTTCAATGCAGGATTTTGGTCTTTGCAGTGTTTTTCACTGTGTACATCGGAACCACTTGTAAAGACAGACATTGAGTTGAATCATGATGTATCTGTTGATAACATATGCACTTCAAAATTTAGTTTATGTCCTGTTTCTTTGAGGAAACCTTCTTGCTATTCAACTTCTCTCCAGAAAAGGACTGACCTGTACATGTTTCTTTCAGTCCTTGTAGATAGGCCCACAAAACCTGGAACTAGATGTATCCTAGTCAGAGATAATTTGGGGAAGATGAACTATTTTGGATACATTACAAAAAAAGATCATATGGATCATGTAGAAGAGGTATCATCTTTATTCCTGTTGCTTTAAAATGCTTAAAGTAAAATAAATAAATATATAAAATGCTTAAAGTGAAAGTTGTTAAGAAGCAAGGTTTAACTTTAGTACAGTATTAGGGAAAACTTTTCTATTTGAAATCTTCAAAAGGGACATAGTCTACTGGGTGCATAAGCATGTAGGGACTTTTATATTGGGTGTTTCTCTGTTATTGTCCAAGCTGCTGATTGACCTGATAATCCCTGATTCTTGAGGACAGGAGAAAATAGCTTAGTGTGTAGCTTATGGTAGGCACAAACTCTTACCATAATTAGGTTATATTGTAGCTGGTATCTATTATAGTGTAGCATTATTTGACTTAGGAGACAAGCCTTATGTTTATCTAAAAGACAAAACAACAGACACAAATCCAGGGGACCAAATTTGGCTTTTCCAAGTAAAGGCATAGTCAGTGAATGAGAGAAATGGCTGTATATTGTGGTAGCATGAAACTTATTTATAGTGTTGGCCAAAGACTAAGAAATTTGTTGGTCAATGAGTCAAAACAATATTGGGCTGCCAATAAAAACTAATAGGCTTTTTTTGTGATGTTGAATGAATGACCTACTTTTAAAATTACAGATAATGTATGCATATTCCAAATCAAAGGAGACAAGTTTCAGTTGGTACTTGATACTGATCACACCATACCCTAGAGCATTAAGTTCTTTATGAGGTACTTTCAAAAAAGAGATAATTTTCTTAGACAAAAGAGCTACAGTGGAAAAGAGTGAGGGGTATAATGCTTATTCTAGATAGTATGGGCAGATGGGCTCTTTATAAGAAATGGTACTTGATTGGTGAAAAGCCAGGGGTGAGCTACAGCAGAATATCCTATCTGAAAGAAGGTTGTATTCAGCCCACTGCTCTGATGCAGCTCACTGCCACCAGTCCATTGTTGCCAGAAGTATTTTTCAAAAGAAGTCAAGAATCCATGCTTCTTTATAAAATTTTAAAATACTGAGCAGGTAAACAAGCATATCTGAGGACTAAAAATTCTACTCTATCAGTTTGTTAACCTGTGAAAGTATGAAGTCTTCAGCCCTATGCAGACCAAAAAAAAAAAAAAAAAGCCATTCAGGGAACTCCCAAGAGCTGCTTCAGACACTTGTGTGTTATCAGGTGGAAAACTGATTTGACTTATTTCCCAGAAAGTAGAATAGGGACTAGTGAGTGAAAGCTGTAAGAGGGCAGATTTTTTTGCCCAAGGAAGTACTAACAGTAGATTAGAAGTAGAACAATGTAGACTGTTTGCTTAGAAATTCTGTTTCTAGAGGTGCTGTTCATTCGGATGGCAGGTGGGTGATGAGTTGCTGGAAGTGTCCAGTGATAGTCCTAGGCAGGATGACGTTTCAGGTGCCTTCCTGTCAAGATTCTGCAGTCATGAAGATCTGGTTTCCTATGGAACTGTTCTCCAGATCTTCACATTTATGTTCAATAAGTAAGTTAACTTTCTCCTGTATTTGGCAAGTTGGCACATTATTCTTCACTTGATCTTAGCCAAAAGGCCGAGAAGCGATATGGCACATTATTCTTAAAGGCTTGATTTTTCCGACTGTCCACTTATATAAGATTCATTGATCTTTACAGTAGTTCTTCTTTGAAATGTTCCTTTTATGTTAAGGAATCACACATTCATAATCAAAGCTTGAGAGTCTCTAAGGCTACAATGTTTTATTTTCCTAACTACATGTAGACCAGTTTGATAACTAAAGTCAGTTTGTTTGAGTTGTAACCCTGCAGCTGTTTTAGAGGTAAATAGCAGTGCAAAATGAAATGAACTTAAGAGTTTTTTAAAATTCTTACCTGGAATTACCTTGCATTTTCATTATTAACCTTAATAGTAAGGATCTGGAATTAGATCTCAGCTTTTTCATTTTTCTTTTCTCAGTATAAATAATCTTTTGTTAGTTAATATACGACTGTGTGTATTTTAATGGTTCACAACTGTTTAATCTCATATTAGGATGAGAGTTAATATATTTCCAGCCTAGATAAGAGCCCTTGGACTTTTTTGTTTTAACTTATAATGTGTTTAGTTACTTTATAACTTAGTATATAACTATACTAACTGTAATCTGTATAAAATGAACACAACCAGTGTATATGTTTATTTTCAATCAGATTTAATAGACATTAGGTGCTTAAAGTGTATGTCAAACTGGAATATAGGCAACTGACTTTTCAAAATATAAGACATCTTCATTGTAATACTTGTGAATATTACCAGTTAGAATATTGAAATCCATCCCACATCCCTTCCTGAATCTAAGATTACTAGTAAGAGAATCCAGTATTACCTGTGTATCAGAAGAGTAAAGATTTAGCTGGGAGGTACTGAAAACATTATCTCCATTTCCCTTCACCCACCCTGTACAATTCATGATCCTCAAGAAGGATCAGTCTGGTTTTTATTTAGTTGCTGGGTCTGTTAGTTGACCTCTTTAAATAGTAAGAAGAGACACTGGTGAGAAGTTTGAATGTTATAAGTGAAAGAATTTTTCTTTTCTTTTTGTGTTTTGTTTTGTTTTGTTTTGTTGGCCATACAGGGCATTAAGCCTGTGACCTTCCCACTGAACTATGTCCCCAGCCCTTTTAATTTGTTCATTTAATTTTGAGCCAAGTCTCGTTCAATCAATAAATTGCCCAGGCTGGGTACAGACTTGAGATCCTCCTGACTTAGTCTGAGACAATGAATATTTTAATGGGTTTCCCTTTAACTTTTGTTTATTGACTAATTTGGAAGGGTAGATAAAATCTGATAATTTTCCTTAGTTGGGAAGTTATTCTAACAGACTCTGTAGAAAATATTGAATTGCGTAAGACATACATCTTTAAGGAGCTTCTTTTCTATATTAAACCACAGAAGCAAAAGAAATAAAACAAAAACTACACATTTCATAGTACAGAATTAATGAAAAGATAACAGAGGCTTGCATTTATCACAGTAAGGTACAAATGATTTCCTAACTGAATTCATTTCCCTTCAGTCAGCCATTAAAAAAGTAATTGGCTGGGGTATTTACTCTCATGGGGTGCAGGTGTCCTTCCTAAATGGAGAGCCACATGTTAACTGACCTGAATACTTTTGATTTTCCTTTGTGTGCCTTAATTGATACTGAATTTGATGGCTTTTTTATTTGACATTTTAGAATAACATGTAGAAAATTTAATCCTACTGTTTGGATTAATGAGCATTCGTCTTAGAATCTTTTGCAAATTGTACTTTTAATGAAAGTTCCTCTGCTGCAGGGAAAATATTTAAGAATAAAAAACAAATTGAGCCAATATATTGTGCAAGAGATTCATAGTTAAGTATATCAAATGGCATCATTTTTATCTCAGCAGGAGCTAAGGTATTCTGGTAGGTATGGGATGTTAAAAAATGGAGAAGTGTTTGGAAGTATGATGGCTGGGAATTTTGTAAAATAATGCAGTTTGATTTATAATTTGTAGAATTTGTTTTACTCTGTCATTTGGGAGATGTACTAAGCCTGTAATAGTGAAATCTACCAGATATGCGGAAGGGATACTGAGTCATAATTGAACCCTGTTATGTTTCCACATCTAATTTTTGCTTTTCAAACCTTTATTCACTCCAGCAGTATTTATTGTTTGTGCCTTTCTGCAGGCACAGTGCTATCCTTAACTAGCTTTGGGGCCTGTGGGTTTGTGCCACACCTCATTTGCTCCAATGTATGGAAGCAGTTATACACTATGACCAAATGGGATTTGTCTGAATATGCAAGACTCATTCAGCATTCAAAAATCAATTAGTGTAATCCACCCCATCAACAACCGAAAGAAGAAAAATAACATGATTCTATTAAGCTATACTGAAATAGCATTTAACAAAATTCAACACCCTTTTGTGATTAAAAATTCAGCAAAGTAGAACTAGGGAGAAACTACCTCCTCTGGATTAAAAAATAAATTTAGAAAACCTATATCTAACATTTGTACTCAACGATGAAAGAATGAAGAGCTTGTTTTGTTGGAAAGTTAAAATGTTCACTTTTGTCACTTCCTTACAGCATTATTTTGTAATTCCCTACCTAATGCAATAAGGGAAGATAAGGAAATAAAGGGTATACTAATTGGGACAGAAGCATTTGGCAGAATTTTTTTTCCAAACTGCATTGGGTGACAAACATAACTGAGGCCATCTTTCCCACACAAACACAAACATGACCATCCTTTCCAAAATTGTAGAACAAATTAAATGCATGAATCAAAGTACCAGCAATAAAAAATGGAACTTAGCCAGGGATTTAGCTCAGTGGTGTCGCACCTGCCTCACAAGATCCTGAGTTTGATCCTGGATACCACAAAAAAAAAAAGTGGAACTTAAATTTAAAATAATACCATTTATACTACTCTAAAATATAAATATTTAGGGATATAATAGAAGGGTCACTAGTTCAAGCCCAGCCTGTACCACTTTGACTTACCAAGATCCTGTATCAAAATTTAAAAGGGCTGGGGATGTAGGTCCTGGGTTCAGTCCCCTCCTGTGCAGGGGTGTGGTGGGTATAGATTCTAGATGCAGACAGTGTAAGCTGGAATCTTCTCTCTCACCTAGCTGTGTAACCTAAAGCACATTACTTCACCTTACTCTCTATACCTTGTTCCTCATTTGTCTGGTGGTGACAGTAAGAATACCTCATAGGGTTGTTACAGGGATTAAATAAGCTTCATTCCTATGAAGTTTTTAGAACAGCATCTAGTTCACACTAAGCCCCTAATTTGGTGGTGGTGGTAATGTTTACTTCGTTCTATAGTTAATAGTTTACAAGCGTCTGTGAATATCAGAACCAAATAGAGAGTTTGTGAAATGCTGGATCCTACTGCCAGAGAATTAATTGAATGGCTATAGATTTGGCCAGTGCATGTTAACAGATGTATGGGTAATTCTGCTATAGGTACCCCAGAGACCTCACTTTGAAAAACTGCAGTCTTGAGTTGAGATAGTGGGAGATCTGCAATAGTAGAGTGAGCCAGCAGAAATGATCTCTTAGGAAAGTTAATCTACTTGGTATCTTTACAGAAAACTGGAAGTTGGAAATTTAAAAGTTTTGGGATGGGTGTTTGAGATTTGACAAAAGAAATTTTAGCAAGTCTTAGTGTAAAAAAAAAAACCACCCATGTTAGCCTATGTGACTAAAGAATGGTACCACTACAAGAACAAAGACCAGGAGAAAAGAAAGGTGAGTGTGTTTATGGAGGATTTGTTTACATATGTTCGAGGACCACTTCTGGGCCATGCCCAGTGGGTTGTTCAAAACTGTTTATCTGAAGGTTTGCCCTAGGGGAGAGCCAGATAAGCAGTAGGCTGCCTAAAAGTATGATTGTTACCAGCCACCCTTCTAGTTTCTCAGCTAAACTCACACAAGAATCTTCCATTTACAATGTCTGAAGTATAGACATTGAGATTGCAATGCTTGCAATTCTCTTATCATTATCTCTTTTCTTGTTTGTTTATGTTTACTGGCATTCTAAAACTTGGTGGCATAGTATGTTTATTTCCTTGGTTTTTTTCTTACTATTTATTAGAGAATCGCAGTTTTAGTTTTATTACCTTTCAAGGCTAAATTACAGTCCAAACTAATGTCTGTCCAATAAGTCTTTCTTACCTGGTTTTCACTATCATATTTTATCCTGAGCTTAACATTTATTATGATCCATGTTGTGCTCGCTTCGGCAGCACATATATTATGATCCATGTAGAGACTGTTCATTGAAATACTATTGTTCTGCCTTTTTCTCATGTTGCACATAGCAGGTAGGAGTTCTTGATGAGTTGTAGAAATGAGTAGATCCTGGCATGTCAATTTAATCTTTTAATGAGGAAATTTTATTTCAGTATTTTAACTTTTATATCCATATTTCATGAGATGTCAAATCTGTATATCCCACCTTAAGTGAGGATATACTTTTTCCCCCTCCAGATTATTGTTCCTTTTTTTGTCTTTGCTTTTGCCATCACAAATAAATCTTTTCTTCTATAAGAACAGAAAGAAAAATTTGATCATTAAAACTACAAAAATGATATTCATGTGTGAAAATCTTAATTTAAGGATGGGAAGAAAAAAACCCTTGAATGTAAAGTTTCTAAATCATCCAGTAAGTTTCTAACTGAATTTCAAATATTTAAAGATGTTCTGTTATAAAACAAGCATATTTTGTATCATATAAGCATTAAATCCATATTAGGTGTATTTGAAAAATATAATGAATATTTAAATTTTTAAAATACATTACAGTAAAAGACACATTGTCATTCATCTTGCTTACAATACTTCCACTTGCTTCAAACACACTTATCCATCCCATCGTTCTTACCACTTTCTGAAACAGTCTGGAAGTCCTCTTTCGTGTATATAGTTGTGCTATCATGGCTGCCTCAGTGGCCTGAATTGTTTCAAAGTGTTTACTTTTCATGATCATTTTGACTTTGGGGAAGAGCCAGAAGTTGCACAGTGCAATCTGGTGAATAAAGTAAATTAGGGCACAGCATAATTTTTTATAAGCCTGACTTTCTAATGGATGCCACTCAGCAGCATTTACCATATTTTTGATCACACTTCATAAAGACACTCATGAAAGAAGACTTACAGAACCATTCAGAAAGAAGCAAGAATGATGGGATAACTGTTCTAAATGAAGGGGAATGGTTTGAGAGGCATTAATGGCATTGCGCCTTTTATGCTAATAATTTATTTAAACATTTACCATATATTTTGATCATTCTTTATATAACCATTGGGAAGACTTTTCTAGAGCTTTGTGAATTCGAGGGTTTTATATTGCTAATAGGCCACTGATATATTTTTATATTTCATATATATGTACTATAAAAGCAATCTGCAAACAACTATACACACTTTTCTTTTACTGCCTTAATAGAATTGGGTTTTCTTTAAAGGTCCTTTTGAAAGAAAGTGGCCTGCACCTTTT
Organism: Heterocephalus glaber; assembly: GCF_053883595.1. NCBI lineage: Eukaryota > Metazoa > Chordata > Mammalia > Rodentia > Bathyergidae > Heterocephalus > Heterocephalus glaber. Next base: position 78,766,931 of record NW_028258315.1, on the reverse strand, counting down.
TTTTTGTTGCTACCATCAACAACAATGAACATATGAACAAAGATAATAACAGTTCACTCCCTGATGTCATAGAAATTCTGGGGTCCTCACTGTCACTGTTGCCAATCAGTTGATAAACACAGACAAAGACTACATGTGTTCGTGGAAACCATCAAGTATTGAAATGATGCTGATCCTTGCCTATGTCTCTTGAGAACAATTTTTTGAATTTAGAGACATTTTCTCTTAGCCCAAGCATTTTAAGGGCCAGTGCATATTCAAGTTGGATAGGCTACTATTATTTAATATGAATTTCATAGCATGCCATCACTTCCTTTCCTTCCTCAACTTTTTCTCAACCTTATCCCCAGTCTTTCACTTAACTGTGTATTAGTGTCAGGTGTCTAAAGTACAGACACTGTAGTGGGTCAGGGAAAAACAAAGAGGAAAGTAATCAGTTTTTAATTGTTTAAACTTTTTTATTGTTTAACTATACAACCTTTTGATCAAACAAATTTGATTCAGAAATTCCAGAAAGATGCAAAATGTTGGTGATTTGGAGCGTGAATACAAAATCCTCCTCACTTATGACTTCCTCCACCTCTGAGTAAGAATACAGAAGAAGGTGGAGAGTTTCACATAACTTCTATGAGCACTGTTTGAAAATCATTGCTCTGCACTGAAGAGTCAAATACATAATTTGAGTTCCATGTAGAGGGAAGCTGGATTTCTTTACGACAATCTATGATACTTCATAACAGTAATCAGTAAATTTTGTTTCCAAGCTTAATATGTACCAGATATTAGAAAGTATAACAGATTTTAAAATTTGAATAATCAGACTTAGCTTACTATTAAAAATTTAACTCTAATTGTTTTTGAAGTACTGGGGATTAAACACAAGGTATTGTGCATATCAGGCAAGCATTCTACTGCTGAGCTATATTCCCAGTCCCACCTTACTTTTTTGTGTTGTTTTCCTGTTAAGATTGTTTCTTTTAAAAGATGTGGTCACCAATTTTTGTTGCATTTGGAATATAACATGAGTACAGTATACTATAATTACTGGGCATAGATTTTATTAATTTGTTTATTTTTAAAAATAAAAAGTCATAGTCTTCATAAATTATTCATTTACTTTATGGTTACACAAGTATTCACCACCCTTAGGTAACGTGGATAGATTTTAGTCATTAAAGATTCTCTGCTGTTTCTTAAGCTGTGGTTATGTATCAGCCATTAGTTTCCTTCATTTCTTAGATAATGTGTAATATTTAATAAGGCTATCATAAATTGCATAATGGGGTTTACAGATGCATCACCATTTCTATCATATCTGTAGATCTTTTTTAAAATAAAAAATAGAGCTTTGCAGTAAGAATAAAACAGTATAAGAACACTTGTTAGTATCTGAAAATCACTTTATTTGCCACTATATAGAAATATCTTTCTGTTCTCAATATCCATTTAAATTTCTAACAAGCTGGAGGTCTGGGGCTTGATTTCGGTTGTGTTATCATAAATTCTGACATCTGCAGAAATGCAATTATGTGATATTTAGTGAAAATAAAACCTCAGTATTTAGAGTTTAAAATTTAAAATATTTTCAATTAGAATATGGCCAATTTGGCCCACATACTATATAATACAAGCTGATAAATAATAATCAGAAGAGTGTGATGTAAGATTACTAAATAAACTTTCACAACTCATCAAATAAAATCACCTTTAATTCTGATAACTTTACTGAAAACCATATAGGCAAACCCTACTAATTATTAGCACATAGGAATGTACAATTTTCAATCTCAAATATTTAGATAAATATCCCACAGCTATATATAGAAATCAGTTTTTCAGTAAATTTGTATTTTCTATATTTTATCAAATATAGTAACTGTCAAAAGCAATGTCAAATTGTGAAATAGTATTAGTAGAGGGAAAAAAAGCAACAGATTACCATAATTTAGGATAAAAAGTTCTTTTTTAATTAATAATTTAAAACTATAGGCTGAAAAGCATCGTAAAATACAAATTACTGTTTATTTGTGTGAATATTGTTTATGTGTAAGTGGAAAATGAAAAGGAAAAGCGAAAAAGTATAAGGAATAGATAGTATAAGCATTTAAAACTATATTTCTAAAGATAATTATTTCATTAGAGTTCAAACAAATTTTTGTATCAGGTGATAGAGATTATTATGGATTTTTTAATATTTAGAAGTCTTTTATTATACAAATGCGTTCAGTTATACCTTGTTGTTGATAAAAGTATTACTGTCAATCTCTCCACAGCTCTGATATGTTCTTTGTCCCAACTAGTTCTTGAAAATAATGCTTGTAATTATTCTCTCCTAATTCAGTATTTTTTCTGAGTATTTCATATTCCAAGCTCATACTTTAAAAAGTACTTTCACTTTAGCACTATGGTGTATTTACATTGTGGGTTCATTTTCAGATAACGATAATATGCAGACTTTTTTCATCACTTTTTGTTTTTCAGTTGAAATTAATAGATGTTATAAACAGTCCTATTAAGAATAGACATTCTTTGGCATGCCAATAAACAGAGTCTTTATTATGATGCAGCTGAATGTATTAAACATTAGACCTGCAGCTTTTCGTGCCTTTAACAAGCATTCTATTCATATATGTGATAGGACGTTAATGGAAGCCAAAAATAAATATGAACTTTTGGTGAAAGAGATGTGCCAGATGTTCACTTATTTAACAAATAATTATAGAATGACTACACCTGTATGCCTGACACTCTCCAGGCTCCTGGGATACTGTAATGTACGATTGTCTTATTCTCATGAATGTATCTTCTCCCCTAGCTGAATTGCTTTATTATTAGTTTTTGTTTTATAAAGAGGTAGACTAATTGCCTGACAATAAAACAGATCAAAAGTTTATAGCATAAAAAACGAAAAAACATTCTGAAAGTGAGTTGATCATATCCTTTCATATGTGAAGCTGGAATTCTACTTAATATTCTTCTGGATAAATGATAATAGAGTTATTAAGGGTTTAAATGCCAATGAACGCTCTGAACATACATATGTCAACCATACATTTATATTTTTTTGAAAATAGTATGGCCTTGAATTAGTTGTTTGGAGTTTTGTTTTTTGAATGAACTGATGCATATTTGATGAGCTACTGACATTTTATTGTCTATAATTAACGAGAATGTTATACCTAAATGTTCAAAATATCATACAGTATTAGGAATCAAGAAAATAGGTTTTTCTTGTGACTTTTTCAAAAACACCAAGCCAAAGGCTGGGGATTTAGCTCAGTGGCTCTGCTGCCTGCCTCGCCAAGCACAAGGTCCTGAGTTGCATCCCCAGTACCAAAAAAAAAAAAAAATCAAGTTTGGGGTGATTTAATACTCCTAAGCTATTCAGCCCAAAGGAAAGACAGATTTAATGGAATGAGAGTAAATGAAAAATCTGACTTATCAGTAGGTTTCTTTTGTAAATTTATAACCCTTGAGAAAAGCTAACTAATAGAAGCCCATCATGTCTTACTTTTTTCTAAGATTTAACATATAGGAATAAATATTGATTAAGGTGGTAAAAATTTTAAGCTACCTTGCTTGTACAGAAAGCATTTGTGGAGGCGTGCTGCAGCTCCCAGCACGGAGGAGGCTTTCAGGTCAGCATGCCACGGCTCCCAGCCCAGAGAAACCTTCCGGGTAGGCGTGCTGCGGCTTCCAGCATGGAGGAGGCTTCCAGGTAGGCATGCTGTGCCTTCCAGCGTGGAGGAGGCTTCCGAGTCCGCATACCACAGCTCCCAGTCCAGAGGAGGCTTCTGGGTAGGCATGCTGCAGCTCCCAGCACAGAAGAAGCTCTGGGTAGGCATGCCACAGCTCCCAGTGCAGAGGAGGTAAGCCACGTGGGTGCCAGAAGCACCCCACCACCCCTGATGAAACGAGGAGAAATGTAAACAAGCCTCAGAACCAGATTTCCAGATTACCTATAGCACCCCCAAAGGGAAACAAGATCGAACACTGATACTCAATCACCTGGACTCGCTGAACTAGCAACGAAAGAGGATCTGGAAAAAATGAAATCTGAAATAATTTCTCACATAACACCAGAGATTGTGCCCATAGTGCAAGACATGATTAATAAATCTAGAGAGGACACAGATAAAAAAAATAGAGAAGCTGAGAAACATGATGGAATCCCAACATAGGAAACAAATGAAATCCATAAAACATATGCAAACAGATTTCCAGGAGATTAAAAACTCCATTGAAAGTCTATGCAGCAGAATGAGCCAGTGTGAGGACAGAGTTTCAGGTATAGAAAATAAGATTGCAGTTAGTGACCAGGAAAAGAAAAATTGCTTTAAAATTAATTGTAAGGAGCCACGAGAAATCAATCCAGCAGCTGCTAGACAATGCAAAGAAGAGTAACATAAAAGACTGATCGGAGTCAATGAAGAAACAAGAGAAAGTGCACATGACATAAAAAAAAATTGTTCACAGAAGTGATAGCAGAAAACTTTCCAAGCAGGGTTAAAGAGCTTGACATACAGATAAGTGCAGCATATAGGACTCCAACCAGCCTTGATCAAAAAAAAAAATCTACACATAGGCATATAATTGTTAAGATTCCAGAAACCAAACAGAAGAACAAAATTCTACAAGCAGTTAGAGAAAATAAATCACATAAAAGGAAAGCCCATCAGAATCACAGCAAACTTCTCAACACAAACCTTTAAGGCAAGAAGAGCATGGAGTGATGTATTTCAAGCCCTGAAGGAAAACAACATCCAATGCAGATTGATGTACCCTGCAAAACTATTTTTCAAAATTGGTGGAGAAATAAGATACTTTCATGACAAAGGCACCTTAGGAACTTCATTAATACCAAACCAGCACTCTAAAAAATTTTAGACAAAATCCTAGGAACAGACATTGAGGATCACAACCCCAGGAAGCCCAGCAGAATAAATCCAGGCATGGTAAGAAATTAAAACCAAAGGGGGAGAATCGAACAAAAAGAAACAGTCATGACAATGATAAGTCAATACGTATCTGTTATAACCATCAATGTTAATGGTCTCAATTCACCAATCAAAAGAAATAGACTGGCAGAATGGGTCAAAAAGCAGGATCCAACAGGATGTTGCATACAAGAAACACACTTAATTCAAAAAGAAACTCATAGACTGAAAGTTAAAGGATGGAAAACAATACTCCATGCAAAGGGAACCCAAAAAAAAGCAGAGTAGCTTTCCTTTTTGCAGACCAAATGGATTTCAAACCCACACTGATTAAGAGAGACAAAGAAGGACACTATATCCTTATAAAGGGAACAATCCAAGAGGAAGAGATGACAGTCATAAATATCTATGCACCAAATACTAGTGCACCCAACTATATAAAACAAATACTAACAGACATGAAAAGTCATATAAGCACTAATGCAATAGTAGTGGGGGACCTCACTACCCCGTTATCACATATAGATAGATCAACTAGACAGAAACCAAGCAATGAAATACTAGAACTCAACTAAACTCTTGAACAAATGAACTTAACAAATGTTTACAGAATGTTTCACCCTGCAAAATCAGAATACACATTCTTTTCAGCTGCACATGGGTAGTTCTCCAAAATAGACTACATACTCGTGCATAGAACATATTTACGTAAATGCAAAGGAATTGAAGTTATCCCCTGTATATTATCAGACCATAGTGTGATTAAATTGGAGATGAATAGCAAAAGAAACTGCAAAAACTTCATAAACACATGGAAATTGAACAACACTTCTGAATAACCAATGGGTCACAGAGGAAATTAAAGAAGAAATCAGACATTTCCTTCAATTAAATGACAATGCCATTACAACATATTGGAATCTATGGGACACAATGAAAGCAGTTTTATGAGGGAAATTCATAGCAGTGAATATGCATATTAGGAAAACAGAATGAGCCCAATTAAACAACCTGATGCTGAACCTCAAGCTTCTAGAAAAAGTAGAGCAGGACAAACCCAAAGCTCATAGAAAGGAGGAAATTATAAAGATCAGGGCAGAAATCAATACAATGGAGACTAAGCAGATGATACAAAAAAATCAATGAAACCAAGAGTTGGTTCTTCAAAAGAATCAACAAAATTGACAAACCCTTAGCCAAGCTTATCAGAAAAAGGAAAGAAGATGCCCAAATCCAAGCAATTAACAATGAAAAGGGTGAAATTACAACAGACCCAGCAGAAATCCAGAGGTTCATCAATACCTATTTGGAGAACCTATCTGCCAATAACATGGAAAACACAGAAGAAATGGACAGATTCCTAGATACATGTGAATTACCAAAGTTGAATGAAGACCTAAAAATTCTAAATGACCCAATATCAATCAATGAAATTGAAAATGTAATTAAAAACTTATAAAGTAAGAAAAGCCCGGGCCCTGATGGCTTCACTGCTGAATTCTACAAGACATTTAGAGAGGAACTACTGCCACTACTGTTTAAACTCTTCAATGAAATTGAAAGGGAAGCAATACTCCCAAATTCATTGCTGGAAGCAAGCATCACCTTGATCCCCAAACCAGAGAAAGACCCAACGGAAAAAGAGAACTATAGGCCACTCTCACTAATGAACATAGATGCAAAAATCCTTAATAAGATACTGGCAAATAGAATGCAGAAGATCATCAAAATCATAGACCCTGACCAAGTGGGGTTCATCCCAGGGATGCAGGAATGGTTCAACATACGCAAATCAATCAGTGTAGTACACTGTATCAATAGAGCCAAGGACAAAAACCATATGATTATCTCCATAGACACAGAAAAAGCATTTGAAAAAATCCAACACACATTTATGATAAAAAAAAAACCCTACAAAAAATTGGAATAGACAGTCTCTACCTCAATCTGATAAAAGCTATCTATGAAAAACCAACAGCCAATATCATACTAAATGGTCAAAAGCTGAAATCCTTCACACTAAAATCAGGAACAAGACAAGGATGTCCACTATCACCACTCCTGTTCAATATAGTTTCGGAAACATTAGCCATAGCAATTAGACAAGAGAAATAAAAGAAACCAAGATAGGAAATGAAGAAGTCAAATTGTCATTATTTACAGATGACATGATACTCTATATAGAAGACCCCAAGAACTCCACCAAAAGTCTCCTAGACGTAATAACCAAATTCAGTAAAGTAGCTGGATACAAGGTCAACACACAAAAATCAATAGCTTTCCTCTACACGAACAACAGACTCACTGAGAGAAAAATAGGGCAAATAATTCCTTTCACAATAGCATCCCAAAAACTGAAATAACTAGAAATCAACCTAACAAAAGAAATCAAAGACCTCTTCTCTGAAAACTATAGCACTTTGAAAAAAGAGATTGAAGAGGATATCAGAAGATAGAAAGACAACATAGTGAAAATGGCCATACTTCCAAAATTGCTATATAGATTCATTGTAATCCCAATTGAAATCCCAGCAGCATACTTCACAGACCTTGAGAAAACAATCCAAAAATTCATTTGGAACAAGAAGAGACCCAGAATAGCAAAAGCAATTCTAGGCAACAGAGACATAGCAGGAGATATTACAACCCCCAACTTGCAACTCTACTACAAAGCTACTGTGATAAAAACAGCATGGCACCGGCAAAGAAACACACCCAAGGACTAATGGAACAGATTAGAAGATGCAGAAACAACTCCAGACACACTCAGCCATCTCGACAAAGGAGCCAAACACTCTCACTGGAGGAAAGATAGCCTCTTTAATAAATGGTGCTGGAAAAATTCGGTTTCAACTTGGCAAAGATTGAAACTAGACCTATATCACCATGCACTAAACTAAAATCAAAATGGATTAAATATCTAAATATTAAAACAGAAACACTGAACCAGCTGGAACAGAGGTTAGGTAAAACTCTTGAAGACATTGGTGTAGGAAAAGATTTTATGAACAAAACCTCAGTTGCCCATGAACTAGCACAAACAATCAACAAGTGGGATATCTTTTTGCTAAAAAGCTTCTGCACAGCAAGAGAAACTACCAGCAGTGTGAAGAGACAACCCACAATGTGGGAAAAAGTTTTCACCAGCAGTCCCTCAGACACAGGCCTACTATCTCAAATCCAAAAATGGGCATCTGAAATGAACAGACATTTCTCATACAAAGAAATAGAAATGGCAAATAAACATATGAAAAAATATTCAACATCACTGGTCATTCGAGAGATGCAGATGAAAACAAGGCTGAGATTCCACCTTACTCCAGAAAGAATGGCTGCTATCATGAAATCAACCAATAACAAATGCTGGTGGGGCTGGGGGAAAAGAGGAACCCTGCTCCACTGCTGGTGGGAGTGTAGACTGGTGCAACCACTGTGGAAATCAACATGGAGATACCTCAAAGAACTAGGACTGGAAGTGCCATTTGAACCAGCTATTCCCCTGCTGGGTATCTTCCCTAGACCATTAAAAGGATCATACCACAGTGATACATGTGTGCCCATGTTCATAGCAGCACAATTTGTAATAGCCAAAACTTGTAAGCAGCCCAAATGCCCATCAACTGGAGACTGGATAGAGAAAATGTGGGGTTTTTAAAATAAAATGGAAGTACTACTCAGCCATCAAAAATGAGAAATTAGAGACATTTATTGCTAAATGGATGCACATTGAAGTGATACACTTAAGTGAAATAGATGAGACACGTGTAAATACCGAATAATTTCTGTGGTGTGAGAAACTGAAAGTGTAAATAGGACTAAAAGTTGTAATAGATAATGTGAAATAGGAAGAAAAGGGGCAAAGGGGAAGGAGAAGTGGGAGGGGTAGGGGAAAGGAAAGAAGGAATGGAATTAATATGAGAAAATGAAAAAAAGTAAACAAAGTCTTTGTAAATAGGGAGGGATGGAGGGGTTGAAGGGAGCACAGGGGAAGGGGGAAAAAATAAGAACCAAGAGAGTATGTAAAGGTGCTTATTTCCAATGATGAATGTCATTATATTGTACACCTAAAATGTACCAATAGAAGGATATACAAAAAAAAGCATTTGTGTATAAAGTGAATTCTCTCTATTGTAACTGTTTGTAATATAGTGAAGCCCACTTGATTTGCACATACAAATGTAAAGATTTTCAGAAGTCTGAAGTTAATGTGCACTGTCTGAAGCTAATTCACTGAACACAGTACCACTGCTGTTTGAATAAAAGTTAATACTTTTGAGACCAGCTAATACACTTACCTATAGTGTATAAGCAGTAGGTGTTGTGCTTATTTTTATTACAAGTTTTATAATTATATATAATTTTCTTACATGTTAACAACAATGCACCTTGAGCTAGTGCATAAATATTTGTTGAATGTGGTAGCTGAAGAGCTGTTTTTAAACTATATTTTTAAAAAATCTCAGTATGGCATTCAGGAATGTAATGAATAGCATAACCTGTATCATGCTTAGTCTGAAACTTTTTAAATAATAAATAATATTTCAGTATAAAATAGAGTTGTGAGGAGAATAAACTTTGCATTCCCACAATGACACAGTTATGTATCAGTTATACCAAGAATCTAAAGTCAAAAAACGTTAAGTACTAAAAAGATATTCTAGGTTCTCGAGGTCTGCACCGTACCTGTCTACCATGTGTAGGGCCCTGGATTTGATCTCCACCACTGTAAAAACAAAAAGATCCTCTAGAATGATCCAGAGGGGTCTCTACTATATTGTTTTTCTCCTTTCCCACCTCATTTCTCTAAATTTTCATTTCCAAGTGAGTATATTTAAGATTCTATATAATTTCCCTCATCTCCAAATAAATATACAGACTTCTATAAATTAGGTAATTGCATAAAAATTGATAAAACATGAGGTTAATACCACTGAGTTCAAGAAACATTGGTGCGTTGAGTATGTGTTTAAAGATGCATTTGAGATGTGAGAAGGAAAAAAATTGAAGGCAAGGAAATTTTCCCAGGGTAAAGCTTTATTAGTTCCATTTCTCTCCTTGCCTCTATCTAAAGCAACCAATTTTTAAACTTAAGAATAAAGTATTTGTACACTATATGTTATTTTATCAGTAAGGCTTTTATCATACAAATTAGTGGATCGTTTGTATATCCAGATTCATAGACTGAAAGCACTGTTCAACCAAATGCTTGGTATTTTGAAAGCAGTCTTGCTTTCATGTCTGCTTAAATTATTTGCCCAAAACTCATGTAAATTCTCCTTATAGTTTTTTTTGTGGTGACTAGAATTATTTCTAATAAAATAAGAAAGATGGCTTTTTAAACTAAATCTGGTCAGTCTTCCACTTATACTTCCCTACTGTTTTAAATTCTATTAATTAGTTTTTTATAGGTTTTAAATTAATAGTAATAGTTATGATATGGAAAGGTAATAGGATAAGGATGGTACTAGTAGAATCAACTGTGAGTCTAGTGGTAACACTGCTAGACACAGCACACAGCATAGTAACTGAGACACAATACTTAAAATAACCTGTAAAATTAATATTATTCATCTTAGTTTGCAGAATAAAAAGCCTGGGAATAAAAGTTAAACTTGAGATCTGATTCACATATTCAGTAGTTGACTATATTGATCAATTGCTCTTCACTGTTAGTGGAGAAAAAATTCCTACTATAGGTTTATAGCAATCACTGAATACAGAACATCTAATGAGATGGACAGCAGTTTATTAGTCATACATACTCACACAGCTCAGTCAAGGACACCACATACTCAAGAGTCTTACAGAGGCTGTGCTTGGGAACAGAGTGAAAAGCTCAAGGCAGAGTAGTAAGAAAGTGGGGTGGAGTTGTGGTGGCACATACCTGTAATCTTAGCACTCTGGGAGGCTGAGGCAGGAGGACTGAAATTCAAGCCAGCCTCAGCAGCTTAGCAAGACCTTGTCCCAAAAAAAGGGCTGGGGATGTAGGTCAGTGTGAAGGTCCTGAGTTCAGTTCCCAGTACTGCAAAAAAAAAAAAAAATTGAAGAGGTAAGTAATGATGATCATTATTTCCCCTCACTCCCAGAGCAGATTGTGATTGATTTGTTAAAATAATTCCTCAAGCAGGGAACTGAAACCTGCTCCAGAATAAGCAGGAACTGCACCTCTGCCCTTTGATAAGTAGGGTTGTTTAGCTCGGATCCCTTTTCTACTGGGCTAAAAGTAAAAAGTGGAACTTACGGGTTATTCAGGTGCCTTGCCAGTTGTACCAATGTCAAGATGGCACATAATATCAAACCTTAATTTTTGAGGCATTATACTACACTGGCTAAACTGTCATCCCTAATTGTGGACTTAAGGACTCCAGTGCCCATAGTCATTCCAGTATTCCACTATTCCATGGTTATTTCTTCCTTTTGCTAGGATCACATTTTCACATTTTATTAGTAACAGCATTTTTCTTTCAGTGGGCATTTTTAGTCTTGTTTTCTTAACAATTCATACACTATAGCATCTATTGTATAAAAAACAAGAGCGCTGTCATTTGGAAGATAATTTGAGGGCTTTTGTCCTTTTAAAGGATATCAGAAGTTTTTTAAAATTTGCACTCACAGCCACGAACCTGACATGCCACAAGCTTATAATGCTCCTGTCTTTCCAGTTGCATCTTCTACATAATACCTTTTTATTTCTGCACACAGTTATACTCTCCCCATCTTTTATCTCAAATAGTAAATGCTTTCCAGAGTACTTTGCATAATACTGTGGGCTAGATGCTACAAAAATTAAAAAATATAAGGGGTAATTTCTGCCATTGAGACTCTTACTATGGAGAACAGAAATAAGAATTGCATAATACAGAAATTAATACAAAAAGAACCCTTATTCAGGCCCACAGGCCATCATGATCTGGGTTCTGCCTGTCTCTGCAGCCTTATCTTCTGCTACTTTTTCTCCCTTTTCACTCCCCTCCAGCCATATTGGCCTTCTTTCCAACTTCTCAAAATACTAGGTTTTTCCTTTCTTGGGGCCATTCTCTTTGCAGTTCACTAGGCCAAGAACATTCTTCTTTTCATATCTGGTTCTTTTTTTCCAAGTGTCGTCCAGGTGTTAACATATAAGTAGAATCTTCCTCGACCGTGCTACCTTAAACTGACCCTTTGTCTGGCCCATGCATGTTTCATATGCCAATCACGTAACTGACCTGTGTTACTTTGCTAAGATAGTTAATTTCCCTGTGAGACTGTTTGCTAATCTGTAAAACAGGAATATCTTAATAGTTACATGTAGAGTGCTTATTAGGTACATATTATAAGAGTTACATGTATTAATACATATAAAATACTAATTATAAGAGTCTCTTGCATATAATGAGCACTCAGTTAACACAAGCAGTTTCCAGTCACCATCTTCATCACTAAGAGTAAAAGAAGTAGTATAAATCAAAAGTGCTATAGGAGTTCAGAAAGTAAAGAAACACTTGAGGTCCAGAATCACTATGAAGGACAGAAATGAACATACTGTTTCTGTATAGTCTTGCTTGTTTTCTTCATTCAGACTCTCTTCCTCCTTTGGATTTCTACGGCCTGTTGGCTCTTGTCTCATGACAGTGACTTTCATTTTCCTTGTATCATAAATTGTGTGTATGTTGTCACCAAAGGAATGGTCCTGCATCTTTGCCTTCTGGAAGAACTGTGCCTTCATTCTGGACAACTGACCACTTATTTGATCTGTGTAAGAAAAACCCAGATGCTATGAAATTGACAAGTTTAAAGCACTCTCTGACTCCAGATATCAGTTACTGGAAATGGTCAAGTTGGAACTCTCAGGAATAGACTATTAATTCAGTTTTAAATTGGCTGTATAGTCAGTTTAATTTAGAAGACATTTTAAGAGCACCATTTTTCCCTGTCTCTGAGCTAAGATTATGGGAACACAAATATTAATCAATACAGATTACCTAAAACAGCCGACCCCAATCCCCCTGGGCCACAGACCAATTGTGGTCATGTCTTTTTAGGAACCAGGGCACACACTAGGAAGTGAGCAGCAGGTAAACCAGTTAAGCTTCCTCTGTATTTACAGCCTCTCCTCATCACTCACCTTACTGGCTAAGTTCCACCTCCCATCAGTTTACAAGCTTTATTAAATTCTCATAGAAGAATGAACGCTACTGTGAACTGTGCATGTGAAGGATCTAGGTTGCACACTCCTTTAAATAATCCAAAACCATCCCATCCCCCACTCCAACCACCACCCCACCACCCCCACCCCCGTTCCCCCAACCCACATCTTTGGAAAATTTAGGGATTTTCTTCCATAAAACTGGTTCCTTATGCCAAAAAGTTTGGAGACTGCTGCCCTAAAGCAGTTTAGCTTGAATCTAGTGAGACTTAAAAGAGAGTAGAGAGAAGCAAGAAAGGTATTCTGGGGCCGGGGATTTAGCTCAGTGGTTCCACCACCTGCCTCACAAGCACAAGGACCCAAGTTCGATCCCCAGTACCAAAAGAACACAAGTAAAAGTACAAAATTTAGAAGGCTCAGGAATTAAGGTTGTCTAGAAAAAAGATTTTCTCACTTGAGGAGGAGTAAGTAAAGTTGAAGTGAAGGAGCCCCAAATGTGGAGAATTTAGCGCTTACAGGCACACCCAACCTGTGGCCCATGGGTTAGATATGCCTGGCTTGCCTGGACTATATTGAATGAAGAGGACTTGTCTTGGGATGCATATAAGATATGTAATATAATGTATACAGTGACAAAAATTCTTTTTAAAAAATACTTTTTATTATAACAGGTGTGTCCAACCTGTAGTTCGTAGGTTGGACATGTCTACATGATGGTTAGGAGCCTGTGGAAAATTTGAACAAAAGATAGGGAGAAATAGTACTCAAAATTAGACCTTTCTTTTTTTTTACTTTTCTGTGGTGTAATAAATTCTTTGAATCTAAGATTGAAACAATTTGAATTAAAAGGGACAAAGGTTCTCAAATTATGTTCCAGACACTTCTTAGTTGAACAATTTTGAGCTTTTAATATTAGTTAGTATTGAGCAGGGATTTAGCTCAGTGGTGCCACCACCTGCCTCACAACCAAAGGTCTCGAGTTCAATCCTCAGTACCAAAATAAATATATACACACACACACACACACACACACATTAGTATTAAGTAAATTTTTAAGCATTGTGACAGGCAGTTGGTAACAGGAAAGCATTCAGCATTTAGTCATGTATTCTTTGAGTGATAATGGTTTAAAATTTTCTGTTATATTTTATGCATCATGAACTTAATATCATCTTGAAATAATTATTAAATTGGATATTTTCTCATATGGCCCAACCCACATACATATGCAGAAGAGAAGTTCATAAATTGAAACATTTGGTTTCAGATGTACTCTGAATGAAACCATAAAAGAATTAGAATGTAAGTAGCTCATGATTGTCAGGTTTACCACCATAACTACAAATTTTATAATAATCATATGTCAGTGTTCTTGTAAGGGTAGTTTGTACACATATTTGAATATTCACCACAGTACATATTGGTTAACTGTTGTCTTTATGTTTCAAAAGATATGAATGTTATTAGATATATTCTCCAAATAATTGAGTGGTAGATTACCAGTACAGTAATCTAAGATTACAGAATTTAGAATAGGAACTCAAGTTACATATCAAGGACTGATTAGACCCTCAACCTTTTTCGGGGAATGATGAGGAATAAAAAGAAAGAAACAGACAATTTTCACAGTATAAAGGGGGAACCAGGAGGAGACCTGCCTCTAGCTGACAGACTCAAAACTCCATGGTTGGTCCGCTATTATTAGACAGTGAGAGTGAATGGGTTGGTCAGAAGAAACATTTTCTGGTTTTTTAACATTGAGTTTATGGTGATTTGCTTTTAACATGATTTTTTGGAAAATTTAATATTTACCATACATAGAGTACTCTGAATATCATGAGACTGTCCCCTCATGCATATTCCTCAGGTACACCTTAGAAGGAAACCATGTAAGTGAACTCCTTTCTGTTACTGGGCCAATTCCAAGAAACCAAGTACTAGAAGAGTACAGGGTTTATGTCAGGAGTTACTGCCAAACCATGAGGTGGCCTTCCACTCCAGGTCTAAATCATGAAACTATGCTGGGAATTCTCATAGATGAATATTTCTTTATTATTTGAGACAGGGTCTCAATATGTAGTTCAGTTCAGGCTGGCCTCAAACTCATGATGATTCTCCTGCCTCTGCGTCCCAAGTGCTGGGATTACAGGTGTGCACCACCACACCCAGCATAGATGAATATTTCAATTAAGTTAGATCTGAGAAATGGAATTTGAAGAGGGGAGGTGTTTCTTTGTTTGTGGTTTGTTGGTGCTGAGATTGAAGCCAGGACTTTGGCCCTTGAGCTGCAGTTCCTGACCTTTTTAATGTTTGAAATAGGGTCTCGCTAAGTCACTAAATTGTCTAGGCTGAACTTGAACTTGAAATCTTCCTGCGTCAGCCTCCGAGAGTACTAGTCAATTTTAAGTGAGCCCTAGTGAGAGCTAGCCGCTTAAAGCCTCTAGAACCCCATGAGATTGAGACAGTATCTCAGAAGACCTTGAATGAATTATGTACCCTGTTAGGGCCTAGTATTATTATACACAGTAGTCTCCAGCCTATTTTAACCCTCCTCTCAAAGGGTTTAAAACCCTCTTTCAGTGACATTAGCTTTTGAAAATGGAAAGGTAAATTTTTACTTTTTTGTGTTTAAGTAGATTTAACAGCTTCAGCCAAAATGCATTGTATTTCCCACCATGTCTCCCAGTTATAACTAAAGTACCATAGCAGTCTCGGTGATTAGCTCATTTTGTGTTTAACCCATACAGTTTGAACATCCATGGCTGTGAAACCTGTGATATCAACAGTTTGTCTGAATAAGTTACCAGTGGCACCAGAGAAGCTGTATTTATTAATTCTAGATAGTCTTTTTTAAAATAAATGCCTAATAAGACATGACACATTGGCCTATTTTATCTCCCTGTTAACATTTCCACTTCAGAGTCCATAAACAGACCCAAATTCATACTGTGTGAACAAATCTTTGAGCACCAGAGAGAAAATTGTGTTTCTTTATAGAAAGGAAGTAGTCAGAGATTATGCCAGACAAGTAATCTGTCAATGCTTTGAAATACAGAGCTGTTAGGTAAGGATATACAGTATATATTTTTTTTTTAAAAAAGTCAACCCGAATATTTTGGTCTAATTTTACACTGCTTAGAAATTTCACTTTTAGAAGAATATTTTGAAAATTTGAAATTATCATGAAGTTCTGAGTTACTGTTTTGCTAGAATTTAAGAAAAGAAAAAAAAAAGTGTCCTGAAAGGATTTCCTGCCAGTTCATCCTCACAAGTTTTTTTTCCTGTTCTTCCTTGCTCTTGCTCTTGTTGACTTTCATCAGGATAGGTGGATATTTAAATCCTGAGAGACTGATTTATTATTAGGCAGGTGAGTAGTCTGCTGAAGCAAGCACAGGAAATTTGAAACACCTAGAAACTATTTTTAAAATCCCTTGCCACGGATGTTTTCGTTAATATTTGAGAGAAAGGTCTGTCTGTAAAAGTGCTGGGGGGTTTATGCTAAATTTCAAACCCCTGAAGTCTTAACCTGGTGTGTCAATGGCCATTTTGAAGCATCACATGAAGACTAATACCCACTGTGGTGTTGGCAAGCAGCTGTTGTCAAGTGAATTGGAATTTTTGGAATACTAGCCATCTACCTGATAATGGATCCAAGAATTGAGATTGGAAAGCTTGGTATGTGAAGGCTATGGCACCACCTTGAGTAGGGCTCCAGTGGCTCTATTATTGTTATTTCAAGGAAGACCAGGTTTCATTAGAGAAACCCACTTTGATGTGATGTTCATGTAGCTGGAGCAGGCCCCTAACATTTCTGATAGGTAGTATCGATTCTGTATTGTTTTGGAGTTACATTGTACTCAAAATCAAGGTTTAATTGTATAACACTGGAAATATTATGAGCTAAAGATGTTAAATATATCCTGGTTTTAATTGCTAAAAGCAGTGACAGAAAATAAAACTCTCCACTTGGGACCTCTGAAACATGTTTACTATTGTAGTGACACGTTCAAGAACATTTCTTTTATTTAATTACTTTAAGAATAAACATTGCTGGGCTAGGGATTTAGCTCAGTGGTTTCGCCCCCATTCTTCATATGATTTTAGTCCCTGACTTTTACTTTTCTAATTACAACTTTGGACTTAAATGTGACCTGTATAATGCATACTACACAAATAAAACCTGTCTAGGAATAAAAGAATATGGATACATTTAAAAAAGACTGAGGGTATTGCTATACTGATTACTAACAATAGGACTAGGAATATTAACTGAAACAGACAGGAAATTGGGGTGAAAATCAAGCATAACTTTTATTTCTTGGTATTGGTCTAAATAAAGAAGTTGTTTGTTTGTTTGTTTGGTGCTAGGGATTGAAGCCAGGACCTTGCACTTGCCAGGCAGGTGCAGCACCACTGAGCTGTACAACCCCAGCCCTCAATAAAAGTTGTAATGAATTGAAGAGCAACAAAATAATTGTAAACTTTATTTTAAAAATCAAACCCTGTAACTAATGGATTTTTAGAATTAATTTTCCCCACGTGTGCTTTACTTAGGACTCTGAGCTTTCTTGGGTTTTTTTCTTTCATTTTTGTTTTTGTATTTTTTCTACAAACTTTCCTTACAAAAGTTTGTTTTGTGAGCCTTTTAAAATTTTGGATATCTAAAGCTCTTTTTAATCCAAAAGCAATCTTCTGAAGGTAGAATTCCTTAGCATACTAATTTAGCAAGCCAAATCATCCTCTTCTTAGTCTGTATCCATTACTGATTTGTTCTCCAGAGAGGGTCAGATGAAAGGTTCTTGTCACTGATTACTGATTCTTACACTCTTGCATAGTTCTGCCTAGGACTACCCCTTAGAAGAATGGGGTTTAAAAATACTTCCTCCACTTCTTTGTGTATTATTTAATATTCTCTACTAATACATTATATTAATATCATAGGATCAAATGAAATTTAGTAATTAAAAAAGCACCAATTCATTAAGTGTAAATTACCTGTGGGCTCTGCTAAAACTCCCTCACAACAACGGTAGTACTGTCCACTTTCCCACCTACCTCTAGCCACTCCACAGTCTTCCTTTATGGCCATTATTCTTCTTGGAGCCATTAATGGAACAAGGGATAGTTCCTTCTCTCTTTCTATTATTTCCCTCTCTGAATGGTGTCATCTCTGCCTGTGGTTTCACTTAGTAGTACCTTTGAGCTCCAGGGGAATAACCCCTTAGATAGGCACCACAGACCACTAAGTCTGTCTCAGCCTAGCTTACCCCCAAAAAAGAGCCTGAAGCAGAGATTTGGAATAAAATCCAAAAAAATAGAGCACGATAAAAGAAGAAGGTAGTGTGGTGGGGGGAAAGCCAGTACAGTACAGTGATAAAACTATCAAGTTGTCTGCTATTGTTCAGTCTTATAGGATTGCCCCTGAGAAATCATATAAACTGTCTTAAGACAATGTTACAAGAGAGAAAGGAGGAAGAATTTTGCCCCTAGTTTCTGTCTCTCATTGGCCAAAGATTCATCTTACAGTGTGTAACTCCTCCATACCCTTACATAATTCATGGAGTATTGTGCAAGAGGAAATGTAGAATAGGGTTAACATAAATGCAGTAGAATAAGAGGCAACATCTGAGGCAGTAAACTATAAGACTATGTGAAATTGGTGCTGGTGAGATAGTTGGAATTAGACACAAATGAGATCAAGAAGATCTGAAGTGATTCATTACCACCCTGATCCATTCATGTCCTACATTATCCTTAGCTTACATATCACAAGATGGGGCCTGTGTTTTTGTAAGAGTAAGATGTTCTCATTTCTTCCCTGATCTCAGAGGTAAAAGTACAGTCAATAACTAAGTCTCCTTCAGGAGGGATCTTTGCCATAATCTCTGAAAGATTTAAAGAGAGTTAAAGAAACAAATTGCTGCCCTTTCTACTGCACCTGATTCCAAGGCCATTATTAAAATTCAACATCTCTTTCTATCATCCATTCTAGATTTCATTCACCAGAGGCTAGATTATGCCAATTTGAATTGCTTACCTCCTGAGGTAAAATCTGAATTGTAGCCCTCAATTATCTGAGCCCTTACCTTGCTCTTGTTGAGCCATAATTGTTGATGTTTTCTATTTGAATGTGAGGAGACCAAAGTATCTAGGCAGTAGTCAGAGCTTCAGGTTCAGTAACTCTTAAATGCCCAGTAAAAATCACTCCTCAACCCTAGCTGAGGGTCAGGACCTCTAAGTAGTAGAGACTAAAGTTTCATGGATGAGAAACACAAATTTTTAACGCTACTTTCATCCTTTAGTTCCTGGACTCAGGTATTTGGCTATTGGTTACACACACCATATATCACCACCATATGTCAGCCATTGCATATGTATATATATATCTCATGCACTGGAGGCACTGGAGGGCATTGCCTCAACTCTGTAGGGAGTTGTCTTCATAGTGTCACTTCAACTAATTTTTTTAAGTAGATCATTCTGCTATTGGGGCAACTATTTATTTGTGCACGGAATATATGTTAAAACTAAGGGATTAAAGTTGATATGTACATTGTCATATTCCCTTAGTTATAAAATGGATCCCCTGGCATAAGACAGTGTAGGTATGAAGCCATGTTGATGGAGAAGTTATTTTTAAGCCCTGGGATGGTAGTGGTAACAAAGGTATTGGGAACTGGAAACCAAATCCATGTCCAGAGCAAGTATTCTATAAAGACAGATCATTGCCACCACATTGCCACCTACACCAAATGTAATCAGCCTTATCAACCTTACATCCAGTAATGTACTAGTCTTCCTTTGTAAAAGTGCTGTATCGATGGCTTGGTATTAATCAGTCTCCATTGCTGCCTTAGGCAGTTAACAATAGCTTTTTCAACACTGGTGAAAGAAAACATTTTGGCTATTCTATTATAGGTCCATTGTGTCAGCTCTGTGGTGGCCTAGGTGGAAGTCTGGCCTACAGTGAGGAAATGAGTCATCATAAACACCTCATTGTTGACATTAGACAACACATGTTAATGTTTTGGAACATGCTTTCTAATGGGCATTGTTCAATGTAAGATGCAAAAATGCACCTAATTTTTGCCCAGTCTACCTTTCCCAGAGTTTCTTACCACATCATCTTTCATTGTTGTAGGCTTCTAATGAAGCAGCCTAGAAGTCAGGGTCTAGACTGTAGCTAAGGCTTTTTCTTCTTTTGAAGTGGATAACCAAGTATTCTGTTCCAGTTGTTCATCTGTCCTCCTGCGTAAGACTGCAATGCAGTAAAGGTCCATTATAGCTAATTCTGAATTCCTTTTTCTCTCTTACTTGGTCATGAAAGAAAAAAGCATTGGTGATATGGGAGTCTGGGTTTCCTCCAAATATAGTTCACTCATTTCTTCTGAATCTGCTGTGCCTAATCCCAAATCTGCCATTTTGATCATAGAGTAGACTGGTTTTGTGTCCATTTAACCTTGACTCAATGTATCAGAGGGCAAGCAATCCTTCAACTGCCTAGAAAGGAGGACAGCGAGGGCTAGAGGAAAAAAGACAGTAGAGACTTGCATAATTTCAAAGTATATGGGGTCAGTGAGGTCAGTGCCTCAGAGCAGGCAAAGACAAAAGACACTCCGAGCTTGCTACTATTTATTGGGTTCATAGGGACCATCAGATGACTCAGAGGATGGCAATAATCCTAAATTGACAAGGATCTTATAAGCAGAGAAAGTATCAGATGTCTCAGAGGGCTGTAATAATCCTATGAGATGAGCAAAAACACATTCACAGTAGTAGGTGGGATGAGTTACGCTGTTAAGGAATTTGTCCCTCCCCAGGAGAATCCTTTCTCCTTTTGTATTACTACTGGATTCTTAAAGAACCAGGGTGTCTTCCCCTGATATAAGCTTGCCCTTGAGCATCATAGCGTCATGGGACCCGGAGGCAGAATGGAGTTCTGTTTCAGCAAGCCATAACTGGCCCATAGGCCAGAAGACTAGGCCTCAGACAGCCCTGATCATAATTTGTGAAATAACTTTTCCCCAAAATTATGTAGCATGGCCCCCAACATCAGTGACTATTTAAAAGTCACAGTCATTTGTTGACTCATAGGCATGTAGACTTGGGCCCTGTAATATCTGATGACTACTTTTTGTTTGTTTTGTTTTTCTTTACTTTTTTTTTTTTAACAGAAAGTTGTTCTTTACCACAGAACCCCAGCACTCGGTATTTTCAGTGCCCTCTCAGTGCTTGCCAGAGACTCCACAGCATCATTATCCATAAAACTAGGTCTTGAGCCATCAGATCCACTCACCACAGATGCACTGTACCCTGGACATGCTAAGAGTCTCCCTGTTCTTCTGAGTCTCTGAAAAAATGGGTCAAAATAGTATTATAAAGTAAGGAATATGTAGCCTCCACAACCCACCCAGAAATCTACCTTTTTCTGTGTCGTAGATGTTGAGGGAAACTTTGTCTTTACCTGAGAAAATGTTCTCAGCATGCCCCAGAGCCTTGAACCTCCTTAAAACCCCAAGCAGTGTGCCATACTCCTTAATTTTAACAAAGTGTCTGGTGTGTATATTTTACTAGACTGTCTATAAGGTACCACTTCTTATCAAATTCAGTTAGTATGCTCTTGTCAGTAGAGTGGAATATGATGATGATCCAGGATGACTTAAATTTTGAAGATCAGGGTTATTGATATTATTCCAAGGCAAAGTATTATTCTGTTCCCTGCCATAGTGAAGGTTACTTGCTTTTGATTCTCCTCATGGTTAGGGACTGAAAATAAAGCATTACCAGTCATTCTTTTGTAATACCATATCTAGCATGACAGCTGGTGTTAGAGCTTCTACCAGTTTCAAATTATAGTAATCCATTAGCAATTTTTTTCCTATAGGATCATGAAAACTATAGAAAAGGTGGGCTGGGGATTTAGCTCAGTGGCACCATGTGTGTCTCGCAAGAACAAGGTCCTGAGTTCGATCCCTAGTACAAAAAAAAAAGAGAGAGGAGAGAGAGAAAGAAAGAAAAAAAGAAAGAGAGAGAGAGAAAGCAAGCAAGCAAGCTAGCTAGCTAGCTATGGAAAAGGTTATGAAAATTTTACCACCCCTGCATCTTTGTCTTTAAAAGTGGTACCTATCTCTGCAATTCTTCCCAGTACTGTATATGCATTATTGCTTTGATTTATTATCTTGATCTAGGATAGAGTAGTGGGAGAAACTTCCAGGGGCCTATATTCTGCCTTTTTTAGAAAAAGGACACCTATACCCCATGTCTGAGCTAGTGCGAGGGTTTCCCAAATATACACTTGAAGACTGGGGAAATAACGTAGATCCATTGCACCTGACAGAGAAATTTGGACCAAAACTTCATTAATCACTTGGCCTCCATAAACCTGAACTCTCACCAGAGAAGCATGATGGCAGTTCCAGTGCCTCATTATTGCTATAGGTTGGTATCCCATTGTAGCAGTCCTCAAAAATGTCTGAGTTTTTCCCTTCACTGGTACACAGGTAATACCTGCAAAGTTTTTTGCTCTCTCTTGCCTTACATAGGCCATTTCCTGTCTGATCTATTTCTTCCTCCCACTTCCTTAGGTGCACAGGCACCTCAGTGTTAGTGTAGTAGTCCTTAAAAAGTTTAGATTTTCCTGTTTCTCAGTGCACAGTTACCCATGCCAGAGAAGCTCTCTGGTTTTACCCAGGCTTTTACCTCTGTCTGACACATTTCTTCCTCCTCATTCCTTACTTCCCTGTCTTGGTATAATCAGTTATATGTTGTTGTACTATGTGGTTTTTTTTTTCTTTTTGGGTACTACTTAATGTAGTTTTAATTAATTTTCTGCATTTAATTAATGCCAGTCTCTACATAAGATTCTCAGGATAGTTTATTAACTAACTGTTTTGTGTATCTCTCTATCCCTAATGTAATGCCTAAGTCATATATTAGGTGATTAGTAACCATTTAAGGAATGAATGGTTAGATAATGAAGTGAAAAAGAAGCATTTTGCTCAATCAGGAGCCCTGTCTCTGTATTTCACTAATTCTAAGAAATCTATACTTTCTGCATTTTAACATTTCTGATATCAATCACTGGGTCAACTGCCTGTTGTGAGTTAGTTATTACTACTTGTACATGCACAAAAAGCTTACAAAGGAAATGTCAGCAGCTTGTAAGAAAATTTCAGGGGCAGTAATGGAGCAGCACTTAATACTTTATCACACAAAGGACTATATTTTATGGGGAAACAGCCATCTCTGAGCTAAAAAGATTCAAAAGAGTTGGACTCTGTGAAAAAATTTTAGTCCTTTTTGCTCACATAATCCTATTTTTCATGCTCAGAACTGATCAGTATTACCAAATGTCACTGTTATACTTATCAAGCGATCTCTTAAAAAGTATAAAATCATTTTTATGTGATAAATCACTACATTATAATTTAACTGGGCAAGTTTTGTTTTAATAATTCATAAAAATTGTGCATTTTATTTTGTAGTCTGTGTAATATGGCGTTCTACAGTTGTCTTCAAAGGTTTTGTTAACATATATGGACTTCTGTGTGAATTAGAAAAACACATTCCTATCTCCAGGCAAAAACAGCCGTGTAAGGCAAGGTAACCAAGAGCACAAACTAGATTTCTGCCTCTCTTTACCACATTACTTTGAGTATGGGAACCAGTGCTACCACTTAGAGCAGTTTCAGCTATCCTTAAGGTAACTTACATTTTATAAAGAATAATTTGGGGCAGAGGGTGTAGCTCAGTAGTAGTGTGCTTGCTTAGCATGCATAAGGCTTTGGATCCAATTTTTAGCGTACTACAACTCCCCAAAAAGGTAATTTTATCTTAGAATTTGCAGCATACCATTACTTGTATGTATAGCTTTTGACATTGCCTTCCTGTCCTGGAATGATCTCACTTGGCAGAAAGGTTATAAAAAAGTTTTGACTGTGTAACAAAATGACTGTCAAATCAGTGTTAAGATGAGTAAGTTTCTATTTTAAAAAGTCATTCTTAATCTAACACATTTTTTTCTAATAGATAAGCCTAATTATTGTAAAGCAATTTTTAATCTGTAGATATCAAGGTGTTTCTGGGTAGACAGGAAATGTAGCATAATTTAATTTTGAGTAAGTATATCCAGTCATTGACCTCAGAATTTTTAAGAATGAACCTCTGGCCATGAAGCATGATGTTTAAGGTAAACGCTTGTTTTTATGTCTTTGGCAATGTTTTTGTTTAGCCTTATACCCTGGAACTACTTTTCACATCTGATGATGTCAGAAAAATTAAAATTTGCAACCTTACTTTGACCAATAGCAGTAAGCTTAACTTACCCATATAATGGGGATTTTAATTCCAATCAGGAGTAGTCTACTAAATTAATATTTTCTTGTGTGAGATCTAACAAAGATTTGGATAGGAACCTAACCCTGACTCTTAATGCTAACCCGAATCCTGCCTGTTATGAAAATATTTAAACATTGAGAACATGGATTGAAAAAAATTTAATTTATGAATTGGAAGGTGATATGATTTATATTCACATGTATCATCTAATTTTATGCAAAATATCTTTTCGTGCTTATGATTCCTTTCTCTGTCCTTCCAACCTGGTTGTAATATAAAGAGAGTGCAGTTTATAGTAACTTGACCTCTAAGTTGCTGTCTGGGATCATAATTACAAGAGATTAGAGGAGAGAGCTGCAAGTCAAAAGATCAGAAGTGTGTATCAGGCAGATCCAGGAACTGAACTACCTGGTGGGGGAAAATAATACCTTGAGTTTGAGTACACAACTACTACTTCCTCCTCTCTGCATTCATCACAAACTTAAATTTTCTTTGGTTTTAGGTTTTATTAAATTGGGCTCCTTATCTAACTGCCCAAAAGTATATCACCATGAAACATACTGGGAGAAAAAAGTTTAAACTGGAGAAGTGTAGATTACCTATTAGGGAGTTTCAAAACATCAATAGAAAGGTACCTATCAACTTCTGTTGTAATTGTGTGTGTTACACCTAAAGCAATGAAAATGTTCCTCTTGAAGAAGTAGAACACATTTTGTAAATAAGTGTTCATGGGGGATTTTTATTGTTAGCCACATTTTTAGATATTAACAAACTGCTTACATGGATTTTTAAAAATTTGTTTCAATAAAAACCAACAGATTTTTTGATTTTATTAACAGTTTCATCACCATTATTTAGAACAAGATTAAAAGAGGTCAGGAGAAGTAAATAGAATTCAAATGTTTGCTTCTCATCTTCAGCTCTAGTTTTAAAGTTTGGATGGGTTAAGAATGAGAAGCAGACTTTATGAGGTTTTTGTTATATCTGATTATATTTTCTCTTTTCACCACTGCCTATAACTGATAATTTTTTGTCCTGATTGGAGAAACCATTACCTGATTCAATCTAATCTTTTGAATTTTTAACTAAACTTAAGATTCTAACGACAGTTCCAGTAAATCTGTAGGTTATTTTTCCTGGGAGACTGAAGGGCAGGCAGAATCAGTGACCTATCATACATAGTTCATCAATTCTAAGAGTTTATCACATATAACCCTGTTTTGAATTAACTAATCCAGTAAGCAGTGTTTTTCAATAGCTTTCAGGGGATGTGTTTCAAAGCTGGCTAACAGTGAAATTTCCCATTTTTCACTGGCAGGAACCCCAGCCCCATAAATGGGGAAGGTCCCACCAGTGTGAAGGCCCCCCATGGGGACCCCTACCCTAGTGAGGAAATGTACCCCTGAAGAGGCGTCTTCCTGGCCACTGGGCTCACTGCTACCCTGCCACGTGAGTACAGCAATAGTTTTGAGTACCTCAGCAATTTTTCCATTTCTTGGTGGCCATGCATCTGATGTGAAAACAGGCTGGGCCCTGTTCCTTTTCATCCTCTTAAAAATTTTGGAGGGCTGGGGATTTAGCTCAGTGGTTCTGCCGCCTGCCTCACAAGCACAAGGTCCAGAGTTTAATCTCCGGTACCAAAAAAAAAAACATTTTGCAAAATGAGATAACAGTGTCCTCTTATCCTCCTGCTTTTTTTTTGGAATTTTAATCAGAAGAATTTGTTTAGCTATTGGTTAAGACTCAGTTAAGTGTAATTAGTGAAACAGTCTGTCTAGAACAGTACTATTCAATAGAACTTTCTGCAGTGCTGGAAATGTTCTATATTTGTGCTTTCCAAAACAGTAACCATTAACCGATGTGACTACTGAGTACTTAAAATGTACCAATAATCCACTGAGGGAGTTTAATTTTTAATTTTAAGTAATTTTAATGTAATTTGCCACATGTAGCTACTGGCTAGTAACTTGGACAGTTCATGTCTGCCTGTGTCCATGATCTCCAACTTTGCACATTTCTACAGCTGGAGCTCTTTACCTCATTTCTTTAACATCCTAGCAAAAGCCTTATATTAATAATTGTAAATATGATTCTCAAAGAGGAAGAAAATACTTCTAATTTTCATTTCCAGATTTATTGACCCTGTGTAGTTTTAATTATATGTATTCAGTCTTAAAATTATGAAGTAATATCAGTTTAAGTATTCCAAGTTTAGGGCCAGGGATTTAGCTCAGTGGTGCTGCTGCCTGCCTCACAAGTGCAAGGTCCTAAGTTCGATCCCCAATACCACAAAAAAAAAAAATTATAAAAAAAATTCCAAGTTATATCTGCTTTCCATGTTTTAATTTGCAACTTCAATATGTATATAGAAATAATTAAACAATTAAAATAACTTTCATTTTATTTATTTTATCTTGTTTTTGTTTTGTTGTGGTTTGGTTTGGTTTGATTTGAGTTTTTTGAGACAGGCTCTTATGACATACTCCAGACTGGCCTCAAACTCACAAATGTAGTCCAGGCTGGCCTTGAACTTGTGGTGATCCTCCTGCCTCAGCCTCCCAAATGCTGGGATTACAGGTGTGCACCAGCCTCATTTTATTCTTTATAATGAGACTTATAAAATATTCTACGTTAGTACAGTATTTGCAGTGCTATTAGTAAAACATTAAATTTAGCACTCACTAATTATAATACAAGTTTCAAATTTTGGTTCTGTAGGGGGATTACTGAACTTAAATATTAGTTAAATTTTTAATTTTACCTATTTGAATGTCCTTCCATTATTGGATTATCTTTAAAAGTTGCATACCTCATAATAAGGAAAACTGTGAAGTATATGGGAACTGTATACTATCTTTGCTCCTATTCTTAAATTTAAAACTAGTTTAAAATTTTCTAAAAGTTTATTTTAAAAAGTACATGCATCACATTTTGACCCATTGTCCATTTAGATTTATTAATTTAGCTGTGTGTGCATTTAAAATAAGAATTTTCAGGCCAGTAATACTTACATAGTTCTTATCATATGACATCTCCAAAATATCCCTGAAAGATAGTATCATAATTTTTAAGAAATTATCATGATTTCACAGATCAGTAAGCTGAAGCATGGAATAAAGTGTAATATGAGCAGAGTTACTCAGCTGCTCAGTGGCAGAACCAGCATTAGAACCCAGGAACTGTACATCTCAAGACTGTTTCCAGGGACTGTACAAGGATACCTCTTAAGGAATTATGATTATAGCATATAAGGTTTGGTTTGTCTGCTATCTGTGTAGCAAGACAAACTTGTCACTGTAAGAAATTCAGTATAAACTGATAATCTGGTAATTATTTTTACAACTTTGAAAACCATACAGTTGTGCTTTACTTCTGTTCTAGTGACTCATCGTTTGTTCTTATATGGTGGGTAAAAGGTGGGAGGAATGGGTGTCATTGTTTATCTCATAAATATAAATTTTTAAGGAACCTGAAGTTAATGTGACATATAATTTTATGAAATTATTTGTGTTGTTTTACCGTATGACAGTGTTTTTTACTAGACATTAAGTTATAGATATTTGATTGTTAAAAAGTAAATATTAGAATCAGGCATGGTGGTGCATGCCTGTGGTATCAGCACTCTGGGAAGCTGAGTCAGAAGATTGAAGTTTGAGCTCAGCCTGGGCAATTTAACGAGACACTTTTTCAAAATAAATAAAGAAAAGAGACTGGGAATGTAGATTAGTGCAAAGGCCCTGGGTTCAATCCCCAGTACCTAAGAAATAATTAAACATTAGAAAGTTTGATGGTGAATTTTCAAAATCTTTTGAGATGTTTTTCTGTACCTTAGTTTATATATTGTGGTTGAAAATACAGAAGAAAAAAGATGGAGTTAGTTGCATAGTTCAAAACTTGTTGCAGATGTAATATATTAGTTCATCCAGTCATTTAGTGAATGTTATGTATCCATGGTTAAATGAATATTTTCAACAACATGATTTATGTATAGCTGCTGTATAGATCTGAAGTCATGCATTTACTTGTCAGCAAGAAACACAGTGGGAATACTTTAAGAAACCCTGAATCATAAAAGTGCTTTGTGAAAACTTAAATCATACACGGGTGCAATTCTTACAGAATCATTTCTTTTGTGTTGGTGTCTACACTTTTGGTGACTCTTGACAGTTATTTTAAGATGGTATTTTCTTGCTAAATGTGTACATAAGTTTATTAAAATCTTTAAATACTGTAGAAAGGTCATGACAAAAGTCCTTTGCAAAATAATTTTAAATTTCAGTACACATCGATCACTTAAAATTTAGATTTAGATTTTAAATTTTGATTTAGAATGACACCCTAACATGATCCAATTATATTTACTGGCCAGCTGATACATGTTACCTAACATAGTTCGGTTCCTATTGCGTAATTTGTGTTGGGAAAATAAGGGAGTCTGTATTCCTGATAGGAGAATGGTATTTTAATACTCTCATTCTAAAATGGGCAGGATGATGCAAATGGTTTGGTATAGGTAGTAAGGAGGAAAAAGACTTAAAGAACCATAATTTATTCCAAAATACCTGTGGTCCAAAAGTTCTTTTTTATGCCCTTGGGTTCTCCATATCTTTGAAAAAGGGACCAACCACCTTTACCAGAAGAAAGTCTCTTTAATAAATAGTACTGGATGGGCCGGGGATTTAGGTCTGTGGTGCTGCCGCCTGCCTCCCAAGCGCAAAGTCCTGAGTTGAATCCCCGGTACCAAAAAAATAAATAATAGTTCTGCAAAAACTGGCTTTCCACATGCCAAAGACTAAAACTAGACCCATATCTCTCACCATGCACTAAACTAAAATCAAAATAGATCAAAGATATAAATACTAAAACAAATACTTTATCTTCTAGAAGATAGAATCAGTAGAACTCTTAAAAGACATAGGTGTATGCAAAGACTTTATGAACAGAACCTGGATTGCACAGGAAATATCACAAAGAATCAACAGCTGGTATCTCATCTTATTAAAGAGCTTTTGCACAGCAAAAGAAAGCACCAAAAGGAGTGAAAAGACAACCTACAGAGTGGGAAAAAAACTTGCCAACTTTTCCTCAGACAAAGGGCTAATATCTAGAATATATAAAGAAATTTTTAAAAAATCAAACCCCTCCCCAAATTTAAAGACCCAAGTCAAAAATGGACATCTGAAATGAATAGACACTTCTCAGATGAAGAAATAGAAACAGCACATAAATATATGAAAAATGTTCACCATCACTGCTCATTTGAGAGATGCAAATTAAAACAACACTGAGATTTCATCTCACTGCAGAAAGAATGGCTATCATCAAGAAATCAACCAACAACAAATACTGGAGGGGCTGTGAGGAAAAAGGAACCCTTCTGCACTGTTGGTGGGAGTGTGGTCTGGTCCAACCACTGTGGAAATCAGTGTAGAGATTTCTAAAAAAAATAAAACTAGAGGTTCCATTTGACCCACCTATTCCCCTTCTTGGGTTTTTAGTTAAAATGAGCACAGAACAACATATATATATATATATATATATATATATATATATATATATATATAGTACCTGGGATCAAACTCGGGACCTTGTGCTTTCAAGGCAGGCAGCGGAACCACTGAGCTAAATCCCCGGCCCAACACAGAATTTTTTTTTTTTTTTTTTTGGTACCTGGGATTGAATTTGGGACTCTTCGCTTGCAAGGCAGGCGGCAGAACCACTGAGCTAAATCCCCAGCCCAACATAGAATATTTTTAAGTTCATCCATTTCTGTTGGAAACAGTATGTTCTCAATCTCTCAATTTTTTCGTGTTTCATGATTAGCAAGAGAAAACACGTTCTCTCTTTAGCCTATTATTTACAAAAAATTGGTATGAGTATGATTGAAAGAGTTAGAACAAATACCAAAAATATTAATAAAAGAACAAATAAAACTTTTGGCATGCTTTGTCTTTCTATATATTCACATCTCATTTAAAACTTGTATAAATATTGGAAGACTAGAACTCAGTTGTGTAGACCTATAATTTGGGGGATATTTAAAAACCTTATTAAATGCTTTTCTGAATGTGAAAGGGCAGTCATTGAAGATCCTAAAGTATAAATCAAAATACCACATATAAATCATTTTATAAAACAAAACAGTGAAAGTATTTATCATTATAGATTCCTGATCCTCCACAGCCGTGGTTTTCCTAAAGAACAAAATATTACTTTCTATTCAAAAATTTTTTCTCATTGGTGCAGGAGCATAACGTTTTGACTAGGTAGCAGCTCCTTCCTGAGCTTATTGCAGTGGTGAGGGTTACCTTCTAAAGAAGACATATAACTGAGAGCAAACAGAATCTCTGCTATAAAATAACATAGAAGTGTAGTTCAATGAAACTATTATGTTTAGTGCAACTATTTAATTTGTTAAAGTCATAGGCTAAAATTTAGAGGAAAGATTGAGAGACATGTTTTGCTTTCCTCAGTTTTGTTCTATTTGGATTTTTAAATAAGCTAATGAATTTTAGTTGCCCATTGGCTACTTTAAAATTTAACTGATTTTAATAGTTTGTAAATGAATTTTTAAATGTTTAATAGTATTTAAGTGTAATAACTTCTTATTCCATATGCTTAGTAGCTATATTAATTTACAGCATGATCTCCTTTAAAAGAGCTTATTTTTGATAAACAAAAAGCTCTGAAAAGCAATAATTTATTGTAAAAGGTGTTACTCATGAGGGCAGTTCTTATTTTAGAAGCTCATAATTGGGTCAGATCTTTAAGGGGGTCTCCTATCTGAGTGCTTTCCACTTACCCTGAAATCTGATTTTAGTGTATGTTTTTCCTTGTGTCTTTAATCTCAGAAAGTACTTTATGAATAAAATTATTGAATAAATTGCTAGACAGCCTAAGACAACAGAATTGTAGGGTAGAGAAAGTGAGCAAGCAAATGTAAAGGGTTAGCAAACATTCTTCATGGTAGCATCTCTTACAGTATAAGAAATGTTACCTTATAAACCAAGTAAAACAGATTGTGCTCCAGGCTGCTAACAGAAATGTCCAGAAACTCTCTTCCTTCTATGGGTGGTATTTAAATATTTTTACATGAGAAGTAATACTGTATAAATGCACTAAGAATAACAACCTCTTTATTTATTTTTAATTTTTGTGGTAATAGGGATTGAGCCCACAGCTTCATGCGTGCCAGGAAAGTGCTCTAAACCCTGAGCTACACCCACAGTCCAGATAGCAATACCTTTAAATCTATTTGAACTAAGTAAAATCTTAAGCTATTTATTTTTTAACAGTTTACAAATGTACACACGAAAGCACTGTTTGCCCCCCTGTTGTACTATATATTTTATAAAAGCTCAGTAGGAATATGAGTTTAGTTAAATCTCAACTCATGTTCTGAATTCTGCAAAAAAAATGTTAGGAACATTCTTTTGACCGTTTGACATACATTTGGCAGTGTACTTTACTTCTTTACAGGTGTGTCAGAGATTCCAAGAAGTCATGACACCACGTGTGGGGACTTGATTCTTAAGTAGTTGGAAAACTCACTAGGATTTTCCTATCTTCCTGCCTCACCAGCTTTTTGTATGACGAGAAGAGCTTAATGAAGGTTTTGCTCTTCCCTCTTGCTGAGATACCCAGAAAAGTTTAGGTTTCCAACAGCTTCTCAGCATAAGAACTAGAGATGGTGCAGAACTCTTAGCGGAGCTATAATCAAACAATTCACTACATAATTGTCAGTAGAAAGTGCCCTTTGACTCTGCTGAATGAGTAAATAAATGTCGATTTAATACCGGAAAGTAAGGTAATCACGAATTCCTTGTATTTTATATATACTCCAATTTGCTAATTCAGATTTCATCTCAATTTTTGCAAATGGTGGTTTGAAGTAGATTTCTGTATGGCTCCAGTTTTCCTCCTTAATTGTGTCCACGCATATTTGAACACAGATATTCTATAGTGATTATTGACCTCTTTTTATATTTTCAAAGCCTACCAACTGCTTATTTTTTTAATAAGCAAATTTACTCATGGAAAATTCTATAGGCAACACCATTTGGAGTATTAAGAGTATTGATTTTGAAATTTATTTTTCATTGTTCAGTTCATTTGTAGCTAATAGAACAAAGTTTGTTTTTTTCTTTCATAAGCATTCTGTCAAGTGAGAAGGCAGAAGTAGCTAAGAGAGATGAGAAATATTAAGAACAAAACTTAAAGTTAATACATGTAATTGAATTGTACTCCAAATTAGTTCAACAGTCATGAACCATTTTTATGCCAAAAGTTGCAGTTTTTTAAATTTTTGCTTGAAACTCATATGTTGCCTAGAAAAATTCAGTAAAAATTTGAAGAGATAAATTTTTATTGTTTTGTTGTTATATGCTATTTCCAAAATGAAACAGTAGGCATAAAAGGATTAAAATCTGCTTGATTGATAACTTTTAACTTTTCTTCAACTTCTAAGTATGAGAAAATAAGTGAGCTGTAAAAGAACCATAACATTTTTACAAATGCAGGAACTTTTTTGAAACAGCATTTAAACTATCCAGAATATGAAGAGGGGGAAAAAGGAAATGATGTTGTTCACTAGAGGAGCCATATAAGCACTCCCAGGACCTCTGCAATAACCCTTCTCTTGCTCTGAGATCTGCCACACAAACTCAGCATGTAAGCAGATTATTTGTGCCATGAGCAATATTAAGTTTTTAGGGGGGTTTCTGAGGAAGGTCTGCCAGCTGGTATAGGAAGCTATTTAGCCTGTCCTAATCACCTATTCCTTAGAATGTTTGTGATCTGTAAAACCATGGTCCAGAATGAAGCCCTTTTTCTCAGTATATTTTGTATGTAATTCATCCATATGTTTGTATTCGCTTCTAAATGTTGAAAAAGCAAAGAAAAATTATAAAATTTACTTTGTGCCAGTTTTCTAGTGAATAACTAAAACGTCATCGTTTTCTTCTCCACCTCCTCTTTTTCCTCTTCCTCCTCTTCTTCTTCCTCTTCTCTTCCTCTTCCTCCTCTTCTTCTCCTCCCTCTCCTCTCCCTTAATGTCAAATCCTGTGAGTTTGGATAGTCATTAAGTGCTCATCTCCATTTTCCAGATGAATTCTTGACAGGGAGGTTAAGTAACTAAGCCAATTGTCCAGTACCTGGCAGTGCCAACCACTAGCAATAAAGTGCATGTTATTTGAACCAAATTTGTCTCGTTGGCACTTAAGTCAATAAACTCCCTCTCAGTAGTGTGAAATAGTAATGGTACCTACCTTATAGGTTATATATAAGGTTCTTAGCATGATTTTTTGATATAACAAGTCTTCTAATGGGAACAGCAACAGCAGGTATACTGTATATTGATTTATAATCAAAAGAGATAAAGTAAAAGCTGATAGTTTCAGTAAACATAATACCACCCTTTAAAAGGGTGAGATTATTTCCATCTGGGAGCATTGTTTTATGGGGTGGTTTTTGAGCTTAGCCTTAAAGGATAGTAAAGGTCTGGACATGCCAAAGCTGGAGGAATTGAAAGTGGTAGAGGACATTCCAGGGAGAAACAAAAACATCAGTAAAATAACTGGTTTATCACTAAGCTATTATGTTGATTTCAAGAAGTCATTACATTACATTCATTTTTGACTTATATTAATGTGTATAAGAACACAGCATAATGTTTCAGGGCCTGGGAATTCTTATAATACTTTGTAATTTATAAAATTCTTTGTTTCCCTAGAAAACCAATAAAATAGATTTTGTTATATCTATCTTATAACCAAGGCTCTCACAATAGTGACTGACAGAAGAGGAGAGCTCCCATGTAAAAGTACTAAATTTCAGAGATTTTCACAGCTCTACATGCTTGTTAAGTCTAAGCAGAAACAGTTTCAAGGCCATCGACCATACTGTGGCCTAAGATTGCTTTCTTAAAACATGTACCATATTCAGAAAGGCATAGGTGACTTCATGTAAATTCAGCACCACTACTGTTAATGTAACTCTAAACTCACAAATAACTAATAATCATACCTAAAGAGCGGCCATGAAGCAAGTGTTTTTAACAAAGCAGCCTGCATGGCTTTGTGTCATTTTGCCAGTTAGTTAAGTTATTCCTTGTGGTTTCCTAGGTAGCTTTGACCAAACATCACTATATTTAGTTTACTAAATGGAAGCTGACCAATAAATAAATATCAAGTTCAGAGTTGTTCACAGTGTCATAGAGGAATCCTATTCTTGACTTAGAAATATTTGAAAAATAAGAAATAAGTATTTTATTTATTAACATAACAAAGTTATAAATTCATAATAGTCAAAATCATTGAAATAAGCACTGACTTACATACCACAGAATTCTGAGCAGTTTTCTATTTGCCATTATGCAAATATGCAGCATGGTTTCCTTTTTTAAAGGTTTTTTTAACAGATAAAATACCATGATTTGCATTTATATTTTAGTTGATGTAATAAGCCACAAAAGCTCATCTTTTTTCATCAGATATCCAGGACATGTATCTCTGACATTAGACAAATAAAATCTATTTCTCATGATTATACTATTGTATGTATGTTATGTTTTGAATGTGAACTTACTATATTCTGCTTACTATATTCTGTCTTGATTTAATTGCATTCTGAAAATTCAAACTACAATAAAACCATTACTTCAAAAGTAATATGACTATATGACATGACATTTATATTAAATGTGATTTTCATCTATTTATGTAGGCTTTTGTGAAATTATAACGAACTGTAATTTCATCTAGCTCTGGTTGTATTTTAAACGTGGGAGTAAGCTGAAGAGATTTGTCATAAATATATCATTATGAAGTTTACTTAGAATGCATTGTAACATTTTTCATTTCTAATAATACAAGATTAGCATCATTCAGTATGAAATATTATATTGTTATACAACATAATTCAAAAATGTCTCCCTGATGCTGTCACTATCTTGCATTAATTTAACTTGATGTCCTCATTGTCTAACACTTTCTGCATTTTATATGATGCTTATTCTTGGGAAGGACCTGGGTTAAATATACAGTGTGTACACATACACACAGAGTACACCCAATCTCTTACAGTTTTGAAAATGAAATAGTATTTTCACACTGCTAGTTTTGGTGTAAGACACTATGAGGAGCTTAAAAATGATAATTCTCAGTTGGTAACAGGTTCCAGAAATTATTAAATTTACTTTAAAAGCCCAGTGAATCTCTACTTTGTCGTAAATTGATAGTTTTTCTCAGTGTACACAGGTATGTGATAATGTGTGATAAAATATATACATACAGATTTTCACACCTATCATTTGCTATACATGACCAACCTTGAATCTTCACATTACCACACCTCAGAGAACTTTCACAATCTTTGCCCTATCCTACTCCTGTATTCTTGGCACTGGGCTAGGAAGTTATAAGAAAATAAATAGGATTAGAGGCAGAACAAGAATTAAGTGACACCCAGGAATTTAGAGGTTTAAGAAAGAACCAGACCAATTATACACTAAATTTCAGTGTGGAAAAATTGCTTTTGATGTCCTCCCACATCATTTTTTTGCATCTCTTCATTATGTCTTATACTTTTTTTTTAAGAGTAGGAAAAATTTATTGAGAGAAAGATAGCTTCTGTCTCAGAGACAGAAAGGGGACTGGAAAGTGGGTTTCCCCTATCTCTTGTACTCTTGACTATCCTCCTTGTCTAATAAGAGCTCTTTTACAGCATGAGGAACTGTTACTTTTAAAGCCACTGGAGCTATTCATTAGCAGTGTTACCATGGGCAAGTTGCTGAGTCTCAGTTTCCTTGTCTGTAAAATTGGGGTTTTGTGTAATAGTCCTGCATCCCAATATGGGTGAAACGTGCCTATAAAGTGCTTGTCATCTAGTAGACATTATACAAGTGTTAGCATCACTGATATAATAAAATACACATATTACAAATTAGATATTTAAGGCCATGTATAGACGGGACCTCATATACACACCTCGAATAGGCTCAGTAAATGTTGCCTTTACTGAAAGATTTGCCATTTCTTACAAGTTCCCCTTACTTGAAAATGACTTTTCTTTTTCACCTTATAAATTTAAATTCCTTTAATGTGTACTCTGTTAAGGATGCAAACAGAAAAATTATAATAATAAACTGAACCAAATCATACTAAAGTGGAAAGAACTAGTCCCCTCTCCCAGGAATGCTTTCTACTTAAACCACATTAGCTGACAGAATTCTAGGTGATTTGGATTCAAAACAGGAATCCTGTAACCTGGACACCCAAATCACGTATATTTCTTACATATTACCTTACTGTAAAGCATAAGAGATCCACACTGTTTCTGACTCCTAATAACTAGTAGTAGTCCTAACCATTGCCCACAAGTCTCATGAATATTTAAGCCATGAGACTTTGCCAGTGATTTGAGATAGTCCTACTTCCCAGGTCCCCACATCCCAAAAGTCTCCAGAGATGACCTCAGGGTATCTTCTGGATCTGATGAGTTGCTCTCCCCCCACCATTATTTCTCTAAAATGTTTAGCTGGCTTTTAAAAAATAGTACATAAACTGCTTATTATTTTTCCATAGTTACATTCAGTGTAATATGGTAACCATTGGCTATGTCATCAAGTGTGTTTCAAATTGAATCCATTTTAAGTTCATTTCTATACAGTTCTAAACTGCATTCATGTTTAATGACTGTCATTTATTATAACATGGTCCTCATCTTTCAATTTAGAAGAATTAGAGGGATTAATGCTAGCCATTTTCATTAACCAATTTAATTGATATGTCTGAAAAGTACAGAATGTATGAACTATGACATCGGACTTCATTTCAGAATAGCACATTTGCACATAATGCTGAGGTCGTTTTGTACTTTGAACGGTCATAAAGCCCTGGCTTATAGTAGCAGAAAATCAACAACTCCAACAGAGAAGCTTAGCCTGGTGACAGCACAAGTGAACAATCTCCTATAATAAAAATGAGCATAGTCTGGAACATAAAAATTTTGAAAAAATAATTTATAACATAAAAATTTTGAAAAAATATTTTATATCATTTGTAGTTAATTAACTTGAATCCATATTTAAATATATTTACTCTTTTTTCTAATATCTTAAATATTGAAATATTTAAGCCAACTTTAAATTTAAGCAGTATTTAATTTAAGCAGTATTAAAGCCAGTACTTTTCAAATGTATGCAAAGTGTTAAATACAAATAATAAATTAGCAATATAGACTCTAGACTATAGCAGTATACTATCTGTATCATAGACCATTTAACTAACATCCTTTGAAAAGTAAGCATGTTTTAACCTGAGTTTTCATGAACACTCAGCTTTTCACCTTTATTTTTATGTCATTCAAAAGTTACAACATTTAGTGACTTCTGTTATTTTACATGTTATTTCTACCATTTGACTTTTATTTCTACATGTCACATCATTTAATCCTCATAGAAATCGTATGAGATAGATAAAGTTACTAGACCTTTGAGGGAACTGAATGCTTAAAATTATCTAAGATCGCATAGCCAGTAAATAGCAAAATGAAGATTGAATTCAGAACTATGTGATCCCATAGCCATAGCAGCTCTGCTAGCTGCTGCAGTATTCATTTTGAATCACCTTAGATATAGTTCATCTCATAGTAGAGTCCCTCCCTACAGTCATAAATTTCTGAAAGACCTAATGTTTTTAAATAATTAATTTTAGAACTGGAGGCACTATAACTTTTAGCCATAAAAGGATCCTGTATCCTTTACTAATTAAAGGTACATTATCAGAGTTTAAGATGAAAATGAATGACTCTCTGGCTTCTCATCAGTGTTGATGCAGTGGCCAAAATGGAAATTCTGTAGTCAAAACAAGAAATAAAAGGAACATGCCAACTCCTACCTTCATTTTTTGCTGCTCACCAGGCCAGGAGAACTGAGTGCATCTCCAGATCCCACTTGCCTTCAGCTTCTCAGCTCAAGCATACCTAGGTTTTTGCCTTAACAAATTGTAGGTATTAAGACATATTTGAGACTTACTTTACCCATTTTAACTGCATTTCTGCAAAAGCCCTCCTGAAGACTGAGGATTTAGCTCAGTGGCACTGCACCTGCCTTGCACGTGCAAGGTCCTGAGTTCGATCCCCAGTACCAAAAAAAAAAAAAAGCCCCCCCTGAACACTTCTCAAAAGAAAAATGTATTTATTTTAACTGAAATGTATGCCACACATTTTCACAAAATTTCTTCTTTTGCTTTCTTTTTCTGTTTTTCTCTTTTTTCTTTCTCATTTCCTTCTTTCTTCTTTCCTTGCAGGGATGAGAGTTGATCCCACAGCCTTGTACATGCTAGACAAGCACTCTGCCACTAAGTTATAGCCCCAGCCCCCTTAAAATTTATTTGATTAAGGTTCTAGCCTCAGAATAATAGTCTGCATATATGAGCGTAGGCACATATACTTTAGATGTAGGTAACTTCTCATGACATTTAACACGGTTGTTTAGGGATATTTTTAACTATTCCTGTGTTCAGAGAACACCTATAAAGCTAGCACCCAAAATGTGGGGCTTTATGCAGAATTACTGATAGTACAAAATAAGCATTATTAAAATTTATAATTACAAATATTTATTTTAATATATATTAGAAAAATACATATCCAGTATATCAAAGCCATAGTTTCATGAATTTCAGGTTAAACTAGAGATTTGATATTTTGAAAATGACTTAAGTACATATTCTGTTTTTCTATGAAAAAATCAAATGAAGAATACTTTAGTTAGTACCTGAAAAGGCAGTTACACATGTAAGTGCGATGTGGAAAACACTGGCCTGTAGTATGCACAATTATCTCACAGCCAGTTGTCAATAATATAGTATCCTGTATAACAGCCTTGATGATTCTACTCTTGTGATAGGCTGTAATGAAAATATAGGATGAATTATTCTCACATAATAGTGAGATTGTTAAAGACTACTTCAAAATAGCAGTTAATCCCCAATTTCTGTGTCCTTATTTTCTTTAGGACAGTGTATTTATTATTCACCAGCTCCTTAGAGTTTACCGTGATGTATTTGCAAAGTTAAGGCAAAACCGCAAAAATATTTTTGGTATTTTAAGTGAGATCTTACATTACTGAAAAGTCTGAGATAACACTTCAAAGCTATTTTTCCCTGGGGAAAAAAATAGATATTCTATAAGTAAAGTTGGCTATAAGGAATATGTAAATAACCCTGTTAAATATGAAATGTGTGTTCCATTGGAATTTGAAAGTAACTATTTGATCAAGTAAGTTAAAAGCCTAAATTTGTGCTTTGGGATAACTTTTTGTTGTTTAATGTGCTGGTTTTTATTGAGAAACCACTACCAGAAATAATGAGTTTTGCAGTTCAACTGACTTAATTTAGAAATCTAATCCTCCACTTGCTGTATGATTTTGAACACATTGGCTGACTGAGCCTCAATTATACAAACTGAACATGGGTCTAAAGTCTTACTTCATGGAGTTACAATCAAGATTAATTAATAAAGGGCTCACTGAAATGTTGGGATAAAGAGATTAGTAACTATTAGTTTTATATTTAGCAGTCTATAGCAGATACATGACTGTGATTATGTAATCCCACCATTCAAAGCCTCAGTGTCCTAGGTAGTCTTCTTTCCTGAAACTTCTCCTACAGAGCCTCCCAACTGTTGTTCCACTTGACTATTCTTGATTTGCTAATCAAAAGCTGTTTCAAGTACCCAAGAGCCAAGAGGGATGTATGTAGTTTACTCATATTATTCACAGTTGTCACACATAGTGCCAAAAACAAACAAAAAAGATGTTAAATCAGACACATTGAGAAAATGGAGACGTGATCCTAAAGTAAACTAAGAGCACAACACTTCTAAGATATTTAGTTTGGGCATAGTTATACTGTGCTGAGCATCTGAAATAGTACTTTACTTACAGCAGTCACTAGGGAATCAAGATTAAAGTCATTATAAATCTGCTTAATTGGGGGACGTACCTGACTGCACAGTAATGAAATGCAGTGGATAAGAGGAAATGACTAAGTCCTGATATCAGAAGACATGGATTCGTATTCTGCTACTTTGGTTACATGCTTTTGGGCAAGGCATCTATCACTTAGTATGAAATTAAAAGGAACAGGAAAAGGGACAACAAACCAAACAACTAACAATAGAATAAAATAGATGTTGACTACAAAGATTTAGATCTTGGCTCCGGAACTGACTAACCACTGTGAGTTCTTTATCAAGTCATGCATCTCTTTATTTCCCTCATCTCTAAATTGAGCATGATAAAATCCATTTTTTAGACTATGAGAATTAAATTAGAACATGTGAGTGTGTTGGTGCCTGTACATTGTAAGCATATACTAAATATTATATGTTTGTTTTTAAACCTTTATGGATATCCATTGCCACAGTTATAAAATGAGTGACTTGTTAGACAATCAACAAAATCCGTTTGAGCTCTTAGTTCAGGCTGCTATAACAAAGTACCATAGAGTGGGTGGCTTATAGATAACAAATTAATTTTCCCAGCCTTCTCTAGAGGCTGGAAGTCAGAGTTCAGGTCACCAGCCTGGACAGGTTCTGGTGAGGAGTCTCTTCCCTTTTGCACACTACCCTCTTATTGTATCCTCTCATGGCAGAACAACAATGAGCGTGCTCTCTGGGGTCCTATTCATGAAAGCTAAGTACCTCCCAAGGGCCTTACCTCCTAATACTGTCACATTGGATATTAGAGTTGCAACATATAAAGGAAAAGGACACAAACAATCCCTTCTTAGCGGGCTTTAGCACAGGCTCTAGCATGCTGTATCAGTCACCTCATAGAAGTAATGGGCACACAATGGATGCTGTTATTTTTAAGCTCAGTAGAGATTCCTGACTTAACCTGAAGGAAGCAGTTATTGCAAATAGAGAAAAATGTATACATCTAGGTTAAATAAGGTGCTAGGAAAATATATTTTATTGTTAACATTGTGACTTTACCTTTGTAGTAATACCAGTGGACATCTGTGACATGTTCCCTCCAGGATTTGGATGTTCCATTCTTCCCAATAAGAATATCTATATATTGCACTCTTGTAGTGATCACGTACTTCAGTAATAACTTAAAGTAGAGTTGAAAGTGTCATGTTGATAGGCAATTCACTGGCAAAGAAGAGTTGTATTTTATAATGTATATGTCAAGTTTGACTGCTCTTTAATATTATATATGATTAAACAAGTTCTAAGAATGTAACACTGAGTCACTCCATTTTTCAGCGAAGGATTCTGCTTGTTGAAAAAATACAATCTATTATTAATGTGGATTTTTGTATTTAAAGTCCTCTGATTGCTAAAATAAACACAAATTCAATTTCCCTTTCCTTTATTTTGACAACAAAAATCTGTACACATAAATCTTGAATGTAGTCCTATGTGGGAGATTGAAAAACTATGTATTGTAGTAATAAGAGGAAGGCCATGCTTACCAGCGATCAAATACAGAGGCCCAACTAATAAATTAGAATCCACCAATAAATGTTAAAATAAGGCTTTATAGGTCTCCAAAAGAGTTGTTACTGCTGTGCCCTACCTTTCCCTTTCTGGCTTGCCGAAATTTCCTGTATGCTCTTGTCCTTCTTGCTCCCTGGGCAGCTCAGCATCTGGAGAAAAATTCTGTGCTCATAGAAGGATACAGATCCTACCCTCTTTGATCCAGGAAACTGGCAAAGCCAGTTTCATAGGCATGTGGCACACTACAGTACATGCCAGAATGTTTAGTCTACCAGAACTATTACTTTAAGATCTGTGTGATTTAGTTTAAGTTTTGCATTTGTTCCCAGTAAATAGTTGGATTTAAGACCCACAGTTGATTCTGTAGTTGATATTATGACAGCAGATAATAAATGAGAACAATGTAGAACCAGTAAAAACAGAAATGTAAAGAAAGACATTTCACACCACTTAGGTTATAAGTACTAATTTGCCCCTCTGAACAGTGATATTCAGACAGTTTTAACTATTTAATCTTTCAAACAAAATATTTAATGTAATTAAAGTATCTAAAAATAAAACTCTCCTAGCAGTTTTGAAGTGGGATAAAGAAGAACAGAAGAGCATGTACACATTTAGGCATACACATTTGTATGTATAAATCCTCTCATGGTTCCAAAGAGCACATTTTGCCAATCACTGTTATTTACCTTTTTGTTAGAATGGCTAGTAATGCCAGTTCTTTGGTATTTAAAAGTTGACTTTGACCAGAAATTAGTTTAAAATAAAACACACCTATCTCAGAACATTTGTCTATGAAACCATTTTTGTACATGAAATCCTTCAGCGACATTCTCCAAAAGAGTATTCTATTTTCTTTTCAATTCTTCTTCCTTTAATATATTTCTTTTGGTCTGTATTTATAACTGCCACTATTAATATATAGCATAGTTGAATAAAATACATTTTTTAAATTATAATTAATAAAACATAAATCAGTAGGGTTATGGAGGACCAGGAGCTTGAAAAGATTTATGTTTGCAGAGTTTGTATTTTAACTGTGATTAACTATGAAAGAGAAACAGGTCCCAATTATTTTATGCTGTATTTCTCAGTAAGACATGCAACTCTCTTTGAAATCCATGTAAGTTTAATATACAGATGAATTAACATATCTGTGATCTTTTTTGATACTGAGATTGTTGTAATCAAAGGAAAAATATGTTGGTATCTAATTATTCTAAGGGAAATACACTAATAATATAAATAGACCCTTCTCTAAGAAATGCTTCATACCATGGTGAACCTACAAGTCCAGCATATTTGCAAATAAAGCATTAAAAGTGTGCATATTTATAATATATCTGTAAAATTGATCCTCCTTATACCAGGGAAGTTTAAAACATGAATTAGCTGGGCAAGATGGTGTACTCAGTTACATATTGTTTTGTTTATTTAAAACATCTTGTATTGTCTTTATTTTAACATTGTTCTGCAGAACTAAAAAAATATCATGAACAAAATTGTCATTTTGAAAATTACAGAACTTAGCATGTCCTGGTCATAAACAGTATAATTGTGTTTGCAGTGATTAGATTGTTAACCTAAAATAGAACTCATACGTAAGTTAGGAAAAAATTTCTCTTGATATTTTGCAAATCCTTAGGCAGCTGTGAATATACAAGTAAATAATATTATACTTCACAGAGAAAGCAATTTATTATGCACTAATACAATTTTAGGAGGTTTTGTGTGATTCATTCTTGGAGTAGGAAAAATCCAACTTGTTGAAGTAGATAAATTTCACAAAGTAGTACTTAAATGTTTGACGTATGTGTTTTAGAGATTTTTGCATGGCTGGGTTGTTTTTTTTTCTGTTTTTAAAAATAATTTGGAGTCATTACCTTCACACCTCTCATTATTCACCATCATTTCTTATTTCAGAAATACCATCTATATACTGGTAAAATAGACAAGTATATTATAATGTATCTGTAACAAGCTGATCCACTTTAAACAAAGGAGTTAAAACCCTGAATTGACCTGTCATCTAAATTTAAAATTTTAAAAGTCATTCGTTCTGTGGTATATGTTAGGATTTGGGAAGGAAGTAATACCAATCCAGGCAAAAGCAGGTAATATCCAAGGCTTCCTTTTTATTCACTAAATGAGTTATTAATCTCTTTTTGTACTTAAAGCTCATTGTTTCTTGGTGTGCACACACGTCTTCTTTATCCAGTCCTCACTTGACGGGCATTTGGGCTCTTTCCAAGATTTAGCTATTACAAACTGCCACTATAAACATGGGTGCACATATATCGCTATGGTATGATTCTTTTAATTATTTTGGGAAGATACCCAGCAGAGGAATAGCTGGGTCAAATGGGACTTCTAATTCTAGTTTTTTGAGGTATCTCCATAATGAATTCCACAGTGGTTGTACCAGTCTACACTCCCAACAGTGGAGAAGGGTTCTTTTTTTCCCACAGCCCCACCAGCATTTGTTATTGGTT
The DNA here is from genome assembly GCF_053883595.1 of Heterocephalus glaber. Taxonomy (NCBI): domain Eukaryota; kingdom Metazoa; phylum Chordata; class Mammalia; order Rodentia; family Bathyergidae; genus Heterocephalus; species Heterocephalus glaber. The sequence goes on along the minus strand of NW_028258315.1, from coordinate 78,722,532 downwards.
GATTTCTTGATAGCAGGCATTCTTTCTAGAATGAGATGGAATCTCAGTGTTGTTTTCATTTGCATCTTTCGAATGACCAGTGATATTGATTTTTTCATATGTCTATTTGCTGCTTCTACTTCTTCTGAGAATATTCATGTCAGATGCCCATTTTTTGGATTGGGTCTTTAAATTTGAGGGGTCTGATTTTTTTATGTTCTTTATATATTGTAGGTATTAGCTCTTTAAGGAACAGCTAGTAAAAAAAATTTCCCACATTCTGGGATGGCTCCTCACTCAGTTGGTGCTTTCTCTTGCTATGAGATCCCAGTTGTTGATTCTTTGTGTTAGTTCCCATGTGAATGAGATTTTGTTCATAAAATCTTTTCCTAGGCCAATGTCTTTAAGAGTCCTACCTAACCTGTCTTCCAGCAGGTTTAGTGTTTCTGTTTTCATATTTAGACCTTTGATCCATTTCTATTTTAGTTTAGTGCATGGTGAAAGATATAGATCTAGTTTTAATCTTTGGCAGGTGGAAAGCCAGTTTTTCCAGCGTCATTTATTAAAGAGGTTATCTTTACTCCAGTGAAGGTGTTTGGCTCCTTTGTCAAAGATGAGGTGGCTGAGTATGTCTGGAGTTGTTTCTGCATCTTCTAATCTGTTCCATTGACCCTCGGGTCTGTTTCTTTCCCATTACCATGCTGTTTTTTTAATACAGTAGCTTTGTAGTATAGTTTCAAGTTGGGGATTATAATACCCCCTACCTTGTCTCTGTTGCTTAGAATTGCTTTTGCTATTCTAGATCTCTTCTGGTTTGAAATGAATTTTTGGATTGTTTTCTCTAGTTCTGTGAAGTATGCTGTTGGAATTTCAATTGGGATTACATTGAATCTATATAGCAGTTTTGGAAGTATGGCCATTTTCACTATATTGATTCTTCCTACCCAAGAACAATGGATGTCTTTCCATTTTCTGATTACCTCTTTGATCTCTTTTTTCAGAGTGCTGTAGTTTTCAAACTAATGGTTTTTTACTTCCTTCATTGGATTGATTCCTAGATACTTCATTTTTTTTGGACGCTATTGTGAAAGAAATGTTTTCTGCAATTTCTGAGTCTGTTATTCGTGTACAAGAAGGCTATTAATTTCTGAGCATTGACCTTTTTTCCAACTACTCTACTGAATTTGCTTATTAAGTGTAGAAGTCTTTTGTTTGAGTTTTTGGGGTCTTCTATATAGAGTATCATGTCATCTGCAAATAATGACAATTTACCTTTTTCATTTCCTATCTTCCTCATTTCTTTTTCTTTTCTAGTTGCTGTGGCTAATGTTTCCAGAACTATATTGTACAGGAGTAGTTATAGTGGACATCCTTGTCTTGTTCCTGATTTTAGCTTGAAAATTTCAGTTTTTGACCATATAGTATGATGTTGGCTGTTGGTTTTTCATAGATGGCTTTTATCAGGTTGAGATAAAGACCATCTATTCCAATATTCTATAGAGTTTTTTTCGTGAATGCATGTTGGATTTTGTGGAACACTTTTTCTACATCTTTAGAGAGGATCGTATAGTTTTTGTCCTTGGCTCTGTTGATATAGTGTTATTACATTTATTATTCTGCATGTGTTGAAGCATCCCTGCCTCCCTGGGATGAATCCCACTTATTCAGGGTTTATGATCTTCTTGATGATTTTCTGAATTCTGTTTTTCAGTATCTCATTGAGGATTTTTGCATCTATGTTCATTAGGGAGATTGGCCTGTAGTTCCCTTTTTGGGTTGAGTCTTTCTCTGCTTTTGGTATCAAGGTAATCCTTGCTTCCAGGAATGATTTTGGGAGTATTTCTTCCCTTTCAATTTCATTAAAGAGTTTGAGAAATAGTGGTATTAGCTCTCCTCTAAATTTCTTGTAGAATTCACCAGTGAAGCCATTAAGACCTGGCTTTTCTTTGTTGGTAAGTTTTTAAATACATTTTCGATTTCACTGATTGATATTAGGGTGTTTAGAATTTTGATGTCTTGTTGGTTCAACTTTGGGTATCTAGGAATCCGTCCATTTTTTCTGTGTTTTCCATCTTATTGGAATACAGGTTCTCAAAGTAAGTATTGATGATCCTTTGGATTTCTGCTGGGTCTGTAGTAATTTTACTCCTAATTGCATGGATTTGAGCCTTTTCATTCTTTTTTTTTTATAAGGTTGGCTAAGGCTTTGTTGATTTTGTTTATTCTTTCAAATAACCAACTCTTCGATTCATTAATTTTTTTGTGTCACTTTCTTAGTCTCCATTGCATAGATTTCTGCTCTGATCTTTATAATTTCCTCCCTTGTACAAGCTTTGGGTTTGTCTTGCTCTTCTTTTTCTAGAAGCTTGAGGTTCAACATTAAATTGTTATTTGAGTTTGCTGTGTTTTTCTAATATAGGTATTCACTGGCATGAATTTCCCTCGTCGGACTGCTTTCATTGTGTCCGATAAATTCCAGTATGTTGTATTGGTATTATTGTTTAATTATAGAAACTCTGATTTCTTCTTTAATTTCCTCTGTGACCCATTGGTTGTTCAGGAGGGTGTTATTCAATTTCTGAGTGTTTATGGAGTTCTTGTGGTTTCTTTTGCTGTTGATCTCCAATTTCATTGTGCTGTTATCTGGCAGTATGCAGGGGTTAACTTCCATGCCTTTGCATTTACCTAAGCATATTCTATGAGCTAGCATGTGATCTATTTTGGAGAACGAACCATGTGCAGCTGAGAAGAATGTATATTCTGATTTTATGGGTGGAACACTTTGTAGCTATTAAGTCCATTTGTTCAAAAGTATGGTTCAATTCTAGTATCGTTGATTTTTTGTCTAGTTGACCTATTTGTGACAGTAGGGTATTGAGGTCCCCCACTACTATTGTATTAGTGCTTATTTTATTTTTCGCTGTTAATAATTTGTTTTATGTAGTTAGGTGCACTAGTATTTGGTGCATACATATTTGTGATTGTCATCTCTCACTCTGGAACTGTTCCCTTTTCAAGAATGTAGTGGCCTTCTTTGTCTCTCTTAATGAGTTTTGGTTTGAAATGCACTTTGTCTGCAAATAGGATAGCTACCTCTGCTTTTTTCCAGTTCCTGTCACGTATAATGTGGTTTTCAATCCTTTGACTTTCATTCTATAAATTTCTTTTTGAATTAAGGGTGTTTCTTGTATGTGGCGTATCGTTGGATCTTGGTTATTGATTCATTCTGCCAGTCTCTTTTGATTGATGAATTGAGACCATTGACATTAATGGGTTATAACTGATATATGTTGACTTATCATTGTCATGATATTTTCCTATTGTTGCCTCTTTTATTTTTCCCCTGTTCCATTTAATTTTTTTCCTAGACTGATGGCTGTTAGAGTTCATGGAGTTGTAATCCTAATTGTCTTTTTCTGGGATATTGTTTAGGATTTTTTGGAATGCTGGTTTGGTGTTCATGAAGTTCTTCAGGTGTTCTCTGTTGTTAAAGAATCTTATTTCTCCATTGATTTTGAAAGATAGTTTTGCAGAGTACATCAGTGTGGGTTGGAGGTTGTTTTCTTTTAGGGCTTGAAATACCTCACTCCAGGCTATCCTTGACTTGAGGGTTTGTGTTGAGAAATCTTCTGTGATTCTGATGGGCTTTTCTTAACTGCTTTTAGTATTTTGTTCTTCTGTTGGATTTCTGGAATCTTGATTATTTTATGCCTAGGTGTACTTTTTATTTTTTTGGTCATGGCTAGTTAGAGTCCTATATGCCTCACTTATCTGTATATCAAATTCTTTTCCCCTCTTTGGGAAGTTTCCTGCCGTTACTTCTGTGAACACCTTTTTTATGTTATTTGCACTGTCACCTGCTTTTTCATTGATTCTGAAATTGTTCGCATCATCTAGCAGCTGCTGGATTGATTTCTGGTGGTTACTTGCTATTTTTAAGTAATCTCTCTTTTCATGGTCACTAACCAAAATGCTGTCTTTTATATCTGATATTCTGTCCTCACATTGGCTCATTATGCTGTGTATACTTTCAATGAAGTTTTTCATCTCCTGGATATCTGTTTGAATATGCTTCATGGATTCCATTTCTTTCCTATGCTGGGCATTCATGGTTTTCATATTACCAGTCTCCTCTATTTTTTTATCTTTTTCTGTTCTAGAATCTCTAAGCATGCTTTCCACTTTGGTCACCATTTTGGAAATTATTTCTCCTTTGATTTTTTTTCTAGACCTAGTTCATCTATTTTGTTATTTCCCTTGTTATCAGTTCAGGTAGTCCAAGTGGTTGACTTTCAGATTTTTCCACGTCATTGCCCTCTGGATTTGCCTTTGGTGAGCTTGAGGTCTAGGTTTGCATCTTGTTTAGGTGTCTTTTCTTTTTTGTTGTTGTTAATGTTTTTTGTTTAATTCCTGGGTTAATACTTGTGTATTGCTTATTTCGATTATCTTTATTGCTAATATTTAGAACGCTTAGGGAATGACTGCTTCTCGTAGGTATCTTCCAAGTATGGCTGGTCTTTGGGTTTTGAGTCTGTAATGACCCTTAGGCAGACTCAGTTTTGGTATACCAAGAAGGGCAATTAACTAGAACAATTACAATTACCTTGGCTAAAGTAATACAATCAGCAATAGCATCAAACACAGTTGAGGGAATGACACACTGTGTTCATTGTTAATCTGTCACCTTTAACTGCATGAACGAGACTTGTATAGCAAAATCAAGGACCAACCAGAAATATGTTTGCAGTAAATAAGCCCTCAGTTTAGCGAATTTGCTCTCTGGGAAGAAGACTTTGAATGAGTTGGGGGACTAATGAAATAGAAGAGAAAATTAGAAGTAAGACTAGAGGACACAGGAAGATAAACTGGTGAGGAAAAGAGAGAAGAAAGGAACAAAACTAACAGCAACAAGAAAACTAGAAACTATTCATGCACCTATAAAAATAAGAACAATTAAGATAAAAGAAAAAACGACAAAAACAGGAACAAGAGATGAAGAAAAGGAGGAGGAGGAGGAGGAGGAGGAGACGACGACAGAGGAGACGACGACAGAGGAAAGAGAAAAAAATAATAAAGGTCCCCTTCAAGATGTGTCTCTGCTGTTGCTAGTAGAAAACATAGGCTTCAGCATATAGATCCAAATCAGTTAATCTCAGCGAGCCAGCCGTAGTCCACTGAGAGTCAGGCTGGTTTCTGGCTGCAAGGCTGTAGTTGAGCTCCCTGACCTCTTGTGGGTTTGAACTCTGCTTCAGTTCTGCTGAAGGTTCAAGCCACCACCACCACCCCCACAGCAAGTCTGGGTTCCAGTAAGAAGTGCTGATCTCAACCACTGTAATCCACTTCGTCTTTATTACAGTTGCTCTCTTTGCTTTCCCTGTGGGCTTCAATTCTCAGCAACAAGCCTCAGAGAGGTCCTCTCTGCTGCTCACGACTCTACCATCTTTCCCAGCTCAGAGCAATGGTCTTCCTGCTCTCTGCCATTGTCTAGGTCTGGCCAGTCTGCCCATGTTGGTATTGGCAGCTTGCTTCCACAGCTGCTAATAATGTATATTTCTAACTGATTTCCAGTATACACTAAAATTCATAGGAAGACATGCCAATTCATTGGCAGGCAAGTGCGCAAGGGAAGAAGATACTCTGAGAGTCCAGTACGAAGAAGTGGTTTTTAACAACTATCAGGAAGGTTACTACATTAAAACTATGGTAATAGCTGATTCATTCTATGATACTTTGTAGAGAAAGTTATAGAAATGAGCATCTAGAGAGCAATGTGGCTGGCTCTCCAGAACTGATAAATGACCGTTGACCAAATCTTAGCTTTTCTAGGGGTTTTATATTATTTCTGTTGAGTACTTAATTGACACATGTGCTTTAGACAAAATCTTGCATGACACAGGTCCTCCATAGTCACTGTATAAAGAGGGAGGTATATTTGGGAAAGCATTTTGAGTTCCTAAAATACCATGAACTGTGTCACTGGAAAGTTGTCATTGGCATTCTAGCTAAGCTTTATTGTGTATCTGTTTTCATTCAAGTTATCAAAAAAATTAAAAATTAACATATCCTGGAGAATTTGAGGATCTGAGGACCACAGGACCAAGCAAACAATTTAGACAATTTAACTTGAGTGTGTATCACAACAGATCCAGTTGGCATGTCCCCATTTTCACTCTCTTCACCTTCACAGTCCTCCCCCAAAGCAAATAAATTTTGATAAGTTACCAACACTACTGATAAGCACTGTCATATTTCTAATGTTACTAATAGAATTAGCATATAGCTAATAGAAATCATTTGACAGTATTCTGGGGAAATCTCCATGTAGAGAATTGGATGACTAATCATATACTTTCATTTAAATTTTAAACATTGTTTTATCAAAAAACAATAAAGTATCAAAACTTTTTATTAAAGGAAACTTAGGAAAGTCATTATTCTCAATACCAATTTCTCAAATTAACCTTTTATTTTGTGATATCTTTAGAAACACCACGACCAGTTTCTAGTTACAAAGATAGTACAGTGCATTTCTATATACCTTTCACCCATTTTCTCAACTTAACTTTTTATTTTACTGTTTTTTAAAAAGAAGGGAGGCTGAGGAGACATGGCTACTGCTATGGTTTGTCCCCCCAAAACTCATGTTAAAATTTAATGAAATATTAAGAGGTGGGGCTACATAGGACTTTTGGGATGCGATTAGGGCCCAGCCTTCATGAATGGATTATCTCATTAATGTGGTATGTGATTAATGGATTATCTTGGAAATGGGTCTCTTACAAATGCCAGTAGGGCTAGGACTCTGGTGCTCCCTGTCTCTTGCCATATGATGTCCTGCTGTGCCACCATCTCTTCCAAAAAGAAGGCAATCAATAGATGCATGGCCCCTTGATTTTGGACCAGAACCATGAGCCAAAATAAAGCTCTTTTCTTTTTAACTTACCCAGTCTGTGGTATTGTGATATTACCAACAGGATACAAACTGAGACAGCTACTAAATGTACTATAATATCCTGGATGGGAGCCTGGAGTAGAAAGAGGACATTTGGTGAAAACTGGAAATCTCAATAAAGTACAAGCTCTAGTTAATTACTAATTGTGATAAATATATTAATAATGTAACATGCTAATAATAGCGGGAATAGGATGTGGAATATATGAGAACTCTACTATCTTTGCAGTGTTTCTATAAATATGTTATTTTAAAAATAGTACACACCCCCCCAAAAAAAGAAAAGCTCCACTTAATCATATATTCAGTACCTCCTCTGTCTTCAGCACATTTGGTCAGTATTACAAGTGTCAAAGCAAGTGTATTCACACATTTGGTCAGACTGTGTTCTGGGAGTATCTGTTGTGTTCCAGACACCTTTTAGATGCCTAGGTTGCAAACATGAGTCAGACACAGTGCCTGTCTTCCAGGGACAACCAATCTGTAAAAGATAAGCAACAGTGTACTAAACAGCAAATTCAATTCTGTTTTGATCTGGTCATCCTTTATCTATTATGTGTAGGGAATCATCGTTAAGTTACATATACAAAAGGCTAGAAAAGATCCAGAGGATGAAAAGAAACATAAAAACAGAAAATAAGTAATTTTTTAAACCATAAAATTGCTTAGTATAGAAAAAAGATTTCTACTTCCCTAATTTTCCAGGACTATACCTGAAAGGTTATTAGAAACTGGTCGTGGTATTTTGAACAGAAATAGAGAAGACTTTAAATTTACCAAAATAAAATGAAAATGGGTGTAAGAAAAAAGCTTCTAGTGTAAGAAGAATTAAACATACATAGTTTAAACTCAGTAATGGGGCAACCACCCTCTTTGATTTAGGGAATTTTATGCTCTTTGTTGTAGGTCTAGAGAGATAGAATTGTTAGTCTCCAGCTCTTAAGTGGAGTACTCTTGGATTTGAAAATGATTTTAGATACTGACATTTTAATAAGTGTGTGAAATATCAGTGACCATTTTGTAATCTTAACACATAAATATGAGAGATTTGCTTTTGGGTTTTGATCTTCCCCCCAAGGAAAATTAAATTCATCAAAGCAAAGAAGCCCAGCTGGCATAGGCACTTGACAGAATCAAAATAGATAGGGCTTTCCTGTAATATATTCTGTTCTCAACCTTTGTTTCAGCTTTAACATTTGTCCTTTCAAATGCTACTCTAGGCAATTCACCTGCATCAAAAGAATAATAGCTTTTTATAAATAGTATTTTTTTTCTGTATGTAGACAGTGTCCATTTTTTTAAGAAATTTTTTTAGGAATCAGACTATCCTTACATTTTCATTTGAATTAATTACTTGATGCTTTCAGAGCTTTGCTTTTCATATGCTACATATATTATTGTCACACTCTGTCTGTAGAATTTGTTTCAGTTTATAAAAAGTACAATTAGCCTTTTTAATGCTTAGTTCAGACACAATTAAAGCCCCCCTAATGGTTAGAGATTGGTCTTTCCAAGACTGAGAAGGTGTTTTTAATTATTCATTCCTCAGTTTGTCTCTTACAGCAGCCTCAGCTGTGCTTTATTATTCAAAGGTTAATGCAAAGTGAGAAGTGGATAAATTAAATCTGCTTGGTAGCCAACAACCCAATGTGTTAGTATACCCTATAAGGTGAGGATGAGCAGTGTAAGTTACATTCACCATTGCAGCATTTCGAAAAACAAAAACCACTAAATCTCTCAAAAATAACCCACATTGACAGTGATTATTAAGGGATACTACAAATTGGTAGTTCTTAAACGATTTGTAAAATCCGTGTTTGTTTTGCTTACCAAGAGAGAAGGCAAAGGCTGAAATATGAAAAGCAGTACTAACTACTGTAGAATATTGATGTAGATTCCATAACTAATGAACTTTTTATAAAATTAAATCACCAAGGTGAGTGCTAGAAGTCACTTCTATAAATGTTTTACAAGGGCAAACTGCAAAATCTCACATGAAAGCTAGCACATAATGGACCGTCATTAGACAAAAAGCTGTTAATAGTGGACTATCAGATAATATGAAAGTGCTGTCATAATTCCTCTCTTGTGAGCATTTCAAGGAACACAATTTTTCTAGATCCTTTCATTTTCTTTGTTTTTAAAAATAAACATTGTTGGGCAGGGGATTTAGTTCAGTGGTGCCGCTGCCTGCCTCGCAAGCACAAGGTCCTGAGTTCGACCCCGATACAAAAATGAAAATAAACATTTTTTACAGCTGTGTAATCAGCAATTTAATAGACTTAAGAGGATTCCTGTTAGAAATACTGACACAAATGATTGGGGGTGAGGAAAAACTCATTTTATTGAGAAAAATAGATTTTGTGAATATACCAAAGACCAAAAAGTAAACTTGGTCTTTTGGTTACCCATCTTCTTTTTCCACCAAGGTGTTCTGTGTGACTGTTCTCTCAGAAACTTCCATTTGGGGCAGCACTTCTAGCACAAATCCCCAGAGTTCAGTTAAGTACCTGTTATCCTCTCTCTATGGACATATTAACCTGTGCCATGCAGCTGTCCTTGTTCCTGACTGTTGCTGATGGGTTGAAGGGGAGAAGGAAGATAGATGAAATTTATGCATGACATTGAGGGCCTAGACTTAAAGCCATGGAGCCTCCCCCAAAAAAATACAAAAGAGAGAGAAACCACAAAGCCTAATTTCACAAAAGCTACTGAAAGGTATTAGGAAATCTAGGTTTATGAGATTAAGTAGGGCTTTGAGGAGGTAAAAAGTAAGCAGAGCAATCTCATTTGAGAATAATAGTCCTATCTCACTTAGTTGTAATGAAACTTAAAGATGATGACTATGAAAATGCTTTGTTAACTCTACCTATCCAGAGATTAACTGTTGTTAAATAAGTTGCTAAATAACTAACTGAAAGTTATATAGTTAGCTAAATTTCTAAGTGTAGCTGATATTAGGAAATGCTTTCTTCAAACCATAATATTTCTGATTTGCTGTTTATTGGCATTTGTTTGTAATTTTACCCAGTTCTAGTCTCTTACAGGAATGTAGGAAGCTACATGTAACTTATGACACTATATAGTTTTTATTATTCTGTCATGGTTCTCCATTTTTCCTGCTTCCAGTCTACCTTAAACCTTGCTGTCAGCAAAGATGCATGAAAAGATTAGATTTTGAATGCTTATCTGGTTTTGAAACTCAGTTCCATCATTGTGTAACTGTTGCCAAACCATTGAGCATCCTTGAGCTTTAGCTTCAGATACCACCAATGTTTTTAGAGTAGCAATAATGTCAAGGAATATAATTTTTAAAGAGCTCACTCTTTGCCAGGCACTACATTTGATGCTGTAGATATGTAAAGTGTCTAATTCTTTGGAGACCTGTCTTAGTTAACTTTCTCTCTCACTTTTTTTTTTTTTTGTACTGGGAATCAAACTCAGGACCTTGAGCTAAATCCCCTGCTGGGTTACTTTTCTTGTTGCTGAGACAAAATACCTGATACATAAAGTTAAAGGAGGAAAGGTTTATTTCAGCTCACAGTTTGTAGAGGTTTCAGTCAAGTCAGCTGGCTTAACAAGGCAGAGTGGCATGGCAGAGGGGCATCACAGAGGAGAAATAGTTTATGGCAAAGCAGATCAGGCAGAAGGCAGCATAAGCAACAGCAGCAGTGAAGAAACAGCAAGCAAGCCTGTTTTAATATTTCATCCAGGCTACCCACCCTTTGAGCGGTGTGACCCACACCAGGTGGGGCACCCCTAATCCCAGAATTATATCCTTAATCCCAGCATCATACACTTAATCCCAGCAGCACACACCCTAGATCCAGCCACCTCCTAAAAGCCCCACCTATGATTGCATGAGGCGTTGGGGGACATCTAGATACAAGCCATAACAGACCTCTATAAGGTAAAGTTCTCTGTCTTACCGATGAAGAAAGAACTGCGGCTTTGAGAGATACAAAAAGTTCATAGTACATTATCTGGCATATAGATCTTGTAGCACACGGATTTCATTATGTATTCCCTACTTAAAGCCTTCCATCAATGCCTGACACCTTTTGACACATTCATGACAGAACCATAATTCTTTTATCTCCCTGTTGGGCAGCTTAAACTACCGATGTTACATGCATGACTGTCCCATCAGGCAGTATGAGACAGTCCCATCGGGTAGTATAAACTGCCCTTTTTAAAGTAATGGACTCTCTTCCAAAGTCCATTTGAAGAAGTCTCTCTCACATAAGCACATATACACAGTAGAATTTCTCTTGTTTTTCAGGTGGGGTGAAAGCAAAGAGTTTAGTGACCCCAAAAGACTTCAGTGGAGCCCAGAGCTTCTAGGAACAACAAATTTGAAAGCCCTAGGTCTCCAGACTATATTTCCACGTTTTTGTAGTGTTTAATGTCCATAGACATCCTAGTATATATATTTACTGTTCTCCAAACGAGCAGCCTACATTCCTCCTCCCTGCTTTTTTCTCATGAAATGCCTCTGACCTGTTATGCTTTATCTTCCTGTACCTCTTGAAATCTGCTTTACTTTTCCAGCTCACCATAATTGCCTCCCCTTTTATGAAGCCTTTCTCTGTGCAGTTAATGTCAGAAACACCTGTGGGCCTTGTTCCCACAGTCTGTGCATTCTGGGAGAGCCTAATATTTCCTCTCTTCCAATCACTGCTGAAATGAAACATGGTACTGCGGTGGTGAAAGACGGGGCCAAGAAACCCATCCACCAGGCCATGAAATCATTCTTTATGCAAGGCTCCCATAGGGTCTTGATTATGGGTCCCTCAAAGCACATACAGCTTGCCTTCTTTCTTATTGCCTAGATGGAAAGACTCTTGGAAATCAGCAAAGAAAGTGTGCTTCATGCTAATAAGGACCAAAATGGATGATGGATTTTGGGAAGTAGGAAGAGAATGTTCAAATGGGAAGGAGAACAAAGGAGACAAGGGAAAGGGAGGTGGGAAGGAAGGGAAAAGGAAAAAAATGGAAACAAAGCTTTGGTAAATGAAGGAGGGAAAGAAGGGTTGAAGGGAGGAGAGGGAAATGAGGAAAAAAAGAATTAAGACGTAATGTATACAAGTACAAATTCCCTACAATGAATGTGATAATTATTTATATCAAAAGTGTACCAATAAAATTAGTTTTTTAAAAAGCGTGCTTCAAATCCAGAGAGCCAAGAATTTGAATCTTGGTTCTGTCACTTACACTATAACTCAGAGCAAGATATTTAATCTCTTAATCTGAGAAGTGTCTATTCAATTCAGATGTCCATTTTTTGATTGAGTCTAAAACTTTGGGGGTTCTGATATTTTTGAGTTCTTTATATATTCTAGATATTGGTCCTTTGTCTGAGGAACAGCTGGTAAAAATTTTTCCCATTCTGTGGGTTGTCTCTTCACTCTGTTGGTGCTTTCTTTTGCGATGCAAAAGCTTTTTAATGTGATGAGATCCCAGTTGTTGGATTCTTTGTAATATTTTCTGTGTGATCAGGATTTTGTTCATAAAGTCTTTGCCTGCACCTTTGTTTCCAAGAGTTTTACCTATTTTATCTTCCAGCAGATTAAGTGTTTCTGTTTTTATATTTATATCTTTGATCCTTTTCAATTTTAATTTAGTACATGGTGAGCAATATGGATCTAGATTTAATCTTTGGCATGTAGGAAGACTACTGGCTATTTCTTTAAAAGACTCACCTTACTAGTATAAACCATCAGTATTATTCGCTATGTTGTTTTTAGTCCACTGCTAATAATTGCATAGACAGTTAAGTTCAAAGATGCAACAAAATTTGGGGTTCTGAGAACCAAATAACTTGAAATGGGCACAAGTTGAGCTTAAATTTTTTATAGCCATTGTACTTCTTCCTTCCTTGACAGCACTATTTGATGACTTCATATTCACCTACATGCGTAGTGGCTAACCTATGGCATTCATGCTACAGCAGGTTGTTTATATCACTGAAAGTGCTAAAAGGTTCACCATCACTGGCCTATAGTATATATGTAACTATGGTTACCATTCTTGGAAGATAATTTTAAAATTTCTCAGAGTGACTCAGGGAGATTATATTTTCATATTTAGGAAATGTGTTTGTGCTAATTGTTTCCTGTGTATTCTGTATGTTTTTAACTTTCTTCATCTTCTTGAAATAATTTTGTAACTGTAAACCTTCGATTTACTTTTAAGCTCTTCTGATAATTTACCTGTTCATACTGGGTCTAATTATAGCTTTGGGAGTAAGCATGTGTATTATTCATCTGAACAAGTGAACTTGTCTGACAGCAAAAGGGTGTTGTTACTAAAGCTTTATTGTCCTCTGCACTGAATATATTCTCTCTATGCCTCATTGCCAGCTTCAGGAGAGGTAGGTAAAGAAAAAGATTGGGGCAGGAATACTGTGTTCTAGAATCTTGCCCCATTGCTTGCAGTGTATTTCAGCCCTTTCCATTGACTAAAAATAACTGTGATTTCATTTTACTTATTTGATTTTTCTAAATAAGAGAAATCAAACACTTGAAATAAAATTCAACTGTGCTTCATTTTTATCTCTAGATACATTTACGTCCATCTCCCCACTCCTCTTTATCCCTTGTTCCTTACATAATCACTATCATGAATTTAGGTTTATCCTTCCAATCCATTTCTTAAAGAATCTGACAAAGGGCCCGGGGATCCAGCTCAGTGGTTCCACCACCTGCCTCCCAAGTGCAAGGACCTGAGTTCAATCCCTGGTACCAAAAAAAAAAAAAAAAAAAAGTATATTAATCCATAGACAACATTTATACACAAGGATCCCAGTGTTTGGGTTTTGGGTTTTGGTGTATGATGCTAGGGATGGAACCCAGGGCCTCATGCCGCTAGGCTGGTGCTCTACCACTAAGCTACACTCTGAACCCTGGATCTGTTTTTATTTATACAATGGGATCACTGAATATACATATACTGCAACTTGCTTTATTTACATAGTATTTTTGTAGGCTTTTTTTTACATATATATGAACATACTTAATACCACATAAACATAAACCACATAAGTAGTTTATGGAACCTAGTAGTAAAACAGATCACTTCTGGGGCCAGGGATTTACCTCAGTGGTTTCGCCACCTGCACAAGTACAAGGACCCAAGTTCAATCCCTGGTACCAAAGACAAAAAAAAAAAAAGATCACTTCTGAATACACACACACACACACACACACACACACACACACACAAGTAGACCTTGGCCAGAACCATTGGAGCTCCTGTGTGCTGCTCCTCCAACATCTGTTCCCACCCAGAAACCACTTTTCTGAACTTCTTTCTTATTTACTTTCTTGCCTTACCCCATATATGCGTCCCTCCACAATGTATTTTCTCATTTTCATGTTTTTAAACTTTGCAGATATAGTACCATAGTGAATATATTCTTTTTAAACATGCTTTTTTAATTCATTGGATTCCTAGGGTTCATTCACATTACTCTATATATTTCAACTACTGTGGTATTTCTTTGGATGAATTTATCCATTTACTGTTAGTGAACATTTGTGTTGCTTCCAATTTTTCCATTACAAACAGTGCTTGCACCAAAGTTCTTCTACTTACTTGTCTTTCAGTACACATGCATAGAAGTTACTCTGGGGTATATAGGCAGGAGTGCAGTCACTGTATAGTAAAGTAGGAGTATATTCAGCTTAACTAGATAAACCCACATTCTTTTTGTTTTTTTTTAACTGACACTGTAATTATGTCTATATAAGAGGTATAGTGTGACGTTTCAATACTTATATATGATGTATAATGATCAATTCAGGGTAATTGGCATATCTCTCGCCTCAGAAATTTATCATTGTTTGTATTGTGAACATTCAAAATTCTCTCTGCTATCTATTTTGAAACTTTTAGGTAATTATTGTCAATTATAGCTACCTCCCTGTGTTACTGGACATTAGAAGTTCTTCCATCCAGCTACACTTCATATCCATTAATCCTCCTCTCTCCACTCTCTCCCCCACACACTTCTGAGGCTCTGGTGACTACAGCTTACTTTCCACTTCTGTGAAATGAACTTCTTAGCTTCCACATATAAGTGAGAACATGCAGTATTTGGTTTTCTGTGCCTGACTTGTTTTACATAACCTAATGTCTTCAGTTTCCATCCGTGTTGCTACAGATATCAGAATTTCATTCTTTTTTATGAAGGTAAGCCCACATTCTTATCTAGAGTGATTGAACACGTTTGGCAGCAGTGTGTTGGACTTCTAGTTTTCCCACATCCTCGTCAGTACTGAGTTTTATTAGGCGTTCACTATTCCCTGTATGTTTTGTAAAATAATATTACTGATTTGTGATTTTAGATCTCATTTCCTTTTTTTTTTTTTTATTTTATTTTTTATACTGGGGATCGAACTCGGGACCTTGCACTTAAGAGCCAGGCACCGGAAACACTGAGCTAAGTCCCCAGCCTTCCATGATTTTTTTTTTTAATTGAGCATTTTTTATTTTTCATTCATGTTTCCTCTTTGGGGAAATGCCTATTCATGTATTTTCTAATAGGTCGTTAGTCTTTTTCTTATCAATTCATAGGAATTTGTATCTCTTGGATACTTAAAATTTGGTTGGTTTGATATGATCTAAATATTATTTCTAAGTTTGTGGCATGCCATGTCACTTTTTTCCTCACTCTAAAATTTTGACTTTTGCATTTAAGTGTTTAATCAGCAGAGTTTTGTATACTTATTAAGGTTAGAAATCCAGTTGCTCTGGCTCTGTTTTCCAAACTGTTTTCCTAGCCCCATTAGTTCTGGTATATATCAAGTTTGAAGAATTTCTTTAAGCTTCCAAGTAATAAATTTTAGGATCAACTGATTAAGTTTCTTTTTTAAAAAAAAAAATGGACTTTTCATTGAAATTGTAATAAATTAAAATGGAGGATATAACCTCTCTAGGATATCAGATTTCCCTACCCAAAGACTTGGTATAACTCTCCATTTATTTTACACTGTTGAGTGTATTTCAGTAAGTTTTACACATTTTCCAATTCTGTTGGTATATTCAAATGAAGTTTATATTTGGATATTGATTTTTATATCAGCTATACTGTTAAATTTTTTTAAGTTTAATGAATTATATATAGATGGTAGATTTTTTTTTCTGCCTACATACATACTATACATACGAACAGTTTTATTTTTCCATCCCAATTCTTATGCCTGTTTTTCCTTTGTATTTTTTCATACTTCAATGAATTCAGTCTCTGGCAGAGTACTAATTAAAAGGCAGGCATCTATATGTTGTTCCTCCATGTAAAGAGAACATTTAATATTGTACCATTGAATGCAGTAGTCACTGAGGGATTTTTGGTAGACGTCCTTTATTGGGTTAAAGAAGTGTACTTCTATTCAAATTCTGTGAGTTTTAAAAATTTGTTTTAGTTTTGTTTGTTCACAAACAAATGGCTGCTAAATCCAGGCATGGTGGCACCAGCCTGTAATCCCAGCACTCCGAGGCTGAGGCTGAGGCTGAGGATCTCCACCAGTTTGAGGCCAGCCTGGGGTACATAGTGAGTTCAGGGCCTGTCTGAACTACAAAGGGAGACCCAGTCTCAAAAAAACGGATGAATGAATGAATGAATGAATGGCTGCTAAAGCCTGTTGGACCTTTTTCTGCATCCATTCACACTGTTTTATTTTCTACTTTAATGTTAGTGAGATAAAATTACATTAATAATTTTCTGTTATTAAATGATCCTCGCGTTCGTGGAATAATCTCAACTTTATTATGAGAAATGTTCTTTTGATATGCTGCTCCACAATGAATTTTTGTATATATAAACTAATTTCAAAATAGAGAAAAGAAATTAAAATTTTGTTGAGAAAAGAAACTAAGGATTTCCCAAGCATCATACTGGGTTTCCATTTTGCTATAGATTGTGAGAATTTCTAGTTAAGAGATTTAGGTAATACCTTGATAAAGCAGGAAAAAACATTGGAAAGCTGTTTCTTTTTTTTTTTTTTCCCCTCCCCTCCCCTCAGTGCTGGAGAGCAAACCCAGCATCTCACATACTCGGCAAGTGCCCTACCACTGAGCTACACCCCCTGACCCTGAAAGCTAAATTCTAATCTCATTTTGCCATCTCTTCACTTGAAAGAACTAATACAACTAACTCACTTGGCTCAGGTGGTCCTCTTTTTCCTCGGTGAATGTTTCTACAACTGGGAGACATATTTTGACAACTATTAGCCATGTGACTTCCTTTGCTTTGCTGTCAGCATACAACAAACATGTACTGACTAGGCACTAAGAACAAGACAAAATCTGTACCTTAAGGAATTTCTCTTCTAGGGAAGGAAGAAGTAATAATTTTAAAATAGAGTTATAAAACTAAATAATACATTTTATTTATAAACCACATAGCTCATGACTAATGGAGTGATGTTGGGGTGCCTGGGAATCCTTAGGGTAGGGAAAAATAAAGATGATCCTGATTGGATATAATACTTAAGCTGAGTCTTCTGAATTATGTTTATTTATTGATCTCTATGAACCTCATTTGTGCTCTCAGTTGTTATCAAACAGATTTAGACTATTCTTTAGTGGTCTTTCTAGCTTTGAAATTTTCTTTTGGCCCCAAAGCTATTTCTCCCTTTTCAAGACTTCACAAATAATGTCACATTTAATCAATTGTGCTTCTTTTTCTGGTCCTTGGAATCTTATGTTCCATAGGCTTAGGTTTGTTATTGACACAGCAGAATCTTCTTGGTTCTGTTTTATTAAGTAATACCAATCTATTTCACTTATAGAATAATGATGATATTGACATATGAATCATAACATACAGTTAACTTTGTTGTATTTTTATAGACTTGCTCAATTTATTGTTACCCTAAATTGATTTTTAAAATTCCAGACTTTATGTAATTTCTAAGCAGATTTCATTTGTATGTCTTATTTCAGTGCTGGACCCAAAGGAGACAACATTTATGAATGGAGGTCAACTATATTGGGACCCCCAGGATCTGTTTATGAAGGAGGAGTGTTCTTTCTTGATATTACCTTTTCACCAGACTATCCGTTTAAACCCCCCAAGGTCAGTATGAAATATTCAAACATATTAGATATACATATAGTTATATATGCATATAATTTTTAAATATACATATCTAGAATACATGTGTATTCTGTTTACATGGACACCTTCCCAGAACCAACAATATATAAAAGGAAACAGAACATGAAGAGTTATAGGCTGTTCCCCTGCCTGAGCTTTTTACTCATATTTCAGTGCTTGTTCTCATCCTTTCTCATGTCCTTTCTGTGGTATATATTTTAATGTAACAAAAAACACCATACATTATGGGTCAAATGGAGGATTAAAATTGAGCCAGGAATAGCCCTATAAACTAGAGAACCAAAATAGCCTCTAGCTGGAGTCATAGATGGAGCCAACCTCAGGAGTCAGAGTAAAGGTGGAGGAAGCCTCACCAAACCGTGTTTATAGCACCAGCTATGGCTCTTTGAATTTCAGTACCTCCACAGTTCAGCTGCTCATGTATACATGCACTAGAATGGAATGTTTAAGAGCCACAGCTACTTAAAAATTGTGCCAACGAAATTCAGGCAAAAAATATTTATGGAAACCTGGGAACACACAGTGGTGGTGCATGTCTGCAATCCTAGCTTCTCCAGATTCTAAAGCAGGAGGATTGAAACTTCAAGACTACCCTGGACAACACTGTCTCAAGAAAAAAAAAAAGGCTGGGATGGACCTCAGTACTCCCTGGAGTCAATATACAGTGCCACAAAGGAAAGGAGAGGGAAAGAGGACAGGAGGGAGAGAAAGAAAATTAATGGGGTAGAATGTATGCTTAGCTTAAATAAGGCCCTGGGTTCAATCCCTTAGCACGGGAGTGGGGGGAATATATATATATTTCTCTTATTTATTTGTATTCATAGTACCACTATATTTATATTTATAGTAGCTCATTAATAAAACTGATTAGTATAAAGTTCATTTATATCCATGTCTGAAGAACGTACAAGAATGCAGTACAACCAAAATATAGGCGATTATATACTTTTAAGAAACCTTCACATTCCTGCCAACTGCCTATAAGTTAGTCATTTGAATGTTTTAAATATTAACTTCATGAGCATTTCTTCTATAATCCGACAGAGGAAAAGACCCTGAGAACACTGACTATGTACTGATCACCAAGAAAAAAATCTCATCTATCCCTGACTTAATTTCTCAATGCAGAAAGAAATAAAAGTTTGAGTTGTAAACTGGAGTAAACAATTTTAAAAAGCAAGAATAAGACCCATTCCCTTCACCATCACTTTCTGTATTTCCTTCCAGTTGCTCTTCCTTTTCTTCCCTTCATTCTTTTGATGCCAAACCAAAGCACTAACTACAGTTACCCTTATTTACTGATGAAGAAATCATGACACAGAGAAGATAAGTAACTCACCCAGCGTTGTGCAACAAGCAAATCCTGTTGTCAGGATTTAAACCTAGAAAGCTATGTCCTAAAATCTTTACTTCTTACTATATTGCACAATATATTTATCTAGGCTGACAGGTCTTGGTGGCACTGGTGACCACCCAGAGCTTGCATTTGGTAGGTTTTCCGTAGAATGCCATAGCAAATCTAATACTTTCTCTTTTTACTGGATGGGGAACTTAAATCTTTCCATTCTACTTAGACCAGCCCATAAATCACTTGAAGTATCTGTTGTGCTCCTAGTGATATAGGAAACTTTTTCTGAGAGCCTCTACAGTAAAAGATGAACAGGGTGAGGCAGAGGACGGGAAAATCAAGAAGTAATAATGGTGCTTATAACCCTGGTGCAACCTGTGCACCACAATAGATGTCTCTGAAAATGTTTGGGCTTATCCAACCAAGTTCCACATAACATATTTATAAATTAGACAAAATAAGAAGGGAGAATTAATAAATTAAGTAAAATAATTGAGTTGATGTAAAGGCCTTTATGGAATAAAAAGTGAGCCAAAAACTAACATGACTGTAAGTTGGCTGTTATTTCATTGAAAATCATCAAAAAAAAATGATACAAGATAGGAAAGAGAAACCTGCTTTACTTTATATAAATGGAATTTGTGATCTTTTGACTAAAAAAAACTCAATAGAAGCATGAGGTTCTTACGCTCTTAACAAGACCATTTTGGGAGTATAATATGTGTACTGTATCTCCAGTTAGATTTTATCTAGGATGGCTAGATAGGACAAAAATGAAAACAGGAGGATATTAGTTACAGGGAAATAGATCTCTGTTATGGGGAATATCTGACCCACCATTGGACGATCCACTTTTCACTAGCTCTTCTTCTGAGATAAGTTTCCCTTTACTCGGAGTCTTCAAGAAAAAGCTGAATTACTACCTGTCAAGAGTAGCACCAGAAAAAAATGGAATCCCTCCATTGACTGAATTGGACTTGACACCCTCTAAGGAAAAAGAAAAATCAAATTTAGTAATAAGAATCATAATTTAAATGCACACTTAATAGAAACCTGAAGAAAGTTTTTAAAAAGCAAATTGCCATCTCCTTATTTTTTAATTTTAGAAACTGAATTTGTAGATAGATATCTTAGGGAGAAAGCTGTTAAAACAAGGACTTTTATTAATAATTTCAAAGTACAGTGTCTATCCCCTTCTAGTCCCCCATTACTGTTCTACATAGTCCACATTTAGGATTGTCTTGGGGTTTTTTTCCTCTTCTGCCTTCACTTTTTACTCTTTTTTTCCACATCAGCCACTCATTTTGATTTACAAAATACTTCCCAGTACTCTGAAGAATGAACCAGATAAGTTGTAAATGTCACGGAAAATTGATGGGGACAGCGGGTGTTTGCACATAATTCTAATTGGTTATGTAGCTATACTTACCATAAATCATCTAAAGTATGATTGTACTCAGGCAACTTTTTTTTTTTCAAACTCTCATACTTGGAACCCTTTGTGAACATTTTTTAAGCCCTGTACACTATAGAGCTCAAATATAGCTTAAAGTCAATGGAGTTGCTTGAAATACCTCTTCTTGCAACTTTCTCTTTTTTTTTTTTTTTTTTTTTGGTACTGAGGTTAGAACTCAGGACCTTGCACTTACCAGGCAGGTGTGGCACCACTGAGCTACATCCCTGGCCCTTCTTGCTACTTTTTTTTTTCTTCTTGCTATTTTTTGTGAGTAGGGCTTTATCAGTTTGAAAACCCCACACTTCAGTACTTAATTTTTCAAAATTAGAGATGAACTGTTTTAGGAGTTTCTTCCAGAATTTGCCTTAATTTTAATAAAACAATCAGAACAATTTTATCAAGAATGTATGTTCATTAAACTTAGCATTCCAGTTTTAAATAGGTTGAGTAGTAGTTGTACTTTCCACATGCCATTATTTAGTATAATTTTAGTGCATCAAATTTCTTTTCTTTTTTCTTTTTTTTTTTTTTTTTTGATACAGGAGATCGAACTTGGGTCCTTGCACTTGCTCAGCAAGGGGCAAAACCACTGAGCTAAATCCCCAGCCTCAAATTTCTTGTGTACTTGGCTATTCACACAAGGCCCTGGGTTCAATTCCTAGTACCACAACAACAAAAGTATTTAAAATATTTTACATTGTATCTCTGCATAAATGACATTGTTGTATTTGATGCCAATCTTCAGCTGAATACTTAACCACCTATGATAATAATAATATTTCTCTGAGAAAATATCTGCTTAATGGAATTCTGTCTAGGAATAATATATTGTGGCCAAAAAGGAAAGTAAAATAAACTGCAGTTTGGCTAAGTATTTTGTTTTGAGATGTGATCTAAGTTTCCAAGGCTGTCCTGAAACTTGGGGTCCTTCTGCCTCAACCTCCCAAACGCTGAGATTAAAAGAATATACCACTGCACCTGGCTTTTCTAAATGTTTCTTAATACTAACTATTTTTCAGTATGGATATATATTTAATGTTATGATTCAGATATCTATTTGTAAAATAGAAATTGTTTCATATTTGCCAGGGATTACGTTTTTATTATAAATACTTCAGGGTACAAGTCTATACTTTTTATTTTGAATGTTTAATGTTAAATATTTTACTGTTTTAAATGTTGCACTCTGCATATTTGTTGTAGAATAAAAAGCAGTTGCAGATTAGTAAAAGAGAAAGTTTTTACCTATAGTTTTATCCTAGAAATTAACTTTCATGCCATTTTAGTATATTTCTTTCAAGATTTTTGTTCTTTGTATATATATTAATATACATATAATATGCATGCATACATACACTCACATTCCTTTTACCAAAATTGGTCCCTACTCTGCTTCATACTGTTGTTACTTAACATATTTTCACCCAACACAATATCCAATGTACGTAATTGTATTACAAGTGTGGAAGCTTCATAATATTCTGTGTTACATAAATATACCAAAATTTAATCCATTTCCTGTGATTGGACAATTAGGTTTTCATCAGTATTTCTGTTATAATCAGTACTATGGTAGACATCCTTACAATTAAATATTTTGTATAATTGTATAATTATTCCTTGAGGCTAAACTTACAGACTTTTTTTTTTTTTTGGAACCAGAGATTGAACCCAGGGCTCTCACATGCTAGACAAGCACTCATGAATTTTTGAATAGAAAAGTTTGCACATATTTGTAGAGTTTTTAATAAAGTTTGACAAACTAGCCTCCAGAAAAATTGTATTAATTCACATCATGGCCAGCGGTGTATGATAGTATAGTGCTTCCCTGTGCTGTCCTCAGCTTTGAGTCTTTTTAATCTCTGACAGTCTAATACATGAAAAATAATGTCCTGTAGTTGCTTTAGTTTATATTTATTTGACTACCAGTGAGGTGTGTATTCCATTGTCCAGTTATTTCTTTTTGTGAATAATATGAAAGTAGCTTCTTTTTTTTTTTTTGTACTGGGGATCAAACTCGGGTCCTTGCGCTTGCTGGGCAGGTGGCGGAACCACTGAGCTAAATCCTTGGCCCAAAAGTAGCTTTTTCTTAACAATGCCACACCAATTAAAATTAACAGAGTACCAAAGAATTTAGAAAGAGTAATTAATATGTCATATTTATGTGCGTATTATTTTATCTAATGACATGCATCTTAACTATAGGGTCTAACATGTTAGGTAACAAATTAGATATTTGTTTTTACAGTAGAAATGCACAGAGATAGCCCATTCTTTTTTTTTTTTTTCTTCCTGGTACCAGGGGTCAAACTCAGGACCATGCACTTGCAAGGCAGGTGCGACACCACTGAGCTAAATCCCTGTTCCCAGGATAGCCCATTCTTAATTTGGCTTTTTCTGGCTCCCTGTGGATCTGGACATTTTCTGAAAAATTAAGTGAACACTGTGTGTGGTGGCACACGTCTGTAATCTGAGCACTCTGGTAGGCTCAGGCAGGAGAATTGAAAATTCAAGTCCAGCTTGGGCAACTTAGTGATTTAGCAAGACCCTGTCTCAAAAACATGTAAAGGGCTGGATTCAGTCACTAGAACCACCAAAAATAATAATAAAATAATAAAAATAATAAATATTCCAAACAAAGTTAAGATTAGGTAGAGTTAAGAATATTTGTGTTTATATTTAGTATCTCAAGCAACCTGCACAAAAGTCAGGCATGTTGTGTTAGTGTTCCTACCTGTTACTAGAACATTGCTTTCTTTGGTAATAGTATCTGCCAAAGATACTGCCATATTTGTGCCTTAGTGTTTAAAAAACAAAACAAAATTTAAAATTGCAGGCATACACAGAAGTATCTGTGTCATTCATTCATTCATGACAAATTGTATCAAGTACATTTTAAATAAATCAGTTCAGGGCCTAGCTTATGTTTTATGAGTTTATTGATTTTTTCCTATCAAATATGACTATGAGTTGTTTACCAAAGTCAGCTGATATGAAAAGATAGTATTTTTGAACAATAAGATAATTTGGGTCAAGTTTTTTAAATCATTTTGTTGTCCTTATTAAATGCTTACCTTAAAAGGGTACCTATGAATAAAGTAACCAAACTCTTTGGGACTTAGTATTTTCATCACAGAAAGAGAAAGTTTTAACAATCTCTTAAGACTACTTTCATCTTCACCTGTCAGTGATTTGTCATTGCTCAGCTTAAAATTTTTTAGTTGGTTCCTATTTCACTTAAAATAAAATCCAAACTTCTTGCCATGGCTACATGATCTTTCCTTGTGTCTCTCACCACGCGATCATTTCTTCATGTGGCTAACAACCTCATTCTTCAGGCCTCCTCATCCATGTTATCTGCCAAGAGGGGCATTTCCTGACCACTTTCTATGAATAGATGGTTGATTTGGTTTCTTTGTATACACATTAGACTCTAAACTCAGTGAGAACAGAGACCTTATTCATCTTATAGCACCCAGCAGACAGTGGGATTGGTGAAAGAAATACTCACTTTGCCAGTCATATCCTTAACATTACTGAAATCGGTTTTTGCTTTAATAATTTGTAATATTGAAATGTTCTGTAAATGTGTATGTGGATTTTTTTTCTCTTTCTCCCACCGAATTAGAAACATATAGAAAACAGGGGCTTCCTTTTCAGTGAAAATGCCTGCTATAAGAACATTCAGTAAAAGCAATACATTTTATTGTAAAACAACGCTAATACCGTTTATCTTAAAATGCTTGAAGTTAAAAGTTATAGATACTAGCATGAAACTTGGTTAGCTGACTCAACAAGAAATTAAGCTATGTTAAAGAAAAAACTTGAGATTGCATTTCCTTCCAGTTAGACATTTGATACTCTTGATTTTAAAAAGTATCCAAGCTATATTTTATGCATATCTTCTGCTGGCACAAATTATAAGCAAATAATTGACATCTTTAAATATACACTCAAATAATACTCAGTATGTGAGCCAAATTTTGCAAAGCCAGATAATAATATAATCTAAGAATCAAGTATATTTTCCTGTAAATGTCTCCCATCAGTGTGAACATACTTGTTTTTCTGTCATTTTTATAGCCTCCAAATTTGAAATCACATCCTAGAAGCTAAATCAATACATGTACTTGATTTCAAAGCCAAACAGCTAATTATTGAACTTTGTCTTTGCTGCCACCTTGTTACATTGTAGAACTGTTACTTCCTAGCTATATTTAAAATGCAAATTATGAGGGTTGGGGAATACATGTATAATGGAATAGAAAAATAAATTGAGAAGTATTCATACAATAGAATATTATATAATAATGAAATAAAAATTTAAAAGAATGCACTATATATGAATCTCACAAATACAATATGGAAAAAGACAAGAGTACTGATGTATATAAATATATGATTCCATTTATGTAAGTTCAAAAACAGAAAAAGCTAATGTATAAGCTAGGTGTGGTGCCACATGCCTGTAATCCCAGGACTCAGGAGGCTGGGGAAGGAGAATCAACATGATTTCAAGGACAGCCTAAACTACATAGCAAGACCACCCTGCAAACCCCGCCCCCCCAAAAAAGAGAAGACTAATTTATAGAAATAGGAGTCAGAATAGCAGTTACATTTAGGGGAATAGTTATAATTGGGAAGAGGAATACAGGAGATTCTGGGGTGCTGGCCATATTCTATACGTATCTTTTCTAGGCAGTGGTTACTTGGGCATGTTCGTTTTGTATAAATTTTTTTTTGGTACTGGGGATCAAACTCAGGACCTTGCACTTGCAAGGCAGGTATAGCGCCACTGAGCTACATCCCCAGCCCAGTTTTGTAAAATTCTATCAAAAGCTGTACACAGATGATTTGTGACCTTTTTATATTATATATTTTAGTTTTTTTAAGTGTTTCTGCTTTCTAAAGCCCTATAAATCCTATATTTAGGGAAGGTCTTTTTCATCCTTTTCTGTCCTCCCCTCTCCCTCTCTCCCTCCTTCTCAGGTCTCATTAAGTTGCCCAGGCTGGCTTCAAATTTGCTGTCCTTCTGCTTCAGCCTTCTTAGTAGCTGGATTTATAGACGTGCTCTACCATACCCAGCTTAGAGTTTTCAATTCTTCACTTTTGACTATTGCATTGACTGTTTGTCTAGCTCTATGTTATCCATAGCTTTGACAAGCAGGTCTTTATGTCTCTGTTTAAACCATGGATAAAATATTTTAAAAGGAGTAGTCACTGAGGACCCTTCTGTAGTGCTGCGTGGCAGCTTAATGGGTTGGTGCTAGGTTTTTTGTTTTTTGGGGGGTTTTTTGTGTTTTTTTTTTTTTTTTTTTGGTGCCAGGGATCAAACTCAGGTCCTTCCGTTTGCACAGCAAGATGCTAGGTTTTAAATGTCCCCACCAAATTTATGTTGAAATTTCACCCCCATTGTGAGGTACGAAAAAGATGAAATTTAGGGCTGGGGATTTAGCTCAGTGGTGCCGCCTCCTGCCTCGCAAGCACAACGTCCCGCGTTCAATCCCTGGTACCAACAAAGAAGGTGAAATTTAATCCAATTATAATATTTGGAAGTGGGACCTTGGGAGGTAATTAAGGTTAAATGAGGCCCTCAAAGTGGGAAACTGATCCCATGGGACTGTGGCTTTATTAAAAGCAATAAAAATCTGCGCTAGGGTGATCTGTCCTGCCCTGGATCACCAAGTGATGCAATGGGACTGTGCAGAGAGCTGCCATCTCTTCTTCACCACAGCAGCCCTTCCATTTCCCAGCCTCCAAAATGAAACAAAATAAATTTTTTTCTATAAATTTCTCAATCCCAGGTGTTTTGTCATAGTAACTGAAAACAGACCAACATATTTGATCATTCAGCCTGCTGCTAAAATGTATCATTGAGTCTATACCACCTCTGTCATACTGGGTTATCCTTCAACTTGGGATTCTTTCTTGCCTATAAATAAGTACTCAAAGTGAAACTCACAGCAGCCCAATTTGCTTACTACTTACAGTCTCTTTGGTTATACACAGTACTTGCCCACATACCTCAAACTTGGATTTATAACTGCCAAGCTGGTTTATTTGTCTTAGCACAGGCCAGTGCCACTGATAGTGATAAAGAAGAACTTCTGAGACTCTGATTGTGTATATTCTTGACTAGAAAAGGAAGAAGCTGTTAGTGGATATTAACACAATGATCTGATCACCTCAGAGGTGTAACTGGTTGATAAAGTGCCAGAATTCAAGGAGAATGTGTATCTAACCCTCAATCTATGATGTGAGTTGTCTTTTGAGAGACTTTTTTAAAATACCTCATCATTTTCTGTGCTAAAGTTCACATATGCTATATGTGCTTTATTCTCAGTTCCATAATTTTATTTTTTCCCCATTAAGTTTATTGGTACATTTTAGGTATAAAATACATTTACATACATCATTGGGATCTTGTACCATTACATGAGTCTCTTGGTTCTTTTTTTTTTTCCCCTTCCCCTGCCCTCCCTTCACCCCCTCCACCCTTCCCTATTTGCAAAGATTTTGTTTCCATTTCTTTCCTTTTCTCATATTTTTTCTTTTCCCTTCTTTCCTTTCCCCTACCCCTCCCACTTCCCCTGCTCCTTTAGACCTTTACTTCCTATTACACAATATCAATTATACACTTTTAAAATTAAAATATCAAGACCTAGGAGACATTACCACAGATTTTACAGAATTTAAAAGGATATAGAAAGCGTATTACAAAAATCTTTTTTGAAATAAATTTGACAGCTTCTAAGAAGTACCTTAGAAGACAAATTAATGAAACTAACTCTGGAGGAAATATAAAATTTGAATAGCACCTACTAAAGAAAGTATATTCCTAGCTTGAAAACCTACCTATATGACAACAACAGGCTCATAAACATTTTAACTGATAAATTATATCAAACATTTAAAGCAGAAAAAAGAAGGAACACTTCTCCCCTCATTTTAGGAACTCAACTTTGTGCTAATCCTAAAACTGGATAAAGATAATAGAAGAAAAAAGTATGAACATAGATAGAAATTTGTTTAACAAAACAAACTTATTAGCTAGATCTGGCAGTATGTAGAAAGTGGTTTTATTATAGGGATGGAAGTATTGATTCAGCATTGGAAGATCCACCCCCAAAAGACATCATTTTAACAGAGAAAAGGAAAAAGCCATATGATCCTGTCACTAGTTGGAGAAAAAGTATTGGACTAAACTCTACAGCTGTTCATGGTAAAAGCTATCAGGAGACTAGAAGTAGAACAGAACCTACTCAACAGATTAAAGACATGTACTCCATACTTTCAGTGAGAACATCTTATATGAATGGAGAAGATAAAATGCTTTCTCCTTAAGGTGGGGAACAAGGGCAAATATACTTACTTTTCATTTGTCCATTAAACTTTGAAACCTAGGCCCAAACCAAAATAGTCTGACAATAAAATGACACAATTAGGATAGGATTGGCAAGGTAGAAGCAAAATCTTTATATGTAGATGAATTGATCATCTACAGAGAAAATAATAAGAAATCTCTAGGAGCCCCTAGAACTTGTACTTGAATTTAGCAGGATTAGAAAATACAAGGCATATATAAAAATTCAGGTCTATGTATACTTGCTATAAATGAAGAATTGGATATTGAAATTTAAAAGTTATGTAGGAGTACAAAGGACCTAGAAAAGTAAAAAGAAAAAAAAGAAAAAAAAAATGTTGGAAGACAGTACCTAATTTTAAGACTTCTTCTAAAGCTACAGTAATCAAGGCAGTGTTGGTGTAAGGAAAGACATATAGATCATTGGAATAAAACAGAATCTAGAAATAGAACCACACATATATGGTCCATTGAGTTTTGAAAGATTATTTAACATTAGCATTTTATAGAATATAAACTCAATTCAAGAGCCAAGGAAGAGGTAGTGTTTTCAGCAAACAGCACTAGAACACCTGGTATCCATATATAAAAAATTAACCTCAACCCTTTATTTCCATACATAAAAATAACTTGAAGGGATCTATGAACCTAAATATGAAAGCCTAAAAGTATAAAGCTTTAAGAAGAATTTATAAGGGAAAATGTTTATGAATTTAGGGTAGGCAAGAACTACCTAGGATACAAAAAACATGATGTATAAAAGAAAAAAATTGATAAATGAGATTCTATCAAAATTTAGAACTTTAAATGACATCATTAAAATGAAAAGTAGTCCTTAAACAGATCTTATTTACAATGCATATAACCTATGACCAGAATATATAAAGAATTCTTACAGCTCATTAATAGACAACAAAATTAAAAAGTAGACATAAGATGATGATGATAAATAGCCAGTACAGCACAAGGAAAGGTGTGCAACTCTAGAATCAGAAAAATTACTAATCAATACAATAACAAGATTGAATTATACCCTCATTAGGGACTTGAAGTTCAAAGTTTTAAAAGCCTTGTCATGACTTTTTCTTTTTGTTGGATTCTCCCCCTTTGCATTTAATTTGTCATGCCCAGTGGATTCATTCTGCTGGCCCTCCTGGGGTTGTGAACCTCATTGTCTGTTCCTAGGACATTGTCTAAAATTTTTTGGAGTGCTGGTTTGGTATTCATGAAGTTCCTAAGGTGCTCTTTGTCATCAAAGTATCTTATTTCTCCATCACTTTTGAAAGATAGTTTTACAGAGTACATCAGTCTGGGTTGGAGGCTGTTTTCCTTTAGGGCTTGAAATACATCACTCCAAGCTCTTCTTGCCTTGAGGGTTTGCATTGAGAAGTCTGCTGTGATTCTGATGGGCTTTCCTTTGTATGTGATTTGTTTCTTTTCTCTGACTGCTTGTAGAATTTTGTTCTTCTGTTGGGCTTCTGGAATCCTAACTATTATATGCCTATGTGTAGATTTTTTTTGATCAAGGCTAGTTGGAGTCCTATATGCCTCACTTATCTGTATGTCAAGTGCTTTTCCCCTGCTTGGGAAGTTTTCTGCCATCACTTCTGTGAACAGATTTTTTTATGTCATCTGCACTCTCTCCTCTTTCTTCATTGACTCCAATCAGTCTTATGTTATTCTTCTTTGCATTGTCTAGCAGCTGCTGGATTGATTTCTCGTGGCTCCTTACAATTTTAAAGCAATTTTTCTTTTCCTGGTCACTAATTGCAATCTTATCTCCTGTATCTGAAATTCTATCCTCACATTGGTTCATTCTGCTGCGCAGACTTTCAGTGGAGTTTTTAATCTCCTGGAAATCTGTTTGCATCTGCTTTATGGATTCCATTTGTTTCCTATGTTGGGATTCCATCATGTTCCTCAGATCCTCTATTTTTTTATCTGTGTCCTCTAGATTTATTAATCTTGTCTTACACTATGAGCACAATCTTTGCTGTTATCTGCGAAGTTATTTCTGATTTCATTTTTCCCAGATCCTCTTTTGTTGCCAGTCCAAGTGGTTGAGTATCAGATTGTTCCATCTCATTTCCCTTTGGGGTTCCTGTAGGTGATCTGGAAGTCTGTTTTTGAGGCTTGTTTACATGTCCTCTCATTTCCATGTGGAGGGGTGGTGCTTCTGGCACCTGCACAGCTCACCTTCTCTGCCCCAGGACTGTGGAGTGGCGGCGGGAGAGCCTCCTTCCGGGTGCTGGGACTGGCTCACCTTCTCTGCCCTAGGAGCATGGAATGGCGGTGGGGGAGCCTCCTTCCGGGTGCTGGAACTGCCTCACCTTCTTTGCCCTAGGAGCGTGAGCTGTTCTATAATTTTAATAAACTGTGTTGTAAAAAACATGGAATTGCCTGTAGTGCAGTTAGTTTGTTTGTTTGGTACCAGAGATCAAACTCAGGTCCTTGTGCTTGTGAGGCAAGCAGCCGAACCACTGAGCTAAATCTCCAGCCCTGGATAGTACAGTTAGTTTTTGAAGTGTATCTGTGCTTAATTCTGTTGATCATTACATTTGTGAAGTACTAAGAAATAATTTCCCTAATAATCCTTTCTAGAACTTTTTTTTAAATTATATGATTCTTGTTAAGAGAAATATAATCTCAAATTCGATAGAGTTTTAAAACTTTGCCTTCTCTTTGCTATTTGTTAAAATTTTATTGTCATCTACTCCAAGCAGTGATTCCTTTTTTAATTTGCCACATTCTTTCCTAAAAATGTTTTTTTTTTTTTGCCATGAGCATTCTTTCTGCTAAAAATCATTTCTGGATTTATCTAAACCCATGAAGTGATTTTACTGTTAGGATTTTAAGTCAGTTAAAAAGTAAAAGTAGCCAGGTATGGTGGCACACACCTGTAATCCCAGCACTCAGGACGCTGAGGCAGGAGGATTGCTGTGAGTTCGAGGCCAGCCTAAACTACATAGTGAGACCCTGTCTCCAGAAGCAAACAAACAAAAAAGTAAAAGTAGGAGAAAGCACTCATCCTGAAATAAAGAAGAGACTCAGCCCTGGCCCTCAGGGACCTCACAACGAGTGGGGAGCCAGACATGCCAGTGACTGTCATAAGGATAACACTGAATGGGAACATTGGAGAAAGAGCACATGAATTTGTTTGAAAGTATCAGCAGGGTCTTGAGAAAAAAAAATGAAGAGCCAAGATCTGAAGAATGGTAGCAGTACTTTTCAGAAGAAGAGGATCCTGGCCAAAATGACAGCATGAACAGGATCACAGGCCTTTGACCTCTTCGGGGCATTATTGTATGTGGAAAACCAAGACAGTGCCAAGGTAAGCAGATGTGCCACCTGCAGGAGTTTAGAGTTTATCCTGCCTGAACAGATAATTGGATGTATTTGTAAGCTGGAAAGATTATCCTTGATGCAGTGTGGAGTATTATGATTAGGAGGAGAGTGCAAAGAAAAGGTAGCGTCATGAAGGAAGTTGTTAAAATAATTTCATCTGGCAATGATAAATTCTTGAACTAGAATAGTAACAAGGAAATGAAATTGAGAAATTGAGGAGGTAGTATCAATTCCATGTGTTTCTTTCATGTTAAGACACTATATTTCTTGTAGTATGCATTGATATTATTGTAAATTTTTTCCTGAAGATCTTGTGTGTATAAACATTGCAGTGTAGTCAGACTGTATGAAGCCAATCATTGCAAGTCAATATGACCTAATAGAGAATTTTCTATGTAGACGTATTTGAAGTTGTCTTTCTTTGGTAAACAATTTGGGGAAGACAGAGTAAAGAGAAGAAAATCAATTAGCCAATCCTCCTTACCTCGGTCCTTCAAAATTCAGTTTTTTCCTACTTCTCTGTTTTTTGAGATTTTTCCCAGCCAGATATCATGTCTTTTGAATTCTAGAGCCCTGTGTTTTGTTGTGTGACATTTTTAGTAGTTGTTTGTGTGATTCTCTGCCAGATGATCAGACTGTAAAGAGCCAGAAATCAGTTTACTGCTTGTAGCTTTTCCCTCCTACCTATTAGCTCCTTGCTTCTCCATTACAGTGCTTTTTATGTATTACCAGATCAAAAAGTATTTGTTGAATAAATAAATATAGCTAGAGATGGTGGCACATGCCTTTAGTCCCAGCACTCTGGAGGCTTGAGGCAGGAGGATCACCACAAGTTCGAGGCCAGCCTGCACATCATAGTGAAATCAAAGCCAGCCTGAACTACATAGCGAGACCCTGTCTCAAAAAAACAAACAAACAAAAAAAGAATGGAAATTTATCCCTTGTGTTGCTTCTTCCAAACTGAATGCTTTTATCTTTATGATTGGCAACATTCTTAGAGCCAGAGAGAGTATTTATATTTCTTTTGTATTTTCCCTAAAACTTCATACAGACCTGCGTAAACTGTAGGCTTCAATATATCTTCACAGTTTGTTAACAGATAATTGATTAGATTGAAATAAGCAAAAAGAAAAAAGGAACAAAATTTGTGACCTATATCCACTTAGCTGCCACCCAAGAAAAGGATTCTCACCTTCCTGAGATGTACTTACTTTACTAACAAGTGAGGTGAGTTATATTTTAGCAAGTATTTGGATCATATAGGGGGCCTGGTAACTAACCAGTATTAAAAGTCACTATCTGGTCACCTTAGCCTATTTCTAAGATTAACCATTCTAAAATATCTAGATTAAATTAAGATTTAAATATAAGTCAAAATTTTAAAAATCAGTAAATATGTTCAGAGAAAATTTTTGTCCTCTTCCACACCCCTACGTACCTTTGGTTGACAGATAAGGAGGAACACAAACATTTAATAAAGACATCTTATTGTTATACTTAATCATGAGAGATTATAGAGAATCGCCACCACTCTGAGCCAAATTTGAGTCCTTTTTTTATTGTCAGCTGCCATTCAAGAGTGGCTTGTGCCTGGAAAACGCTCCACAAGGAAAAGCAGCTTGCGGGGTTCTTTTAAGAGGCTCTTCTAATTGGGGAGGGCTCAGGGTGAGGGGGAGCGTAAGCAGAATTTCAGAAAGTTCAGGAGCAGAACTTTGCTAAATTAGTGGGGTCAGGGGAAGTTTCACACAGTGTAGTTGAAACGAAATATCACACAGGTGCAAAGATAACATAGCTGCAGACTACTGTACCAAATGGGGAAGTCATAAATATAACATATAGTTGCAGATTGCTCTATCAAACAGGATGCAGTAGTCTGCCATGCATTAACTGAGGGGACTCCCAGGGAAGAGGGGGAGATGACCCCCCAGAATCACTCAACTTTACACAAGTGGAGTCAGGTTGGCTATCACATTATAAACAATCTCCAGCACCACACACACAAAAAAAGATAAAGAATTGCTATTACACACACAGACACACACACACACATCCAAATTTTATTATATGTGTAGAATTCTTAGTACCATGAATATTGGAAAGAAATCCACATACTCTGCCCTTCAGGGTAGGTAGCCTTCAGTATAGGTAAGAAGAAGGAAACATATCACACAAAAGAGCAAGTTTAAGTGTAATAGAAATTCAGAAAAGAAATAAATAGTATGATCTGAAAGTGGAAAGAGAAAGCTTCATAAAATATCAACAAAGAATGGGTAGCATTTCCATAGGTAAAAGAAAATGCTGAGTAACCAAGATATCAGGTGACAGAACTTTGAGGTTCTTTGAAAAAACGAACTTGTTCTGCCAGTCATGCCATAAACATGATAACTAATTGTGTGTGTGGAACTTTAATTCCGAGTTATCACATCTAGAACAGTACATTGATCAGTAGAACAATTGTCAGCATGTAAGACAGTAAAAGATCAAGGTATCTGATCACATGAGAAATGTCAGATATAAAGAGACCTAGTACAGAAGACTAAGAAAACACAAATAGGAGATTAAAGAACTAATATTAAATTGAGACAAGCCTAGTGAAAGAGCAAGGTCCTACTTAAAAAACATGAAGGTGGCCCTGAGATTTAGCTCAGTGGCACCATGCCTGCCTCACAAGTGCAAGGTCCTGAGTTGAATCCCCAGTACCAAAAAAAAAAAACCATGAAGGGGATAGAAAATTAAGGTTAGAATTTTGAAATGGTGAACTCTGAAAGTATAATAAAAATATGCAAATAAAAAACAATAGACAAGAAGTTGGAGTACATAGCAGTTTGTCTTCATCTTGGATACTGGCCAAAATCTGCCCATAGGTTTTTGACTTTGGTCTTTTCCTCTAGAAGACCAACTAGCCAAAATTTTTTGATTAATCGTCATTCTAGCATCTCTGAATTTGGCATTATCAAAGATTACATGATTTATACTGAAAGAGTAATCTTCATGATTTTTGCAACTTAATCTCACATAGTTTCAGAGAAATAGCAAAGTATGTGTGGTGTTTATGTATATAATATACAGCAAAGTGTTAACAGTTGATGCATCTGCTTATCATAGGTTTGAACAGTTGTTAAAAAGTCAAAAAACAATGTAAAAATGACCTCCTAGCACCTGCCCAACATTTTGAAATACTGCTATTGAACAAATTAAGACTAACAGGAAGGATTCCTTAATGAAACATTGGTTAGCTGATCCATGACAGATGATAGAGTTTCAATAAAGAGAAAAGAGGCTATCAGGTTATTAAGATGCAGAATGACAGTGTTTTGAATTATGGAATATATATAGGCATTTTCTCCCACTCACACAGACACCATCTCTTCCTGGGAAGTAAATGTTTTACCACTACTATAAACTCAACTGTAAAAATAGATGCTTCAAATTATAGTACATTACATTAATTTAAAAAATTGTAAGATAAAATGTTATGTATAAAACTAGCCAGGTTAAAGTTTCTTAAAGCATGCTTCTTTATATCTTTCTGCCTCAGAAAAGATGCTGGATATGCATGCTTTAAAGCTGAAATGCAAGTGGAAATTTGGAAACAATCATGGTATCTTGAATGTCAGTTACGTTGCCCGTTACCATATTTCTAAATTCAGGGTTTAAGAGCAACTTTCTTTTCTGCCTCAAGAAATTGTGTGAAGCAACAAGTATAGTATAGGCAAAAGTACTAGAAAAAATCATATCTATAGGGGCCAGGAATTTAGCTCAGTGGTGCTGCCACCTGCCTCGCAAGCACAAGGTCTCAAGTTTGATCCCTGGTACGAAAAACAAAAACAAAAAAAAATCTATAAATCAGTGCAATCATATTGTTTGTAAAAATACTCAAAAGGATCTTAAAGAAGTACATAGAACATTGAGATTACTTCAGCAAAATTACACTGTCACCACAATCTCCAAAACAAAGTAGTGAAAGGGAGATACATATTATCTTTCTCAGTGTCTTAGTTACTGCTTTTGTTCCT
This sequence comes from Heterocephalus glaber, assembly GCF_053883595.1. Lineage (NCBI taxonomy): Eukaryota > Metazoa > Chordata > Mammalia > Rodentia > Bathyergidae > Heterocephalus > Heterocephalus glaber. The sequence continues at coordinate 78,686,951 of NW_028258315.1, read as the reverse complement.
GGGACAAAATGCCTGACACTCAAAGGAGGAAAGGGTTTATTTCAGCTCACAGTTTGTAGAGGTTTCAGTCCATAGACAGGTGGCTCCAAGGCAGGGCCGCATGGCAGGAGGATATAATCACTTCCAGCCAGAACAAAAATATTTCATCATGAGCCTATAGAGCAATCATACCATACTGATTTTCAGTACATACTTTAAAAATTAAGTTAATAAACCTAGTTTTACCACATCTAAGAAAATAAAACCATCCATCTTTTACCTACATGTCCTTGAAAACCTTAGAACTTAGTAATTCAGTGGCAAACATCACCATTTTACTATGATAATAGTTTTTTCCTACATCTAAGAGGTTAATTTCTTTGTCCTTTAATCTATGTATCATGAAATAATTCTCACCAAAAAGGAAAAAAACAAAATCAAGCACTGATACAGGCTTTTGAAAAACAGTAAATTCCTCTTACAGTATCAGAACAAAAGTACACAAGTCTTTTGGGGAGAGAGAATTGTAGTTTGTTAATCATTTCTACCTAGACATCCTAGATTTTTTAATTTTTGTACTGTTTATTTGAAATGCACACAATGTGGTGATATGTACCATACTTTCAGAATTTATTATTTCTAATACAAAGAATTTATGAAAATTGCTTAACCCCAATGCTTCAATTCATGTTTAAGAGGGCTATAATTTTTACTAAAATATTAATCACATAACTTTGAAAATTGTCCTAAATTGAAATTTGAATAGCAAAACATTTCTCTTTAGAAACTATACCATCTGTCGATTGACGTACCCTAATCCCCACCTCTCAAAAAAGGCACTTGTAAACCTAGTAACATCAGAAGTTCTTAGTTGAGCTGTCACTTTATTATGGTATGTATTGCCACTTTTTAAATGTAACTATTTATTTTTCCAGTTAATTTGTTTACTGAAAAATGCAACTTGACATTCTGCTTTCCCTTAGGGTAAAAATCAGTATCAGATACAGTCTTGTCTTTAATGTTCTTATATAAATGTGTTCTTTTCATAAATAAACATTTTTGCTAACCTCTACAAAAATTCATTTCTAAATCCTTGTTTAGCTGGATACACAGCTATCAGTTTTGTAAAATCAAAAGGGCTATACTTATTTTTAAAAAACATACGCTACAATTGTTTGCTTTCAAAAGGTGATATTTGTTGTTACATCACAGCAGCCAATTTTCTACAATACAAAGATGAATGTTGTAAATTATAGGGAAACAAAAAAGGCCTGGAGTATTTATTTAAAATACTACTTCAGATTTCTTTTAGGGTTAGGGTATTGAAGCAGCAGGAATACTACACTAGAAAATAAGGCTGTATTTTTTTCTTCATACAATTCTGAATCCTAGCTATTTGCCCCTCCAACCCCAACCCACCCCCTTTTCCCCTTTGTTTTTATCAGATACATTTCCACACAGCCTTAGGGAAATTAATCTATTGTTAGGGCAGTTGACTTACAGACAACACTTGAGGGGAAAAAGCTAAACTAAAAGAACAAACTTTGGAACTCTAGGAATATGAATGAAGCGAGACAATCTAGAAGGTAGAGACAAAGACAATACAGAAATAATTTCAAAAATGACAGTGGTATCCGATTAGATTGTAGACAAATGAAGAATATGAAAAGGGTGGAAGAGGAGGAAAGAGATGGACTGGGATATGAGAAAATTAGCCATGAATAATTTAAGTGGAAAACAGATCCATGTAGTTATTGTTAGATAAAATGTATCATAGTAAATTTGCTTCAGTAAAACTAAAAAGCAAGGTTTTTTGATGTACTGGGGACTAAACCCAAACCCTCATGCATGTTTGGCAAGCACTTTGCCACTGAGCTACAGTATTTTATTTTGAGACAGTCTTGCTAAGGTTACCAGGCTGACACCCAATTTGCCATCCTCCTGCCTCAATCTCCCACATAGCCAGGATTGCAAGCGTGCACCAGCACATCTGGTTTAACAAGTAATTCTTGAGTACTTGTCTGTATGGCAAAAGGAGATAGGTGGGTAATAGTCCTTGAGTTCTTGATAAGAATTAAAAGCTAATTTACCTTTTCTTTTGGTCAAAAGGAAAGCATATTCATCCTTATAAGGATGCTGCAACCCAAAGACTCACAATGCTTGCTTTGGACTTTTCTCTTGAATATTTTGTCGTCCCTGTCCCTCTCTCATCTTCTCAACAGTGAGTTCCAGGAGGTGTGAAAGCCGTGACCAAAACTAGTTTTTTAGTCAATTCTGGTTGTTCTTTGCTTGCAGTGCCATTTCTCCATACTTGCTTCAGATTGTTAATTGAGTTGGCTAGGGTTTGTCCCTTTCTTCCCCTTGTTTGTTTCTCCTACGTGTATTTCTCTCCTGGTTTAGTCAGCCATTAAGTTACTACACACAAAATAGTTGCCATGATGTTGATCATATAAATGCCATTTTGTAAATTTAGAATAATTTAGGGTCATCTACCAAGGATTTGTTCCACAAGAGGCTAATTTAAGAAGGAACATTATATAACAATCCTATTACTGATTCCTAAAATACTTTTCCTCAAAGCACTTCCCCAGTCAGAAACTATAGGATATGAGCATACGTTTGTCATCCAACATTCACCCCTTTGTTCCTCCAGTCTTCAATCTCATTTTCTACCCATTTTATAGTAAATTAGTATTTTCATGTCAGGTTGTTACAAGGTGACCTGATACACCCAAAAGCAGCACAAGCTCAGAAGTTATGCTTAGAGAAATAAATATGCTTTCCTCCATTTTACTAAGTGATTTTTTACTAGTATATCTCTTTATAGAGAAGACATATGCTGTTTATACTTTAGAATCTAATTCAGATCATCACATAGAACTAAAACATTCAAATATTTAATAAAAATGAAAAGTGCCTTTTTACTTAAAGTAAGCTACCTGGCTAGCTCTCTGATTTATTATACAGTTCTATCAGATCAGTTCACTACACATGTTCTCCACAAACTTTTAAAAAACATTCGGTAGAATATTCTAAAAACTGACATTTAAATTACTGAAAGATTATACAAATGTGAACTGACAAGTTCTTAAAACTTGTATCTTATTTATTTCACTTAAAATTATGGGCTTGAAGTACATCCATTTACCCACCAATGACTCAAATTTATCCTTCTTTATGGCAGAGTAGTACTCCATTGTATATAAATATCACATTTCCTTTATCCATTCATCGATTGATAGGCATATGGGCTATTATAAAGATACAGAAGATGTAGATTTAGCTATTATAAATTGTGCTCCTGTAAACATTGGTACTACTGTGCTCTGATGCTTTGGAGAATACCTGGGTCAAATGGAACCTCTAGTTTTAATTTTTTGAGAAATCTCCATACTGATTTCCATAGTGGTTGCCCTAATTTACACTGCCACCAACAATGGAAAAGAGTTCCGTTTTCTCCACAGCCTCACCAGCATTTGTTATTGGCTGATTTCTTGATAATAGCCATTCTTTTTTCTTTTTTTTCTTTTTTTTTTGGTACTAGGGATGGAACTTGGGTCCTTGCACTTGCGAGGCAGGCAGCGGAACCTCTGAGCTAAATCCCCGGCAAGCCATACTTTTTTGAGTGACATGGAATCTCAGTATTGTTTTAATTTGCACTTCTCAAATGACCGGTGATGTTGAACCTTTTCCCATATATTTATTTGCTATTTGTACTTCTTCATCTAAGAAGTGTCTGTTCATTTCAGATGCCCATTTTTGGATTGCATCTTTGAATTTAGGGATGTGTTGTGTTTTTTTTAGTTCTTTATGTATTGTAGATATTAGTCCTTGTCTGAGCAACAACTCGTAAATAATTTTTCCCATCTATAGATTGTCTCTTCACTCTTTTGAAGCTTTCTCTTGACCTGCAAAAGCTCTTTAATAAGAGATCCCAGTTGTTGACTATGATAGTTCCTGTGTGATCAATATTTTGTTCATGAAGTCTTTGCCTACACCTATGTCAAGAGTTTGACCTATTCTTCCAACAAATTAAGTGTTTCTGTTTTCATATTTAGATCTTTGATCCATTGCAATTTTAGTTCAGTGCATGGTGAGAGATATGGGTCTATTTTTAATCTTTGGCAAGTTGTAATCCAGTTTTTCCAACACCATTTATTAAAGAGGCCATCTTTCCTCTAGTGAAGGTGTTTGGCCCCTTTGTCAAAGATAAGATAGCTGATTTTGCACAGCAAGAGAAACCACCAGCAGTGTGAAGAGACAACCCACAATGTGGGAAAAAATCTTCACCTGCTCTTCCTCAGACAAAGGTCTACTATCTTGAATCTATAAAGAATTTAAAAAGATCAGACCTCCCAAATTTAAAGACACAATCCAAAAATGGGCATCTGAAATGAACAGACATTTCTCAGACAAAGAAGTACAAATAGCAAATAAATACATGAAAAAATGTTCAACATCACTGGCCATTCGAGAGATGCAAATGAAAACAATGCTGAGATTCCACTTCACTCCAGAAAGAATGGCTGCTATCATGAAATCCACCAATAACAAATGCTGGCGGGGCTGTGGGGAAAGAGGAACCCTGCTCCACTGCTGGTGGGAGTGTAGACTGGTGCAAGCACTGTGGAAATCAGTGTGGAGATACCTCAAAGAACTAGGACTGGAAGTCCCATTTGACCTCGCTATTCCACTGCTGGGGATCTTCCCCAAAGAATTAAAAGAATCATACCACAGTGATATATGTGCACCCATGTTCATAGCAGCACAGTTGTAATACCTAAAACTTGGAAACAGCCCAAATGCCCATCAACTGGAGACTGGATCAAGAAAATGTGGATTTTTAATAAAATGGAGTACTATTCAGCCATAAAAAATGAGAAATTAGAGACATTTATAGCTAAGTGGATGCACATTGAGGCCATACTCTCAAGTGAAATAAATAGGACACACATGTATAAATACCAAATAGTTTCTCTGGGGTGAGAAACTGAAAGTGTAAATAAGGACTAAAATGTATAATAGGTAATGTGAAATAGGAAGAAAAGGGGCAAAGGGGAAGAAAAGGGGCAAAGCGGAAGGAAGCGGGAAGGCTAGGGGAAAGGATAGAAGGGAATGGGATTAATATGGAAAATGGAAAAATAGGAACAAAATCTTTGTAAATAGGGAGAAATGGAGGGGTTGAAGGGAGGGCTGGGCAAGGATGAAAAATAAGAACCAAGAGAGATCATGTAAAGGTGCAAATTTCCAATGATGAATGTCATTATATTGTATACCTAAAATGTACCAATGATTAGAATGAATAATTGATAATGCAAAATAGGAAGAAAAGGTCCAAAGGGGTAGGGGTAGTGGGAGGGGCAGGGAAAGGAAAGAAGACAAAGGAAAAATGCTGAGAAATGGAAAAAATGGAAATAAAGTCTTTGTAAATAGGGAAGGGTGGAGGGCGTGAAGGGAGGGCTAGGAATGGGGAAAAAATAAGAACCAAGATGCATTATGTAAAGGTACAATTCCCAATGAGAAACGTAATTGTGTTGTATACCTACAATGTACCAATAGAAGAATTTAATTTAAAAAAATAAAAGATAAGATAGCTGAGTGTAGTTGGAGTTGTTTCTGCATCTTCTAGTCTGTTTCGTTGATCCTCAGCTCTGTTTTTTTCCCCAGTACCATGCTGTTTTTGTCACCATAGCTTTGTAAAGTAACTTCAAATCAGGGATTGTGATGCCACCTCCCTTGCCCAGAATTGCTGCTGCTAATCTAGGTCTCTTCTGGCTTCTTATGAATTTTAGGATTGTTTTCTCCAGTTCTATGAGGTATGCTATTGATATTTTGATTGTGATTGCATTAAATCTGTGTAACACTTTTGGAATTATGGCCATTTTCACTATATTGGTTTTGCCCATCCAAGATCAAGGGATATCTTTCCATTTTCTTATCTCCTCTTCCATGTCTTTTTTCAGACTAATACCGTTTTCTTTTTTCTCTTTCTTTTTTTTTTTTTTTTTTTTTTTTTTTGGTACCAGGGATTGAACTCGTGTCCTTGTATTTTCAAGGCAAGTGACAGAACCACTAAGCTAAATCCCTGGCCCTAGACTAATATAGTTTTCAATGTAAAGGTCTTCCTTCATCCTAAGTATAATGCTAACTAGGTTCACAAATGCTTTTGTTTCTGAACAGTTTGGTTCACAAAGAGAAGCATATGGCAAAATTTTATTTTTCTTTTCAAACTCTGCATCAGCCAAGGAACACAACTGTGGCCATCTTTTCTCTACAAACGTGAAAGTGGTCATCTTTTCCACAATTGTGAAATGAATTGAGTTTGTGAACCAAGTAACCACTATATTTCATTTTTCTTGGTGCTATTGTGAAAGGTGTTGTTTTCCAAATTTCTCTCTCAGTGAGTTTGTTATTAGAGTGTTGACTTGGTATCCTGCTATGCTACCAAATTTGGTTATTAATTCTACAAGTCTTTTGGTGTAGTTTTTGGGGTCTTCTGTGTAGAAGATCATGTCATCAGCAAATGATGATAATTTAACTTCTTCCTTTCCTATCCTTATTCCTTTTATTTCTTTCTCTTGTCTAATTGCTCTGGCTGGTGTTTCCAGAACTATATAAATAGGAGTAGTGATAGTGAGCATCCCTGTCTTGTTCCTGAGATTAGAGAGAAAGCTTTCAGTTTTTGACTATTTAGTATGATGTTGGCTGTTGGTTTGATCACTTTTATAAGAAAGATTAAGGTAAAGACCTCCTATTCCAATTTTCTGTAGGGTTTTTATCATGAATGGGTATTGGATTTTTGTCAGATGCTTTTTCTGCTTCTTTTGAGATGATCATGTGGTTTTTGTCCTTGGTTCTATTAATGTGGTATATTACATTTATTGATTTGCATACGTTAAACTATCCCTGCAATCTTGGGATGAATCATACGTGGTCATGGTGTGTAATCTTGATGATTTGCTGCATTCTGTTTGCCAGTATCTTACTGAGAATTTTTGCATCTGTGTTCATTAAAGAGATTAATGTAGTTCTCTTTTCTACTTGAGTTCTTCTCTAGTTTTGGTATCAGAGTAATGCTTGCTTCCAGAAATAACTTTGGGAATATTACTTTCTTTTCGATTTCATTAAAGGATGTAAAGAGTAGTGACCGTAGATCTTTTCTAAAATTCTTGTAGAATTCAGCAGTGAATCCGTCCAAACGTGGGCATTTCTTTATTGTAGTTTTTGTTTTGTTTTGTTTTGTTTGTTTTGTTTGTTTTTTACTTCAGGTTCATTAACTGATATTGGATTATTTAGAATTTTTCTATCTTTTTTATTCACCTTTGCCAGTTCATATGTATCTAGGAATCTGTCCGTTTTTCTGAATTTTCCATATTAGAGTACAGGTTCTCAAAGTAGGTACTATATATATATATGGATTTCTGCAGGACTCCTTGAGATTTCACCCTTTTCATTCCTAATTACATGGATTTGCATCTTTCCTTATTCTAGTAAGGTTGGCTAAAGGTTGTCTATTTTATTTTATCTTTCAAAGAACCAACTCTTCAATTCATTGATTCTTTGTATTGTTTTCTTAATCTCAATTGCATTAATTTCTGCTCTGATATTTATAATTTCCTTCCTCATATAAATTTTGAGTTTAACCTGCTTTTCTTTTTCTAGAACCTTGAGGTTCAACATTAGATTATTTATTTGAGCTCATTCTGTTTTTCTGATGTAGGAATTCACCATTGTAAATTTTCCTCATAGGACTGTTTTCATTGCATCCTCTAAGTTCCATATGTCAGATTGGCATTATCGTTATTTCTTCTTTAATGTCATTTGTGATCCACTGGTTGTTTAGGAAAGCACTATTTAATTTCCATGTGTTTATAAATTTTTTGTGGTTTCTTTTACCATTGATTTCCAGTTTCATTGCACTATGATCTGATAATATGCATGGGATAATTTCATTTCCTTTGCATTTATTTAAACATGTTCTTTGAGCTTATATATGGTCTGTTTTTGTGAAAGTCCAATGTGCTGCTGAGATTTTTCGTGTCCATTAGTGTTTGTTCTATATTGTTGGGTGCACTGGTATTTGGTGCATATATATTTATGATGGTTATCTCTTCCTCTTGGATTGTTCCCTTAACAAGTGTGTAGTGACCTTCTTTGTCTCTTCTCATCAGTCTTGGCTTGAAATCCACTTTATCTGCAAATAGAACAGCTACCCCTGCTTTTCTCTGGGTTCCTGTTGCGTGGAGTATTGTTTTCCATCCGTTGACTTTCAGTCCATGAGTTTGTTTTTTAGTTAAATGTGTCTCTTGTATGCAGCACATTGTTAGGCTTTGTTTCTTGATCCATTCTGCTAGTCTCTTTTGATTGGTGAATTGAGAACATTCACATTGATGATTATAACTGATAGCTATTGATTTGTCCTTTTCAACATATATTTTCCTATTGTTGATTCCCTTTCTTTCCCTTCTATGTAATTTCTTGCCTTATCTGGTGGATTCATTCTATTGGGATTTGGAATTATTGTCTTTTTCTAGAATATCCTTTAGAACTTTTTGGATCACTGGTTTGGTGGTCATGAATTTCTTCAAATGTTCTTTATCATGGAAGTATCTTATTTCTCCATCACTTTTGAAAAATAATTTTGTGAGTTACATCAATCAGCTTTGGAGGTTGTTTTCTTTTAGGGTTTGAAATACTTCACTCCAAGCTCTCCTTGACTTAAGGGTTTATGTTGAGAAGTCTGCTATGATTTTGATGCATTTTCCTTTATACGTAATTCGTGTCTTTTTTCTTTTCAGCTTTTAATATTGTGTTCTTGTGTTGAATTTCTGGAATCTTGACTGCTGTGTGCCTTGGTTTAGTTTTTTTCTAATCATGGCTAATGGGAGTTCTATATGCCTCTCTTATTTGTGTATCAAATTCTTTTTCCATGCTTGGGGAAGTTTTCTGCTATTACTTCAGTGGACGGAATTTTTTTTATGTCCTTTGTGCTATCTTCTGATTTTTCATTGATTCCAGTTAATGTTATGTTATTTTTCTTTCCATCATCTGGCAGCTGTTGGTTGGATTTCGCATGGTCTCTTGCTATTTTTAAGAAGTCTTCCATTTGATGATCACCACCCAGGTCTTCTAGATCTCATATTCTGTCTTCTCATTGGTTGACTCTGTTCCATATACTTTAGAATTTTTAATCTCTTGGATATCTGAATCTGTTTTATGGAATGCAGTTTTTTCCTATGTTGGGCATTCATGGTTTCCATCACTCCCCTAAGCACCTCTGCTTTTTTACCTATATGTACTCTAGATTCACTAACCATGTCCTTCATTATGGACACCTCTTTATCTGTAACTATTTCTGTTTGTTTTTTTCTAGAGACTCATTCTGCTTTGTTTCTTCCTCTGCTACCATTTCAGAAAGTTCAACTGAAAGGCTTTTGATTTCTTTCACCTCAGTGCTCTCTGGATTTGCCTTAGGCAAGCTGGAGGTCTGGCATTACATTTTGCTTCAGTGTTTTCTCTTTTTCTGTTTTCTGTTTTGTTGTTGTTGTTGTTTATTTTGTACATTGATACTTGTAAATTGCTTATGTTGTAGATTTATTACTAGTATCAAGGTGTATTTAGGAAATGACTATTTTTCAGAGATGTCTTCTTGGTGTACCTGGCTCTTGGCCTTTGAGTCTGTCCTAGGATCCTACTGGTTCTTTAGAGATGTCAGGTTGCCTGTTTGGTCTAGCACCCCATTCTTTGGTTCTGGACTGTTACTGGCTATTGGCTAGTAACGGGAAGATCAGTTGATCACAACTATGTTACCTTGGGTAAAGTAGTACAATCAGCAATAAAATCAGACACAGACTGGAAAAGAACAAAATATGATAACTAGTAATTTGCCACTTTTAAGCATATGTACAAGATTTATATTTATGTAAGAAAATCTAAGATAAGTCAGAAAATTGTATACAGTAAATATCCACACAATAGAGCAGTTTTCACCCTGAGGGGAGCAAATTAAAAGGGAGAAGAGGAAGAAATAGAGAAGTAAAAGAAGAAAAAGAGATTAGAAACAAGGCTAAAGGACAGAGGAAGATTGTACAAGCTTCTGGAAACTGTTAAATAAGACAGGAGGGAAAAAAAGAATAAGAAAACCAAAACAGAGACCAAACAAAACAAACACACAAAAAAACTGCAACGTTCACCCTCCCAAAGAAACAAAAACAGAGCCCAAATCCATCCTTGGATACTCCCAGCAAGCTGGCAGTAGGATTAGGGTGTGGTGTTAGTTCTAGGACTTTCAAATTCACAGAAGTTCAGGCTGAACCTGACCTCTGGTTGTGGGGTTGAGGCCTGAGTTGTTTAGCTTATAACACTCTGGGTGTTATAACTCACAGCCGATGGGCCAGGGATTTAGCTCAGTGATTTCGCCACCTGCTGCGCAAGCACAAGGACCCGAGTTCAATTCCCGGTACCAAAAAAAAAACCTCACAGCCGATCAGAGTCCCTGGCTCAGTTGGCCCTCCCTAAACATCTGACCAAGCACGCCCTCCAGGGGACACAGCAGTCGCTTGGACTAAACTCATCAGCTGTTGTAGCACACAGCATCCACTGCTCCATTGCACTGGTGGGTTTCTTCCTGGAGGCCTCTGAAGTTGCCTGCTTTCACTGTCTATGTAGATTGGATCTTCTTTTTCACAGCTTGAGCCAGGAGCTAGGGAGAAAGTGCAGGTTGCTCCTCCCTTTTTCTACATTGTGTTCTGTTTCTTCAATGTCTCTGTAGGCTCCAATTTTCCCTTCAGGTCCTTCTTGGATCCCGGGGATCCACTTCTCTCCTTCTTTCCTTCCCCAAGTTGTTATTTTCCAATATCTGCATTCCAAATCTTGAAGAAGCTGATTGATTGCTGCTTACTTCTCCACCATCTTCCTGGAAGTCCTAATTGACAATTTTTAAGTCATATTAAAACAATTGTTTCATTTTTTCACTGACTTGGTTTTTATTGTCTTCAGTGATCTCAGATTATAGGTCACTTAGGCTAACAGTAATAATAGTTAATATCATTAAGCATTTCTCTTTGCTCAGCATTTAAAATGTATTTTCCTTTTATCAGAACTCAGTCCAAGAAAGCTAATGAACCCCTATATCATCAACGTTGCTGTCTGAAATATTGAAATCCCAAGTTCATATAATTTTCTTTATTTTTCCTGTTATTTTCAAAAATCTTTGAAGGTATAGGTTTCCTTGTATATGTTTGTTTTTGTTTATTTCAATTTTTTTTTCCTCTAAAATTTCTTTAATTTCTGTTGGAATTGACTCAGTTATGAGCATTTGAATTTCTCTGAACTTGACATTGTGTCTGTTTCTTTATCTGTAAAATGATAGTAATAAATAGATCCCACAGTATAGAGTAACTGAAGATTAAGTTGTAAATTAAATGCAGGTCACTGAGAACACATATATGTCTCACATATAAACATTGCATAATTATTAACCATTTTTATTTTGGTCACAACTTCCTATGATATGCATACAGTATTTTTTTAACTCTATAGTATAATCATAGAAAAGAAGTATTTTTCTCACTATTATGCATGAAAAATTTAGAAACTTTCATGGTACTTATGAACTTTCTTCCACTTTCAAAGAATGACTCTATTATGTATTGTATAGAATTCACCGAGTAGGCATTCAGCCAACTCTGTAATTACTGTAAATTTACTGTATTATTAATAGAATTACTCATTGTTTAATTTATGCTAAACTGGATTTTACTTACAAACTTTGATGAACTATATTAAAAAACAAGCCATTACTCTAGCTAGTTATGACAAATACTTTGTATTATATATGTTAGATTATTGATCTAAGAAAAATAACACTCACTTCATGTATCTACAAACATAAAGTTTCCTACTTCTTTCCTGAAAGATGAAGGACTCCCATATAAAACTTCTATTAAAAAAAGAAACCCTTCCATTTCACATTTATTGAATCTGAATATGCCATCTCTTATAGAATTGCTCTGGGAAGTATGAGACCTATATAAAAGTGTAAGCACAAAGGAGAACATGCTCTTGTGTTTATGTTTATGTCACTGTCTCTAACAGCAAATGTTATGGTCATTTATTATGTAGTTTATATGGAATCCAGTAAGAATGTCAGCTGTTGTGCTTCCTAATTCATTGTTGTTATGTTTGAGACATTTTTGCACTTACGAAAAAGAAAAAAATCATGGCTAAGAAATGTAGATTCATTGGACATCTGTTGTCTTCTCTATCCATTACTAATTAATAAAAGTGCTTAACATAGCCCCACACAATGATTGTAAGATTGGGAGACTGGTGCCACTGATAGGGTAATTATGAAAGATTTTATTGTGATTTTGATACGTACATATGTGTTCATTGTATTAAAATAGTGGGAATGTTTAAGTGAGTCTCTGTGTGTATCTGTTTAAGTCTGGATACCAGGTCATCTTCATTTCCACCTCAGTTTGGTAATCAGCAGTGTTTTAATCAACCGAGTACTGGAAAATTTGTCCAGTCCACAAAAACTCACTTGTAGAAAATTCACACAGCTCTTTTAAAACTCTTTATTTTAAATTATCTTTCTGCTTTTAGTGTCTTGTTAAAATCCAAGCTTTGGATTGTGAATTTCTATCTCTGTCTCTCTCTTTGTCTCTGTGTGTGTCTGTCTCCCTTTTTCTCCCTCCCTATGAGAGAGAGAGAAAGAGAGATATTAAGGAAGGAAACTCCTTTGTCTTGTTCAAAGTAATTGATGCATCTTCTGAAATATATAAGATTTTCATAAATATTTGTAGATCAACTCTTCCAAAGGAATGTATTTTTTACCTTATATTTTGGCACCTATGGTACATTGTGACCCCAAACTAATGTCAATCCTGAGACCTATGAAGAAGCAAGTGGAAAAACTCCATAATCCAAGGCATATCAGACTTCTACCAAAAAAATAAAAATACACTGACACTCAAAGATGACAAGCCACACTGTGATACAATCTAAAATAAAGGAGAATCACCTGAAATATCATTTCTGAAACTTCAGGCAGTAGAACAAGTCAAAAGGCAAAAGATGATTGTGGGAAGTTGTTTGGTTTTTTGGTTGGTTGGTTTTGGTTTTTTGTTTGTTTGGGTTTGATTTTGGTTTTGGTTCAGTTCAGTTCAGTTCATTTCGGTTGCAGTTCTGTGGATTGAGCCCAGGGGCTTGGGCACTTGCTATTGAGCTACATCCCCAACCCTTCTTATGGATCTCACAAAGTTGCTCAGACTGGCCTCAAACTTTGTTCCTCTTGCCTCAACTTCACGAGTAGCTGGGATTACAGGACTGCAGAATGATTGTTTCAAGAGAAAAAGATAGAATACAAAATACTGTATAATGAAAAAACAAAGCACTAATTAAAAATACAAATTTGGAAGAGAACCAAATTAAACTTTATTCATTATAGATAACGTTCCTAATAAAGTCTATATGAATTAAGTTTTTATAAATTGGAAAGAAGATAATTATTGGTCCCTAATCAAGTCCTACCAAGCACTCTGTTTTACAATTGTTGAGAGTAATCTGTGTTATAGGAAAGGTCCCTGGGATTAGATAAGTGCTTCCATCTCCTAAGCGATTTGCTATTTGGAATTTTTCTAATTTGATATTTGTGTACATCTGTTCATAAAAGACACCAAGAAATACTTTAAACATCTGTGCTCTAAAGGTATTTTATTTTATATATGTATGTATTACTTTTGTAGTGCTAGGGGTTGAACTCAGGCCTTGTGCATGCTAAGCAACCATACCACCAATGAGCTATCCCTGCTCACCCACCCCCGCCCCGACCTCTTTTTTTGTGGGAGGAGGGACCAATTCTCACTACATTGCCAGACTAATCTCAAACCTTTTTCCTTTCTCCTGTCTCTGCCTCCTGGGTGCCTGGAACTACAGAACTTCAGGCATGTGCTACTGTACCCAATTAATTGAAGGGCTTTTATTTTTAATCATTGAAATTGTATTTGTGCTGGGCATGGTGGCCTGTAATCACAGCTACTCCAGAGTCTGAGGAAATAGGATGTCAAGATTAAGGCCAGCCTGGGCAACTTATTGAGACCCTTTCTCAAAATTAAAAGAATCAACAAGCTGTGGATGTTGCTCAGTGCAAGAGCATGGGTTCAGTCCTCAATACCACCAAAAAATAAAATTATACTTGAAAGATTTTTTTTAAGTCTTTGATATGGTATGAGAATTGCTTTTGTATTTCCATCTCACAGCCACTAGCTCTATCATGTAGCATGCTCTAGCATATAGCATTCACAACTGGTTAACTGTCATCTTTATGCATTGTAGTTGGTGGTAGTTAATTTTAATTTCTTTTCTTCCATTTATTCCAGGACCAAATATATTTTCATGATGGGGGTAGGGGATGTTTTCCTGATAATATATTTCTTTGATACATACTTTTTAAAGATTTGGGATTTTCCTCACTAATAATGGATTTTCCAGGGGTTTTGTGTGTGTCTTTAATACTTAATAGCCCTGAAAATAACTCAGTAATAGAGACTTGCCTAGCATACATGAGGCCCTGGGTTTGATCCCCAACAGCACAAAACAGAGTCAAAAGCAAACAAAAATCATAGAGTATATTATTAGTACAGTGCTCTTAAATCAGTTTAAAGAAAAGATAACTTAAAACCTCAAGAACAAAGGTAGTACTGACATATTAAAAATATGTACTAACGACCCAGAGATTTAGCTCTGGTTTTGCCGCCTGCTGCGCAAATGCAAGGACCCCAGTTTGATCCCCAGTACCAAAAAATAAAATAAAATAAAATAAAAAATACATACTAACAAACTTTTCAAATAAACTACAGTAGTGAGCCTAAGCAAAAATCCATTTGAATGATGTTACTGTGCTATTTTTGGACCATTGTTAAATGATTCACTGATTCATCATATACACTCTCCAAATATTTCCTTTTTTGGGTCTTCATGAAAAAATATTTCAAAGAAAAATGCATTTGTTAGTTGTCACTGACCTTAATACTTCCTCAGTAAAATTACAGTATCATGTACTTCTGATAAAAAATTAATGAAAGCTAGATGTAAAACAGATTATTGTTGAAAAAAATATTTTGTGGCTGGGGTTATGACCCAGTAGTAGAGAGCTTGCCTACCATTCAAGACCCTGCTTCCAATCCCCAGCACCACACACACAAAAAAATATATTTTAAATTATCATTTTTAATGAACTAGTTTTTATCAGAACTAGTTTTCCAGTTTATGTATGTTTACTTTAAAACATTTCTAAATTGCATGTAGAATGTTTGTCAGAAATACTTTATTAAGATATTTTCTTCTTGATACTTCATACCCCACATGATCTCTGTCCCCTTACAAATCAACCTTGTATCTCGATATAAAGTGTTGTCTGTAACCTGGAGCCAAGGGAGTGACCTAAAACACGCATGTGAAAGCCAAGTGATTGGAGATTATTACACAGCATTCATTCTCAAATAATCTTGTCATGAGAGGAGGTGAGAGAGGGAAGGGAGTCTAACTGGATTCCTGCAGGGCACGGTATGAGAATTGCTTATGTATTTCCATCTCACAGCCACTATGGACATGGCTGGTACTTTCCCATTTTCACAGATGAGGAAACTGGATCTCAGAAACGTTAAGTGATTCATCCAAAATTCTAATTACAGCCCAGGTCCAGCTAACTCCCAAAGCCTTGTGTTCTTTCCACAGTACAATTCTTGGATCTTGGAACTAGAATGGGCCTTAAAAAATAATACATTTTTAAGTCTCTCACTTTGTTAGGGTGTAGAGGCTCAGATTAGCAAAGTGACTCTCCTAGGTTAGTCACCACTTAATGCAGTTCTGTATTTCACATAAAGAATTGTTAATTCTTTCTAAAATTTTTTTACAATAGGTTATTCTGTGAAGTACAGAAATAACACTGCTTTATTTTAAGGTATTTTTAAGCAAAATAATAACACAATTAGGAAATACATACTGAATTTGTTTACTGTTGCTTCTGTGACAAATTGCTAGAAACTTGTTAGCTTAAAACAATAAAGAATTTCTTATCCTACAGTTCTAGAGGGCAGAGATTAAAATCAGGACGTCAACCTGACTAAAGTCTTTATGGAGGATTCAAGAGAAAACCTCTTTTCTTGCCTTTTCCGTTTTCTAGAGGCCAACTGCATTCTTGGCTCACCACCCCTTTCTCAGATCACTCATCACATTCTTATGACTGACCCTGACCCTCCTGCCCTTCTCTTATAAGGGCCCCTGCGGTTGTATTGGGCCCATCCCAATTCTGTAGGAAAATCACCCAGTCTCAGGATCCTTAACTTCTTCATAAGACCCTTTACCACAAGAGGTAGCATTCACAGCTTCTGCAGATTTGAATGTGGGTAGAGTAGCCATCATTCTGTCTGTTGCACTTATACATGCCTGTGTGAGCTTTCATATTTAACAACACCTACACTAAAACCTTCCTCATCCAGGGTCACCTGGGAATAAGCCATTGTAGACAAATAAGCTTTCTGTATCCTTATATCCAAATCATGCCTTTGAAACTTCTTTATTTATGGAAAATGTTCTAAAAGGTACTTACTTCCCTTTCTCCTTAAGGAATGATTGTTGTCACTGTAAACATCAGTTACTGAGCTGTGCTTCAAATACAGCTGCAAATGCAAGTGTAGGTGTAAGTTGTTTGAAACACACATCTCAGTGGTATATTAAATCCTACAGTGAAACTAGAATTTACTTTAAGGTGCTTGTTTCATCATTTGTTGCTTTGTCAAGAATGTGAAGTGATAGACGTATACCTTCCCAGCCCTGTAAACACCATAATGTGATGGGCTTTCTGGAAAATTGAGTCAGAAATTAGAGCAGTCTTCTCTGGAGTCAAGGAAGGAAGAATGTATTTCCTCAATCTCTTAAAAGCTCCTCTGACAGTTGCCAAACCTTTGCTATTTGTCACTATTTAAAACAACATATCTGATTTCTGAATGACTAATGTCTAAGGACCCCAGTCAGCCCCTTATCATTTTGCATATAGTCTTCTCATTTCCTCTAGGTTTGTTAGTAGGATCTGGAAGAGAATGCTGGCTGTTTCAGTAGCTTTTACTAGTGAGTTATTCACTTTAATTATGGAACAGCACTTTTTCTGATATGAACAGTCCATCCTTTTTTTAGATTCTCTTTTGCATTTAAGTAGAAACAAGCAACAATAAAAATACTTATGTTGGAGTGCCTGGAACATACTGAGTGCTTACTAAGTACTCATTATTTTTTATTATTGGTTTAATTTTTGAAATCACTTCTGAAATAATTTTAGGAAAATTTAGTAAAGTAGCATGGGGCCAGAAAGATACTATACAATATCTTCTATTTCCTCAGGATATTCTCTCCAGTTTTCTAGAATTGCTTTTAAATTGTGGTTCTAAGATGTCTTTTATCTAAAGAACAATAAGATATTACAGCTCGTCAGAGATACTTGTCTTTTGGAGCACTACCCCATAGTGTATTCACATTTGCTCAATAAACAGTGGGCTGCTTCTATATGCCAGGTGCTACACTGGAAATCAATTGAAAGAAACACTTCATGAGTAGTTCAGTGTGGTGAGGTCATCCTATGGCAAGTGTGGTAGTAGAAATAGGGATATGATGGGGAATCCTGAAGAGATCGTGGCTTACCATACAATTGATAAATGTGCAACACTTCTTAATACTCTGGGATCATGAATTTTTATGCTTTTAAAAGGTAGTAGTTACAGGACTCTGTTATTAGAACATGTAGCAAGTCAGCCTGCCTGTTTAATTCAGTAACAACTTTCAAAATAGAAGTTGACAAGCATCACCAAAGTAGATCCTTTTCATCAGCATTATAAAACATTTCAGCATAAAACATAGCCAAAAATTCAGAAGATTCTTTGCAAACTTATGCTTTATTATTTTTATTACTTTTTATCCAGCTATATACCTCAGTTTCAGTTTTAATGAAATGTCTTCTCTTAAAACATCATTATAGTCAATAGTAAAATTAAAACAATAGGGCTGGGGATTTAGCTCAGTGGTTCAGCTGTCTGCCTTGTAAGCACAAGGTCCTGAGTTGATCCCTGGCACCAAAAAAAAAAAAAAAAATTAAAACAATAATCTTTAAAAATGGGCAAAAGACATGATAGACTCTAAAGGTTGTTCAGATAGCACATAAAAAGGTGTTCAATGTTATTAGCGATTGGAGAAATGCAAATTAAAACGATGGTGAGGAATCACTGCACCTTAACAGAATGGCTAAAAACATTCCAATTACACCAAATGCTGGCAAGAATGCAGAGAAATTAGATCACACTACTAGTGGGAATATAAAATGGTATAATCACTCTGAGAAAGAGTATAGCAGTTTATTGTACTGAATATGAGTTTTTTAGTAAATGTAAGTAAAGCACTTACCTGAGTCTGTAAGCTGCTTTAGCAAATGATTGACCTGTCTTAGTTACTTTTTCATTGCTGAGACAAAATACCCAACACTTACAAGTTAAAGGAAGAAAGGTTTGTTTGGGCTCCCAGTTTTTAGAGGTTTCAGTACATAGCTGGCCCCAAGGCCTGGTGGTGTGGCAGAGGGGCATGGAAGAGGAGAGATAGTCCATGGCAGGGCAGACAGGAAGCAGCAGCAGTGAGCCTTCCTTCCCCTTTTCTTCCATTCAGGCAACAAGCCTATTGGTTGGTGCCACCTACACTCAGGGTGGGCCTTCACATTATCCACACCCAGAACTATGCTAAACCAGTCAGTGGACTAAAGTAGTTATCACATACCCTTAATCCATATTCACTCACCCTAAATCCACCTACCTCTGAAAAGCCCCACCTATGAGCACATGAGGCTTTGTGAGGAGATCTAGATGCATTCCATAACAGAACCCAAGCGGGTAGTGGTGAAAATCCCCAGTTTATAGGCAGTCAGAAGTTCTGGAGGTTCAGACTTGGGATTAGCATTTGAAGTAGGAGGCAGTCTTGTGGGCCTGAGCTCTTAACCTGTAGGATCTGACCTAACTCCAAGTAGATCATTATCATAATTGAATTAAACTGGTGTCAAAAAAAAGTTGGTGTCAAAAACATTTGTTGTTGGAGGTAAATCCTGTCCCACATTTGATCACAGAAGAGTTCTATGTGTGAGAATAGGAAAAACAGTTTGGTTTTTCTTATCACATAGAAAGACAGTTGTCCTTAATTGGATAAATGCTTAAGCAGTTGATACATCCATGCTATGGAGTACTACTCAGCAATAAAAGGAAACAAATTATTGACATATATAACAGCATGGATGGATCTCAAGGGAATTATTATGCAAAGTGAAAAGAGCCAATATTAGTGATTACATAGTATGTAATTCCATTTCTAAAGCCTTCTTCCAATGACAACAATTTAGAGACAAGGAGCAATTGTGGCAATCAAAAGTAGCATAAAGGATATTTGTGATAAAACTGTTTTGTGTCTTGACTCTGGTGATGATTACACATGGGATAAGATAACATAAAACTAGAGACATTTATAGCTAAATGGGGCTAAGACATTGAGGCTATACTTGTAAGTGAAATAAATAGGACACACATGTAAATACTAAATGGTTTCTCTGGTGTGAGAAACTGAAAGTATAAATAAGGACTAAAAGGTATAATAGATAATGTGAAATAGGAAGAAAATGTCCATAGGAGAAGTGAAAGTATGGGGGGGGGGGGGTTACAGGAAAGTAAAAATATGAGAAAAGAAGGAAAAAAACAGAAACAAAGGTTTTTATAAATAGGGAGGGAAAAGGAATGGGGAAAATTCAAGAACCAAGATATATCTTGTACAGGTACAAATTCCCAGTAATGAATGTGATCTTAATGTATACCTAAAATGTACCAATAAACTTAGTGAAGTTAAAAAAAAACTAAGTGTAAGGGCCGGGCATGGTGGCACATGCCTATAATTCCAGCACTCGAGAGGCAGAGGCAGGAGGATCACTGCAAGTTCAAGGGTAGCCTGGGCTACATAATGAGTTCAGGGCCAGCCTGAACTACATAGCAAGACCCTGTCTCAAAAAAAAAAAAAAAAAATTAGTATATGTACATGCATAAATACACATAAAATTGGTCAGATCCGGGAAAGGTCAATGTACTGTATTAACTATCAATTTTCGGTGTTATACTATACTTATATGCAAATTGTTACCATTGGGAAAAGTTGAGTGAAGGATATGTGGTTTCTGTCTTACAGCAGAACCTATAGGTTTTTTTAAAATGATAGGCATAGAGGCTGAGAAGAACATTAGCTTTTTGGTTCAGTAAAATTGTATGCAAATTCTGAAAATTTGAAAAGAATATGTACTCTTTAACTGTTGATTGTGTAAAAATCCATCTTCATTCGGTCCATTGATTTTATTTGATTGTTCAAGCTTCAGTATCTGCTTTACTTACTTTTCTCATTTCTGAGACAAAATGCCCAAAACCCACAAGTTAAAGGAAAAAAATATTTATTTTGTCTCACAATTTGTAAGTTTCAGTCCATAGTAGGCTAGCTCCAAGGCGAAGGGTCTTCACATCACAGAGGAGAAACGTCCATGTCTTGGCAGGCAGAAAGCAGCAGCCTTCTTTCTCTCCCTCTATAGTCCATCCAGGGTACAAGCCTATTGATTGGTGCCACCCACACCCAGGTGGGGCTCCCATCACCCACACCCAAAACAGTGCTAAACCAATCAGTGGACCAATCCAGTTATCGTGCCTTTAATCCACATTCACACACCCTAGATCCAGCCACTTCCAAAAAAGCCCCACCTTTGAGTGCAAGAGGCTTTGGGGAGACATCTGGATACAAGCCATAACAGTATCCTTATTAATTTTTGGTCTAGTTGATCTATCAGTTACTACACTGAAGATCTCTCTGTGATTGTAGATGTGTCATTTCTCATTATTTTGCCAATTTTTACTTTGTAATTTTTTGGTGTTAGGGATAACATTTCAGGATTGTTATTATTTTTTGATGCTATAAGTTATTTTATCAATTTGGGACGGTTTATCAAAATTGACTATTCCTAAATGCTTTTTGCCTTGGTTATTTAACTAATTTTATTTAGTATGTTCATAGTATGTTTGTCCATGATTTAGAATCCTCAGAGGAGACATTTTTCTCCTCAGTCCAGAGCCCAAGCTTTCCCTGACAGGTTTCTTTGCTGCCTCTTGCTTGTATAAGGCACAGCTTTTCAAGTCTGAGGATTTACTGAAAGACTAGCCATTAAAGTAGCCTAATTTATGTAAATGGTCTCAATTTAAATCCCTTGTGCATTTTACTTGCTTCAGAGCCATTTTTAATTTGGAGTCTCAGAAATCTGGTCTCTGAAACACCAAGATTTTTTTTATATTTCAACTTAAAAATTTGAGAACATTTATAATCATAATATTAATAAGTAGCATTAAAATATAATTGTTGCTTATGTAAGACTCGTATAGCTAAAACTAATTTGGACTTATTTTCAATTGAAACTTTTTTAAATGTTCCTATTTTAAAATTCTGTATAAGGAAAGAATAGTGATCTTGCTATCATAGGGAAAGATAAAGTATACTTCAAAATGCACAATTTAATAAGGAAAAATTTTGTTAATTATAACTAATATAGTAATATAACAGCAAATTTTAATATAACTTAGTTTTATAAATTAAGCATTACTTGTATACATGCCTGAGTTAACCATGTCATAGAAAAATTATTTTCTTTTTATTAGTTCCTATGTTTGAGGGTGTTGAATGTTATAATTACACAAAATTTTAATATAACGAATTCAACAAAAGTTTTCTTTGAAATTCTTCAGCAGTCAGTTTTTCCTCTCACAGACATACCTTTAATTACATCAAGAGTAAATTCAGTCTTGGGGCCACAGGGATTTAGCTCAGTGGTTCCACCGCTTGCGTCGTAAGCACAAGGACCCGAGTTCGATCTCTGGTACCAAAAAAAAAAGAGTAAATTCGGTCTCTAAAACATTAAATAGCATAACTTTTCATCAAAAGCATAATGTCCTGGTTTTGCTCTTGACATTTAGTTTTCTATTCCCAGAGTGATGAATTATAAATGATGACATTTGTCTATTGCTCATTCTCATTACCTAAGGAAAAAACAAGTGTATTTCACCCAGTGGTCTGAACTATTTTATCTAATAAAAGATGTATCTACATTTCTTCTAGGTTACCTTCCGAACAAGAATCTATCACTGTAATATTAACAGCCAAGGCGTGATCTGTTTGGATATCCTAAAGGATAACTGGAGTCCAGCCCTAACCATCTCTAAAGTCCTTCTCTCCATCTGCTCACTTCTCACAGATTGCAACCCTGGTAAGAGACCTTAACTATTATTAATGTGGAACTCTCCTCAAGGTTTATATGTCAGATTTCAGAACTTGTTTACTACTACTAACACCACCACTAATACTGCTGCTACTGATTTTAAGTTTCCATAATGTGTAACTTTTTTTTTAATTAGGTCTTCTGATTAGTTTTTAAAAGACCTATTCTTTGCCAAAAAAAGGGAAAAAACGTAATGTGATAAAAATTGATGAAAAATCATTTCAGATGAGAAAGTATATTTTAAGAATGCATTAAATTCTCCTGCCAAATAATAATAAAAATTCAAATTGAATAGTTTAACCTTTAATTAGATGCCAGAAGATGTTAATTTGAGAAATGCAGACCGTTAAAATCTGAAAACAACCACGCAGCACCATATAGTTGTGACCTTTTGGCATCTTTATAACTGTGTGACCAGACAAGCCATTAGAACAAAAAAGCTGAATGGTCCTGAACTAGGAAATACAACTTCCCAGGAAAACTAAAGAGATTATGGACAGGTCTCTGTGGCTTGCTGCCATGCTTAACACTGAAAAGTTCTTAGCCCTGTATACTCCTAAATATGTGATTATGTGTCTTTTAACTAAAAAACCAACTGCCAGTTTTTTTACATATTTGGATGTTTTTTTAATACAAAAATCTAAACATGGCTATAGGATTTTTATTGGTATTCTCCATGGGAACATTGTTCTTTGAGCACTTAATAGCCTTAACATTGCATGGAATTCCATCTTCCATGCTTAGGAATAAATTCTTTTACATATTCGTTATTTCTTAGTAATAAAAAGTATTTACAGTGAAGAAATGTGAAAATAATTTAATAAAATTGTAATATATTTAAAATGTCAACACTAAAAAAACACAATTATGTAAGGTCATTATATAGTAGTTTTTTGATTAATTCGTACTTTGCAACCACATAGAAAAGCCCAGTAATGCTACACACTAAGTTAAGAGTTGATTTTGCCCTTTCGATCCCATCATTATTCCTATTCCAGTCCAGCTTTTCTCTGTGACTGTCTGTATAACTTCATTGAGAGGTAATGTTGCAAGACAGGTTTTTTTCCCCCTAGTGCTTTCAGGCCTATTACTTTGAATCAGTTAATCCCGCTTAAAGAAATGGATTCATTCCTCCAAAGCTTTCTCTCTAAAAAGATTACTATTCATTGAAGTAGTAGGGGGTTTTAGAGTCTTTGGGGCATTTTTTGGTTTTGGTGGTGGTGATGGTGATGGTGGTGGTGGTGGTTTTTGCTTTGTCTGAGAAAATTACAGATGCATTCTACAAAAAAAATTAAAATTGTTCCTAACTAAAGCAAAATCACATAAATTTAAAAGTACAGAAATGTATTTTGAAAATAATACTGTTAATAGTAAGAATAAGCCTAAAATTAATGGCCCTTAAAACTGTAAACAATTCATCTGATATTAGAAAGAATAGTATCTGTAAAATCATGCTAATGTTTTAATTTATCACACTTTAATACATATAAAAAATTGTCCTAGTTGGCACCTAAATATGAATTTTGACACCGCTAGCGGTTGCTAATATCTTAAACAAGTTATGTCATCCATTCTTTTAATAGACTTTACTTCCCACTGTTTTCTGGTACATTTTGAACCTTTGCAGGTGTTTTTTCTCCTTAGGTTGAAATTGTACTTGAGTCTAACCTGTTTTCAAATTATCACAAGTATAAATTTGGTGAATATTAATATGTAAGGTTATCCTATACTGAATCTGTAGTTATTTTAACACCAGTAATGCTTGCTATCAGCTCAGAAATAGGCCTTGCATGATGATACATATTTAAGCCACTTAAAAATGCCCTCATTCTTATCCCTACATAAACTAATTTTTAAACCTTTTTCATACTCCTCATATTTTACTTTTGTCTCTTTCAAGAATTTTTGATCCATAAATGTAATGTTATTTTAAGAAATAGTAGCACATCCTAATTAGGATAGACAGACAGAAGATGATGAATGTAAAAACCAACTCCACTGTTTATTGGTTATGTGACTTTAGATCAGTCACTCCACTTTTCTCTCCCTCGGGTTCATATATAAAATGAGGATGATAACCAGCCTTACCTAAATCACTGGGTTGCTATGAGTTTAAATTAAAGTAGCATATGTGAAAGTCCTCTATAAACAGTAGTATGTTGTTGTTGATATTCTTTCCAGAGTATTTAGGACACGAAATGGACATTCAGTCGATGACTTATCAATATCTACTTAGTTGAATTTGAGAGAAGATAGTATTGAATAATCCCCTAATACTACCACATCAGCATTGACACTCTTAGATTCCATAGTCCAAGCCCAATCCTAAATTAGTGGTGCTATTTGTGTTATCTCATGAGGTAGATTCTCTCAAGTAACAAACATCCAGTGAAGGTTCATTCTCAGAGTGATGTGTGTATGCTTTATCTTGGATTTTGTTTGCTTATTTGTTAATTCTCTGGGAAGGTGATTTAAAGTTGCAATACTGTAACTAGACAAAGAAGCTTTTGATTTATATTGAGAGTTGCATTTGGAGAACTGAGGCTATGTGTATATTCACAGTGCTCATGTCCAAGGGATGATGTGTTACAGTAAAAAGAAAGAGGGTTTGAGTTGTCTTCTTTGATAACATGTCTGTGTTGGGTTTTTCATTTTCTTGTTTTAAAAATGGAAATATCATTGGGTTTTAGAGTTTGTTTGGAGGTTTTAGGAGTTTTTATTTAATTTCTTCATCAAAATGATCCCTGCTTGTTAATTTTTTTTAGATCAAGTATCCTTTATAGATAAAGATCTTAACCTGAGCCTCTTTGATCTGGAAATTCAAATTTGGTTGGACTCAGCAAAGTGCACGTCAGTTTGTCTCATAATTTAGACATACTGACTTCAATGTTTAGTTCTGGCTTTGACCTACTTTGACTTAGGGTTTCTCTATGCCTACTTTACTGTCCTATAATTAATATAAATCTAGACATGGATTAGCTTTGTAATGATTTTTTTTGTTACAAAGCCTATTCTCACTTTGAGACCAGAATATTAAGCAAAATAAATCAGACACATGTGCTTAAAATATCACATAATTTCTTTCTTTCCCCACTCCGCCCTTCCATACTGGGGATGGAACTGAGGACCTTGTGCTTTCGAGGCAGGTGTGGCCACTGAGCTAAATCCCAGGCCCCACATCATTTCTTTTATATGAGAAACCCAACATATAAATAAAAATCAAAATAAAACATAGATAGTAGAGATCAGGGAGAGAAATCTTTCACAAATTGGCAAGGGACCAAGAGATGTAGGGAGAAGGAAAAGAGATGAGGGGAAGGGAACTTTAAAAGAATTAAAATATGTTACAGACATGTACCAACTCCCACACTTCTGCCATGATGTTTCTACCTTGGAGCCACTACACCATGGACTAAATCCTTTTAAAACATGAGCCAGGGCTGGGGATTTAGCTCAGTGGTTCCACCGCCTGCCTCGCAAGTGCAAGGACCTGAGTTTGATCCCCAGTACCAAAAAAAAAAAAAGAAAATTAAAACATGAGCCAAATTAAACTTCTTTAAGTTGGGGTATCAGGTACATTGTGTCCAGCAACAGGAAACATGTACTAATAAAAATAAAAAAATTTTTTAAAAACAAAAGTCTTGAAAATTTACATGTGTGGACAGCAGAAAGATTTTTTTTTTTAGTTCTTCATTATTTTTTAAATGAAGATAACTAGAGATTGCAGTGGTCTTTTAAAAACTCAGATGGTTGATTCTTCTCATTGTAGAATAAAAACATTTTTTAATTACAGGGAAAAGAATTATGCAAGAATTCTATATTATAAGTCAGAGATCTTTCATTTTCCGCTAGTAACTTCACACAGTTTTTTTGTTGATTTTTGTTTGTTTTGCTTTGGCTATCAGAAAGCACAACACTGTTCAGTCAGCAGTCACTGCATTAACCCATATAATTTACATTTATACTGTTCTTTCCTATAATTTTCTCTGTTTTTTAATAACTTGAATTATTCTGTTTCTAATCATTCTATTGAATGATTTCAAATTGTTCGGCTCCTACATGGCAAAATGAGATGCATAAATAAGAGATTGAAGTTTTTTACTGTGGTATGCTAAGGATCACTCACTGTTTCAGTTTATATACAGCTTGTCTCAAGAGAGACATAACTATATCTGGCTTTGCTAAGCAGTTGTGTTCCAGCAAGACATTGTTTTTCCTCTGTCTCTTGTCCAGCTCTTCTAAAGGTTCTTGGTCCCCACACAAATAGAATGGTTTCAGGTGTTATTCGTAGGAAAGGATTTGCTGAATGTGTTTTATCCACCATTTAAAATACCTATGAATGGGGCCAGAGATTTAGTTCAGGGGCACCATGCCTGCCTTGCAATTGCAAGGTCTTAAGTTCAGTCCCCAGTACCAAAAAAAATAAAATAAAATACCTTTGAATAGGGCTGGAGGTGTAACTCAGTGTTAGAGCATGTGCTTAGCATGCATGAGACCCTAGTTCAGTCCACAGCACTGAAAAATAAAAATTAAATACTTAGAAATGATGAGATTATTAAGTTCCTGACTGTGCCTATATAATTCCTTAGTTCTTTGTCACATGCTCCTTTAAGCTCTGAATGCAGTTTCTTTGTTGATTAATTTATTTTGCAGTTCAGATTTTTGTTCCCATTGAGTCCATATCTTCAATGAGGTTGTTTGTTAAAATGGTGAGCTTGTTATTGATAAATGGAATCATTCTAATGAAATTTATTGTCAAAAATACTTGTTCTTAATTTATAAATAACAGGGATTTTATTTCATGTAAAATTAAAAAGTATGTTTTATAATTTGATAATAATGTAAAAAACATCCTTGTGAGGGTTAAGCTTGATTGTGTCAACTTGACACAATTGGGCTCCCTTGGGAGCCTCCCAGTGGCTTGGTGGAGCACACACCTGGGTGGGTCATGGATGCATGGCATGGGGGTCTGTCTATTCCCTCGCCCCTTCCTCTCTGGTGCTATGCCAGGCTACCATGAACTAAGCGGCTTTGCTCCACTACAAACTTCTGCCGTGATGTTTCTACCTTGGAGCCACTAGACCATGGACTGAATCCTTTAACACATGAGCCAAATTAAACTGCTTTAAGTTGTGCGTATTGGGTACATTGTGTTCAGCAACAAGAAAGCTGACTAATACAACTTTCCAGGATGTTGAGTACATCCTGCCCTTAGAAGGAAACCTAAGCTTAGAGGCCATGGTCTTTTCCTCAACAGGAGACATCATCTCTCCGTACAAGTCCCTGTGTGACTTTCATATTCCTTCTGAGTTGACTCTTCAAAGTGTACCACCTCCTGAGACCACTGACGTAACCTGCCCTGGACTGAAGTGACCCAATGTGATCACACTGAATCCTCTCCCCCAACCCACAGGGTCTCACATGTGCTAGGGAAGTGCTCAACCACTGAACTATACCCTAATCATCCCACACTGACTTTTAAAGACTCCTTACGCCTAGAGCAGTGATGGTGAACCTTTTAAAGTTTTCAGTGATACGAACAGCTCTTTGAGGCACACATGCCATAGGTTCACCGCCAGTGGCCTGAATGGTTCATTAATGAAACTATTCTTTTACTTTGTTGGTAGGTTTCTAATACTCTCAGGGACCAGGTATGGATGATGGATTTAAGAGTGATATTCAAGGGGAAACATTAGACTTTCTCCTCTGGCTGCCAATAGAATTAGCTAATGTGAACAACTGCTTTTTACTTAATATTCTCTGATCGGCATGCTCATTTCTACCTTCTAAAGACTGCCTCTTTCAAGAATCCTAATAGAAAAAGCAATTAAGGCAAAGAGAATGAATCACATTACAGGCTTCAGGACAATTAACATAACCCACATCATCTTTCACAACAGTCACATAGAACATCACATCAAGCTGTTTCTCAGCCCTTTGTGACTGCACACCCTGCCAGTGTTTCCTGCTCATTTGTGACTTGTCTCTATTAGTCCACGAGATTCTTGTTTTCCATTACATTACTTTGCTTTGTGATGGAAAAACAGTTGACCTGTGTGTTTTCAGAGTACATGTACACAGACTCCATGTCTTCGCCCAGGCTCTGATTTGTCTTCGTCTTCAAGTGTGTACCCATTCCCCATTAAGAATCACTGAGTTAGAACCAGTGGCAAAAGGAAATGGACTGGCACATATTTCTTCTTTTAGGAAGAGCTTTGCAGTATATTCCTAGTTATTTCTTTTTTCTTGTCCCTTTTCCCATTATCTGGTCTCTTCTCTGCATTTCTAGCCATTTCTGATTTTGTTTGTTTTCTTTTCTTATCTTTGTCACCCCCTGCTCATTGTCTTAACTCTTCAACTTCTTTTAACCTGTCTTGCACCCAGAAAAATGTTTCAAAATAGAAGAAAAACAAAACTGTGTTTTTTAGTTTTATTTTAGAAGAGCTTTATTATTATCTCTATAGCCATGTGTGTTACCCTTATAGTATCTGTATCTATTATCCTAGTATAACCAAGCTGGTGGTGCCTGTTCTTCTGATATCCCATAAGGTTTTGGGGGGATTTTTATTGTTGTTTTTTTTGTTTGTTGGGGGGGGTTGTTTGTTTTTTGCATTGCAGTTGTTGTTTGGTTTGGTTGAGTTTGGCTCAGTTCAGTTCAGTTCGGTTTTTTTAGTGCTAGGGACTGAACCCAGGGCATTTACACTGTTACATCCCCAGCCTTTCTTAGTTTTGAGTTTTGAGACAGAGACTCAATGAGCTGACCAGGATGGGCTCGAGCTTGTGATCTTCTTGCCTCAGCCTCCCAGAATGCTAGGATTACAGGCATGCCCCTGGCTCAATCAGTTTTCAAAAGGGAAAACTGTCGACTCTGAAAGTGTGGCTGAACAGTGTAATGTTGGGGTTCTTTCCAGTCTTAATCAGTACTTACCTTCCTAATGCCATGGCCTCTTTCCCTAGTTAAACAATTTCTTTCTCTAACCTAGTTGGAAGCTATATTAAATATAAAATCTATATTCTGTAAGCAGCACTGCCAGAGCGGTATCATGCACATAGCATAAGAAACTCATTTTGATATTGTAAACTTCTTTGTCCTTTTTATGGATGGATGGCAAGATCTTAAATAAAAACACTGGAGTTGATGCATGATGTGAGATGGTTTTATGTGGTTTAGCTCTAAGCTATTGCCCTGATCTTCACTGTATTTATGCCTGACTTCTCTAAGTCATAATGACATGCCCTTGCATGCATCTTTTTAGCAAACCTTATGATGTCCCTTGCTGGACTTGCCAATGTTACACAGATCATGAGCACAGTGCAAGGTTATTTATGCCTTGTCATGTTAAAAAGGATTAAGTCAAAGGAGCTAAATTATACTGAGTTTTGAATCTATCAGGAAAACTGGAATTTTTTCCCAGCTCTCAATAACTAGCTGATGACCTTAAATAAATAGATGCCCTCATTTGTGAATTGAAGACTGTACTTCTGACCTTATCTTGCAGCAGTATTGTAAGGAAAAAATGTTGTGTATAGACCTCTGTAAACACTGTGAAAGCTGTAAGTATCATTATGTAAGATATATTCAACTGGAGGCCCATATTAGCTGTGTGACCTGGTCTTTGAGATGTCTAAAATAGCAGTTTCAATCCCTGTATATCTTTAAATGACTTCTTAGTTTTGTGAATTTGGAATTTTTGCATGGGATGAAATTTATTTTCTATAAAGAAAGCAATTAGGTCTTCACTGCAAGAGAAACCACCAACAGAACTAAAAGACACCCTACAATCTGGGAAAAAATTTTTGCCAGCTGTTCCTCAGACAAAGGTCTACTATCCAGAATATATAAAGAACTTTAAAAAGCCAGACCCCCCAAATATAAAGACCCAATTCAAAAATGGGCATCTGAAATGAACAGACATTTCTCAGGCAAAGAAGTAAAAACAACAAATAAACATATGAAAAAATGTTCAGCATCACTGGTCATTCAAGAGCTGCAAATGAAAACAACGCTGAGGTTCCACCCCACCCAAGTAAGAATGGCTGCTATCAAGAAATCAACCAATAACAAATGCTGGCAGAGGTGTGGGGAGAAAGGAGCCCTTCTTCATTGTTGGGAAACAGTGTACAAACTGGTGCAACCACTGTGGAAATCAATATGGAGATACCTCAAACAACCAGGATTAGAAGTCCCATTTGACCCAGCTATTCCCCTGCTGGGTATCTTCCCAAAACAATCATACCACAGTGATATATGCTCACCCATGTTTATAGTGGCACAATTTGTAATAGCTAAAGCTTGGAAACAGCCTAAATGCCCATCAACTGGAGATTGGATAAAGAAGATGTGGGTTTTTTTATAAAATGGAGTACTACTCAGCCATAAAGAATAAGAAACTAGAGACATTTATAGCTAAGTGGATGCACACTGAGGCCATACTCTTAAGTGAAATAAATAGGACACACATGTGTAAATACCAGATAGTTTCTCTGGTGTGAAAAACTAAAAGGGTAAATAAGGATCAAAATGTATAATTGATATTGTGAAATAGGAAGAAAAGGTCTAAGGGAGTAGGGGAAGTGGGAGGGGTAGGGGAAAGGAAAGAAGGGAAAAGAAAAAATATGAGAAAAGGAAAAAATGGAAACAAAGTCTTTATAAATAGGGAAGGGTGGAGGGGGAGAAGGGAGGACCGGGGAATGGGGAAAAAATAAGAACCAAGATACATTATGTAAAGGTACAAGATCCCAATGATGAATGTAACTGTATTGTATACCTAAAATGTACCAATAAAGTTAATGGAATAAATAAATAATCAGATTTTATGTTCAATTTAAAAAAGCAATTAGGAAGAATAAATTATAAGTCAAACTTAACATAATGATTTCAATTTGCTTAAGGCTCCTATCTAGATAATTTAAATATTTAGAATTATCCTCTGTCATCTATAAAATGAATTCTAAATCTACTTCTTTATTCCCAGCCCTCACAAAGCACAAATTGTATCCCCTTGTGCAATTCCATCTGGCTGAAGAACTTGCTTTATTTCAAGTAGAAGACTTTCTTAACCTTTACTGCCAACCTGGTGTTTCTTTGCTCTTACCTTATATGTCTCAAGCCTAAAAGGTAACTTAAAATATGTCAGGGTATTACATTGTATGACAGACGCCTGGATGCAGTTATTATATGTAGTTCGAAAACTAGTTGTTTATAGATAGGTTTAAGTTAGTTTAATTACCAGACTAGACATACTTTGTTATCTGGATTGTTCATTATCTTTTTTAAACACATAAATACAGACTTTTGTTCCTGATCAGGAAGACATAATGGGAACGAGATTTTCACTCCTAATTTTTTTGTTTTTGTTTGGTTTTGGGGGGGTTGTTTGTTTTTTCCAGTACCGGGGATCAAACTCAGACCTTGCACTTGCAAACCAGGCGTAGCACCACTGAGCTAAACCCCCAGTCTTCACTCCTAATTCAAGCTGAAAGAAAACTAGACATTGGAAAACAAGTGGCCCAGGATTGCAGTCCCTGAGAAAAGAGAAACAGATAAAGTGGGCCCAAAGATTGCCCTAGACAGGGCCAGGGATTTAGCTCACTGGTTCCGCTGCCTGCTTTGCAAGCACAAGGTCCTGAGTTCAATCCCCGGTACCAAAAAAACAAAATAAAAAACAAGATTGCCCTAGATTACTGTCTAGAGGAAGTTCCCAGGCTACAAAACAGGCAGAATGAACCAGAAAGATCACAGAGTGTCACTAAATTGAGAAGACATATGGAACTTGGAAAGTTTCCAATTTTGGAAAGACCAAAATGAATAGTGGTATGGGACAGAAACCCAGGGAAAAGGGGCTGCACAAATAATGTTTCAGAGATTTGAAAAGGAATCTCATTCAGCCTTTGGTTAACTTTGCACATAGTCTTCAGAAGATACTGCCTTAATAGGTATATATTAGCTCTAGACCCTACACCAAATTAAAAACAAAATTTAAAAGCAAACTTTAAAAGGATCAAATGGTTCCTAAAGAATTTAACTGCTAGTTAGGATAAAATACAATGTTAAGGGAATACACAAATTCCAGCACCCAACCATGTAAAAATTACAATGATCAGTAAAATACTGATGGCTACTTAAAAAGCAGGAAAATAGAATTCATAACCAGGAGAAAATAAATAAAAATGTGAAAGCCTAAAGTTAAATTTTACTTGATAGGAAAGCAGGCTTTTAAGTTCATTACTGAAGCATTATTGTAGCTTCTAATATTTTCAGATTTATAACTGAGCATGATGGCGCACAACTGTAATCCTAACACATAAGGGCCTAATTTATTTGTTTTATTTAGTTCCTAATGTTGTGAACATGAATGCTTTCAGAATAGTATGTAGTATGTCTTTTGCTTAACTCTAACCAAAATAATAAATGTTAAGGTCAGCGGAAACTTATGTTGTCTGTAGTAGAAATGTGCAGCCACACTATCCAAACTTGCAAAAAGTTGTTGACTGTGCTTTATAAATGTTCTCTGTATCCCTTTACAGTTTTAGAACATCAATTTGTTTTCTTTTACTCTAGTTACTGATGGTTCATTTCTAAACATAAGTGTCCCTCCTTGTCTTAGGGATTGCTTCTTTTTTAATGAGTAATTAGCAATGTATTTACTGCTTTCTTGTACTACTTTAAATTTACAGAGAATTAACAAAAATAACAGAACTAAAGGAATAG
Organism: Heterocephalus glaber; assembly: GCF_053883595.1. NCBI lineage: Eukaryota > Metazoa > Chordata > Mammalia > Rodentia > Bathyergidae > Heterocephalus > Heterocephalus glaber. The sequence continues at coordinate 78,653,880 of NW_028258315.1, read as the reverse complement.
TAATTTCTATTTTCTTCAAGTAGCTTTAGAAAGTTAAGAAGAGTTGCTGTCAGCAGGGTAATTCCTAGAAGTGCCTTCCTGAGAAAAGAGCATGGGAACAGGCATCATCCTCCATCTACTCAATGTCTGGAGAAAATGTAATCTTGTTTCTTTTCTTCCTTTCACTGTAAATAATTAGAATGCTTGTTGAGAGGCTTTACAGTTTCGTTTTTTAAATATGTATTATATATTTATTTTAATAGATCATCCCAGTAATAGAAATTGCCTCTGTACTGTAGTAATCAACAAGGAAATACGATGAAAAAAATTTGACACCAAGAAGGAAATTCTTAAATGGCTGTAAGGTTTTCTTCTAAGTGTTCTCTAGCCTAACAGTCTTTAAATAGTTACAGAGACAGAGGGTGTTGTGCAAGTTAAGTAGACAAAATAAGTGATAACTTTATTATCCCCATGCTGCCTTCCCACCCCCTGAAAATCTACTTACAGTGTACATTTTCTGTTTGTGGCCCTGGAGATGAAAATTAAATCTGATGTCATATCTTAGTTATGCATCCACATGACCACAGTTATGTTCTCACATTCACCATTTCCTGGTTTCACTATCCATGAAAGTAAGTTTTACTTCCATGGGAAGAAACAGACTAAGGTCTTAGTAAGTCTTGATTAGTATCAAGGTTTGGAGACTGCACTTGAGGAGTACCACAGCTATAGCAGACACTTAGACATCACCTAGAGGGCTCCTGGTTACTCCCCGTCATCAGTGAACTCAGGAGAAGAAAAAAGTCCTGGCAGTCATAAAATGTTGCCCTTCCAGAATCATCATCCAACTTTTTTTTTTTAAATGACACAGGGTCTCACTATATAGTTCCGGTTGGTCTTGAACTCACTGTGTAGCCCAGGCTGGCCTCAGACTTATAGTGATCCTCCTGCCTAAGCCTCCCAAGTGCGGAGATTACAAGCAAGCATCACCACACCCAGCCCAACAATTTGAATGTACTAAATTCTATTAACTACATGCTTAAAATTGTTAAAATAAAAATGTACATATAATTCATCAGAATTAACCCCACACACTTTCTAAAAACAACTCCTCAGGGACACCAAACAGCTTTCCCTAAAGGTTAACCTGTTAAGTGACAGGGTGACTCAGGATGAGAAAAAAAATAGAGGAGCGAACCATTCTCTGTCACTGTGGCTGAAACTGAATGAACCCTGAAACATTACCACCTCACTGGTGGTTAGGATAAACAATGCCTACTGACTCTTCTGTTCTTTTGCCAGGTTTGACAATGTAATGATAATGACCGTAATGATTAACAGCAACAGTGATAGATACCTTTTAAGCCTACTATATACCAGGTTCTGTCATCTGTGCTTCCTGTTAGTTTTCTTATTTAATCCTCTCAACTACCCCATGAAGTAGGCAGAAATGTTATAAGGCCTGCAGATCAGAGAGGAGTTTTAGAGTTAAGTAAGGTAAGGATCAGAGCTGAGGTACACACTTATGGAGTTTTATTCCTCACCTTAACACTCTGGACACCTGGGTCACATCACCCCACATGAGGTCTCTGTTGAGATGCAGATTCTGTATACAGCACCACGTTGATGCCTTAAGCTCAGTCACTGGGTTGTTGAGTGAACATTTACTGAACGCTGGGTGAGGGCCAGGGGAAGAGAAAGAGAATAGTTTTTTTAAAATTTGAGGAAATTAAAGTATGAGTCTGACAGAAGTCGGGACTGGAACTTGTTCTCACCATGAAAGCCAAGCTGACCACAGTGGAAGTCCTCTGCTCTGCCATCTCAGGATGCTCTGCAGCTAGAGACCACTCACCACCCACACAGTGCTGTGGCAAGGACAGGTGTTCTCCTAATGAAGGAACCGTGAGTGTTTTGGTCAGTGTTTCTGTGGTCTCTATCCCTTCCAGTAGCCTGAGAGTCTCATATTTCTTCAGCGAGTGGAGACACATAGTGAGATATCAGCAACTCAGCTCTTTTGAGGCCATCAGCTTCCCAGGGTAGGTCCAGTAGCCAAACATATTAGCCCCCCCAGGGGGGGTTAGATTTACAGTGTACTCTGTTGCCCTTCCACCCCCTCACAGCAAAGGTGCCTAATCTCCTTGCACACCCCTTGTTCACAGGAACCCAGTGTGAAGAGAAAGAGGAAAGTTCTATGTGAGCAAGATTCCAAAAGCTGGTTTAAGAGTAATCCCCCTCATACAAGAAATTCTTCTGAACCTATTTTTTCATCACACAAGTCCATTAATAGCTCACATTCACATTACACACTTACAGTCTCCTCCAGGAATAGTTTTTATTTTGGATTCAAGATTGACCAGTTTAGAGTAAGATAGAGAAAACTGCCTTTGTAACCCGAAATACTGCAGAACCCACCCACCCCCACCCCATACCAGGGATTGAACTCAGGACCTTGCGCTTGCCTGGTGCGGTGCTACTGAGCTAAATCCCCAGCCCAGAATCTTTCTTTTTTTTTTTTCCAGAACCTTTCTTTAAAATGTATTTTCATTAGTTGATTCTAGGTTTAAGATGAAATGTGTTTTTTATACATTTATTAAGTTTATTTGAAGTTAAAGAGTCACCCTTAAAATATGAAATACAAACTGATTTAGAATTTTATATTTTGCCACTTAAATAACTTAACCATGTATATTTCAGGAATCCAGCACTTCTTTATACCACCATAACTTTTATTTTATATTAACATAAAAATCCTACACGAATGGCCCAGTGGCTCACAAATGTAATTCCAGTTATGCAGGAGGCTGAGGCAGGAGGATTTCAAGTTTGAAGTCAGCCTATACAATTTAACAAGACCTTGTCTCAAAAAGGTCTGGGAATGTAGTTCAGTGGTAGAGTGGCCTATATACCAGTACCTAGTACCCTTCCCCACAAACGTACAAAACAAAGCCTACAGTTTTAAAATAAATGTCAGCATTTATGGTTCAGAAATAGTGCATACTGAATTGGCATGTTCCCTGAAATTATTCCTTTCTTTACCTGTCAGTAATGTAATCCATACATTTGATAATGGTCAACTTCCCACTTAGTTTTCCGTATAATAAGATGTAAAAAAAAAAAAAAAAAAAAAAAGATGTAAAACTTCCACAAGTGGTAATGTCATCATCATTCTGCATTAGCAAGTCACTCTGTCACTGTCATTTTTCTATCCTCTTATCCACAAGCCAGGCTAGTCAGCTAGCCTTCTTTGGAGTTTATGGGGACCTGACAAATTCCATTAGAAAGTCAATCTAGCTTTTTGTCTGTTTTGACACCAACACATTAGGTCAGCCTGTGTCTAGGAAACACTTGTCAAAAGGGCTGTCTTCCAGCATTTCTCACTGTTATTCTTTAGAGTGGTATCTCTTGAAGGTCATATTAGAGATCTTTTTCTCAAAGTCATATCAGCCATAGCTCAGTGAGGGCCAGTCCCACCTAATGAGTTATGTTCTCTAAAACTACAAATAGCTTGATTCCCTAATAAAACCTGTTTGCCTGGGCCAGGGATTTAGCTCAGTAGCATGGTACCTGCCTCACAAGCACAAGGTCCTGAGTTCGATTCCCAGTACCACAAAAAAAAAACCTGTTTGCCTGAATATTTCACCATTACTTCAGACTACTCTCAAACTTAACATATCCAATTTGCACATTCATTCTCACACTTTGAAAGTACAGTACATTACTTAATATCTTTCATTCTATAAATATAGTATGAAAGCTCAGATAAATGCAAATATACAAACAGTATTTCACTTTATTATTGTTCCTTCTCTGCTCGTCCTTCACCTCTCAGTCATACACCAAAGGCACACACATACACATATATATATCTGTAGTTATATACATCTTTTCATGGTTAAATTATGACTTTTACTATCTCTTTTTTTTCAATACTGAGGATTGAACCCCAGGCCTTCACACTGGGCTATATCCCCACCCCAAACACTTCTTTTTGTTTTTTGTCTTTTGTGAGACTGGTTTCAAACTTGCAGTCCTCCTGCCTCAGCCTTCCAGAGTAGAATTTCATCCTTAATCTTATTTGTGCTAAGTTGGAGGTAGATAAGAGGGATAATGTATACCAACCTTTTTTTCTCCCGATACTGGGGATCGAACTCAGCACCTGGTGCTTGCCAGGCAGGCACGGCGCCACTGAGCTGCATCCCTGGCCCCCAACTTTTAAAATACACAGTGATTTCATAGCATCCATTAGCTGCATATTGTCTATCCAAGGTGAGCTATTCTGTTTTGTTCTGTTGTTTTGTTTTTGAGACAGGGTCTCACTTTGTAGTTTTTAGTATCACCAACTAAGAAATTGTAATGACTCAGTCAAATAAGTCACAAGAAAATATCTCAACACAAGTACAGTGTGATGATTTGCTATAATATGGGCTGAACATGTTGCAACTCTGTGGACCTTAGTTTTGACAGATAAAAAATCACCAGCTAATGAAATGAAGCCACTAAAATTTTTTTCTTACATTATCCATGGAGAAGCATTTTAGTTTATAATTTCATTACAAGTTGAGATTTAACCTGTTAGTACAATCTGCACCTTTTAAGGCATCCAAGTGCATTTGATTAAGCATTTAGCGTTACCCCTGGGGAAAGCAATCCCAAAGAGCCATTGGGAATGGAAGGCATTAATTTCTGCCTTGTAATCAGCCTTCACTATGACCTGTCACCTTCACCCACCACCTCCAGATTACCTAAGGGCTTTTCTGTGTCAGAAGAACTATACTAGAAACTTGAACTTAGTACAAATCAGAATTAGATTTTACTAAGCTAATTTTCATTTCCGATTTTAATCAAATTTTAAATACTTGCCTCCAGAAATAAATGGTAGTCGTGGTTAACTAGCATCCCCATCTGCCATGATCACTTTATCCTTTTTTTTCTTTTTCATTTTTTCTCCTCCCATTTTGTCTTTTTTTGTTCAGTGTTGAATTGAGGACACAAAAAACACTTCCGCTTGTCACTTCAATATAAGTTTTAGACTCTAGTTAAAATAATGAACATGAATTGACACTGCAGTAACTTGGCCTCGTGTGCATTAGAAATAACCTCTTAAGTTAAATGCTGTTATTTAATCTTCTGTTACCTTTATGAGAATAATTCCCTAATATTTGATTTATTGCTAATTTTTTATGGTTATCCTAGCCTGGGTAATTTAAATATGTAACGTCTACAGGTACTTGCTAAAGCTTACTTTCAAGTAAAAACAGTCATTGTTAATCAGGTAATGGGCATGTTCTTCTTTAGAGGCTAACAGGCTGTCAGTGTCAGTGCAGGGATGGGCCTCCCTCTGTGTCTGTTAGTGTGGAGCTGGGAAGGCTCTCCTGATGGGCTCAGTAGGCCATATTACTCTCTTTAATGTTTTCCACTGTGAAGCTTTTAACTTCTTTATCTGGATTACATCCTTTCACAAATTAAATAAATTTCAAATTGATAATTAAAGATGTAAGCAGGAATCCTCATCAGAAGTATTCTATATGTGAAATATTAGCAAATACATAAAATTTAAAAGGGCATCCATTCTATTAATAGTTATTTTTTTGTTTGGTTTTTCCTGTCCTAAGTAAGAGAGTATAATATGTGTAAATGCCAGAAGTTTCCTTATAAGACCTCTGGCAAAATAAAGCAAAACTTACTCGCCTAGAGGGTTCGTGTAACCTTGCAAAAATATGTACAAGTATTTATCATCATTCCTAAGAACAACTGCTGTGTTTGTATGTAAAGAAATAAACAAGGAAAACACTATAGGACAAATGATACCTAATTTGCAAGAGAAAATATAATTGTTCATGCAGATGGAAGGGCATTCTTATTTAGGGCAATGGGTCTATTCTTTGCTCCTCCCTCCCTCCAAATACAGCTCCACACATATAATCACTATGCAAATCTACTCAGCATATTTACACCAGAAAGAAATGTAGCCAATTATAGAAAAATAGGTGTTCTAAGCATTCATTAAATCTCTCAGGGCAAGAGGGTGAATTAAACTTTATAAGGCTGCTATAAAAATAACTATTTTAGAATTTGAATATGGTTATATAATTTATTGCATGTTAACCACACTCAATTTTGACACCAAAATTCAGCCTCTAAAAAATATTCCCAGTGAGGCCTTCCATTTGGGGACCTGTGACTGCGTCCACCACCCAAGCATTTAAAAGTTAGGGCTGAAGCCTGTCCCATTTCATGAAAAATGAAGAGTAGCCTTTGCATTTCCCAAAAAATTCTGTGAAAGGGGCTATACGTGTAGCTCCATGGATGAGAACCAACTTAGCATATGCAAGGCCCTGGGTTCAGTTTGCAGCACCAAAAGAAAATTTCTTGGTTTGACCTCCTTGAGTAAATGCAGAGCGACTTAAAACCCCTGTATGGTAGATCCTGACAACATCATCCACAGGATAGAAAGCATGGTCCTTCCCATCTGGTGAATGTTCTCTGTATGATTGCAAACCAAGAAATCAAGTTTCTATAACCCATTTTCTTATCTTTAATGATGGATGGTAATTTAGAGAAAGAATTAGATAATACGAATGCAAGTGTAGTATTAATGTTAAATATTATTTTAAGGGGACTGGCCTAGAGGAAAGGGCTTTTGGGCCGCCTTCTGTCCTGCCGCTCCCGGCCCAGAGGAAGGGACTTCCCTTACACCATCTGTCCTGCTGCTCCCAGCCAAGAGGTAGGGCCTTCTGAACCACCATCCCACTGCTCCTGGTCCAGAGGAAGGGGCTTCCCAGCCACCATCCCTCCCGCCGCTCCCAGCCCAGAGGAAAGGGCTTTTGGGCTGCCATCAGTCCCAACATTTCTGGCCCAGAGGAAAGGGCTTTTGGGCCACCTTCTGTCCCGCCACTCCTGGCCCAGAGGAAGGGGATTCCAGGCCACCATCCCTCCCGCTGCTCCCAGCCTCTGTCCCACCTCTCCCAGCTCAGAGGAGGTGAGCCGCACGGGCGCCAACAGCACTTCCCCTGCCCCCCCAGTCGAAATGAGAAAACATGTAAATAAGTCCCCAAACCAGACTTCCAGATCACCTACAGCAACCCCAAAGGGAAATGAGATGGAACACTCTGATACTCAACCACCTGGACCCACTGAACTGGCAACAAAAGGGGATCTGGAAAAAATGAAATCAGAAATAATTTCTCAGATAACAGGAGAAATTGTGCTAGTACAAGACATGGTTAATAAATCTAGAGAGGAGCTGAGTAACATGATGGAATCTCAACATAGGAAACAAATGGAATCCATAAAACAGATGCAAATAGACTTCCAGGACATGAAAAACTCCATTGAAAGTCTACACAGCAGAAGGAGCCAATGTGAGGACAGAATTTCAGATATAGAAGATAAGATTGCAATTAATGACAAGGACAAGAAAAATTGCTTCAAAATTACAAGGGAACATGAGAAATCAATCCAGCAGCTGCTAGATGATGCAAAGAAGAATAACATAAGACTGATTGGAGTCAATGAAGAAATGGGAGAGAGTGCAGATGACATAAAACAACTCTTCACAGAAGTGATGGCAGAAAACTTCCCAAGCAGGGGAAAAGAACTTGACATACAGATAGGTGAGCCACATAGGACTCCAGCCAACCTTGATCAAAAAAAATCTACACATAGGCATATAATTGTTAAGATTCCAGAAACGCAACAGAAGAACAGAGTTCTACAAGCAGAGAAAAGAAACAAATCACATACAAAGGAAAGCCCATCAGAATCACAGCAGACTTCTCAACACAAACCATCAAGGCAAGAAGAGCTTGGAGTGACATATTCCAAGCCCTAAAAGAAAACAGCCTCCAACCCAGATTGATGTACCTATCCTGCAAAACTATCTTTCAAAATCGATGGAGAAATAAGATACTTTCATGACAAAGAGCACCTTAGGAACTTCATGAGTACCAAACCAGCACTCCAGAAAATTTTACACAGTATCCTAGGAACAGACATTGAGGATCACAACCCCAGGAAGCAAAGCAGAATGAACCCATCTGGCACAACAAGAAATTAAATGTAAAGGGGGAGAACCTAACAAAAAGAAAAAGTCATGGCAATGACAAGTCATTACATTTCAGTTATAACCATCAATGTTAATGGTCTCAATTCACCAATCAAAAGAAATAGACTGGCAGGATGGGTCAAGAAGCAAAATCCAACAATATGCTGCATACAAGAAACACACTTAATTAAAAAGAAACTCATAGACTGAAAGTTAAAGAGTGGAAAACAATACTCCATGTGACGGGAACCTGAAAAAAAGCAGGAGTAGCTATTCTCTTTGCAAATCAAGTATATTTCAAACCAACACTGATGAAGAGAGATGAAGAAGGACACTACATCCTTGTAAAGGGAGCAATCCAAGAGGAAGAGATGACAGTCATAAATATCTGTGCACCAAACACTAGTGCACCCAACTATATAAAACAAATACAGACATGAAAAGTCATATATGCACTAATACAATTGTAGTGGGGGACCTCAACACCCCACTCTCACAAACAGATAGATCAACTAGGAAAAAAATAAGTAATGAAATACAAGAACTCAATCAAACTCTTGAACAAATGAACTTAACAGATGTTTACAGAGTGTGTTCCACCCTACAAAATCAGAATATACATTCTTCTCAGCTGCACATGGGTCATTCTCCAAAATAAACCACATACTTGCTCATAGAACATGTTTAAGTAAGTGCAAAGGAATTGAAGTTATCCCCTATATATTATCAGACCATAGTGTGATGAAATTGGAGATCCATAGCAAAAGAAACTCAAAAAATTTCATAAACACATGGAAATTGAACAACACACTTCTGAATAACCAATGAGTCACAGAGGAAATTAAAGAAGACATCAGACAGTTCCTTCAATTAAATGACAATGCCAGTACAACATATCGGAATCTATGGGACACAATGAAAGCAGTCTTACAAGGGAAATTCATAGCAGTGAATACACATATTAGGAAAACAGAACAAGCCCGATTAAACAACTTGATGCTGAACCTCAAGCTTCTAGAAAAAGAAGAGCAGGACGACCCCAAAGCTCATACAAGGGACGAAATTATACAGATCAGAGGAGAAATCAATGCAATGGAGACTAAGAGAATGATACCAAAAAATCAATGAAGCCAAGAGTTGGTTCTTTGAAAGAATCAACAAAATTGACAAACCCTTAGCCAAGCTTATCAGAAAAAGGAAAGACAAGGCCCAAATCCATGCAATTAGGAATGAAAAGGGTTAAATTACAACGGACCCAGCAGAAATCCAGAGGATCATTAATACCTACTTCCAGAACCTATACACCAATAAGATGGACAACACAGAAGAAATGGACAGATTCCTAGATACATATGAATTACCAAAGTTGAACGAAGAAGACCTAAAAATTCTAAACAACCCAATATCAACCAATGAAATTGAAAATGTAATTAAAAACTTATCAACTAAGAAAAGCCCGGGTCCTGATGGCTTCACTGCTGAATTCTACAAGACATTTAGAGAGGAACTACTGCCACTACTGTTTAAACTCTTCAATGTAACTGAAAGGGAAGCAATACTCCCAAATTCATTCCTGGAAGCAAGCATCACCTTGATCCCCAAAACAGAGAAAGACCCAACCGAAAAGGAGAACTATAGGCCAATCTCACTAATGAACATAGATGCAGAAATCCTTAATAAGATACTGGCAAATAGAATGCAGAAGATCATCAAGAAGATCATACACCCTGATCAAGTGGGATTCATGCCAGGGATGCAGGGATGGTTCAGCATACACAAATCAATCAGTGTAATACACTATATCAATTGAGCCAAGGACCAAAACCATATGATTATCTCCATAGACACAGAAAAAGCATTTGACAAAATCCAACATGCATTTATGATAAAAGCCCTACAAAAAGTTGGAATAGATGGTCTCTACCTCAAACTGATAAAAGCCATCTATGAAAAACCAACAGCCAATATCATACTAAATGGTCAAAAACTGAAATCCTTCACACTAAAATCAGGAACAAGACAAGGATGTCCACTATCACCACTCCTGTTCAATATAGTTTTGGAAACATTAGCCAAGGCAATTAGACAAGAGAAAGAAATAAAAGGAATAAAGATAGGAAATGAAGAAGTCAAAGATAGGAAATGAAGAAGTCAAATTGTCATTATTTGCAGATGACATGATACTGTATATAGAAGACCCCAAGAACTCCACCAAAAGTCTTGTAAGCTTAATAATGGAGGAGTTGAAGGGAGGGCTGGGCAAGGGTGAAAAATAAGAACCAAGAGAGATTATGTAAAGGTCCAAATTTCCAATGATGAATGTCATTATATTGTATACCTAAAATATACCAATGATTAGAATGAATAATCAATAATGCAAAATAGGAAGCAAAGGTCCAAAGGGGTTGGGGTAGTGGGAGGGGCAGGGGAAAGGAAAGAAGGGAAAGGAAAAATGATGAGAAATGGAATAATGGAAATAAAGTCTTTGTAAATAGGGAAGAGTTGAGGGGGTGAAGGGAGGGCTAGGAATGGGGAAAAAAGAAGAACCAAGATTCATCATGTAAAGGTACAAGTTCCCAATGAGAAATGTAATTGTGTTGTATACCTAAAATGTACCAGTAAAAGAATTTAACAAAAAATAGTATATATATATATATATATGTGTGTGTATGTGTGTGTGTATATATGTGTGTGTGTATATATATGTGTGTGTGTGTGTGTGTGTGTGTGTATATATATATATATATATATATAAAGTTTTAAGGGGCTAGAGATTTAGCTCAGTGGCACTGCGCTTCCCTGGCAAGCGCAAGGTCCTGAGTTTGATCCCCAGTACCAAAAAAATAAGTAAATAAATATAATTTTTAAAGCTAAAACATTAACAAACTCAAATTTCCTGAAGACTGGCACAATTACATGAGAATAATCAAAACCAGGCTTATGAGTATGAGAAGGAAAAAGGTAGTTGTGTGCTAGACATTGTGCTGGGTACTGTACAGTGGCAGGATAGCTGGTGGCTTTCAGATGTGTTACTTGAAGAACCCTAAAGTTTCCCTTGTCAGAACACAGAATTTATGTATGCAGATAGATTATTTTAGTCCCATTACTTTTTGTTTCTTTTTTGTGTACTAAATATGACGTCTCTTTATAGTTTTCTTTGAAAACATACATTCCCCTGGAAAAGATGCTACATTAGGTGACAGTCACATTATGATGTGGATTGAATCAAGGTATATGAACATATCTCTGGAAGAGGAGTATCTGTGTCCGGAAGGAGAAGCAGTCCAGGAGTTCACCAAATTAGGAGGGAAGGAGGGAAGAGTCGAGCAAATATAAGCCACATATCCCCTTCTTTTTAAAGTTGCTATGCAGTCATTTAGAGAGAGGCCCAGCTTTGAATTATTATACTTCCTGAAGATGGAGACATTTGGAAATATTGATGGTATGTCCTTGTCCTCACCTTTGTGTGTGTTTGTTTGTTTGTAGTAAGAAAAGTTTACAGCTGGCTGGGAAGTGTTAAAGTAAGAAAGGTCACAAAGTTTCAGAGGCCAGTTCAACTGGTTTTGTTGGGAATAATCAATGACCTACTTTGGGAAGCAGCAGAAAGCAGACAATTGGAATTTCCACCCTAGGGAGGTTAGAGGGCCATCTGGCAAGAAAGAAGTTGATTCAGTGCTGAAAAGGCTTAGAATCCAGTTTAGAATGCTGATTAGAAAAGTCTCACAGTATGCAGTTTATCTTTTTATTTTTCCCCCTTCACATATGGAACAAAATGATTTTGCCTAAATAGACATTATTTTAAAGGACTTAAAATACATACAGATTGCTTTGATAAGCGCTTCTGTCATCTCTTCCTTCTTCCCTCCTGTGCTTTAAGAACCCTCCTCATGAAATCAGTGCTTTCTGTTTTCTTCTTCCTCAGAAGTTGATTTCCGTAGGAAAGAGTAGAATGACAGGGTAAACTAAATTGTCTGTTGTTCCTGAGGTTATAAAGACAAACATCACTCCATATTGACACGTTGTTCAAAGATATAGGCCAGCACTTCATACTTAGCAAGCATAAAGGTTTTTGCCATGTATTTTCCTTTTTATTCAATGATTTCATACTGTTCTTAGACTTTTCTTGCATGAACTTGTTTGCTTTTTTGAAAACCTGTATTTCCTTCAGAAACAATAAAAACTAAAGAGGAGAAAGCATTGGAACAATGCCTACCAAAGACAAAAATATGAGTATTTCTTAAATAATAATAATTTAAAGGCATCTGAGATATCAGATTGTTGGCAAAAAAAAAATATGTGTGTGTGTGTGTATTTATAGTTGCCATTGGGGATCTTATGGGGGTAAGGGTATTGAAAGGTTGAAAGGTTTTTAAAGTAAGTATCCTTTTTTGTGTTTTTAGAGACTGAAAATTGAAAATGTATTCCAGAACCAGTGAACATTATTTATTCACTTCCTGCTACCGAGTGGGTTAACCCTCCTATCACCCCATTTAACAGTTTTTTGCTAGCAAAAAAACAGTAAACAACTTTCACAATATGCTACCTATGATGTATTAGGATTCGTTTGGACATCGTTTTTTGGTTTGTTTATTTGTTTGTTTGTTTGTTTGTTTTTAAAACTATAACTGGGGAATACAGAAAGAGTTTGAATCCTAAAAATAGATGTGCCCTATTGACTGAGGCAATAGGGGAGAGCAGTGTATTAGACAAAGTTTGGTCTGGTGGTAGAACATGTTACCCAGGGAGTTAAAATAACAGTAGGCTGAAGTTCAGGCAATTTGTCAGTAAAACAGGAGAATACTAAATGCAGATTAAATATATAAATCTTTATAAGAATTGAAACCTTAAGGACTGGGCATAGTAGCGCATGCTTATTATAATCCCAGGTATCAGACTGAAGCAGGAGGATTGCTACAAGTTTGAGGCCAGCCTGGGCTACATAGTGTGACTCTGTCTCAAACAAACAAAAAAATTAAAACCTTAGGAACTGGAGCAAAAGAAAGTTATAGTGAAAATGAACACAAAGGAAGACGTTCTAGGAAATGGATCGTATTTTCTGCTACAGATTTGAAGCAAAGATATCTAAATATTAAACTCTAAAATGTCAGACTAAGCCTGACAAAATGCTTATCCCTTCAAGTCAGTGACTTGAAGAGTCATTGATCCTAAAGGTATAAATGTTCTTTAGGCCAAGGGTAGGAAAAGAAAAGGATATTTAGTCAGGAAACTACTACCACCCACAAACTAAATTCATCCTGACCCTTGGGCCTAATTAGTCATTATTAAATACTTATTGCATGGTCTGTGCAGTATCCCAGACACTCCTGGTTTTGTAATCAGTGAGTCCCTGACTTAGAAATGAGTTCCATTCTGGGAGAATGTTTGTTAGTCAAATTTGTTTGTAAATTCAACAAAGTGAGTCTTATACATCTTTAATACAAGTATATAATGTAAAGCTTTGAAAAACCAAACACAAAAATACAGTAACTCCCTGAACTGCTTTATACTTTCACACTACACAGTAAGCACAAACCAGCACAACTGTGACAATATCTGGCAGACACCTGAGCTGCTTCTACGATTTGTTCACATCTAGGAATGTTCCTAATGCGAGATCCATTCATATCTGTGAAAGTTCGCAACTTGAATATTTGTTAAGTCAGGGACTTACTGTATAAGACTGAAAGACAGACACTGCTACCCTCAAGGAAAGAGGTATTTTAGCAAGTACAGGGTGCTAAGTGCCCTGTTTAATGGAAGTTAACGGTTGGTTCCAGTTTTAGCAGAAGTTTCGGTAATATCCTCTTGGAGGAAGAAGAAGAGCAAGGCCTCAGCCCAAAACAGAGCTCACAACTTCAGTGGGGAGTCAGTCCTCAACATGAACAGCATCCATATGGTTGCTTTGGTTGCAACCAGGTTGCTTTGACCACAGATTTTCAGCAGTCAAAAGCAGGCAGAAGGGTTTGTAAACTGAAATGACAGGTCATTGTCCAGCTCTGGCTCTAAGCCAGGTTATTTCCATTTCTGGGCTGAAGTCCAGATTTCCAGATGTGATGGAGACTGTGAATATGTGTGATAGTAGATCTAGAGCATGACTGCTACTGTATTCACACCCCCTGTCACAACCACCTCCTACTCTTCCACTCTTATTAGCCACTGAAAAGGAATGTGAACAGAAGAGACTATTTGTGGTTGAATTTCTTATAGTAGAGTACTAGTTTATAATGGGCAAACTACATTTGATGACTGTGGATTTTATTTTGAAGAAAAGTACATTACAAACAAGTCACATTATTGTCATTTTTATGCCTCCATCAGGGGTAGAAATAGAGGAAAGGATCTGTCTCTTATGGCCAGAGACCATGAAGAAAATATATTAATTAAAGAGAATTGATTTTTCTGTGGTTGGAGGGAGCAAATGTTTGTACAGGATATATTTTTTAAAACCAAAAAAGACCCTAAGATACTTGGTAGGATCATAAGCTTCTCTCTTAAAGCCTATACCCACTGGCCCAAAGATATAGCTCAGTGGTAGAACATGTGCTTTGCATGTGTGAGGCCCTGGGTTCAATCTCCAGCATCAAAAATAAAATCTAGTATCCACGAATATTAAAAAGCACTAGTGAGGATGTGAAAAATTAAAATCTTTATGCATTACTAGTAAAAATGTAAAATGGTACGTTCATTTTGGACAGCAGTTTAGTACTTCTTCACATGGTTAAATGTAGAGTTTCCCGTAACCAAGCAATTTCACAAGTAGATAGATATATACCCAAGAGAAATGAAAATATGTTTACATAAAATAATTGTACACAAATGTTCATGGCAGCATTAGTCACAATAGCCAAAAAGTGAAAACAAATAACCGACATATCCATCTCTGATAAACAGATAAATATAAATGGTTGTGGTTTGCGGGGGGGATGTTTTTTGTTTTTGGGTTTTGTTTTGTTTTGGTTCGGTTTGGTTTGGTTTGGTTTGGTTTGGTTTGGTTTGGCTTGGTTTGGTTTGGTTTTTGAGACAGGGTCTTGCTATGTAGCCCAGGCTGCCCTTGAACTCATTATGTAGCCCAGGCTGGCCTCAAACTCTCAGCAGTTTTCCTGCCTCACCCTCCCGAGTGCTGGGATTATAGGCATGTACCCAGCTGCATATGGTTGTTTTACTCAGCTAACTTGTCACTATGACAAAATACCTAGATAAATCACCTTAACAAGAGGAGAGATTTATTTTAGCTTATGGTTTCAGAGGTTTCAGTCCATGGTCACTTGGCCTTGTTGCCCTGGGCCTGTGGTGACACAGAACATTATGACAGGAGTATGTGGTACAGAAGGCCTGTTCACATTATGATACTAGGAAGCAAAGAGAGAAAGGAAGGGGCAGGGATCAAATATCTCCTTCAGATGCCTGCTCCCAGTGACCTAACAAACTTCTTTCCACTAGACCTCAATTTCCAAAGGTTCCACCACTTCCCAGCATGTCACAGGCTGGGGACCAAGCCTTTAACACATGGATCTTTGGGGGGATGTATTAACTTTCCTATTGCTGGATACAGTAATTGACACCCACAATTTAAAGAAGGAGAGGTTTAATTTGACTCATAGTTTCAGGGAATTCAGTCCATGATCAGCTGGCTCAAAGTGAGAAACATCACAGCTGAAGAGCATGGTGGAGCAAGACTTCTTATTTCATAATGACTGGAAAGCAGAGCAAGGAAATAGTGCCATAAAGGAAGGGGTGAGGGACCAGGTGTAGTCATGCCTCCAAGACTCATTCAGGCACACCTAGAGGTGTGCTTTACTAATTCTCACTCCTAAGCCAATTGAGTTGTTTTTTGAGTTTTGTTTTTTCAGTGCCGGGGATCAAACGCCAGACCTTGCCCTTTCCAGCCAGGCGCAGTGCCTCTGAGCCACATCCCTGGCAAAGCCAAACATGTTGACAGTCTACCTTGTCAGTCACAAGGGACATTTCAGGTCCAAACTATGGTAGTGGTATAGTCAAACAATGAAAATTATTTGGCAACAAAAAGGAATAATGTGGGCCAGGGATTTAGCTCAGCGGCACCACACCTGCCTCGCAAGCACAAGGTCCTAAGTTCGATCCCCGGTACCAAAAACAAAAAGGAATGACATACTGGTGTATGCACGCGTAAATGAACATTGAAATATACTTTGTAAGAGAAGCCAGTCACAGAAAAACTATGTATTTTGATTCTGTGTAGATGAAATCTCCAGAACAGACAAATTCATAGAGATAAATGTAGACTAGTGACAACCTATGGCTGTAGGATTTGGGGGAATAGGTACAGTGTTTCCTTTTGGAGTGATGAAAATAACTTACAATCGATTTTTATAATGGTTGCACAACTCTGTAAACATCCTAATAACCATTGAAAAATGCACTTTAAATAGGTGAATTGCATAGTACATGAGTTATGTCAATAAAGCTGTTTTTAAAAAGATGTAGTTTGCAATATCTTGGCATCTTTGTTTCCTGTACTACTCACTGCAGCCACAGCTTTTTGCTGTGGTATTTGAGGAAAGTAACATGTGGGTCTGTGGTGTCTTAGGTCTCTACTATTGGGTTGTTTTGGGTTTTTTGATTTTTTTTTGAAAATTCATTAGGAATTATTGCTTAACTAAGCCTGAATTACAGTCCAGTAGCTTCTCAGCAGGGATGCCCCATCTGTGCTGTTATTTACATGAGTCTGTTCTAACAGAGCATTTTATATTTCAAAACACACATTGATTCGATGAACTACTATATAGGCTTATATGATGATTTTTAAATTTTTAAAAATATTTTATGAAATGTATACCTTAGTTTACAACCAGTATATTTTCACTATTTACTGAGCAGTCTCACCTCAAGGGGCATTAATTTGGAGTAGTTTTTACTTTCTCCAGTCATCACCTTAAGTTACTTTTTTGAATCTCACTTCTCTGTTCCTTAACAGTATCTAGCAGATCTCATAACACTCAGGTCATTTTCAGCTATTAGAAGGTCCATCTGGCTCATTTTAAAACTATTGTCTTATACCTTACTTGAATCCAGTTTCCTTCTCTCCGTCAGGTTGAGTGAAACTGTCTGATTCTTTCTCATCTCAAAGCCCAACTCCTTGGGGTTGGGGGTTAGGTAATGTGTGATAACAGTGTTTGTTTCTTTACCTAATTTCCCATGGCTGCCATCCTCCCTGCATGTTTGGCAAACACTGTCTTTTCATCTATTTCTGAGTGACAGGTTCAAAATGCTACTTCCCACTGGGCAGTTTGGAGCTTATTTCCCAGTTCCCTGACCTTCTGGACTCATCCTTGGTTCAACTTCCTTGACCAGATTCTTCCCCAGTAGTATACTGGTAAATGCTGAACATCTGACTGAGGGCAAGGTGAGGTGGTGGCATGTGAATATGTATGTACATAAGTTTATTATATGTTTTACAGATGTAAAGAATGTGTAGTACATAATTTTAGTAAATATGCCATACTCTTTAGTCCAAGTTCCATATGGCCAAATGATTGTTCCTGAAAACTTTGATTGATTTCTATGAAACCCTTTTGTATGTGTTCATCCTTGATGAACTGACAAATGCATATAGTTCTAACATGAATATTAAATAATATTTTCATTTTAAAAATAAGACAGAAGTGAAACAAAGCAAGTTGATGGGACTTGACTTGTTTGTGTTATGCGGAACTTCTTAGATGACCAGGTGAAACCCTCTTATCCAGGGTTTTGCTGTTAGCTATATCAGTTATCCACAGTCTGAAAATAGTAAATGGAAAATTCCAGAGATCATTTATGAGTTTTATATTATACATCATTCTGAGTAGCATGATGAAATCTCATGAATCATCTCTTATGTCTTATATCTACACCATGTACACTATCATACCCTTAGCCACTCAGTAGCTCTCTTCCTTATCAGATAGATCAGCTGTGTCAGTATTGCAGCTCTTGTGTTCAAGCAGCCCTTATTTTACTTAATAAAACCCTAAATCATAAGAATAGTGATGCAAAGAAGGCACAGGGCATAAAATACAGAACAGTAGATTAACTGGCATTTTGTGGCAACACTACAGAGCATGTATGAGGAAACATAGTATAAGATTCAGTACTATCTAGTTTCTGGCATCCATTGGAGTTTTGGAATGTGTCCCTCATAGATAAGGAGAGACTACTGTGATCATTTTCAAAAGAGTGTGTCCTTCAATTTAAGTTCAACCTGCATTATTAGCATTTTTTCATCACTTCTTTAAGTCTAGGCAATCAGCAAAACAATAAATCAAGTCCTGATTTGTAGCATTTGCCAATTTCATGCTCCCACTGTGACTCTTATTGAATGCATAATTGGGACAAGATGCACATACCCTGCTGGTTTTGTGGGGGTTTTTTTCACTGTATAGCTAGAGTGGGCATAAAATGATTCAGTGATGACCTTTGTTTTCAATATTATATTTAATAGTAAGTTTATACAATTTAATTTTTAATAATGGCTATGTTTTAAATTCCTAAAAATTTGAAAATTGTATGGCACACAGACTCAGGAACATCACTGTGTCCCCCACATACAGCGTTCTCCTAAGAGTCTCTTTGCTGCTGAAATCCGCTCACCCATTGGACCACCTTCTTGATAGAATACTGACAAGATAGTAAGAACAGTATAGACCACTTCCTGGCCAGGGCCTCTCTCTCTTCAGTTAGTCAGGGAACAAACCAGGCAGCTGCCTGAGCAGCTAAGGTCTGCATTAAATCTGCAACTAGGAATGATGCTGGGGTTTTCCTCCTGTGGGCATCCCTGGGCTTTACTAATGAGTCACATGTTACCCTCCCCTACATGGCTCTGAGAGAGAGAAGTCAGCTTCTCCCCATTTTTGTTGGAAGAGGGAGAACAGAGCACCTCCACTACAGCATACACCTCACTCCCAAGGTGGTAGCTGAATGTTCCCCCAAACCTTTCCTATGTTTTATGATGGACTCCCTGGAGCTGGCGGATCTATCTGTTTTCCCTCTTGATAAGTCTTGAGGGAGATAGTAATGTCTCTAGAATTTGGAATACTTGATAGTCTTTTTAGCATTCCCTGTTAATTCTGGGATAATAGCACATCTTGCTAGACTTGGATGCAACTTTGTTTATTTAGCATTCCAATTTTAGATCTAGTTTAATAATGTCCATCATTTGATTTAAATTATGGAAATGATAATTTTCTCCTTAAATCAGAGTCATACACACACACAAAATAAGTCTTCTCAAGATACATAATTTTTCTGGTTTGGATTAGACCTATAATTAGTATTGTTTCCTCAGACTTCAAAATCCAAACCCCTCAACTTTGTCCTAATCACTTGATCTTTAACTAGCAGACTCAGAGAAATTCTGTTATTACTAAATCTTGATACCATTCTTCAAATGGACATGAGAACCCTATAACCCTGAAGTAAAATACTTTTAATTGCTCCAAGCCTTGATCTCAAGATTAGAGTTCTCTAAAAAATTGTTTTAGTGGTTCAGTAATTTAGCTGAGTGGTTCTGCCACCTGCCTAGTAAGTGTAAGGACCCAAGTTCAATCCCTGGTACCAAAAAAAAAAAAAAAAACTTGTTGTAATGAAGGAATCAGAATAGAGTACAGTAAGGACTTATCCTACCTGGTATCAAAACCTCCAGTAAAGCTATAGTGATAAAAACAGGAGTGAATAAAACCAAAACATTAACCTGGGGCTGCGAGTTTAGCTCAGTGATAGATAGAGTGCTTACCTAACATCCATGAGGCCTTGGTTCGATACCTAGCACTATTTTTTTTAAAAGACATTAATCAGTTGGAAGAATGAGTACAAAGTCAGATATATATAGATATATATGAATCTCATGTATGAAAAAGCTAGACCTTCACATAACAGTTAATATAAATATAGGAGAATATTTCTGAAATACTGGAGTGAATGAAGAGGGCCTTTTGATGCATGACATCAAACCAGAAAGTATTAAAGAAAGATTGACTTCTTTTACCACTTAATAATATTTAATTTATATATAGCAAGAGACATCATAAACTAGGTTAAAGGACAGATGATATACAGAGAAAGTCTTTTCTCCACACAGATAAGTAATACTATCCTTAGAGAGACATGGAATATATTTTGGCTGAATACTGAACAGCCTGTGTTAAAATCAGTGAACAGCCTGAGGCAAAGCTAAATTTTTCCGTCATGGAATGAACTTCTGAGATACAAGAATAAATATGAAATTTTATTTTCAAGAATAGAGTATCACAATTTTATTATTAAAACTTCAATATACTTTTTAAATTTTGTCATTATAATGTAACAGTATTATTTCTTGGTACTGCCAGCTGCTAGACAGCTCCTCTACACATTGGTAGTACTTAAACAAATCTCATTTTCACCTGCGTTTTTGCATAAATTTGAGGTCTCTGAATGCTGGTAAGGTTACTGTTAATAGAGATTTTGCTATCACCTCAATAAGCTTTCCTTTGTCTTAAATAATGACAGGAGGGATGGAGGGGTTGAAAGGAGGGCGGGGGAAGTAACCAAGAGAGTATGTAAAGGTGCATATCTCCAATGATGAATGTCATACTGTACACCTAAAAAAAATGACAAAAAGGTAGGCTTCTCAACTTTGATACTGATGCACTGTCTTTGAAGCAATTCTACAAACTGAAGCTGTGCTTAAAATAGTTCTGAATATTTAAGAAACAGACATAAGATGTTTGCCCTAACATTTTGATTTTTAATACTTTTGCATTCTTTTGTAGCTTCTCACAGTCATGGGATGTGCTGCTTTCTTTACCACCAGCCATTAGATGTTAGCAAGTCATTTTCTGTAGTGTCAGTATCTGTAGCAGATACTATTAAGCGTATTTGTTCCAGCAGCCTTTTAGCACATAGCAGGTACTCTTCCATCTCACTTTCAACACTTGTATGAATACACATGTAGACAGTTCCAAATTTTTCCTTTGTGTATTGTATAGTTTGTCTTTGGCTATAAAAGATTTTTAGTCCGGAGTTGCATTTAGAATGCTTATCAGTAGTTAAAAATATTCAGTCCAAGGGATGATACTATCCTTGTTAGATATGATGATAACCAATATAATCTTTGATCTCTACAAATTGAGGAAAGTCAAAAATGATATTGAACTCTGGAGGCTGAGGCAGGAGGATCGCCACTGAGTTCAAGTCCAGCTTGAGTTACAAAACTAAGACCCTGTATCAAAAAAAAAAAAAAAAATTAAAAAGTGCTGTTGAAGGAGTCATGTGGCTATTTGGTTATTCAGTCTTCCAAAGGCTAAAACAGTTTTAGCTGAAAACTCCAGTGCACTCCTTTTTCTTTTCTTTTTTTTGGGGGGTGGGGTAACAGGATCTCACTAAGTCACCAAGTTTCCCACGCTGGGCTTGAACTTGTAGTTCTCCTACCTCAGCCTCCCAGAGTCAATGCATTCTTAATATTTATAATATATAAATTGTTTCTTCGTAATACTAAAGAAAAAAGTGAAGAAAGGACATGAGCAAACAACTTAAAGAAGAAATACAAATAGCGAACAAATACCAGCAAATATTAAACCCATTAGTTGCCTTACTTTCCTCTCATTGCTGAGACAAAATAGCAACACTCAAGAGTTAAAGGAGAAAAGTGTTAGGGTAAACCAAGACATGACCGAGACCACCAGAGCAGGAAAAAGTGAATCAACAGTGATGTTCTATTTTCAGCCTGGATGTATGATAGTCAAGGGTGACAAAGCCATTGGCCCTGGCACCTTGGGTAAGGGTAAACTTTATATAGGAGTTTGGGTCGGGAAGGGATAGTGCCAGGAGGAGTCGGAAATAGTGGAGGAAGTCTTTTGTACTGTGGCGGAGGAAGTCTGGTGGTCTCCAGGGGTATCTGGACCCTCAGGTGTTGCTGCGTGGGGCAGGCTGTTTGTCTCGAACCCGGGCCTTGTCTTCCTGTTATCCTTTGCACCTGGCAGGATGTGTAAGTGTGTTGCCTGGGAAGTTTTTCTCTTCTTCCTGGACAGGGGTCTAACAGGTTTATTTAGCTCACAGTTTGTGGAAGTTTCAGTCCATAGTTGGCTGGCTCCAAGGCAGGAAGGGTGTCACAGCAGAGGGACATCATAGAAGAGAAACAATTCATGGCAGGAAGGAGGCAGCAAGCGACAAGGGACAAGACACCAGAGATGCTCTTTCTGTCCCTTATGTTTTAACCAGGCTACCCACCTTTATGGAGGATAGCACTCACACCTTTTGGGACACCGTTAATCCTACCCAGAACTATGCCAAACCAGTCAGTGGGCTTATTTAGTAATCACACATCCTCGATCCAGGCATCACACACTCCAGATCCAGCCACCTCCAAAAAGCCCCAACTATGACCACATGAGGCTTTGGGGGACATGTAGACAAAAGCAGTCAGTAATCATCATGTTAAATGCAAGTACAACAATGATGGATATTTTTTCTGTCAATGTGATTAAAAATTTTTAACTGATAATGTAGTTATTGGCAAGAGTGTCCAGAAAGATAATAAATTGTACATCTTATCAAAGGGCAGTTTAACAGCATTTACCAAAAGCTGAAAATGTACATCTTCCTCTGCTTCTGCACTGTCACTGACAGGAATCCACCCTCCTCAGAGACTTTTATAAGACTGTAATACCAGCTTTACCAGCAGAAAATCAAGATTAAATGTTACCAGTAAAATACTAATACTAATGGATATGAAAAATCAAATAAGCACCAATACAGTAGTAGTGGGGGACCTCAACACCCCACTGGCACAAATAGGTCAACTAGACTAAAAATGACCAACAAAAGACTAGAACTCAATCAAACTTTTGAACAAATGAACTTAACAGATGTTCTCAGAGAGTTTCACCCCACAAAATCAGAATACACATTCTTTTCAGCTGCACACAGGTCATTCTCCAAATTAGACCACATACTCGCTCATAGAACATGTTTAAGTAAGTGCAAAAGAATTGAAGTTATCCCCTGTATATTATCAGACACCATAGTGTGATGAAATTGGAGGTAAATAGCAAAAGAAAACGGAAAAATTTCATAAACACTTGGAAATTGAACAACACACTTCTGAATAGCCAATGAGTCACAGAGGAAATTGAAGAAATCAGACAGTTCCTTCAATTAAATGACAATGCCAATACAACATATCGGAATCTATGGGACACAATGAAAGCAGTCTTATGAGGGAAATTCATAGCAGTGAATACTCATATTAGGAAAACAGAACGAGCCCAATTAAACAACTTGATGCTGAACCTCAAGCGTCTAGAAAAAGAAGAGCAGGACAACCCCAAAGCTCATACAAGGGAAGAAATTATAAAGATCAGAGGAGAAAACAATCCAATGGAGACTAAGGGAACAATACAAAAAAAAATCAATGAAGCCAAGAGTTGGTTCTTTGAAAGAATCAACAAAACTGACAAACCCTTATCCAACCTCATCAAAAAAAGGAAAGAAAAGGCCCAAATCCAAGCAGTTAGGAATAAAAAGGATGAAATTACAATGGACCCAGGAGAAATCCAGAGGATCATCAATACCTACTTCCAGAACCTATACACCAATAAGATGGAAAACACAGGAGAAATGGACAGATTCCTAGATACATGTGAATGAACAAAGTGGAACAAAGAAGACCTAAAAATTCTAAAGAACCCAATATCAACCAATGAAATTGAAAACATAATTAAACATGTGCAAACTAAGAAAAGCCCAGGTCCTGATGGCTTCACTGCTGAATTCTGCAAGACATTTAGAAAGGAACTACTGCCACTACTGTTTAAACTCTTCAATGAAATTGAAAGGGAAGCAATACTCCCGAATTCATTCCTGGAAGCAAGCATCACCTTCATCCCCAAAGCAGAGAAAGACCCAACCGAAAAAGAGAATTATAGGCCAATCTCACTAATGAACATAGATGCAAAACTCCTTAATAAGATACTGGCAAACAGAATACAGGAGATCATCGAGAAGATCATACACCCTGACCAAATGAGATTCATCCCAGGGATTCAGGGATGGTTCAACATATGCAAATCAACGTAATACACTGTATCAATAAGCCAAGGACAAAAACCATATGATTATCTCCATAGATGCAGAAAAAGCATTTGACAAAATCCAACACACATTTATGATAAAACCCTACAAAAAATTGGAATAGATGGTCTCTACCTCAATCTGATGAAAGCTATCTATGAAAAACCAACAGCCAGTATCATACTAAATGGTCAAAAACTGAAATCCTTCACACTCAAATCAGGAACAAGGCAAGATGTCCACTATTACCACTCCTGTTCAATATAGTTTTGGAAACATTAGCCACAGCAGTTGGACAAGAGAAAGAAAGAAAATGAATAAACAGGAAATGAAGTCAAATTGTCATTATTTGCAGATGACATGATACTCTCTATAGAAGACCCCAAGAACTCCACCAAAAGTCTTCTAGACTTAATAACCAAATTCAGTAGAGTAGCTGGATACAAGGTCAACACACAGAAATCAATAGCTTTCCTCTACATGAACAACAGACTCACCGAGACAGAAATAGGGCAAACAATTCCTTTCACAATAGCATCCAAGAAATTGAAATACCTAGGAATCAACCTAAGGAAAGAAATCAAAGACCTCTTCTCTGAAAACTATAGCACTCTGAAAAGAGAGATTGAAGATGATATTAGAAAATGGAAAGACATCCCCTGCTCCTGGATAGGAAGGATCAATATAGTGAAAATGGCCATACTTCCAAAACTGCTATACAGATTCAGTGCAATCCCAATTGAAATCCCAGCAGCATACTTCATGGACCTTGAGAAAACAATCCAAAAATTCATTTGGAAGAAGACGAGACCCAGAATAGCAAAAGCAATTCTAGGAAACAGAGACATGGCAGGGGGTATCACAACCCCCAACTTGAAACTCTACTAGAAAAGCTACTGTGATAAAAACACCATGGTACTGGCAAAGAAACAGACCTGAGGACCAGTGGAACAGATTAAAAGATGCAGAAACAACTCCAGACGCACTCAGCATCTCATGTTCGACAAAGGAGCCAAACACCTTCACTGGAGGAAAGATAGCCTCTTTAATAAATGGTGCTGGAAAAAATTGGGTTTCAACTTGCCAGAGATTAAAACTAGACCTATATCTCTCACCATGCTCGAAGTGGATTAAACTGAACTCAAAATGGATTAAAGATCTAAATATTAAAATAGAAATCCTGAACCGGCTAGAACAGAGGTTAAGTAGAACTCTTGAAGACACTGGTGTACAACAAAACCTCAGTTGCCCGTGAACTAGCACAAACAATCAACAAGTGGGATCTCTTCTTATTAAAAGGCTTCTGCACAGCAAGAGAAACCATCAGCAATGTGAAGAAACAACCCACAATGTGGGAAAAAACCTTCACCTGCTGTTCCTCAGATAAAGGCCTACTCTCTCAAATCTATAAAGAACTTAAAAGGATCAGACCTCCCAAATTTAAAGACCCAGTCCAAAAATGGGCATCTGAAATGAACAGACATTTGTCAGACAAAGAAGTAGAAATAGCAAGTAAACATATGAAAAACATGTTCAACATCACTGGTCATTCGAGAGATGTAAATGAAAACAACATTGAGATTCCACCTCACTCCAGAAAGAATGGCTGCTATCATGAAATCAATCAATAACAAAGGCTGGCAGGGCTATGGGGAAAGAGGAACCCTTGCTCCACTGCTGGTGGGAGTGTGGACTGATTTTCCACTATGGAAATCAGTATGGAGGTACCTCAAAGAACTAGGACTGGAATTCCCATTTGACCCAGCTATTCTGCTGGGTATCTTCCCCAAAGAATTAAAGGAATCATACCACAGTGATATATGTGCACCCATGTTCATAGCAGCACAATTTGTAATAGCTAAAACTTGGAAGCAGCCCAGATGGCCATCAGCTGGTGACTGGATAAAGAAAATTTGGGTTTTTTATAAGATGGAGTACTACTGAGCCACAAAGAATGAGAAATTAGAGACATTTATAGCTAAATGAATGCACATTGAGGTGATACTCTTAAAATGAAATAAATAGGACACACATGTAAATACTGAATAGTTTCTCTAGTATGAGAAACTGAAAGTGTAAATAAGGACTAAAAGGTTTAAAGGATAGTGTGAAATGGGAAGAAAAGGGCCAAAGGGGAAAAGGAAGTGGGAAGGTTAGGGGAAAGGAAAGAAGGGAATGGAATTAATATGAGAAAATTTTAAAATGCAAACAAAGTCTTTGTAAATAGGGAGGGATGGAGGGGGATGGAGGGGATGAAGGGAGGGCAGGGGAAGGGGGAAAAATAAGAACCACGAGAGATTATGTAAAGGTCCAAATTTCCAATGATGAATGTCATTATATTGTATACCTAAAATGTACCAATGATTAGAATGAATAATCGATAATGCAAAATAGGAAGAAAAGGTCCAAAAGGGGTAGGGGTAGTGGGAGGGGCAGGGGAAAGGAAAGAAGGGAAAGGAAAAATGATGAGAAATGGAAAAAATGGAAATAAAGTCTTTGTAATTCGGGAAGGGTGGAGGGTGTGAAGGGAGGGCTAAGAATGGGGAAAAAATAAGAACCAAGATGCATTATGTAAAGGTACAATTCCCAATGAGAAATGTAATTGTGTTGTATACCTACAATGTACCAATAAAAAATTTAATTTTAAGAAAAAAAAAATTTTTTTGCTTCTGCCATGCTAGTCCTATCCTAGTTGTGTCATTTTACTGCCAGACTATTTTGGTTTAGACCTATGTTTCAAAGTCTAATGGACAGATAAAGAGTAGGCATATATGCCCTTGTTCCCCACTTTAGGGAGAAAACATTGTATTGTCTCCATTCATAGAAGGAGTTTTTGTTGGAAGTATGGAGTACATGTCTTTGATCTGTTGAGAAAGTTCTGTTCTACTTCTCGTCTCCTGATAGCTTTTACCATGAACAGCTGCAGAATTTAGGCCAATACTTTTTCTCCAACTAGTGACAGGATCATATGGCTTTTTCCTTTCCTCTGTTAAAATGATGACTTTCGGGGGTGGATCTTCCAATGCTGAACCAACACTGCCATCCCTATAATAAAACCACTTTCTACATACTGCCAGATCTGACTTCTAAGAGTTTGTTTTGTTAAACAAATTTCTATGTTCATACTTTTTTCTTCTATTATCTTTATCCAGTTTTAGGATTAGCACAATGTTGATTTCCTAACATGAGGGGAGAAGTGTTCCTTCTTTTTTCTGCTTTAAATGTTTGATATAATTTATCAGTTAAAATGTTTATGAGCCTGCTGTTGTCATATAGGTAGGTTTTCAAGGTAGGAATATACTTTCTTTAATAGGTGCTATTCAAATTTTATATTTCCTCCAGAGTTAGTTTCATTAATTTGTCTTCTGAGTTACTTCTTAGAACTTGTCAAATTTATTTCAAAAAAGATTTTTGTAATATGCTTTTTATATCCTTTGAAATTCTGTAAAATCTGTGGTAATGTCTCCTAGATCTTAATATTGTAATTTTTAAAATGTATAACTGATATTGTGTAACAGGAAGAAAAAAATAATAATAATAAACTCAATTTATGTGTGCTGTATTAGAAGCATGACTACAGTATGCTGTTGCAGAGGAAAATGCACATTACAGAATGTCTGTCATATGATTTAAATATAAATAAGGAGAACTTATGGAAGTAAAAACATCAAACTGTTGATAGTGGTGACTTCAAGAGAGGGGTTATACTGTGGAAATCAGTATGGAGATACCTCAGAGAACTAGGATTAGAAGTTCCGTTTGACCCAGCTATTCCCCTGCTGAGTATCTTCCTAAAAGAATTAAAAGAATCATACCACAGTGATACATGTGCACCCACGTTCATAGCGGCCCAGTTTGTAGTAGCTAAAACTAGGAAACAGCCCAGTTGCCCATCAACTGGAGACTGGATAAAGAAAATGTGTTTTTTTTATAAAATGGAGTACTACTCAGCCATAAAGAATGAGAAATTAGAGACATTTATAGCTAAATGGATGCATATTGAGGTGATGCTCTTCAGAGAAATAAGTAGGACAGACATGTAAATGCTGAGTGGTTTCTCTGGTGTGAGAAACTGAAAGTGTAAATAAGGATCAAAACGCATAATAGATAATGTGAAATAGGAAAAAGGGAAGGGGAAGTGGGAGGGGTATGGGAAAGGAATGGAATTAATATAAGAAAAGAAAAAGTAGAAACAAAATCTTTGTAAATAGGGAGGTGTATAGAGTTGAAGGGATCGCAGGGGAATGGGGGAAAAAATAAGAACCAAGATAGATTATGTAAAGCTACAAATTTCCAATGATGAATACCATTATATTGTATACCTAAAATGTACCAATAAAATTGATTTTAAAAAGAAAAAACAGAGGGGTTATAAAATTGGAAAAAAGTAATTTCTTATTTTATACACATAATATTTATTGTTTGAATTTATTATGCTGTGCATTTATTACTTTTTAACTTTATAAAAGATTTAAATAAATTAAAACTAGGCTGGACTGAACTATGAAAGATCTGTGAAAGAAACAAATATGAGCTATTTCAGTTTCCAGTACAGTTCAGTGGTAGAAAGCTTGTCTAGCATGCACAGGCCCTGGGTTCTATCCCCTGCCACACCAAAAAACAAAACACACCAAAAAACTCTTTTTCTGTGTTGGAACACCAGCCACAAAAAGCCTCCAGTGACTTGAGGGTAACTAAAAAAGTAATGTTAATCACAGAGGTAATAGAACAATGGGAAAAGCAGTGGATTATAACTGAAAAATCCAAGAAATGGCAAATTTAAACCACAAATTCTGATAATAAAATAATTGTTTTTAAAAATCAGCCATGAAAAAAGTGAAAGAAAGCTATCAGAATCACCATTTCACTTGATCATCTGTTAATATTCCTTGCATAAAGGACAGATTTCTGTGATGCAACCTATTTATGATTTTAGTGCTGCAGAGGGAAACCTGCTATTCATAGCTAATATTTTGTGTGTGTCCCTTATTTACTGTACTTATATTCTTCTATCCATCCATTTGTCCATTTAGTAAATGTAGGGTTAACAAGAAGATTACAGAGATGAGAATCCCAGAATAGGAACTAGCACAGCACTGGTTCTTCAGGGCCCTGAACATAGTAGGAACTCAAATATTTGTTGAATGAATATATGAGCTCCAGTCCAATAGGAAATATGAATAAGTAAACAGACAACTGAAAGGCAGTATTCACTATGTAAAAATGTTAAAGGTGTGGATGGATAAAATAGAGATAAAATATGTAAGTCTGATAGGCAGCCCCTAGAATACAGTTCCAAGGGTGCTATACTTGAGCTAAATGCTGAGGAATCTGTCCAGGAAAGAAATGGAAAGGGTTTTCTCAGGCAGTAAAACCGAAGATACAGAGCCATGAGCAGAGCTTACTTATTAAAGCTGAAAGTTGGTTATTTTGGTTAAAGCGTTGGATAGAAGAGTCTAAAAAGATAAGGTCTCTATCACAGAGGACCTTGGAAGCAATATTGACTTTGGATTTTACCTGAAAAAAATCAGATTTATGTTTTTAAAGGATATACACAAATGCATATTTGCCTGTCTTCTTCATTTTGAAAACAATGGCAATTTTTTATGCATGTGCTTTACAAGAATTAATTTCATTCTTATAACAAACTGTATGGTAGGTACTGTTACTCTCTTCATTCTCAAGTCAAAAAAACTTAGGCACAGAGAAGTTAAGTAATTTGCCCAAGGTGACTTACATAGTGGAACTGAGATAGTAACCCAAGTTGTGTGGATCCAAAGCCCATGCCTTTTTATGCTATATTATTTTTGTTTGTGCTTCTCTAAGAACATGTATGTTTTCTTAAGAGGAATCAAAACTTTTTTCCATCTAATTTCTCTTATATCACCTCAATCAGTAGATAGCAGTCTGCCTTTTTTCCAACTCCTTTCATACTCATTTCCCTAGTTATGGTTAAGATGTAAAATATCCCTCAAAAGTCTCATGTATTCAGGTGATTGGATCATAAAGGTACTGTACTCATCAGTGGATTAGTCCATTGATGAGTTCATGGTTGAATGTGCTATTAGGAAGTGGGGCCTGATTGGAGGTGGATCACTGGGGGAGTGACTTGAAGGGTATATTCTTGTCCCTGTCTCTTCCCTTCTCTCTGCTCCCTGGGTGCCTTGGAGTGAGCAGCTTTCCTCCACCATGCTATTCCTGCCTTGGAGCCAATCCACCATGAACTGAACCCCCTGAAACCATGACCCAAAATAATCCTTTCCTCCTTTAAGTTGTAGATGTTCCATATTTTGTCCCAGAAATGGAAAAGTGACTAATACAGCTTTTTTACCATTCACTTGCTTCTTAACCTTTTTAATATGGATCCATGTCTCTCTCTTGCCTTTTGTGGATGAAGTTATAAAGCCCTTGGGCTTCCAACCAGTCTTGAGAAAGGCAAGGCCTTCAGATAGGGTTGAGAGAATTCTCTAAGCTTTCTCTTCTAGAATCAAAGGTGCACATAACAGATTTCAAAAATGGGGAGCTAAAGTAAAGTAATGTGATTATATTTTGCTCACAAATAATAGGAAAGCTTTTGATCTAGTTAGTGGAGGACAGTGTATACCCAACTCCCACCCCATGATTTTATCTTGACCACACTGTATGTCCAGTACCTCCACATCAGGAATCTTGAATAAATACTACACTGGAATTTGTGCTTAAAATTATCGAACCTCCTGGACTGGGAATGTAGCTCAGTGATAGAGGACTTGCTTAGTGTGGAGTTACTAACCAAAACAAAATCACTGAATCCTATTGTGTCAATGTGAACATGTTTCTCTTCTGAAACTTATTTTCAAAGGCGGGAAATATAGGTGTTAGATTTCAATTTTCTTTTACACGGATGCATTTTGTAGTTTTTCATCGGTAAAGAGGAGGAAAAGTGATAGAAAATAACCTCAAAGTATTGCCAGGGATTTAGCTGTTGCCGGGAATGTAGCTCAGTGGTGCTCTGTCTGCCTGGCAAGCACAAGGTCCTGAGTTTGATCCCCAGTGCCAAAATATAATAATAACCTCAAAAGTTAATGAAGACTTGGGAAAGTAATACAATCTTGAAACCCAACTGATGAGAAATATTTCCTTCTTTTTAGAACAAAATTGTCTAGGGAATTTGAGTAACTTAGATTTGGAGACTTATTTAATCCCTGGTATATGTGACACCATGGAGATGAAACTATATAAAACAATATTCTACCTTACTTAGGATCACATCTAAGACTACAAGAAGAGTATCCTTTTTTTTTCAGGGACTCACTAAATTCCCTGGGCTGGTGTCAAACCCATGAGCCTCCGCCTCCCAAATATCTAGGATTAGAGGCAAAAAAAAGAGTGATTCAAGCCATTAAATTCACTGTGCTATCCTTTGGCTACTTTGCATAGTTTTGATACATTCACTTGACTCCTCACTTTGTTCATCAAACCATTTAATATTAAGACCTATTTGGTTAATAATGTGATTTTTTAAAATTCCTTTTATATTTTTATTTTATTCATTCATATATTAAATAAATTTATGATTTGTGTAAATTTCCAAAGATACACACTAATATTTCTCACAATTTTTAGATGCACTAAAATCTCTATGAACAGAAAATTGGTCATTAATTCAGGAGAGTATTTAAAATGATTAAGAAAACCTATAATTATTGCTTAAAAGTTATCCCTCACATCGTGTTTTTAATTATAAAAGTAGAGTATAAATTAAGCCCTTTTTCATATTATGTACATAGAAAAGAAATACAGGAAGAAGTATATCAAAATGTTAATGTTTTTCCTGAATGAATTTATAAATACTATCATGCCTCCCTATCTTGCATATTATCTGAGATGTTTCACAGGTAGCATGTGTAGTTTTATAAATAGAAAATAATTCTTTTTTTAATAAATTTTATTTTATTTTATCCCATTCCGCCCCTTAAGTCATCTCCCCTCCCTATGTACAAAGCTTTGTTTCCATTTTTTTCCTTCTATTTTCATTTTTTTTCTTGTCCTTTCCTTCCTTTCTCCCTTCCTCCTCCCTTGTTCCCCTTCCCATTTGAGTACTTTCTTCTCATTTTCCAACATCCATTACACATCTCAGTCCTTGAGAATAGTTCTGGGAGGGAGGCAGGCATGGGCACCACTGAGCTAAACCCCCATGCCCAAAAATAAAAAGGTAAAAGAACCCTGAAAGAAATTTTCTTCCTTTATCCATTTTGTCTCCCTCTGCCTCCTTTGAGCTGAAATAACAGAACTGTTTCTTCCAAGTTCTTAGTATGTACTCATTGTGTGAGGATAGAATTTTAGGTAGAACATTGATAGCACTGTTCATTCCTCTGATAGTAAGCCCCTGTTAGGCAGTACAGATGGATCTTTTCTGTATTTCACTAAGGTAGGCTTCATTTCATGAAAAACTTGTCTTGCGTGATGTAGACTTGAACTGGTGAGCATATCCAAATTTCAACCCAGGCTTTGCACTCTGGACTGCCAGAAATTGGAACAAGATGATTTGCTTCAAAGATAGAGAAATGTGACAGGGACCGCACTGTAGTTCTGTAGTTGTTAGTCTCAGCTGAAAGACCATATTTTAAAAAGTAACCTAGCCAGCCGGGGATTTAGCTCAGTGGTTGCGCCGCCTGCTGTGCAAGCGCAAGGACCTGAGTTCTATCCCCCGTACAAAAAAAAAAGTAACCTAGCCAATTCCCAGCTATTTAGTGTCTACACCTTAATATTGCTGGTTTAAATCTTCTTGAATTCTGGTTGTACTGGTTTAACGCGTCCCTGCTGGCTTGAACCACAGGGAATACATACATGACTGTCCCATCAGGCAGCTTGTACCACAAGATGGGAGTGTTTCATGCTGCCAGTGGAGCAGTTTTACGTGTACCACTGGCAGCAAGACATACAAATTACGGTCCCATCATGAACATGTTAAGTTTCACATTCAGCATTTGGGAAAGTGAAGAATAATCACCAAAAAATAGGCAGAGAAGCCAGGCTTGGGGATGCAACCCGGTAATCTCTCATCTCAGTACCCAGGAAGCTGAGTTCTCTTACCTCAATCTGGGTTACACGGTGAGACTGTCTCAAATCCCCTCCACCACCACCACCCCAAAATAAGAGAGATAGAGATATAAGCAAATTCATATATAAGGTAGTCTGGTTTGTTTTGGTTGGTTGTTTGGGGATTAAACCCAGGGCCTTAACCCCTTCTCAAGAGATCTCACCCTAGAAGACCCTGGAGTTCCTCTTCCATACTCTGTTTATTTTAATTTTTTTTTAACTTTTGAGATAAGATCTCACCAAGTTATTAAATTGCCCAAGCTGGGCTCAGACTTGCAGTCCTCCTGCCCCAGTCTCCCAAAGTGTTAGGATTACACACATGTACCACCATGCCTGGCTTGCTAATATAGGAAACTATTTTCTCCATAGAATAATTATAACAAGCTTAGCATAATTCCAGCTTACACAAGTTCTCATTGTCAGTATCTTAATTACTTTTCTCGTTGTGCAAAAATACCTGACGCCCAAAGTTAAAGGAGGAAGGTTTATTTGGCTTACAGTTTGTAGAGGTTTTAGTTCTTAGCCTGCTGCCTCCAAGGCAGGGTGGCCTGGTAGAGGAGCATCACAGAAAAGAAGCAGTTAATGGCGGGCAGAAGACAACAACAGTGACCATCTTTTTGTCCTTTACATCTTACCCAGGCTACCCACTCTTAGGGCAGATACCACTCACACCCAGAATGGGGCAGCTCTAATCCTAGCATCACACCATCATTGGTAGATGATGCACACACCCTAGATCCAGCCACCTCTGAAAAGCCCCACCTGTGACTTCATAGTTAGTTCTAGACACAAGCCATAACAGACAACCTTGGGAGGCTTTTTAATATGCCTCAGCAGATCAGTTAAAAGGTGGTATTCCTGTTATGCCTTTAATACTGAGTATATACCTGTCAGTGTCTATTAGTTTATAGAGTCTCCAAATCTTCCCTAGTAGCAAGTGGAATTGGACTACAGACATACTTCCATATCCTCTACTCAGAGAGAGGGAGAGAGAGAAGGGAGAGGGGAAGAGGGAGAGTTTGTGTGTGTCTTACTGGGGACTGAACCTAGGGTCTTCACACTGAGCTACATCTTCAGCCCTTTTTTTTTTTTTTTTTGAGACAAGGTGTCACTAAGTTGCCCAAGCTAGGCTCAAACTTAACGATCCTCCTGCCTCAGGCTCCCAGAGTGCTGAGATTAGAGGCCTGCACCACCACCACACCTAGTTCTCTCTCTCTCACACACACACACACACATTTAGCTTTTGCTTTGTGACTTTCCTTTTACTTCCTTCTTATCTGCCTCCTCTGACAAACCCAAGTTCTCAACACCAAATGTAAGGAAAATAAAAACTGAGAAAGAATGAAAGTAGAGAATTGGAAGGAATTGGATAGATTATGAAATTTCCAGGAACCTTGGGAGTTCTTCTTTTGCTTTTTTGTTTTGTTGTTGTTGTTGTTGGTGGTGGTGGTGGTGGTAGTTGGTTGGTTTTGATTAAACACTGATGTCAGAGGGCCATCTCCCCCAGGTACCTTGGACTTCAGAGGGTAGACTCTGCCTCTAGGCTCTGCTCCAGACTGGGCAAGTGACGGACCCTCCTGAAGTTCATTTCCTTCTGTGTCAGCTCTCTCAGAGATCTGTAGAGTTAACATATTAAGGCTTTAGGACATTGTGAAAAGTGTTACCTATTATTAATGTATTAATGTCTGTCAGTATTTTTGTAATAATGAGCTGTGTGCATTTTGATTAGGGGAAGAAGTAGGCCATTTCTCCCCCATTTCACTTGATCTAACAGCTACTATTTGGTTGTGTAATGAGGGTCATGAGGGCAGCCACTGCCTGCAGAGTTAACCCTAGGTAAACTCCACAGTTGTCCAGGTCATCTGAACCTCTTCACAAGAGATCTCACCCTAAAGGACCCTGGAAGAGTCCACAGCCCATCTGCATATTTTTCAGTGAAATACCCACTGGAAGAAAAAGGTAAAAACAGGGAAAGAGTAAGCCTTGTCAAGAAACAATGACAAAAGGTATCGGTAAAACTTGGATGACTCTTCAGGCATTTTGTGTGAAACATTGTCTTTGGGCAGGTCATTGGCTCTGCTGTAGTGATGTTCCAGGTTAGAGCAGCAGCTCCTTGCCTCCTTGAACAAGGGCCAACTTCCTGGATACCCTTTCCTGACTTAGAATAGGAAAAGGCACGGGTATTCGCTGACTGCTGATTTTGCTTCCCTTACAGCCGACCCTCTGGTGGGCAGCATTGCCACACAGTACATGACCAACAGAGCAGAGCATGACCGGATGGCCAGACAGTGGACCAAGCGGTATGCCACATAGGGGCCTGCCACTGCTGCCCCTGCCGGACCTGTGCAAGCACATTCACCAAGTGCATCAATAGCCCTACCACCCCTCTGGACCTCGGTTCTTATCTTCCTAGTTTTATTAAATTTTGAACTGTTTTGTGATGGTATGTCATTATTCACTCCCTTCCTCCTCCTTTCTCCCTCCTCTGTCCTCCCCTTTTCTCTCTCCCTCTCTCTTTTCTCTTTTCCTTTTCTGTTAACTTGAAAGATTTTGGATTTTTTTCCCCCACCTCAATGTGGATGGGAACTTTTGTTTTCAGTGCAGACGATGTTGGATCTGTAATAGTAAGAGCTTTCTTACAAAGCTTTGTATTACTGTGTGGTTTTGTTTCTGTTGGTTTTTTTTGTTTTTTTTTTTCTTTTATGTGATCTTTGGAAAAACACAAATTCAGAATTATATCTTGTTTCTACTTAAATGTAGTGCTTAGGGTTAATTTTTTGTACTGAAGTCTTTATTGGTGGGTGCATGCTACTGGGAACAAGTTTTTGTACAAAAGCTTCAATCAGAATCACTGTGCATTACTGAGACCCTGTTTATCACTAGCCTTCTGTTCCCCATGCAGAAGACTATTGGATGGAACAAAAATAATAATGTATTTTGATTTACTTAAAGTGCTTGTAAATTTCTTAGGGACCTGCCACTTTTGACTGTGGATCAGTTGATGTACACTTGTATTATTAAAACACTCAATAAATCACTGTGGCTGATAAATGTACTTCAGGTAACCTGGCGTTTGCTTTCTGTCCTGGTGACCCACGTAGCGTGATGTTCAGTGAAGTTTATCTTGTTAAATTCAACTGCAGATTCGAGTATATTTTTACCTCAAGCCTCTAAAATTTCTTCAAACTTGAGTTGCTTAACATGTGAAATTTCTGTCAATAACCTGATGATCTTACAGTTGTTACAGTGGATCACTATCATTTTACAACCTGCTTGTTACAACCTTCTCCACTCAACAGTTAATAATGTGGCTCCAAAAATAGCCTCCTAATGAAAGTGCCATGTGAGCAGAGCATCCTCCCACCCTTATGCTTATTTCTCTTTTCTCTTCAAATTTTTATGATGATTGCTGTTGAGCTTTGTTTTGTTTAGCTCTGTTTTGTTTCTGCTTCATGATTTTGGTGGAAGAAACAAACTCGTCTGTATCAGTCATGGTCGCACAGTCTGTGACAAGGGTATGCCTGTCCAGCTGGACTGTCAGGCTGTTGTACTGTGCTGCTTGCTGCTGGAGGCAAGGGAAATGTGTGGGCGGCAATTTTTAAAGCTGACTTGCTAGTTGATATTCATAGCTCTTTGGGTTCTAAACATACTGGAAACTCCTGCCCCACTAAGCACCCTTAACTGGCCTACCATATAGTTTGATCTCAGTTAAGTAACTGTTAACATCTGTATTGCTAAGAGGTAGGATTTTCAAATGTTAGTCATTTACCTGTGAAGATTTCAACAGATAAATATCTGATTTGAAAGGTGCATGTTTTATTCTTAAGTTTTTTAAAAAGAAATTCTTTTTTTCTTTTTTTTTGGTACAGGGGATCGAACTCGGGTCCTTGTGCTTGCACAGCAGGCCGCGAAACCACTGAGCTAAATCTCCAGCCATGAAATTCTAAAGAAAATATATTTAAATATTCACAATGCTACTTTTAAACCAAAGTGCTTAGGGGTATTTTTCTCCTTTTAATAATGACCTTACTATTCATTTTATTTGAAGACCTTTTCAATATACCAGAACTCTATGGTCTCTGTTGCAACTGGTCAACTCCTTAATTGTAGCAAAAGGAACCAGAACAATACATAAATGTATGGGGATAGGTTTGTTCCAATAAAATTTTACAAAACAAGCAGTAACCAAACTGGCCTCATGGGCTGTAATTTTCTCCCTTCCCCCTCTCTCCCTCTCTCTCCCCCTCTCTCTTACTCTCTTTTTCTCCCTCACTCTCTTTTCCTCTCTCTCCCTCTCTCCCTCTTTCTGTGTCTCATCTTGCTAAGTTTTTTTTTTTGGTACTGGGGATCGAACTCAGGTCCTTGGGCTTGCAAGGCAGGCGCGGTGCCACTGAGCTAAATCCCCAACCCTCATCTTGCTAAGTTGCACAGGCTGGCCTTGAACTTGTTATCCTCCTGCCTGAGCCTCCTGAGCTGCTGGGATTGCAATATACTACCACACTCGACTCGTCTCTTTATTTAACATAAATAGTAAAGTACAAGCCTAATTTTTAGAAAGTTACCAAGAATGTTTTATTGCTTATGGACTGTCTCATCATTTGTTTTGTTTTGTTTATTTTAATGCTTCAGATTAAAAAATTTAGTGTTTAAAGCATAAAATGTTATTAAACTTTTTTTTTACCTTTTGACAGATTAAAGCAGGCTCAGGATACCATGCTTTTATAGGCTATATTTAAATTCAGTTGCCCTTTCTTCTTTTAAAATGTCAGCTCCATTAGACACATTTTAAATAATATATCAAATATATTACATTCTGCATTTTATATCGACTTGTATATCAGATCATTTTTAAATGTATGTTATTTAGGAACCAGAGATTACAATAATTCTAGTAGGAAATCCTGCCACAAATCTGTTTACTTTACTGTAAACCACTTTTAGGTTTTATGTCAGTCTATGATATGAAGAGGCTATAAAACTTCTCTTCCTATCTTTATAAACTCTAAATCCTTAATGACAAACATGTACCTTGGTTCTCAAAAATGTATAAGCTGGGGAACCTCCAGAGAGACCAACAAATTTTTTTTTTTTTAATTTGTTTTTTGGTACCAGGGATCGAACTTGGGACCTTGCGCTTGCGAGGCAGGCACTGGAACCACTAAGCTAAATCCCCGGCCCGAACAAACTCTTAATAAAGCCTTTTGAAGTCTAGATTCCAGATAACATGGTAATTTTACTTGAACTCTATAATCCTACCAGGCAATACAATTCAAAAACATATTTTTAAATGCTTGTAAAATAAGATTTAGTAGTTTGGCACCCAGAAAGCTTACAGTTTTACTAAAATTTATGGGGATAACATTTCTAAAATTCAAGAATGATTTTTGTGCCCCAATATTACTAAATTCTTTGTATCTATTATTAATACTAGCTGTAGTATTTTATAGCTTTGTTACATAAAATGTTGGCAGATCCTTGGCTGAGGCAACTATTGGTCATTTAAAAATAGTTTCAGATGATGTTTATTGATCTTAAATCGTTCAAAAGGTCATGGTTTTAATTTGTCAGTAAACTACACATAAATAGAGCATTCTTCATCTGTTCTACAGGAATCTATCGAACAGAGCAATTACATAAACAGTCCATCTTTGCTTTTTACTCTTAAGATTAGGAAGAAATATGCTTTAAATGTGTTCCCCAAAGTACAGATGTTAGAAATTGCACCTCAAATGAAAGAGTGGTAGGAAGTGGGAATGTATTTTTAGTACTGTTATGTGGGAGTGTGTTCCTGATAATGAGAAGGGCTCAGCCCCTCTCCTACCCTGTCTCTCATGTGCTCTCTTGCTCTTCTGCCTTTCACCATGAGATAATGCAGCAACAAGGTCCTGGCAAGGTGAAACCTCCCAGCCTCCAGAACACTAAGAAATCTTTCTTCTTTACAAATGACCCACTCTTGGGTACTCTGTCACAAAACAGACTAACACAGGAAGCAGAGAAGTTCACAAAATACTGGTTTAGGAATTAGGAAGAAAGGAGATATTTAGTCCAAAGGGACTATAATCCAGATCATAATTTATCTAGCAAATCCTCAACCTAGCCTTTTAAGGGTATAGGTGGCCCTGAGTCACATGAAGTTACCAAAATGCCAAAATGAGATTCCCATTCAAGCATGTGACATCAGAGCCCTTGCTGTTAACTTCAAAGCCACATACACCTGTCCTCTAACTAGAAGGTAAAAATAAATTGATATAATTCAGTCTTGGTCAAGATGGTACACAATTTCTAGATGGTGGGGTTTTGCCATCTTCAATAAATGGGGAAAATGGTTGAAGAAAATGTGAACTTAGTATAAGATGAGAGACAAAACTGCAGGAACACCTTTCTTTTTTTTTTGTACCAAGGATTGAACCCAGGACCTTACACTTGTGAGGCAGGCAGCAGCACCACTGAGCTAAACCCCCGGCTACTACCTTTCTAATCTTGGAGGCACCACACAAAGATGTGACTGACCATGGGAAACATGTCATTTGGAAAATCCTGAGTGGACTTCTCTGCATCTCAGCACTGCAGTAAAAGGGATATTGGCTGGGCATACTGGCATGCTCCTGTAGTCCCACTTACTCCAGAGGCTGACAATTGGTTAAGCCCAGGAGTTCAAGGCCAACCTGAACAACATAGCAAGACCCTGGCTCAAAAATGGGAAGGGTAGCAATTATTGTCATGTATGGCCATTAAAAATTTAAAAATTTTCTGTACAATGAGAGATGTTCAGACTCAATACTGAACATAGTTGAAATTGCACAGGAAAGCACCAGGAGATCCTAACCTACTGTATTTTATTTCAAAGTAACTTTATAACTGTCAAAATATCACTTCTGTACAGGGCTCTCTGGCATGTGCACTGGGACCTGAAGCCACATGAGTACACTCTGTGCCTGAGCTAGTCCCAGAATTGTCCTCAGAGGAAATGTGCAACATGCCTAGCTAAATTCTCAGCTGTAGCACTTTGTTGCATCACATCTGAAATCTGTTCATTAGAGACTATTCAGAGGCTAACAACACTGTGCCCTCTGCTATAGTTTGGATCTTGAATGTTCAAACTAGAAAGGCCCATGTGTTAAAAGGCTTGATCTCCAGGGTTGTGCTACTGGGAAGTGGTGGAACTTGGGTGGGTGGAGGGGGTGTTCATATGGAAGATTCTTGAGTCATTGCCCTTGAAAGTGATTATGGAATGCTGCCCTCTTCCTCTTTCTCTTTTGCTTCCTGGCCATGAGATGTTTGCTCTGCCACATGTTCCCACCATGATGTGTTGAAATAGCACCACTCGATCAATGACAAGAACCTCCAAAACTGTGAGCCAAAAAAACCTTTTGTCTACCTTAATTATCTTAGATATTTTGTTGTAGTGATAGGAAGCTAACATACCCCCTGAAGGTAGGCATGCATTTCCCCACATCCATGCCACCCCCTGGGGAGCTGACTGTTTTCTTGAACCTGGAACTTCACTCCTCTGCTAAGCACTTTCTCACATTCCTTCATGAGCACTGGCGATGTGGGTTAGAGTTATCAGAAGACACAAAATCCCAAGTCTCCATGACCTTCAGTCCTGAACAGACCAGGACAGATCATTGAGTCTTTGTGCTGGTATGGAATTTCATTCAGCATTAGATCTTGATACTGTATAGGACTAGTGTGGACCATTGAAATGTTTTACTTTAAGAACAGTGTTTTCTGAGAGACTGAGGCAGGAGGATCAGAAGTTTGAGTCCAGTCTAGAAAGCTTAGTGAGACCCTGACTCAAAAGGGGGAATGGGGACTGAGTACCTGAGGTTGTAGCTCATTGCAAAGACTGGATTCAATGCCCAGTACCAGTGGAGGGGGGGGGGCAGTGTTTTATTTGATCCATGTACAGTGATCTTTTTAGAAAAGATGTGCATTCTGCATTTTGAAGAACTCATTGCCCCACACATGGTTTTCACTCTCGGCCTTCTTCACTCATTCCCTGGATCTAAAGGCATGTAAAGGGT
Source organism: Heterocephalus glaber (assembly GCF_053883595.1). Lineage (NCBI taxonomy): Eukaryota > Metazoa > Chordata > Mammalia > Rodentia > Bathyergidae > Heterocephalus > Heterocephalus glaber. Next base: position 78,612,684 of record NW_028258315.1, on the reverse strand, counting down.
TTAAACAGTTGCAGCCTTCTTTATATTGCCAAACATGACAAGATGTGTATCTCTTTCTATGAATGAATCATCTAAAGCATAATGCCTTTTGAGGAGTTTTTTAAAAGGAACATTTTTAAATTTATGACCCACATAGTAAAATGGAGGCAGTATTACAACCACTGATCTCTCTTGCCTGTTCATCAATCCACACAGTCAAAGTGGGGCCAACCCAAACTCTGTGAGAATGCCAATGTCAGGGTTTTCAGTTCCAATTCCAGAAAAACCCTGACCCAAAACCTTGGCATTTTTGGAGCTGTGACTCCTAATCCCATATCTTACTGTCTTCACTCCACAGTATTTTATCCATCTTTTTAAAAATTATATGGGAGGTCAGAGTCCAAGATGACAATTTTATCCTAGCTAAGAGGAAAATAAGACCTAATAAATCATGTCAAGCAATGCAAAAGAAAAGTAACAAATGCTTACAGTTGCTGCTTCTGACACACACCAAGCAAGATTCTCCCTAATCTACAGTACAGGAACAGTACAAAGGGGCAGTGAGAGGTCACACTTTCCCAGGACAGCCGCCTCTGTGCTGAAATTGCATAGAAGTAAGGTGATAGCATTTGTCATTGTCTGCTAAGTCTCCAACTTGAAACTACTGACAAACAAATAAATGAAGATGGTCACTACTATGAACTTTGATTGCTTTTATCTCCATCCTGTGGAACAGCAGCTGTGTTCACCACTAAACAGCTCCCAAGTACTGATTTGAAAAATCAGAGCAGCTTATGGCTAGTTACTAGAAACATAATGAAAGACTCCAGAAGCTAGTATTAATCCCTGAGAGACCCCATTCACTTTAGCAGTGTACGAGGAAATTACTGGAACTTCAAAGAATGACTGTGTATTTTTCCTTAAATGTAAAACATATGTCTGTATCAACGAATACCAAAATTCCCATGTGTTTTTAGTGGTGTATAATAAAATAATAGGATGTACTTGTCAGTCTGGATTTTGGAGGAATAGTGATGTTTCATTATTGTGAATTTTTTAATAGTTGTATTTGAGAGAAAAATAGGTTTATATAAAAATTGTAATTCTTATTTGTTTGTTTTTTTGGTACTGGGGATCTAACTAAGAACCTTGCGCTTGTGAGACAAGCACCAGGCCACTAAGCTAAATCCCCAGCCCTAAACATTATAATTCTTAATATAGCAAATTTGCATAAAATGAATTTTAAGAATAGGTTTGTATAAAGATGCTACCTTGCTGGGTACTGCAAAATAACCCAAAGACTGTACTATTAAACCCCCAAAATATTTGTTAGCAAATTATTTTGACTTATTTTAGGGATTAAGAGGTCAAGGAATGAGTTGCTGGGTTACCAGAGTCAATAGAGAATCAAAAATACTAAGGAGAAAAAATTTTGTTAGAGTGGTAATATTATTTATGGCATGAAACTGAGAGTTTGTCCTCCATTTAAAGATGATGATGAATAGAGAACTGTAATTCTTTTTGAGTCAGAATCTGTAACTTATTCCTGATATCCATTCTTTTATAAATAGAAGCATTGGAGTTTTAACTGAGCATGAAGCCATCTAGCCACAAACCAAATTCCCCAGTGCCCTGTGATAGATTGATTACCACAGAATGGTCCCAATTCTCAGTTCTTCTTAATATCCACATCTTTCACCATTTCTTCCATTAAAAAGTAGAGTTTTGGGCCGGGGATGTAACTCAGAGGTACAGCACCTGCCTGACAATCGCAAGGCCCTGAGTTTGATTCCCGGTACCAAAAAAAAGTCTTTTTTTTCTACCCTTTAAGCTGGATTGGTCTTCTGACTTGTCTGGGTGGTAGACTTGGTAGAGGTGATCTTATCCCAGTTTGAAGCCTGGGCTCCAGAGGCCTTGTGCACTTCCCCACTTTCTTGGAACCTTTTTTGCTTTAGGAGTAAAGCCCTCGGGCATCCTGCTGGAAGATGAGAACATGTGAAGAAGAACTGACACAATCTTAAACCAACCTGTCCCCCAGTGTATGAAGGAGCCCAGCTAAGATCCACTGAGCCACTTACACAATGTGCAGCAGATGGCAGATATATGCAATAGGTCAACCAAGTCCAGATAAAACTGTGTGTGTGTGAGAGAGAGAGAGAGAGAGGGTTTTTTTTCAGTACTGGGGATTAAACCTAAGGCCTGAGATACATCCCCAGACTGGGCTCGAACTTCCAGTCCTCCTGCCTCAGCTTCCAAAAATGCTGGGATTACAGGTTGTTGCACTACACCAGGCAAAATTGTCCACCTGATTCTTATACTTGGTAGCATAAGTAAGGGGTATTATGATTTGTATCCAGATGTTCTCCCAAAGCCTCATGGACTCAGGTGGGGCTTTTTGGAGGTAACTGGAATATGGATTAAGGGTGTGTAGTAACTAAATTAATCCATTGATAGGTTTAGCATAGTTCTGTGTATGGATAATGGGAAGGCCCACCCTGGGTGTGTGTGGCTCCAACCACTAGGCTTGTAGCCTGAGTGGAATAAAAGAAAGAGGAAAACTTGTTGCTTGCTGCCCTTCTGCCTGCCTTGCCATGGACTGTTTCTCCTCTGCCATGCTACCCTGCCTTGGAGCAAGCCAACTATGGACTGAAACCTCTACAAACTATGAGATGAAGTAAACCTTTCCTCCTCTAACTTCTGGGTGTCAGATATTTTGTTCCAGCAATGAGGAAGTAACTGACACTCAGTGATTTAAGCTACTGAGTTTGAAGTGGTCAGTTACACAGAAAGCTAACTAATGTACTTTCTTACAGTTAGGCATATCCACATAACAAAATTCTGATCAAAAACACAAGTGATAGGTGCAAGATCCAGATCTTACAGAATGAAGCTGCTTGGCCTTCTCTCCTTTATACTTTCCAGTGGTTTGGAATGCAGGAATGGTGTTAGTGAGTCAGATGTAACCATATTAACAAGGGGTATACCTGAGAAGATGAAGCAACAAGAGAGGAAAAGATCAGCTCTGAACATGTTGAAATTGAACTACCTATAATACATTCCATGTAGAAATATCATCAGTGGATATACTAGTCTCATACTGGGAAAACTCAGTACCCAGGATTGTGGATAGGAAGATGGGAAGCATCAGAGTATGGAAAAGAATGTGATTGTGGGAGATGAGGTGACCACTTGGAGAAGGAGAATACAGAATGAGAAGAGAGAGGAGACAGAAGACTAGAGCCAGCCAGGCACTGTGGTGCATGCCTGTATTCCCAACACTCTGGGAACCCGAGACAAGAGGACTGCAAGTTCAAGCCCAGTGCGGGGAACTTAGTGAGACCTATCTCAAAAAAAAAAAAAAAAAAAAAAAAGCCTGCAGATGGAGGATATATTGTGTAGCTTAAAACTTATCTTGCCTACACATCCAGAGATAACATTTGAACACATTTTTATTTTTGGAAGAGGAAGTGCTAGGGATCAAATCCGGGCCCTCATGCATGCAGGGCAAGCCTCTATCAGGGGGAGCTACACTCCCAGCCCTAAATTTTTATTTTTTTTATAATAATGCAAGTATACTACCAATGAGAATGCCATCAGTGGGTGAAATATTCTGTGGAATTATGGGGATACAGAGCAACCAGAAGCATCGGTGGAGTCAGTGGTAGAGTTGTATACAAAGTAAAGCTCAAGAAGGAAAATCTCCAGAGGTAAGATCTATTCCAGAGTTAAACCTCCTTCCTGCTGCCAAGATGCAGGAATTGGAGCTGCTCCCTTAGACTGCAAGTAAGGGGGCCTGGGGACATGAGCACCCCAGATACCAGCCCCAGACTTGCGTGAAAGACAGGATTGATTTTTGTCTTTTCATAAGACACTGCTGTGCTCAATTTTCTGCAACTTGAGCTGACCTGAACCTAACAAATGCACAAACCAACTTTATGATCATAATGCCCTTTGGGGAAGGGAGGAAACAACACTGAGAAAATATTTTACCTCTAACATTGTATTTCTCTTTTTTTTAACAGTTACAAAGCCAGTAAATGTGACATATTAACATTCTGTGTGGTTAAATACACAAATGTCTGTTATGTTATCAACCTGTGTTGTTCCATATGTAAGTATCTTTCCAAATTAAAGGTTTAACTTAAGAAAAACAAATTGAAAGTGAGCCTTCTGTAGTGAAAGGATAAGAGTTTTGTTTCTGTGTGTTATTTTGGTAAGCTGGAATTTTTAAATAATGTGTATTTTACAGTCAGAATAAAAATGTGTAAGACATAAGAAAGTGGTGAAATTTGGAAAAGCTAGAGGCAGCCTATGTAGAAAACTCCAAATAAGTATTTTAAAAAGAGAGGGCCGGGATTTAGCTCAGTGGTTTCACCGCCTGCTGCGCAAGCGCAAGGACCCGAGTTCAATTCCCGGTACCAAAAAAAAAGAGATACATTGGGCACTCCCAGCCCAGAGGAAGGGGCTTCTGGGCCACCGTTCCACAGCTCCCAGCCCAGAGGAGGTGAGCCGCAAAGGGGCCAACAGCGCTGGCCCCCCACCCCAGTCGAAATGAGAAGACACGTAAACAAGTCTCAAAACCAAACTTCCAGATCGCCAACAGCAACCCCAAAGGGAAATGAGATGGAACACTCTGATACTCAACCACCTGGACTCCCTGAACTGGCAACAAAAAGAGGATCTGGAAAAAATGAAATCAGAAATAATTTCTCAGATAACAGCAGAGATTGTGCTCCTAGTGCAAGACATGATTAATAAATCTAGAGAGGCCGAGAAACATGATGGAATCTCAACATAGGAAACAAATGGAATCCATAAAAAAAATGCAGACATATTTCCAGGAGATTAAAAACTCCGTTGAAAGTCTACACAGCAGAATGAGCCAATGTGAGGACAGAATTTCAGATATAGAAGATAAGATTGCAATTAGTGACCAGGAAAAGAAAAATTGCTTCAAAATTGTAAGGGACCATGAGAAATCAATTCAGCAGCTGCTAGATGATGCAAAGAAGAATAACATAAGACTGATTGGGAGTCAATGAAGAAATAGGAGAGAGTCCAAATGACATTAAAAAACTCTTCACAGAAGTAATGGCAGAAAACTTCACAAGCAGGGAGAAAGAGCTTGACATACAGATAACTGAGGCATGTAGGACTCCAAATAGCCTTGATTAAAAAAAAAATCTACATATAGGCACATAATTGTTAAGATTCCAAAAAGCCAACAGAAGAATAAAGTTCTACAAGCAGTTAGAGAAAAGAAACGGGCCGGGGATTCAGCTCAGTGGTTTTGCCACCTGCTGTACAAGAGCAAGGACCCAAGTTCGATCCCCGGTACCAAAAACAAAAAACAAAACAAAGAAGAAACAAATCACCTACAAAGAAAAACCCATCAGAATCACAGCAGACTTCTCAACGTAAACCCTCAAGGCAAGAAGAGCTTGGAGTGATGTATTCCAAGCCCTAAAGAAAAACAGCCTCCAACCCAGATTGATGTACCCTGCAAAACATGCTTTCAAAATTGATGGAGAAATAAGACATTTTCATGACAAAGAGCACCTTAGGAACTTCGTGAATACCAAGCCAGCACTCCAAAAAATTTTACACAATATCCTAGGAACAGACAATGAGAATCACAACCCCAGGAAGCACAGCAGAATGAACCCATCAGGCGTGACAAGAAATTAAATGTAAAGAGGGAGAATCCAACAAAAAGAAAAAAATCATGACAGTGATAAGTCAATACATATCAGTTATAACCATCAATGTGAATGGTCTCAATTCTCCAATCAAAAGAAATAGACTGGCAGAATGGGTCAAGAAGCAAAATCCAACAATATACTGCATACAAGAAACACTTAATTCAAAATGAAACTCATACACTGAAAGTTAAAGGGTGGAAAACAATACTCCATGCAACAAGAACCCGAAAAAAAGCAGGAGTAGCTATCCTCTTGGCAGATCAAGTAGATTTCAAACCAACACTGATTAAAAGAGACAAAGAAGGACACTACATCCTTGTAAAGGGAGCAATCCAACAGGAACAGATGACAATCATAAATACACATGCACCAAATATTAGTGCACCCAACTATATAAAACAAATACTAATGAACATGAAAAGTCATATATGCACTAATACAGTAGTAGTGGGGGACCTCAATAACCCACTGTCACAAATAGATAGATCAACTAGACAAAAAACAAACAACGAAAGACTAGAACTCAATCAAACTCTTGAACAAATGAACTTAACAGATGTTTACAGAGTGTTTCACCCCACAAAATCAGAATACACATTCTTTTCAGCTGCACACAGTTCATTCTCCAAAATAGACCACATATTCGCTCATAGAACATGTTATATAAGTGCAAAGGAATTGAAGTTCTCCCATGTATATTATGAAACCATAGTGTGATGAAACTGGAGATCAATAGCGAAAGAAACAAGAATTTCATAAATGCATAGAAATTGAACAACACACTTCTGAATAACCAATGTGTCACAGAGGAAATTAAAGAAGAAATCAGACTTCCTTCAGTCAAATGACAATGCCAATCAATACAACATATCAGAATCTATGGGACACAATGAAAACAGTCTTTCCAGGGAAATTCATAGCAGTGAATACTCATATTAGGAAAACAGAGCAAGCCCAATTAAAAAACCTGATGCTGAACCTCAAGATTCTAGTAAAAGAAGAGCAGGACAAACCCAAAGCTCATACAAGGGAGGTAATTATAAAGATCAGAAATCAATGCAATGGAGACAAAGAGAACGATACAAAAAATTAATGAAACCAAGAGTTGGTTCTTTGAAAGAATCAACAAAATTGACAAACCCTTAGCCTAGAAAAAGGAAAGAAAAGGCCCAAATCCATGCAATTAGGAATGAAAAGGGTGAAATTACAACAGACCCAGCAGAAATCCAGAGAATCATCAATACCGACTTCCAGAACCCATATGCCAATAAGATGGAAAACACAGAAGAAATGGACAGATTTCTAGATACATATGAATTGCCAAAGTTAAACAAAGAAGACCTAAAAATTCTAAACAAACCAATATCAACCAATGAAATTGAAAACATAATTAAAAACGTACCAACTAAGAAAAGCCCAGGTCCTGATGGCTTCACTGCTGAATTCTACAAGACATTTAGAGAGGAACTACTGCCACTACTGTTTAAACTCTTCAATGAAATTGAAAGGGAAGCAATACTCCCAAATTTATTCCTGGAACCAAGCATCACCTTCATCCCCAAAGCAGAGAAAGACCCAACTGAAAAAGAGAACTATAGGCCAATCTCACTAATGAACATAGATGGAAAAATCCTTAATAAGACACTGGCAAATAGAATGCAGACGATCATCAAGAAGACCATACACCCTGACCAAATGGGATTCATCCCAGGGATGCAGGGATGGTTCGACATATGCAAATCAGTGTAATACACTATATCAACAGAGCCAAGGACAAAAACCGTATGATTATCTCCATAGATGCAGAAAAAGCATTTGACAAAATCCAACACGTATTTATGGTAAAAACCCTACAAAAAATTGGAATAGATGGTCTCTACCTCAATCTGATAGAAGCCATCTATGTAAAACCAACAGCCAATATCATACCAAATGGTCAAAAACTGAAATCCTTCACACTCAAATCAGGAACAAGACAAGAATGTCCACTATCACCACTCCTGTTCAATATAGTTTTGGAAACATTAGCCATGGCAATTAGACGAGAAAGAAATTAATAAAGATAGGAAATGAAGAAGTCAAATTGTCATTATTTACAGATGACATGATACTCTATATAGAAGACCCCAAGAACTCCACCAAAAGTCTTCTAGACTTAATAACCAAATTCAGTAGAGTAGCTCTTTACAAGGTCAACACACAAAAATCAGTAGCTTTCCTCTACATGAACAACAGACTCACTGAGACAGAAATAGGGCAAACAATTCCTTTCACAATAGCATCCAAAAAACTGAAATACTAGGAATCAACCTAAGGAAAGAAATCAAAGACCTCTTCTCTGAAAACTATTGCACTCTGAAAAGAGAGATTGAAGATGATATCAGAAAATGGAAAGACATCCCCTGCTCCTGGATAGGAAGGATCAATATAGTGAAAATGGCCATACTTCCAAAACTGCTATACAGATTCAGTGCAATCCCAATTGAAATCCCAGCAGCATACTTCACAGACCTTGAGAAAACAATCCAAAAATTCATTTGGAACAAGAAGAGATCCAGAATAGCAAAAGCAATTCTAGGTAACAGAGACATGGCAGGGGGTATCACAACCCCCAACTTGCAACTCTACTACAAAAGCTACTGTGATAAAAACACCATGGTACTGGCAAAGAAACAGACCTGAGGACCAGTGGAACAGATTAGAAGATGCAAAAACAACTCCAGACACAGCCATCTCATGTTCGACAAAGGAGCCAAACCCCTTCACTGGAAGAAAGATAGCCTCTTTAATAAATGGTGCTGGAAAAGATTGGGTTTCAACTTGTCAAAGATTAAAACCAGACCTATATCTCTCACCATGCTCAAAGTGGATTAAAATGAACTCGAAGTGGATTAAATATCTAAATATTAAAATAGAAACGCTGAGCCAGTTGGGACAGAGGTTAGGTAGAACTCTTGAAGACATTGGTGTAGAACAAAACTTCAGTTGCCCATGAACTAGCACAAACAATCAGCAAGTGGGATCTCTTCTTATTAAACAGCTTCTGCACAGCAAGAGAAACTACCAGCAGTGTGAAGAAACAACCCACAATGTGGGAAAAAATCTTCACCTGCTGTTCCTCAGACAAAAGCCTACTATCTCGAATCTATAAAGAACTATAAAGACCTCCCACATTTAAAGACCCAATCCACAAATGAACATCTGAAATGAACAGACATTTCTCAGACAAAGAAGTAGAAATAGCAAATAAACATGAAAAAAATGTTCAACATCACTGGTCATTCGAGAGATGCAAATGAAAACAACATTGAGATTCCACCTCACTCCAGAAAGAATGGCTGCTATCATGAAATCAACCAATAACAAATGCTAGCAGGGCTGTGGGGAAAGAGGAACCCTGCTCCACTGCTGGTGGAAGTGTAGACTGATGCAACCACTGTGGAAATCAGTATGGAAGTACCTCAAAGAACTAGGACTGGAATTCCCATTTGACCCAGCTATTCTGCTGGGTATCTTCCCCAAAGAATTAAAGGAATCATACCACAGTGATATATGTGCACCCATGTTCATAGCAGCACAATTTGTAATAGCTAAAACTTGGAAGCAGCCCAGATGGCCATCAGCTGGAGACTGGATAAAGAAAATTTGGTTTTTTTATAAGATGGAGTACTACTGAGCCACAAAGAATGAGAAATTAGAGACATTTATAGCTAAATGGATGCACATTGAGGTGATACTCTTAAAGTGAAATAAATAGGACACACATGTAAATACCGAATAGTTTCTCTGGTGTGAGAAACTGAAAGTGTAAATAAGGACTAAAATGTATAATAGGTAATGTGAAATAAGAAGAAAAGGGGCAAAGGAGAAGGAAGTGGGAGGGCTAGGGGAAAGGATAGAAGGGAATGGGATTAATATGAGAAAATGGAAAAATAGGAACAAAATCTTTGTAAATAGGGAGGAATGGAGGAGTTGAAGGGAGGGCTGGGCAAGGGTGAAAAATAAGAACCAAGAGAGGTTATGTAAAAAGGTGCAAATTTCCAATGATGAATGTCATTATATTGTATACCTAAAATGTACCAATGATTAGAATGAATAATCGATAATGCAAAACAGGAAGAAAAGGTCCAAAGTGGTAGGGTAAGTGGGAGGGCCAGAGGAAAGGAAAGAAGGGAAAGGAAAAATGCTGAGAAATGGAAAAAACGGAAACAAAGTCTTTGTAATTCGGGAAGGGTGGGGAGGTGAAGGGAGGGCAGGGAATGGGGAAAAAATAAGAACCAAGATGCATCATGTAAAGGTACAAGTTCCCAATGAGAAATGTAATTGTGTTGTATACTAAAATGTACCAATAAAAGAATTTAAGGGAAAAAAAAAGAGATACATTGGGATGGAGCATGACAAAGGTGTTTGACCAAAGGAGAGGTTTTAAAAATGAAAGGTACTAAGACCTACCTGTGATGGTGCAAATGGCCCAGAAGAGAAAGAAGCAATGGGAATGTAGTTTGCCACTTAAAGCATTGGTGTCACACAGACACTTGTCAGAAATGCAGAATATCAAGCCCCTGTGCACAGCCTGCTAGTCAGACTGCATTCTAACCTGCTCCCTAGGTGATTCATAGGCACATTAAAATAGAAGGACATTAGGTGGAGCACAGTAGGAGAACAAGGTTGTGGTAGGAAAGGTAACTTCCATCAGAGCTGAGGAGGATCCTGTGGGCTGGGCCAGGTGCAGAAAGCTTTGGTGATTTGCAGATGGGAGAGGGGAGTCACCATCTGACAGCTTCTATTTTCTGAGCCTGAAGCAAGATAACTTTCTAGGATGCAGGAAAAGAATCCAGGAGGTATGAGAAGAGAGAAAGTATGAAATGGTCACCTCCAAAAGGGGAGGACCTTCTTATAGAATCAGGGTTGGTTGGAAGCAAGATAGAGTGTCCATGTGGAAGTATGAACGCATGAGCTAAAAGAAGCTGAAATTCGGGGCCGGGGATTTAGCTCAGTGGTTTTGCCAGCTGCTGCGCAAGCGCAATGACCAGACTTCGATCCCCGGTACCAAGAAAAAGCTGAAATTAGCCAGGTTGTATGGCTCTCTGCAGCAAGAGAAGGCAACCAAGAATGGGCTGTGCTGGCCAGACAAGGGAATTCAGGAAGGAGCTGATCAAGGTTGGACCCTGAAATCCATCCTCAATGGGTGTTAGTCCAAAGGCAAGGGTAGGATAGAAGTTGGTGACTGCAGATTAAATATTTGGTGTCTGGCATGAATCCAATGCATTGTATGACAACATGATACTGTAACAAGAACATCTCTTTCCATTCTGAATAGGAAAGTTACTCTCCACAAATCAAGTTTTGTGAACAGTTTAGATATGTGCAACCTTCTGTAGTCTGAATTGCAGGTAAAGATAACACTGAGTTCCATGAGAAGAAGAAGGAGAAGGAAGAGGTGGGGGAGGGGGAGGGGGATTGCCAAATGTTAGCAACATCTAGTTCCTTTTTTTTTTGACAGGATTTCACTGTGTAGTTCAGGCTGGCCTTGAGCTCACAGCAATCCTCCTGCCTCAGTCTCCCAAGTGCTGGAATTACAAGTGTTTGCCACCACACCTGGCTCTATTTCCTTTTCTAGTCCCTGGATAAGCCTTGTAAAAGAGGCATAATCACTTCCCGGTTTATGGGTGAGGAAACAGACACCGGAAGGTTATGTAACTTGCCTAAGGTCACCCAACTAGGCAGAGTGAATTCGTAAGGATTCTGCATACTTCCTCTCACACGCACCCACCTACTGTAAGAATGATTCACTTGGTGGTCCTGTGTACAAACAGGTGCACTGGCTCAGCTTTTGCTTCCACAGTTCTGGCCACGCTATTTAGCAAAGTAGTGTACTGAGACTGGGCAGTGCATTCTCAGGCAGGAATACGACTTGTTGAAGGCACAGGTTTTCAAGCATATGGTAACATTTCTGACCTGGAGATGAAAACAAAATTTTAAAAACTTGGCCTTCCAATTGGGAGAAAAATTGTCATAGTGCTAGTAATATAATAGGCTGGAGGTTCTAGAAAGCTATGAAAATTGTATGCCCTTGGGCAATAAAAATAAATTTCTGTGGCAAAACATTTTAGGACTTCTTTTTCTCCTTTGATGACTCATTTTCATTTTGTGATTAATGAATAAAAAGTTAACCTACTGGGACAAGATTCTGTATATTATTATTCCTACTGCTGTTATGACTACTGCTACTACTATCACTCCATCATTATCTCCACGGCAATTACTATCTCCATTTCCTCACCCTGTGTGTGTGTGTGTGTGTGTGTGTGTGTGTGTGTGTTGTTAAGAGATCAAACCCCGGGTTTCACACATGCTAAGCAAGTCTCTACTTCTGAGTTACATCCCCAACCCAGTAATTATGTTTTTCTCCCCTCCCCCCACGCTCAGGACCTCGTATACCAGCCCTTTTGCATATTTAAATATTCAACACAGTGCCTTGTGTGTTGAGAGTAGAGTATATGTGTACATATAATTCCATTTAATCCTTTCTCTAGTCCCATAAATTGTGCATTTTTCCCATGATATAGCTATAGAGACTGAAACCCAGAGGTTTTGATAGGTCTAAGCTCATGTAGCTACTAAGTGACAGAGCTGGATTTCAAACCCAGGTCCATGTGGCTGTGAAGTCCATGTGCTATACCCTGCGCAGATCAAATCCTATGTGGACCAGGGCCAGGGATTTAGCTCAGTGGCACTGTGCCTGACTCACAAGGCCAAGATCCTGAGTCCAATCCCAGGTACCAAAAAAAAATCCTACATAGTCCAAGCTAAACTTGGTATACATAACTGAATTTACTAATTGATGAATTAGAAAATTACTGGGTTTATACAATCAAAACCCTTGCACCTAAGGCATGTTCAGTCTTGTGTCAAATGGACCTCAGGTAAAACAAAATATTACATGCGATTCTGCTGGGTTTAATAGCCCTGCCGAAGGAAAACAAGAAAACAAAGCAGGAGGAAATCAGAGCCATCCTCACAGTGCACTTGGTGGAAGGCAACTCATCAGCCCCAGGAGCACAAGTCACCTCTGCACTTCAGAGACCTCTTGTCATCACCTCTGTCACCATTCCCTTTTTCTCAGTAGATTTTTTTCCTTGGTCTTTTTCCCCCCCAAGACCTTATGGAAAGATTTTCAGTCATTTTATAGCTGAATTCAGTGGAAAAATAATGTTTATTCACTTCACAGCCAATTTGACCAGAACACATTTCTATTCCATAAAGTAAGGCATTGGATACACGTATGATTCAGAATTGCAGACACATTCCTTGCGTACAGTTTTGTTTCAGGCTGGATAAAATTGAAATATCACTTTCCTTTGTCTTTCCTGTAGATTCACTTGAGTTGTCCTCATTAGGCAGAGCTGGTGGTTTTGGGGAAAATGCCAGGCTTCAGAATAAAGGCCTGGTAAATCTAACCTCGTAAAGTTCAGTAGCCTGAAAATAAGACACAAGGTGAACATCAACATTAAGTGTACCTCCCTTTCTCTCTCTCTTTCACACACATGCACACACATGCATGGGCTTCCTTCCTGCTCCTACTGAATCCACTCAGAAGTCACCAGTCATCAGAGCACATCATCTTCTAGAAGCTCATCCTCAGGCTTCCATATCCTTCCACGCTGTTAGCCCTCTTTCCTGAACTCCTTTTTCTTGGCTCGGGTTTGAATTTCATGAACTCCAAAGGCAGCCTTTCTGAATGTGCCCAGTCCCTGCTGTTCTGTCCTCTGCTTCCTCACCTTCTGTCTCGTTGGGGACCCTCAGGTCCTCAGGATGCATTAATTGCCTGCCCAGACCATGTCCAGTGGCAGGACAGCGACAGGCCTGAAGACAAAGCTCATGTTATAAGGAAGCACATCTGCCTGATACAATGTACATGGGTTTCCCCAAAGAGAAATGGCTTCAGGACAGACCGCCACAGTTCCCTGCACCAAAAGGAAAGATGGCCAAGAGAGCATGGGCTTTGGAGTAAGACAAGCTGGGACTGTCAAGTGTGCTATTGGTATTTTGATTGGGCCTGCATTGAATCTGCATAACAGTTTTGGGAATATGGCCATTTTGACAAGATTGATTCTGCCTATCCAGAAGCAAGGGACATCTTTCCATTTCTTAATGTCCTCTTCAATCTCCTTTTTCAGAGTACTGTACTTTTCTTTGTATATAGGTCTTTTACTTCCTTGGTTAGGTTAATACCTAGGTATTTAATTTTTCTTGGAGCTACCATAATGGTATTATTTTCATAATTTCCTTCTCATTCAGTTCATCATTAGTGTATACAAATATAAAGAAGGACAAATTTTAGACATTTCTAGGAAAATTGATGCACCTGGGAAATACAATGTTGAGTAAATACATATATATAAATGAATACAAATACATAAGCTGAAATACTGGGTAGTAGCTCTTATTTGAGTAAGGCAAAGTACAAACAAAGAGCTCAATGAAAGATGGGTAGAAGGAGACAAGGGCATGGATCTCTTGGAAATGGGAAGGGATCCAGAAGAAGGTGAGGGAAGGGAGATGGGGAAGGGAGGAGAGAATAAGAGGAATAAAGACATGCCACATACAGGAACCTAAAAACCTCAATGAATATAAACATCATATGTCACAAACATGAGATAAGATTAATAATATCAACAAGAAGAAAAATGAGAAAAAGGGATTTAGAGGAGAAGGAGGTGGGAGGTACGAGAAAGCAGATTTTTAAAAAATGAATTGTATTATGTACATATGTGTACCCGTAGCATATATTGCAAACATGTACTAATAAAAAAATAAAGATGATACTAAAGTTTTAAAAAATCTTAGAGCAATGCATTGCATATTTGTGGGTTTTCTGCTCAGATTTGTTGAGATACACAAATACTTACCACTGTGTTATAATTGCCTGCAGTATTTAGTACAGTAATGTGTATGGGTTTGTAGCTTAGGGACAGCAGGCTCTATGGTACCGGACCAGTGGGCAGTGGGCTGTACAGTCTAGGTTGTGCAAGTACACTCTGTGATGTTCACACAGCAGCCAGATCACCTAATGATGCATTTCTCAGAGTGTACCCTGCTGTAAAGTGCCATGCGTGTATTTTTTGGTGAGGACATTTAAGCCACCATTCATTCCACCTTTATCTCTCTAGAAGGATACACAGGAAACAGGGACTGTGGTTGCCTGCAGGGAGGGGATTTCAGAGATTATAATGATCTAGGAAGAAAAGGTGCTAGCACTGCATGAGTTTTAACCATATGGGAGCAACACAACCCTCAGAATTTTCTCCGGCAAACGGCTTAGGAGGACATTTAGGAGAATCTTCTTGACCCAAAGTATACCTTTCTCTTTCAATAATCAAAAATTAGCTCCTAACTACGTATGATCACAAAGAGGTCACCAGCGCGCACTCACAGCACAGATTTCATCTTTGATCTAGTACAGGAGGTGGAAATGGACTGCATTTGCCAAGGGCATTGGAGGCCCAGGAGCACTGAGGGATTCACTCAGCAGAAGAGAAACTGACAGAGAAGGCAGAGGGTGTTCCAGCCTTGGCCCTGGGGTGACTGGCCCTCACCTATTTGCATCTCATTTTTCTCTGCTGTAAAATATGATTTGTAATGTCACTGTCTGGTCCTCTGATCTCTGGAACTGTGTCAATTCAGAGTAACAAGATTCCACCCTCACCTCCCAAACCCCAGGAGTCCATAGCCTTCCTCTGTTCCCAACAGCAAAAGGCCAGGAAGTCTCATACTAAGAGTGCAGTCTTGGCTTCTGATACAGTTTCTAGAAATCTGTGCTGTCCGGATTAAACATACTATGTGTTTTCCAAAGGGTGATCTCAGCCAGAGCTGATAAGAAAGTGAT
The DNA here is from genome assembly GCF_053883595.1 of Heterocephalus glaber. NCBI lineage: Eukaryota > Metazoa > Chordata > Mammalia > Rodentia > Bathyergidae > Heterocephalus > Heterocephalus glaber. The sequence continues at coordinate 78,597,114 of NW_028258315.1, read as the reverse complement.
TTGGGTAGTACATTGACAAACACTTATTTTGGTGGTTAATTTATCATGTGATTTATGTTTTCATTTGTGTATTTTAGGTGTTATATTTGCCCTTAAATTCCTATGCCTTGTGATACTTGTTGTCTATTTATGGTATAGAATGCTATGTTATTGGGTTTTTTTAAAGTTCTAAAAACATAGCCGGAGATTTAGCTCAGTGGTTTCGTTGCCTGCTATGCAAGCGCAAGGACCAGAGAGTTCGATCCCCAGTACCAAAAAATAAATAAATAAATAAATAAATAAATAAAGATCTAAAAACATAAATATAGCACAGGCAGCATATTATTCAAGAGAACAAAGGCCATTTTAAAAACGACTTAGTCGGCCATGGTGGTGCACGGTTACTAGGGAGAATGAGACAGGAGGATCCTTTGAGCCTAGGAGTTCAAGGGCAACCTTGTCTCAGACAGCACAGAACAACAAAAATAACTGAAGTTCAAGGAATACTGATTGTTATAGGTTGAATTTTATCCCTCCAAAGTTTATATGTTTCATATAACCCCCGGTACCTTAGTATGTGATGTAATTAATGGCAGATACAATTAATGAAAATGAGATCACACTGGACTAGGGTGGGCCCCTATTCCAATATAACTAGTTTCCTTATGAAAAGGGAAATTTGGACACAGTCGAACCCCCCAGCTGATTCATGCTTGCATGACAGAGAGAAGTGTTGTGAGCAAGCTATGCCAGTAACATAGACTAGACACATTTGTGCCTTTCCACAATATCAGAATTTATTGAACAATAATAAATTCATAAGCCACATCAATTTTGTCAGCTTTATGTAGCCAAGTACTCGTGAATCACTTAATAGCCAGGGAGCCAATCACATGTCCTCTTATTGCAATCCTAATTACTAACATTTATAACACTCAAGTCACACACCTTCCACTTCACATAATTATATAGATTACAATTATCTGATTTTTTTTTTTTTTGGTACCTGGGATCAAACTCTTCTTCGGGACCTTGCACTTTTGAGGCAGGCGGTGGAACCACTGAGCTAAATCCCCAGCCATTATGTAGATTACAGAATGGCTAAAAAAGGGTTAACAGGGGCTTCAGGATTCCTAGAAGCAGAGGTGAAAGCCAGGACAGAGAGTCCAGAGACCAGTAAAAAGTCCTCTGAAGTGGCCAGGTGAGATTACGGAGCAGGCAGAGGTGTGAGGCTTGTTGAGAGCAGAGTGGCTCAAAGCCTGAGACTGGATGGCAGACCGGCCGTTGGTTCAGTGGGGCGCGGAGGTGGAGCTGAGCTGAGGTGGGGGTATGGAGAGGCCAAGCACCTTGCCTCTGGACTTCATAAAGCATTTATTCACCAGGTGGTCTGATGGATGACAGCTCAGGGTGTTGCCACCGCACCCCAGTGTTGGGCATCCTGCCTTTTGTGTGAGCCAGGCCAGGGGGTTACATCCTTTGTTGGTCTGGTATGTCCATGAAGCTCACAGGCCTGCTTTTCTGTGATATAAATAACAGATACATCATCTGTCTATGTGCCCCTCATTTAATTTGATAACTTTACAGGTGGAAATTTTTTACTAGCCTGATTGATTTATCAGTTCATGCCCTTTGATTATGCTGTGCAGCTGGAAGTTTGGGGAGGGGGCTGTCCAGCATCTGGTGGTTATCTATTTGCACAGATAAGTTACCAAGTCATTCTGGCTCATGTGTACTCAAAACGGAGCAAACGAGCCAAGTGTGGTGGTCCATAGCTATAAACCTGGTGTTCTGAGAGCCTGAAGCAGGAAGATCACAAGTTCAAGCTCAGCCTGAGCAACTTAGCAATTTATTGAGGTCCTGGGGATGTACTGCAATATAAAGGCCCAAGTTCAATCCCCAGTACTACAAAGGAGAAAGAAAGAAACATGGAGCAACTCAAAGCAAGGCACAGTCTGCTCTCCACAAGAAGCTACAGTCCGAAAGCCCAGTCTGAGGTCCATGCTCCCATGTGGCCTTGTACCCATGCGCTCTGTTTGGTTTCCTCATCTATCATGAGCAGTTGAACTGCCTTTGACTCCACAAAGTGCTGTCATGGAGATCTGTGGAGATATCCGTTCTACATGATAGGGATTCAACACTGTGAAGACAGAGACACCGAGGACTTGGCGAATTCCTAGATGTGTGACAGCGAGGGGGAGACAGACATATACCCTTTCATTCTTGGAGCAGTTAATCAACTATATGAAGATAACACTTGTCCAAAACAACTACCAAAAAATTTATATAGGTCAGACAAATAGAGTCACATTGTATAGAAATCTGAAGAGTTCTGACAGGGAGGGGCTGCTGCAGACTGGAAGAGGCTCAGGGAAGACAAGGAACTGCCTGTTGCAGGCACAGAGACAACTTAGCAAAGATGACACTGGGCAAGGCCAGGCATGTAGGCAGCCACAGGAATTCTATGTTAGGGAGAGTGAAGACGGCAGAAGCCAGCTGAAGCCTGGATATGAGGAGATTTGAGGCAGCCTGGACCGTGGGCCAAGAACCTGCTGACGAAGTTTACATGAAAACTTTCAAAGATGCCAGGCAAGAGGTGGCAGGACCTGAACTCCATGGTGCTGGGAGATTAAGGAGACAGGGTGGACTCTGCTTCAGGACAGACGGACATGAGGGGCAGCATCTCGGGAGCGGAGAGCCTCGGAAGACCAGACCATTTAGAGGTGAGGTCCTGGGAAAATGTAAATGGTGGCAACATGAGTGGGTGGAGGACTTTGGTGAACCCTTAAATTGGCTTAGGGAGGAAGAGGGACACAGCACTGTCCACCACTCACTCAGAGGTATGTGGACATTAGCCTATTTAACTTGCACAGCCGCTGACAAGCTAAGTACTGCTTTCACTACTGGTTTATAGATAAGAAACCTGAGGCTAAGAAGAGTTAATTAACTTGTCCTGTGTCGTTCCCCTAGGAATTGTGGAACTGGGATTCATACCCAGGCCTTGCAATCTGAAAACCTATAAAGATTTTCGGGGATGCATCTAATAACAATGTGAGGAGAGTCTTGAACATTTTTTCACTCAAACTTTGTAAACATTCCGTGAAAAACTCAACAAAGGGCCGGGAATTTAGCTCAGTGGTTCCGCCGCCTGCCTTGCAAGTGCAAGGACCGGAGTTGAATCCCCGGTACCAAAAAAAAAACTCAACAAATGTTGAGTTTGATGAGTTTTGACAGTTACATGCACTTGTGCAAACAGCACCTAAAACAAGTTGTAGAACATTTCATTCATCCCAGAAAAACCCCTTCGTGTTTTTCTGGTCAGCCTTCCCCCAGCAACCAGGGAATACAGTCAACTTATGTCTGCATGGATTGGCTTGCTGGTTCTAGATTTCACATAACTGGAGTATGTTTTCAGTTGGGTCTGGCTGTCTGCACTCAGCATGTTTTTGGAATTCATCCATGTGGTTGAATGCATCAGTAATTTGAAGAGCTATTGACTCATCCCCAAGGAGGCAGGTAAGAAATACGTAGGCAATATTTTTAAAGTTCAGTGGGCTGCTCCCTCTGGGCCTTCTGAGAACCTGACCTTCTTGCTTGTGCACCTGCAGCATGCACTTGCCTGCAGATACTGGGGCTGACAGCAGAAGAAAAGGCAAGCAGAAGGCGGCTGTACTGCAGGCTTTCCTCACATGATGACTGTCAAATTAACTTTTCAACATATGTACAGCTTCTGAATCACATTTCGGACAATGGCTTTTTCTTTTCTTTGCAGTGCAGTAATTTTTATCCAAAAGTACAATAAATATGCTATGAGGAGTGGTATTTTGACATCCAGGCAGGCCAAAGCACACTCAGCAATTTAGCTGACACCACCATATCTTGTCAAGTGTAGCATGTGGAACAGATCTGAATTGCGCACTGTTACAGCGCAAACCTGGTTTGCCTGACGGGTGGAGGCCCGGCAGGAGTGATCCAGAGGTAGCGCCCTCTATGACTCGCAGCTTCTGGACCTCACTGTTCCCACGTGTCCAGGCTCTCTTGCACTCAGCTTTTCTTTTTCCCTCGCAATGTTTATCTAGATATAATTCAAGGTGCTGTTTGAGAGCCCAAGGGCTGGAAAGTTGGTGAGGAAAACAGGAAAGAATAAGCCTTCCAAAAGTGGCTCCCTCCCAGCTAGCTTCCATCAACCGCCTTGGCTCCTTCGGTGAGTTCAAGCTGCTTCATTACAGTACATTTTATATATGCATGAGCTTCATCTTTCTTCCTATTTTTGCTTATTGTATTATTTGGGTATCTTGGGTTGAGAACGAATGCATTAAACTTTTCCCACTAAAATAATGGGGGGGGGGGATTTTCATTAAATGTCTTTTCCCATAGCGGCAAGATGGTTAAGCAGGAGTAGGTGGTGTGAGACTTCTGACTGTCAAACACGGGACTGTGCAACCTGCCCATAGGCTTGAGTTCTTCCCATCCTTTCATCACTCCAGTGGTGTATCAGCGGTGTATCACTTACACAAGAGCGATTCAGATGGAAACAGAACGGAGAAGACAGCTGCTCCCTTCACTCACCCTGACATGGGAAGGAGTGGGAGAGAGGAAGAGAAAGATGTACAGCAATGATGATTCCCACTCCCAGGCTCTGCCTTAGAGACAGCAAAGTGACGCCAGGGAAGGGCCAGATGTCTACATCACTGGCTGCCCCAGGCCCATTTGGGGATCGGCCGTATGGAAGGCACCCAGGGAAGGTCAGATTCAGGAGGTTCAAGTGCTTAGCATTTCCGAGTCACCTTCAGATTCTGTGTGGAAAGAGCTCCTGGCCAGAGGTCCTGGGCCTGGTGAGGGTCCACTGTGGCAGGGGGATTGCTGTTTGAGTCGAGGTGTGCCACCCCTGACAGGGCCAATACTGGACCCTGAAGTTTCAGGAACCTGAGTCACAAATGTCTCAGACTTCAGAGAGTATTTTCCTGGGGTTCCTGGGAGGGGACCCCACTTTGAGTATTCTGTTTACTGGACAACACAGTCACCCTTGCAGAGAGCATTTACAATGTTCTAGGCCCTTTCCTCTGTCCTTAATTCACAATGGGCTCCCTAGTAACCCCAACTGCCACTCCAGAGGCCCCAAGGGCCAAAGCAAAGAGGTCATTCAAGGAGATATGGTCAACTCCCCAACACTGGGGAGCTCTGCCACAGAGAAGGGGCAGGGAGTGGAGAAGGAGAGGAAGAGGCTATAAATTAAAACCAGCTTAGGAAACAAACACCATTTTCAATGTGTAGACTTAAGTTAGACACTTGTTTAAACAAACCATAAAGAAATTTCTTGGGCAGGAGGTTGTAGCTCAGTGGAAGAGCTCATGCTTAGCATGTGCAGGCCCTGGATTTCATCCCCAGCACCACACACACACACACACACACACACACACACACACAATTTTCAGATAATTGGGAAAATTTAATAATCTGAAGGAATTGTTCATTGTATTTGGTGTGGTAATAGCATTGTGTTTATGTTTAAAATAATCTTTAGAGATACTCTCTGCAACATCAGTGGGTAAAATGATGGAATCTGGGAGTTGCTTCAAAAGGATGCAGTGGAGGGACTGGGAAAGTTGGTGCTGCACCACCAGCCCTGTGTTCACTGTTGAACCTGGGCAGCAGGAACAGACATGCACTGTCCTGTCCAGTTCTGGATATGTCTGAGTACCAAAGGCGGAGGCAGAAGTGACAGGCTCTGTTAAGGCCGAGGAGAAGTAAGGCAGGCCATGAGGGAGACTGTGTCTCACCTTACAGGTGGATGAGGACCCTGGACACAGGAGATGGAGAGGGAGAGAGTGAGGGAAGCAGGGCGAGATGAAGAAAGGAGGGAGGCAGGAGTGCTGTTAGGAAAGGGCCCAGAGACACACTGGTCCCAGCGTGTTTGAAGGTCAAGGGGTAGAGGGCAAGGGAGGCAAGGCTGGGAAATGTCTTACTTTTCTCATTGCTAACACAAACTACCTGACACCCAAAGTTAAAGAGGAACGGTGTATTTCTTGATCAGTTTGCAGAGGTTTCAGTCCATAGCTGGTTGGGTGGCATGAAAGAGGGACCTCAGAGAGCAGGCAGGCAGAAGGTAGAAGGCAGCAAGCAATAAGTGACGAGCAATGACAGTAGCCCTCTTTTGTCCCTTATATTTTATCCAGCACTCACGCCCAGGTTGGGGCACCCTTAATCCTACCCAGAACTAAGCCAAAATGATCAGTACACTAATTTAGTAATCACACACCCTTGATCCCAGCATCACACACTTTAGATCCAGCCCCCTCCAAAAAGCCCCACCTATAACCACACAAGGCTTTAGGGGGACATCAGACACAAGCCATAGCAAGAGATAACTTAGTTCCTCCCATGAGGAGCTCTGGGCACATTACACTTGGGGCTGAGTTTTGGGGAACAGTTTCCTTTTATGTTTTTGCTATTCTAGGAATGGAACCTATGGTCTTGCACATGCTAAGTACATGTTCTACTACTGCAACAGCTTTCAGCCAGGGATTATCCCATCAAGCAGCTGGATGGGGACAACCTGGGAGTGAAAGTTCTTGGAGAAGAACAAATCTGCCAGTGGAAGGCCTGCCCCTCTTCTGTCCCTCTACCTTAAACCCTGCAGCAGTTCACTCTGAGTTAGCCACAGTATTACAGGTATCTGTATGTGCTATCAGAGTAAAACAGATTAAAGAAATTAAACAAAAGTAAAGTTTTATGAGTCCTGAAGGAAGATTAGGTAGGCACAACTACAGAGGATTCTTGAAACAGAGACTTGGGGGGAGGGCTAGACTGAGGGGGGTAGGAAGGAGAGCTGGCTAATTTTACTCCTTGACTAAAACACCAGAGCCAGGGGGCTCATGGCTGACAGCCATGGGAGCGCAGAGTATAGAAGTCGGAGTGCGTTGTTAAACATTCCCTAGAGGAAATCTTATATCTAGATTCTATTTAAAACAAACTCTAATGAAGGGTTCCCCTGTTTTTATTTCTGCTATTTATGTATTTAGGATTCATTCACTATCTGTTTCAAAAGAGAATTTAAGAACTATGTTAATATTCATTTGCAAATTTTCTTGGGGAGTGTTCAGATTTTTTTAAACTTAGTAAATGTTCTACCCTGGGAAAATAATTCACTAATTTACAATTGACATTATTATGCTGTCTTCATAAATATCTAAATCAAGATGATAGAGATAAAGGAATTGAGGGAGAAATTATTTTTCCACCCACCTTTTACATGGCTTGAAAGTCTATGGCTCAGGAACTTGAAGCTGACAGTGGAAATGTGCTTCAAAATGCCTGCCCTACAAAGACATCACAAGGTATCTATACCACTTGGGAGGCAGAGATAGGAGGATCGTCCTGAGTTCGAGGCCATCCTGGGTTACATGGTGAGTTCAAAGCCAGCCTGAACTACATACTGAGATCATGTCTCAAAAAAAAGAATCTGAGAAACACAAAAATATGTCCAGAAAAAAGAGGGTTCTAGTTCTTAAAATGATTTTGAAAGGTACTTGGTTTATCCTCTTTCCAGTTTCCCAATTCCGTGGTTTTCTAATACTTGAGTGTGACATTTCCCTTCCCCTTGATTTGAGGCCTGGCGGTCACTCTGCCATCTCCCTGGGGACGGGACCTCACACACAGTGGCAACCCTGCATCAACCTCCCAACCCCCAGGGCTGAAAAAGTCACAGCATTTTAAAAGTTCCATGCCCCAGGGATTTGAAAATGCAGGCTTTTTCTTAGGGCACGGACCCTGTGCAGAAGAGCGAAGTTCTCAGAGGGGTTTTAGGCTCAGATGCAGCTTCCTGGCTGTATAGGTTCAAGGAGATTACTCAACCTCTGTGAGTTTATGAAGACTGAATGAGAAAACTCAGATGAAACATCTGGCCCAGTGGGCATGTGGTACTGCTGAGTAAATGGGATCTGCTGTGGTTATTATTACTCATTGTCATTATCACAGCATTGTTTTTTTATAGGCAAAAAACCAATGAGTTGGCAATACTAATACAGACTCTAGCCAAGACTCGGCAAGGCCAGAATAAAACCAGACCCAGTGACCCAGTAAAGGACCTTGTCCTCAGAGGCCTTCAAAAGGCCTCTTCAGCCCTCCAGTGCCACCCAGCTCATAGGAAAAGCTCCTTAGTGGCTGCCAATTTGCTGGCGTGCTGAAGCCCAGGTGGTTTTTCCTACTGCTGTTGATGGAGTCTGCAGGATACACATCAGCCATTTCAGTTTTTTCTTTTAGGACCTGTCCAAGGAAGGCCTGGTTAAGTTCATATCCCAGAGCGCACGCAAAGCCCTAAGTAGGCTGCGAGAGTCTTGGGCTGAGATGCCCAAATGCACTGGTGCAGCGTAACTGGGGCAGTTGGGGTTAGCGAAGGTGTGGGGGTCTGTGTAAAGCAGATGAAGGGACCCAGCAAAGGGTCACCCCTCCCTGGTCAGAGGAGGCTCCTGTACCCTTGGGGAACGGACATCTCTGATGACCCAACCCCAGAGGAACCCAGCAATAGAGCCCACTTCCACCTGGTGATCCCGCTGAGGAACCGTGAATCTGCTGCCTGTCCTTGGAGCCAGAGGGAAGGACAAGGAGGATGCTACATTTTCATCCTAACAAGCAAAGCATCCTATCTTCACTTTCTGTTGAAGAGAAGGAGGGACAGGGTGAAGCCTGGAACACAACTTGCTCCTCCTTAGCTTGCTTAAAATGTCATAAATAAAACCTCTCAAGCAGAGACGTAGAATAAAAAAAGAAAAAAGGAGCTGTTCACTTGGGGGCGGTGTAGGAGCAGCACCGGATGTGAAGACGTGGGTGTAACTATTGGTATCAGCTTCCACTGCTCCAGCAATCCTTCTACAAGTTGGCAGCTCATCGCCTCCTTGCTGGGAAGTGACTTTATTCCACTTCCAGATCACATAAATGAAAAGAAACAGAGCTTCTCAACCTTTTACGGAGCGAGTGAAAAATGTTTTGTGTAGGCAATTTGAGTACAAGCTTGAACTCACCAGGTGATTCTATATCATTTTCATAAATGTTTATTGATTTAAGATAATAATATTTTGAATTTATATAGCACATTTCTTTAGAGAGTACAAAGCACATCCATATATATTGACTTGATTTTTTAAAAATCCCTATGAAGTAAGATCCAGAAGGCACTGACATTCCTATAAAATAAAATGTATGGTAAAGTGGTTTTGTATTACTCTCTAGTCTGCCAAGATCTGTTTGAATGCTGTAAGAAATTCTTTTAGTCACAAAAGAATCCCCCAGTGATTGTTGGGAACACTATAATTTTATTACGTGAGACTGCTTTACTAACTGCCATATGAATTCACAAATTCTAGCTTTGAAACATCAACTCCTTAAATCCTACTTTCTCCATTTAAACATCAGTTTCAAAAAATAATCCTTTAGAATATTTAAGAGATCAGAGGAACTCTTTAAATCCCTCTTTAAGACAGGAATATATGTGACAATCCCCCTTCAACCAATGCTCTAAACTTAAAGAAAATTTCTTGCCTTTTTGTTATAAAAAATAATTTATTAGACACCATTCCCATCATTCTAGTCAGCAATTTGGAGATGTGTACTATTCGTTCTCTTGTGGGTACCAGAGGAAAAGAAAAAATCCTTAATAGAAGTTTCTGTTGTCACAACCATGAAATACTGTGGGGGATGGGGGTTGGGGAAATTGGAGGGCAAATGTGTTCTTAAAGAAAGTGGGTTGTTTTATAATTGAGACAGAGTTCACGTACCATAAAATTCACCTTAAGATATACAATTGAATATTGTTTAATTATTCATGAAATTGTGAAACCATCACCCCTTTTTCTTCCCCAAAACTTTTTATCACCTCCCAAAGAAGCCACATACCCATCAGCAGTCTCAGCCCCTGCCAACCATTAATCTACTTTCTCTCTCCATGGGTTTGTCGATACTGGAAATTTCATATCCATGAAACCATACAATTCTTTTATGTCTGCTTTTTTTTTTTTGTACTGAGAATCGAACTTGGGGCCGTGAGCTTGCCAGGCACTGTGCGGCTGAGCTACAACCCAGCCCTTATTCTGGCTTTTCACTTAGCAAGTTTTCAGAGTTCATCCATGTTGTAGCACGTATCAGCATTTTTTCTTTTTAGGCTGAATAATATTCCATTATAAGGACGTACCAAGTTTTATTTGTCTATTCATCAGTAGTTTTCCATTTTGGTTGTTCTACTTTGAGGCTATTATGAATAATGCTTTTATGAACATTCATGTACCAGCTTTGTGTGGACATGGGTTTTACTTCTATTGAGTACATATCTACTAGTGGAATTGGTGGCTCATATAATAACTAAACTTAGCTTATTTGAGGAACTTCAAACTCTTCCATGGTGGCTTTATCATTTTATGTCTCAGCCAGCAATGTGTGAAGACCAGTTCCTCCACATCCTTGCCAACCCTTATTTTGATTTTAGCCATCCTGGGAATATGAAGCAGTATCTAATAATGTAAAGAGCATGGCTACTCAGACCACCTGTGTAGATGTGTAAATAGAATGTAATTATTTTTTCCCAGAAGACCAAGCATCTGTTACTTCACTGTTGTATGTCCTGCAATTTATTTCCAAATCCTTCATTTTAACAGACCAAGATGTTTTCTGTGTATGTTAATAATATGAATAATACCTGAATGATGAATATGAATGAATAATGGCTGAATAATGACTAGTAGATCCCAAAGATGACTTGTCTTCTAGGGTACCATTTCCTTTGCTCAAGTCCCAGCCACAGCCCTAAATAAGCTCCACCAGCACAACAGACAGCTCTGGCTGCCCCTCCCTGCATGCCCAGCATTCTCCATTCAGCTGGTGGGGCCAGCATCATATCCTAGTGCTCACCTGTGCCCCAGTTCAGCTCAGCCTCCAGCCATGCACGGCTCAGAGCTTTGGACATTAGCTGGGGTTGTGGAACTCAGAGGCAGAATTCAAGACCCCGGTAGTTCTTTCACCCACAGCAAGGTTAGGGACTGAACTTTCTTATCTCTTTTTCTTGTTCTTCTTTGCCTTTTGATGCCCTAACTTCTTTCCATACCTCCAAGATTTGAACCCTTTCCTGAAGATGCGCTCACCTTTGCCCACAGCAACGCAGACTTAGATTAATTTCTAATAAGGTTAAAGTTGAATAACCCCAACATTAGCCACTCAAGTGCACAAAGGTGGAACTGCCTTACTAAAATTGTCTTAGCTCTTGTCCACTCCTTTCCACTGAAGGTAGGTCTGAGTTACTTTTCTTGTCGCTAAGATAAAATACCCATCACCCAAAGTTAAAGGAGGAAAGGTTTATTTCAGCTCACAGCAGGTTTCAGTCCATAGTCAGCTGGCTCCAAGGCAGGGTGGCATGGCAGAGGGGCCTTGCAGAGGAGAAACAGCTTGTGGTGCAGCAGGGCAGCCAGAAAGCATCAAGCAGCAGCCTTCCTTTCCCTTATCCCATCCAGGTGGCAAGCCTGGGTGGTTCCCCCTCACCCCACAGTGGGGCTCCTGTCTTTAGTAAATCTACTCAGCCACACCCACAACTATGCTAATTCCAATCAGAGGACTAATTTAGTACCACTCAGCCTTAATCCCACTATCATACACCCTAGATCAAACCAGCTTCCAAAAGCCCCACCTGTGAGCGCATGAGGCTTTAAGGGCATCTAGATACAAGGCATAACAAGGTAGAAAATTTAATCTTGCCAATTCAAAACAACTGGTGACTTCTAGTTTAAAAAAATCACATTCTTTTGGGTAGCTGCTCTGTGATTGCTGGGGAGCTGTCTGCCTGCCTCCTTCTGTGAGTGGGACTCATCCAGTTGTGCATGAACTTCTAAGGTCCCTGCTCCGCAGGGTCAGACCTGTGCCCTCCTTGTCCCTACCACAAGGACAGTGCTGGTCACCCAGCTCTGAGACGATCTAAGCCTAGCACCCAGGACACTGCTTGTCAATGGCCAGGTTCCAATGCAGGATTCTGGAGACCCGGGTCATTCCAACTCTGCTCTCAAGTCCCCTGGCCTCTCTGAGACACTCACCTTCCTCCTCCACCAGACTTTTGGAGTTTGCTCTGCACAGAATCATAGAACAGTGGCCATTTTCTCAGGG